>NC_134831.1:126929379-128129379 GCF_004210375.1 Tachypleus tridentatus | reverse complement strand
ATGAGCCCACTTGTCTTAGGCCTAACATTAGTTAAGCCTTTGTTTAGTACGGCTCATATTCGATAAAGAGATAAATTACCAACGTAACATGTATAAGTTTTTTACTTTAGTTTAGTTAAACTTTACTTCCAACAGATAAACGTATAACGTTATTATAGACGTAACCTTAGACATTTTTAAAACTCTTATAGATTTTTAATATGCTGTACAAAGGTTCATATTCACCTTTTGTTTACGTCTGTTGAAACGAATTGTGTACGTATTTTCAGGACATAAAAAACTAAGTGTTATTATAACAGATTCACAAAAGTTGTTTATATACAGATATAGATTCTTTATTTATTGATTAGATTTCATGTAAAGCTACACGAGAACTGTCTGTTTGTCGTCTTTAATTCTGAACAAATCGACTACAGGTGAGGTAGCTAGTGAATATAAGATATCACTGACTTTTGAGCCATTATCGTGAGACCTCATAACTGGACTTGACTAGCACTTCTATGACGCATCCACACCTTAAAGTGCGGAGTGTAATTGACTTTTATTTTCTTATTCTGTGGGGAGGGAAAGTAACGGGACAGGAACCACGAAACTTCAGATACACAGTTCGGTACGATAAACATACAAAGGCTGTGCTTACCTCTATATTAGTGTAAGAAAGGTTTGACTGAATACAATACTAAAAAATATATGACTGTGTTACAGTACTACAATACAAAAAATTTGACTGTCTGCGATACTAGAATACAAAAATTTGATTGTGTTAAAATACAACAGTAAGAAAATTTTTACTGTGTCACAGTAAAGTAGGGTAACAATATAATACGAAATGTTTGACTGTGTTACGATACTAAAATACGAAGGTTTTAAGAGTGTTTCAGTAGACAGTATATTAATTATACATTTTTCTGTTGATATAATATTATCTGTTTGTGATTTGAAGACGAAAAAACTCACTTGTTTTCGAGCACCGCTTCCACTGACAACGAAAATAAAATGATATAACGTAAGAGAATACAAAGTATCCTGTCACGATGGATAGGAAATCATAATACTAATTATTCAGAGATTAACTGCAGCCATATGGAGTTCCACAGATCGCAGCTTACTGGTATACGAAGTCAAGAACAAAACAACCGATTAAATGAAAACAAAATCATTATTTATTTTGTTTGGGGTCAATTCAGCGATAAATGTAAATCAGGCCTATGCAAATGCCCAATAATGCTTAAGACATGATGCAAAAAAAAAAGGAAATGCAAATCACTCATTTTAAGAATATCAAAGTTCACATATCTTTGAAAAGAACAGGAGTGCGGTGTGATAATTAATGGAAAATGTCATATAACGAAAGGTAGAAACTGAAAAGCAGGAGATAAAGGCAAAGGACCTTTGAAACAGTTAAACTGATAACTGATAATAGAAACTGTCGATCAGGAAAATATTTTACGATTATAATTTAAAATGATTAGTGTTTTACGAGGAAAGTGTATTCAACAATTTAATAAGATAATTCTTTTACGAGAAGAGTGTACTTAACAATTTATTAAATGAAATATATAAATACTTTGTTAACCATTTTTATGGTGTGTCTGAAATTAATTCGAAATAAAGTTAACAGAAGCCCACATTTGGTTCGTGGTATAGCTCCAGATTTCGGAACTGACGAGAATAGTTCTAATCCGTTCCATACCATAAAATAGTTGTTATTTGTTATTTTTGAATTTCGCGCAAAGCTAGTCGAGGGCTATCTGCGCTAGCCGTCCCTAATTTAGCAGTATAAGATTAGAGGGAAGGCAGCTAGTCATCACCACCCACCCCCAACTCTTGGGCTACCCTTTTACCGACGAATAGTGGAATTGACCGTTACATTATAACACCCCCACGGCTGAAAGGGCGAGCATGTTTTGTGCGACCGGGATTCGAACCCGCGCCCCTCGGATTACGAATCGAACGCCTGAACACGCTTGGCCATGCCGGGCCCCTTCTATGTAATAGTCAAATTATTGGCCTCATATTAATAAGACGGTTCCCTTAGTTCGAAAATTCAAGCAAAATATTCTCCATACTTTAAACTGTGGATGTAATTCCTTAGCATGGACGATGAGTGCTGCTGATTGGCTGACCTTTCTGTGGTAAGTAATCTAAAACTACAGACGGCGGCAGACAGCCTTAGTAGCTTTGACGTAAGTAAATACAAATATAACTATTCTTAACAGTATTTCATTATTTGATCAGAGCTGTGCCAACACATTAGTCCAGTTTCACTGAGGTGTTTTTTTTAGTTCTATATTTTACACAAGTTAGAACGAGTCACTTTTCACTACACCTTCTTAACTTCCATACCATAGTGTGCCGTAATAATTCTAAATTGTATGTTCTTTACTATATTTAAGAGTTCAGCTGACAAGTTATTATAAATTCCATTACTATATATCTATATTGAAACAACTTATTATTCAATGGCGTAGCTATGGGGGAGCAAGGGGGGACATCTGTCCCCGGGCACAGTATTGGGGGTTGGGGCGCCAAATTGATGTGAGATAATTAGAAAAATTGTGTAAAGAGGGGACGCGAACACCGACTTTGTCCCCAGGCGCTGAAAACCCTAGCTACGCCTCTGTTATTATTAACTGTAATTGTTAACTCCATTACTATATGTCTATGTTGAAAGAAGTTATTATTAACTCCACCTTACTAACTCCATTACTACGTGTCTATGTTTAAACAAATTATTAACTGTGCCCTACTGACTTCATTATATGTTGGGTAAACAAGGCATTTTCATCTTAGTTTTGCTTACGTCTTGGTTATAAACAATTTGAAGCAATAGGTTAGTTTGAACAGTATTTTTTTTCTAACTGGTTATTTCTTAATTTTGGAAACAAGTGAGTTTCACATATGTTTTGTTTAATTAGTTTTTTTTTATGTTCTGGAGCAACAAGCCATTCATTTATCTGTTATTTGTTTCTTAGGCTCTGAAACAAAAGTAATTAGACTGTGTGTTGTTTAATTTGCTGTTTCTCAAGTCCTAAGGATACAAATCAGTTTACACGTAATTTGTGTAATTAGCCTTTCTTTAGTGCTGTGTCGACCCACTTTGTTTGAACTATGTACTATGTTCATAAATTCAAAGTCGATTGGAATTTAGAACACATATTTATTGTAAATGTCAAACCACGAGTAATAAACTCCAGTAGTCCTTAAATGCTAGTCAAAATCACAAAGAAATTTAGAATGTTATCCAACGTTTAGTCGCGGAAAATGTGAATGTATATTTTCGGAGTTGTTTTTTTTTTTATTGGTGATTAGGGCGCTCAGCTCACAACCTGAGTGTCGCGGGTTTGAATCTCCGTCACAATGAACATGCCCGTGCTTTCAGTCGTAGAGGCGTTATAATGTAATGGTAAATCCCACTATTCGTTGGTAAAGAGTAACCCAACAGTTGGGGGTGGTTGATGTAGACTAGCTAGCTACCTTCCCTCTGGTCTATCACTTCTAAATTAGGTACAGCTAATGCCAATAACCCTAGTGCAGCTTTGGCCAAAATTCTAAAATAAACCAAATGAAACAAATCTGTTGAGTTATTTCACTACGTGACATGTTTAAAATACCATCGCATCCGAGGACCCAAAATACCCATCCCCTCACCCATCGACACACACAAAGACACTGGAACTGTTCCTGTGGCTTCAGAAAACGTTTGATTAACAGTATATCACCAACCCACTTGGTTTTACAATAAAATCTACGCGGCTGGAGAACATTTTCTTAAACATAAAGGGGAAAACAATATTAATTTACAATATTAACATATAAAGAAAAAATGGAAAAACATACTCTGTACTATAAATACCCAAACAATATAACATGCCACATAAGAAATAAGCATGTAATACACATGTGTTATTTAGTATGTAACACATGTTTGTTTGCAACTGGTGTACATAAAGTAACATCGCATGTTACAAGTCTGAATCCTTCTGTTGCTAAGAACAATCAAGGTTTCTGTATAAATTCAAATACAATGATGTAAACATTTATTATACAGACTCGCGTATATAATACAGAAGTAAAAATATGTTGTACTTAATACTTCCAACATACTTCGTATTTGTGATTGCAAAGGAGTTACTTGCACATTCAACTAGATAAGCCATTGATCGAAACTAATACATGCATAATTGAACTGAATTATCCCTCTTTGATACGCATTCCCCAAAACCATGAACGACAATCTTATCAACCCCATCTTCACTCCCCCGAAGTCTGAGAGCTGCTTTATTTTCAAGGAGGGACATCAAGCAATGTTCATATTTACCAGAGTTATAATGATTGTACCTGTCCATCCGCAGTCACTGAGCTTTATTTTAACGACCAAATCCCAATATCAGCCTTCTTCTGGATCACATTTTTATATAATCACCGAACAAATGTATTTCTACAAATAATGAATCTAATTTAACAGCAAAAGTAATGACGGCAGAAAAAAAGAACAGAATATATTTAACCAATACATACTGTAACAAAATGTCTGAGAATTTATTAATATTTAAACAATTTATTAATTAAATCAGAAATTAAAATTTAATCAAAAACATTTTTTCCGCCTCACTCAGGTTCTAATCCCGCTTGTTGATTGGTAAAGTGGATGAAAGATAGTTTTCCGTCCCCGTTACGCAGGTTCCACCCTATAGAGGGCGTGTTATAGGATAAATCTTAAGATAATGCTGCAAAATTTTGATATTTCCGGCTTGTACAGGTTTTACTGTAGTTCATGTATAGTTTTATCACTGCCTCATATATTAACGCAGACAAAATAACTGCTGTGGTTGTTTTTCACAAATCAGTTGAAATAGCTTCGGTGTGTAATTGCTAATAACCCCCATTTTCTGCAAATAAATAAGAGATGGGTCAGCTTTCTTTGTAGGGAAATTGAGGGGAGATCGCCTGCTGTGCAGATATTTTTCGAACCTTCCCCGGGCGACCCTTTTATTCCTGCGAAACAACAATCATTCCCTGAGAAAATTTAAATGTTCTTAAAAAGACGGTTTTAATTCTAACAGATTTTTCACGAAAGCTAAAGTGCTATTTCTCATTACATAAAAGATGTTTTAGTAAAAAAAATCACTGACCTTAAATCCACAAGTTTTAAAAAAATATTTCACAGGTGCCCTATTTCGTACCTTCAGTGATCTTTAACCTAATACAGCGGGAATTCAAAACTAATGTCCGTTGCTTTTTGTTGTTGTTTTTCGGTTCCATAATTCTTAAACATACGACTCATCTCTGTCTCACCAGTTCAGAAACAAAACAAAAATAAAATCTCAATTGAAAATATAGCGGTAACCACAATTCTGAACTTCAAAATATCCATATAAATACTTCTGTTAATCAGGACCTCAATCTTATACTTAGATCATCTAATTATGATTTGAACCACCTGTAGGGCCAAGTCACCCCGTCACCTCTGTCTCATTAATGTGAATCAACCTGTAGAAAAAGGTCTCATCTTTCAGTTCCTTAGTACTAAAAACATCTATAAACAGCTCATATCTATTTCGTTAGTTTCATAATAACACACACAAAGTCAAATGTTGTTTATCAGTTCTTTATCACCCAAAGCATTAAACTCTGCCTTTGTAATTTCAAAAACAAAAACCACCTAACGACTTTTAGTTATCTCAACCACAAACTCTCCCACAGTACTTATCTTTGTTCCTTTCATTTAACTAAAAAAAACAACACTTAAGGTCACGTCTGGTTGATAAGTTCTCTTTTTACAAAACATTCCTTCAATTAGTTGTTAGGAATGGCGTGCCCTAGTGGTCAGGGCGATGGACTCGCAACCTACAAGTCACGGGTTCGAATCCCCGTCATCGAGCTCCCTTTCAGCCGTGGGAGTGCTATAATGTGACGGCCAATCCCACTTTTCGTTCGATAAAAGTAAGGCCCAAAGTTGACGGTGCGTGTTGTTGTTGTTTGCTAGCTGCCTTTCTTATAGTTTATCACTGTTAAGTTAGGAACGGCTAGCACAGATAGCTCTCAAGCAGCTTTACACAAAATTAAAAACAAACACTCATTCTGCTCTCAGAAAGCAGTACATCCAAAGAAATCAAGCTTGATGAATTCATTAATATCCTAATATCATCTGTTTTCATATGGCAGACTATCTCACGTGGTCGCGTAAGGTTTGTTAGTTTTGTTAAACCTCTCGAAAACACAGTTTTAATTCATTAAATTCGAAACCGTTTTCACATACTGCACCGTTATTCGCCACCGAATTCTCTCCGACACAAAGGTTTATTCCACCGCACCTGTTTGTTCACTTCAATTCAGTAATTAGTACGATATTTATATGATAAAATTAGAAAACTTAATCTATTTTAAATTGTTACATCTCTGAAAATAAATCTAAACGTTTAGAAGTAGTAACAGTTCTCGTATTTTGAATATTACTGTCCCTTATTGTATATTTTTGCTTTAAAACGCCAATTAAATTAATTTTTATTGTTATTGATCTGAAAAACACAACCTGTTCCGTGCTTTTTAGGTATTATGATTGCACTAATACTAAGACTAATTTGCCACAAACTAGAATTACGAACAGTTCGTAAGATATCATAACACTAGATTTGCTTTGGATAAAAGAAAAGTTAAAATATTACGTATGAACTGAGTCTTAGCCAAGCGAGACTATAAAAGTATGAAACAAATAGTCCTACAGAAGGTTAATTATGTTATATTAAAATTACTTTGGATATTCAAAACAGCATGTTACATCACAACCACAGCCGATATAAAGTTGCTGTGAAACAGCATGCATCATAATTACATTTTTGCATTGTTCGGTGTTTTTACGTAGTGTGAGGTCATAAAAAATGGTCACTTTTAGGAAGGATTTGTAACAATCCTTTACGACGCTAAATATTCATACATAAAGATGTGATCAGGTCGGAATCAGGCCCTGGGAATCAAATTGACAGAGCTCAACTAAGGGGACAAGGACCATCCTGAAAGAAACCCAGTAAAGGTTGTACCCCAACCGTGGAAAGTAAAGTGCAGGGTCTTATAACAGGTGTTAATCCACGAACACAAAGGTCAATGAAAAAAGCCATTCATCTTACACAACATAACCAAAAAGGACATTCCTGTGGAAAAACGACACAAGCCATGAGTATCCAAGTTTCTTTCAGTTAATCCGACTTATATTTAAAGCACTTGGAGAACAAAATAAATTTTCATTTATTCTATACGATGACATAAATTCAAGTTGGATTTATATGCGATCGAGCAGTTGAAATGAGAGTTGGGAAACTGTCGTCCTCGTGCACTAGCTAGATTATAGAAATTATACAAAGAGAAGGGCGTACGTTAGACGTGACAGCCTTACCCTGAAAACTTTTGGAAACTGCGATGGAGGGCTATTGTTAAGAAAAACAGCCATCACATAGGGCATGACCGGATGTCGTACACTGGACTGTAATGACACAAAAATGATCAGATGTGTCAACATGGACTGTAACGTCGTGAAAAATGAAAAGATGTAGCAATTTAGAGTGTAACAACGTAAATAAGACTCCAAATTTGTTTTAATTCAACCTGTATGTATAAGCTAACAAAATGAAGTTCGCTTGATTGTTGGATAGAAATATGAATAGTAAGCATTAATGAATTACAATATAATAGAAACTAGTGTCAGTTTCAGTTTATTTGTTAGTTTGTTGTTAAGCGCAAAACTGTGCAACAGACTAAACAGCAGGAATCGAAACTAAATTTTACAGTTATGAGCCCTAAAGATGATTGCTGAGCTACTGGGGTAGAAACAAAAACAAAATTATTTAAATGACATTCAGACAAAACCAAGAAAATCCATACAAAAAATAAAGTGTGCAATGCATGATAATGTTTTCAAACTTTTATATTTATTAACTAAAGGCATAGTGGGATGAATATTATTAACATTGAAAAGATAACACGTAGCCAACCTCACTCCTTCTTCGGTTCCTTACTTGACGTATTTAAATTATGACGAATCACAAAGGTTGAAGCAAAGCATTATACATAACTGAAACCGAACACTATTGAAGGCAGTACAAGGAAAATAACTAAATATGGCTAGCTTCTTCTCGCACTAATGTACTTCTGGGAAGATTAACCATATGTGAGTAATGGTTTGGTTTTTGGAATTTCGCACAAAGCTACTCGAGGGCTATCTGTGCTAGCCGTCCCTAATTTAGCAGTGTAAGACTAGAGGGAAGGCAGCTAGTCATCACCACCCACCGCCAACTCTTGGGCTACTCTTTTACCGACGAATAGTGGGATTGACCATCACATTATAATGCCCCACGGCTGAAAGGGCGAGCATGTTTGGCGCGACTCGGGCGCGAATCCGCGACCCTCAGATTACGAAGCGCACGTCTTAACGCGCTAGGCCATGCCAGGCCTATGTGAGTAATATTAACACGATTATGTACTAAACCGAGAGGTTTAGTTTGTTTTGTTTTGACCTTCGCGCATAGCTACACGAGGGCTATCTGTGCTAGCCGTCCCTAATTTAGTAGTGCAAGACTATAGGGAAGATAGCTAGTCATCGCCACCCACCGCCAACTCTTGGGCTACTCCTTTATCAACGAGTAGTGGGATTGACCGTCATATTATAAGGCTCCCAAGAGCATGTTTGGTGTGACAGGGATTCGAACCCGCAACCCTCAGATTACAAGTCGCGTGCCTTAACTACCTGGGCAAAGCGAAAGGGGACGCTTATACTAACTAACCTTATCTTATCTTTATTTTTCGTATTTTTGAAAGGTGACTTAACTGCTTCTATATCTTGAAACCGATTATGATATCAAGCTGTGTTCTGTTTTTTTTATAGCAAAGACACATCAGGCTATCTACTGAGTCTACCGAGAGGATTCGAACCCTTGATTTTAGCGATGTAAATCCGTGATGTCAAGCTAAGTTGTAACTTTAAAATACGCATCTTACAGTGACTTGGAAGAAGCTGTGATACAAACTATGTTATAAATAAAACGAGGCCAAGTACTAAGTTAGGGCCTGGCATGGCCAGGTGGTTAGGGCGCTCGACTCAGACTAAAGGCTTTTTAGACAATCAGGTAAACTTTCAACAATAACCACCTGATTCTAAATACTTTTTTAAACATTTACAGTGAGACTGTGGTGGCTTAAAATAGTAAAATTTCATAAGTTATGTTTTTTCAGATCTGTCATCAATTAACATCCTTAAAGATTGTGAAGATATCGAATTACTTACTCAGTTTTTAAAATAGAAGACAGTGATAGTCCCAGGACGGTTTTAATTTAGTGCAATGCGGTGTTTAATGGGTTATTTCCTCATTGTGGAGCATAGAAGATTCTATTGTTTGTAGATAACGCGTAAACTATTCGCGTTTTTGTTTCTTCGCTTTAATTTACAGAATTTATTTTCATGTAAACGTCAAAGATGGATTTCTTCTGTGTAATGGTGCAAGTTGAATCTGTGATAGAGCTCTATATATCGAAACTAGTAAACCGGCTTCGAATTTGTGCGACACCACAGAATATTCACTATACTCTAAAATGTAGGTGCGTTATAAGAGTGACAGTTAATATATTATCGTGGATGGTGGGTAATAGGATGCTGCTGTCTGTTCAAAATTAGTGACAAAAGCAGACAGCCTTGGTAGTTTTGACATAAATATGAAACATACATACGGATTATTCCGTGTCAATATTACGTAAGTAAATAATTTTATTCATTATATCATCCACATTGAAAATTTTACTGAGTATTATTTACTTTGTAAAATAATCCAAACACCTCCAACCCCTCCCTCTGGTGGCTCAGCAGTAAACAAGAAGGCTTGTGACGTTAAAAATTAAGAATTCCATGGTTGAGTAGTTTGTGTAGTTTTGTTCTTATGTCAGAAACATGGTTTTATTATCAGTAATCGAATAAAATATTTTCATGTTTGATTATTATCTTTATCAGTAAATAACTTAAAATTTAACTAACAAACTAGTATTGTTTTCTATGATGCTTTTTGTCAGTTTCTAAAACCATCCATATGCTTGCAATACCGTTATCCAAATAAGGTATCGGATGTAAAGCGACACCAAACATCTTGACAGTAAAAATAAAAAAAAAAGAAACGTAATGTATTATTTTTCATTACAATCTATACATATTCTCTACTAAAGTTAAACCGTAACAAGTAATTATGTCTGATGTTAAGCTACACTAAAGTTACACTTTCGGAGCAATCTAACAGGCTTTTAACGGTCGCTGTATTTACTACAATATTAAAGAGTGAGATCCCTGATAATGTTGAGGACATAAGGAATATTAAAGAGTGAGATCCCTGATAATGTTTAGGAGATAAGGAATATTAAAGAGTGAAATCCCTGATAATGTTGAGGACATAAGGAATATTAAAGAGTGAGATCCCTGATAATGTTGAAGACATAAGGAATATTAAAGAGTGAGAGCCCTGATAATGTTAAGGAGATAAAGCAGATAGTTGTTATTTAATTCACTTAAACATCATGCCAACCCGTTGTGTTGATACTATATGCTACACAATTCAAACAACGTACTCAGCGGTAAAGGCTAAGCAATCTCTCGTGCCAACTGCCGCATTTCCTTAAAGAGTCTTCAATGGCCGTTCAATTACGCTGAACTATTCAGTCCCGAGTTTTCATACACCAATTGTTAAGTACGTAGTGGTTTAGTACAGTACTAGAACGAAATGACAGCTTGTTTGTACTGTACTATAACGAAATGACAGCTTGTGTTAGTACTGTACTATAACGAAATGACAGCTTGTGTTAGAACTGTACTATAACGAAATGACAGCTTATGTTGGTACTGTACTATAACGAAATGACAGCTTATGTTAGTACTGTACTATAACGAAATGACAGCTTATGTTAGTACTGTACTATAACGAAATGACAGCTTGTTTGTACTGTACTATAACGAAATGATAGCTTGTTTGTACTGTACTATAACGAAATGACAACTTATGTTAGTACTGTACTATAACGAAATGACAGCTTATGTTAGTACTGTACTATAACGAAATGATAGCTTGTTTGTACTGTACTATAACGAAATGATAGCTTGTTTGTACTGTACTATAACGAAATGACAGCTTATGTTGGTACTGTACTATAACGAAATGACAGCTTATGTTGGTACTGTACTATAACGAAATGACAGCTTGTTTGTACTGTACTATAACGAAATGACAGCTTGTGTTAGCACTGTACTATAACGAAATGACAGCTTATGTTAGTACTGTACTATAACGAAATGACAGCTTGTGTTAGCACTGTACTATAACGAAATGACAGCTTATGTTAGTACTGTACTATAACGAAATGATAGCTTGTTTGTACTGTACTATAACGAAATGATAGCTTGTTTGTACTGTACTATAACGAAATGACAGCTTGTGTTAGTACTGTACTATAACGAAATGACAGCTTATGTTGGTACTGTACTATAACGAAATGACAGCTTGTTTGTACTGTACTACAACGAAATGACAGCTTATGTTAGTACTGTACTATAACGAAATGACAGCTTGTGTTAGCACTGTACTATAACGAAATGACAGCTTATGTTAGTACTGTACTATAACGAAATGACAGCTTGTGTTAGTACTGTACTATAACGAAATGACAGCTTATGTTAGTACTGTACTATAACGAAATGATAGCTTGTTTGTACTGTACTATAACGAAATGATAGCTTGTTTGTACTGTACTATAACGAAATGACAGCTTATGTTGGTACTGTACTATAACGAAATGACAGCTTATGTTGGTACTGTACTATAACGAAATGACAGCTTGTTTGTACTGTACTATAACGAAATGACAGCTTATGTTAGTACTGTACTATAACGAAATGACAGCTTGTGTTAGCACTGTACTATAACG
Source organism: Tachypleus tridentatus (assembly GCF_004210375.1). Taxonomy (NCBI): domain Eukaryota; kingdom Metazoa; phylum Arthropoda; class Merostomata; order Xiphosura; family Limulidae; genus Tachypleus; species Tachypleus tridentatus. The sequence goes on along the minus strand of NC_134831.1, from coordinate 128,117,430 downwards.
AAATGACAGCTTATGTTAGTACTGTACTATAACGAAATGACAGCTTGTGTTAGCACTGTACTATAACGAAATGACAGCTTATGTTAGTACTGTACTATAACGAAATAATAGCTTGTTTGTACTGTACTATAACGAAATGATAGCTTGTTTGTACTGTACTATAACGAAATGACAGCTTGTGTTAGTACTGTACTATAACGAAAATGACAGCTTGTGTTAGCACTGTACTATAACGAAATGACAGCTTATGTTAGTACTGTACTATAACGAAATGACAGCTTGTGTTAGTAACTGTACTATAACGAAATGACAGCTTATGTTAGTACTGTACTATAACGAAATGATAGCTTGTTTGTACTGTACTATAACGAAATGATAGCTTGTTTGTACTGTACTATAACGAAATGACAGCTTATGTTGGTAACTGTACTATAACGAAATGACAGCTTATGTTGGTACTGTACTATAACGAAATGACAGCTTGTTTGTACTGTACTATAACGAAATGACAGCTTATGTTAGTACTGTACTATAACGAAATGACAGCTTGTGTTAGCACTGTACTATAACGAAATGACAGCTTATGTTAGTACTGTACTATAACGAAATGACAGCTTGTGTTAGCACTGTACTATAACGAAATGACAGCTTATGTTAGTGCTGTACTATAACGAAATGACAGCTTATGTTAGTACAGTACTATAACGAAATGATAGCTTGTTTGTACTTTACTATAACGAAATGATAGCTTGTTTGTACTGTACTATAACGAAATGACAGCTTGTTTGTACTGTACTATAACGAAATGATAGCTTGTTTGTACTGTACTATAACGAAATGACAGCTTATGTTGGTACTGTACTATAACGAAATGACAGCTTATGTTGGTACTGTACTATAACGAAATGACAGCTTGTTTGTACTGTACTATAACGAAATGACAGCTTGTGTTAGCACTGTACTATAACGAAATGACAGCTTATGTTAGTACTGTACTATAACGAAATGACAGCTTGTGTTAGCACTGTACTATAACGAAATGACAGCTTATGTTAGTACTGTACTATAACGAAATGATAGCTTGTGTTAGAACTGTACTATAACGAAATGACAGCTTGTGTTAGAACTGTACTATAACGAAATGATAGCTTGTGTTAGTACTGTACTATAACGAAATGACAGCTTGTGTTAGAACTGTACTATAACGAAATGATAGCTTGTGTTAGTACTGTACTATAACGAAATGACAGCTTGTGTTAGAACTGTACTAAAACGAAATGATAGCTTGTGTTAGTACTGTACTATAACGAAATGACAGCTTGTGTTAGAACTGTACTATAACGAAATGACAGCTTGTGTTAGAACTGTACTATAACGAAATGATAGCTTGTGTTAGTACTGTACTATAACGAAATGACAGCTTGTGTTAGAACTGTACTATAACGAAATGATAGCTTGTGTTAGTACTGTACTATAACGAAATGACAGCTTGTGTTAGAACTGTACTATAACGAAATGATAGCTTGTGTTAGTACTGTACTATAACGAAATGACAGCTTGTGTTAGAACTGTACTATAACGAAATGACAGCTTGTGTTAGTACTGTACTATAACGAAATGATAGCTTGTGTTAGAACTGTACTATAACGAAATGACAGCTTGTGTTAGAACTGTACTATAACGAAATGATAGCTTGTGTTAGTACTGTACTATAACGAAATGACAGCTTGTGTTAGAACTGTACTATAACGAAATGACAGCTTGTGTTAGTACTGTACTATAACGAAATGATAGCTTGTGTTAGAACTGTACTATAACGAAATGACAGCTTGTGTTAGAACTGTACTATAACGAAATGACAGCTTGTATTAGTACTGTACTATAACGAAATGATAGCTTGTGTTAGAACTGTACTATAACGAAATGACAGTTTGTGTTAGTACTGTACTATAACGAAATGATAGCTTGTGTTAGAACTGTACTATAACGAAATGACAGCTTGTGTTAGTACTGTACTATAACGAAATGACAGCTTGTGTTAGTACTGTACTATAACGAAATGACAGCTTATGTTAGTACTGTACTATAACGAAATGATAGCTTGTTTGTACTGTACTATAACGAAATGATAGCTTGTTTGTACTGTACTATAACGAAATGACAGCTTATGTTGGTACTGTACTATAACGAAATGACAGCTTATGTTGGTACTGTACTATAACGAAATGACAGCTTGTTTGTACTGTACTATAACGAAATGACAGCTTATGTTAGTACTGTACTATAACGAAATGACAGCTTGTGTTAGCACTGTACTATAACGAAATGACAGCTTATGTTAGTACTGTACTATAACGAAATGACAGCTTGTGTTAGCACTGTACTATAACGAAATGACAGCTTATGTTAGTACTGTACTATAACGAAATAATAGCTTGTTTGTACTGTACTATAACGAAATGATAGCTTGTTTGTACTGTACTATAACGAAATGACAGCTTGTGTTAGTACTGTACTATAACGAAATGACAGCTTGTGTTAGCACTGTACTATAACGAAATGACAGCTTATGTTAGTACTGTACTATAACGAAATGACAGCTTGTGTTAGTACTGTACTATAACGAAATGACAGCTTATGTTAGTACTGTACTATAACGAAATGATAGCTTGTTTGTACTGTACTATAACGAAATGATAGCTTGTTTGTACTGTACTATAACGAAATGACAGCTTATGTTGGTACTGTACTATAACGAAATGACAGCTTATGTTGGTACTGTACTATAACGAAATGACAGCTTGTTTGTACTGTACTATAACGAAATGACAGCTTATGTTAGTACTGTACTATAACGAAATGACAGCTTGTGTTAGCACTGTACTATAACGAAATGACAGCTTATGTTAGTACTGTACTATAACGAAATGACAGCTTGTGTTAGCACTGTACTATAACGAAATGACAGCTTATGTTAGTACTGTACTATAACGAAATGACAGCTTATGTTAGTACAGTACTATAACGAAATGATAGCTTGTTTGTACTTTACTATAACGAAATGATAGCTTGTTTGTACTGTACTATAACGAAATGACAGCTTGTTTGTACTGTACTATAACGAAATGATAGCTTGTTTGTACTGTACTATAACGAAATGACAGCTTATGTTGGTACTGTACTATAACGAAATGACAGCTTATGTTGGTAACTGTACTATAACGAAATGACAGCTTGTTTGTACTGTACTATAACGAAATGACAGCTTGTGTTAGCACTGTACTATAACGAAATGACAGCTTATGTTAGTACTGTACTATAACGAAATGACAGCTTGTGTTAGCACTGTACTATAACGAAATGACAGCTTATGTTAGTACTGTACTATAACGAAATGATAGCTTGTGTTAGAACTGTACTATAACGAAATGACAGCTTGTGTTAGAACTGTACTATAACGAAATGATAGCTTGTGTTAGTACTGTACTATAACGAAATGACAGCTTGTGTTAGAACTGTACTATAACGAAATGATAGCTTGTGTTAGTACTGTACTATAACGAAATGACAGCTTGTGTTAGAACTGTACTAAAACGAAATGATAGCTTGTGTTAGTACTGTACTATAACGAAATGACAGCTTGTGTTAGAACTGTACTATAACGAAATGACAGCTTGTGTTAGAACTGTACTATAACGAAATGATAGCTTGTGTTAGTACTGTACTATAACGAAATGACAGCTTGTGTTAGAACTGTACTATAACGAAATGATAGCTTGTGTTAGTACTGTACTATAACGAAATGACAGCTTGTGTTAGAACTGTACTATAACGAAATGATAGCTTGTGTTAGTACTGTACTATAACGAAATGACAGCTTGTGTTAGAACTGTACTATAACGAAATGACAGCTTGTGTTAGTACTGTACTATAACGAAATGATAGCTTGTGTTAGAACTGTACTATAACGAAATGACAGCTTGTGTTAGAACTGTACTATAACGAAATGATAGCTTGTGTTAGTACTGTACTATAACGAAATGACAGCTTGTGTTAGAACTGTACTATAACGAAATGACAGCTTGTGTTAGTACTGTACTATAACGAAATGATAGCTTGTGTTAGAACTGTACTATAACGAAATGACAGCTTGTGTTAGAACTGTACTATAACGAAATGACAGCTTGTATTAGTACTGTACTATAACGAAATGATAGCTTGTGTTAGAACTGTACTATAACGAAATGACAGTTTGTGTTAGTACTGTACTATAACGAAATGATAGCTTGTGTTAGAACTGTACTATAACGAAATGACAGCTTGTGTTAGTACTGTACTATAACGAAATGATAGCTTGTGTTAGTACTGTACTATAACGAAATGACAGCTTGTGTTAGAACTGTACTATAACGAAATGACAGTTTGTGTTAGTACTGTACTATAACGAAATGATAGCTTGTTTGTACTGTACTATAACGAAATGATAGCTTGTGTTAGTACTGTACTATAACGAAATGATAGCTTGTGTTAGTACTGTACTATAACGAAATGACAGTTTGTGTTAGAACTGTACTATAACGAAATGACAGCTTGTGTTAGTACTGTACTATAACGAAATGATAGCTTGTGTTAGTACTGTACTATAACGAAATGACAGCTTGTGTTAGTACTGTACTATAACGAAATGATAGCTTGTTTGTACTGTACTATAACGAAATGATAGCTTGTGTTAGAACTGTACTGTAACGAAATGACAGCTTGTGCTAGAACTGTACTATAACGAAATGACAGCTTGTGTTAGTACTGTACTATAACGAAATGATAGCTTGTGTTAGTACTGTACTATAACGAAATGACAGCTTGTGTTAGAACTGTACTATAACGAAATGACAGCTTGTGTTAGTACTGTACTATAACGAAATGATAGCTTGTGTTAGAACTGTACTATAACGAAATGACAGCTTGTGTTAGAACTGTACTATAACGAAATGACAGCTTGTGTTAGTACTGTACTATAACGAAATGATAGCTTGTTTGTACTGTACTATAACGAAATGATAGCTTGTGTTAGTACTGTACTATAACGAAATGATAGCTTGTTTGTACTGTACTATAACGAAATGATAGCTTGTGTTAGTACTGTACTATAACGAAATGACAGCTTGTGTTAGTACTGTACTATAACGAAATGATAGCTTGTTTGTACTGTACTATAACGAAATGATAGCTTGTTTGTACTGTACTATAACGAAATGATAGCTTGTGTTAGTACTGTACTATAACGAAATGACAGCTTGTGTTAGTACTGTACTATAACGAAATGATAGCTTGTGTTAGTACTGTACTATAACGAAATGACAGCTTATGCTTGAGACGCATTTTCGGTATGTATCCTCACACATCTGTTAAACAACCCAAAAATATCTGAATCTCGTTGGATATGGAGAAATACAACTGTATGTTCCATACTTAACTCTTATCATGAATATTATTCTGCAGTTTTAGTTTAGTATATAGATTTAGAACTAACACATATCTGTGAACCCTGTGAGATGTTGGGAGAAAACAGCAAGAGTATGAACTGACGATTCAATAAATTATAATGATTACGAATAAAGAAATATTAATAATAATTATTATTAAGTTACCTTTTAGTTCTGATCTACTTATATAGCTTTGATTATCATTACCATATGCAAGAAAAAACATTATTATTAAAAATCATTCTATATATATATGTTTGTGTTTACGTGATGTTTCTTATATGCATGGAATACTTCTTAAATTTATTACATATATATACATGTATGTAATACTCTTTAATTGTATTATATATATATATATATATGTATACAATATTTTAATTATATTATATATATATATTAATGTAACGGCGCAGCATGTCAAGGTGGTGAGAGCGTTAGATTGGTAATTTGAGGGTCGCGGGTTCGAATTCCCGTCGCACTAAACATGCTCGCCCTTTCAGCCGTGGGGGCGTTATAATGTGACGCTATTCGTTGGTAAAAAAAAATATCCCAAGAGTTGTTGGTTGGTGGTGATGACTAGTTGTGTTCCCTCTAGTCTTACACTGATAAATTAGGAATGGCTAGCGCAGATAGCTCTCGTGTAGCTTTGCGCAAAATTCAAAACAAACAAACAAACAATGTGGCATTTCTTTACTGTGCCTCTGTCTGTAATTATGATATCTTGATTTTTGAGCTTCTACTACAGTTTTTCCCAAAATAATTTGAAACTTTACACATAGGCTTAACGAAAAACAAACGAAGAAACTACATGTATTTGGGAAACTAATAAATAATTTCCTAAAATTGGAGCCACATTTTTTTTGGGGGGGGAGAGTGCTCTTAATAGTTATTAAACCAAATTACTTGAACACATATTATATAAACACCTAAGTAATCGTTCAAAACATTAATTTATATTCAATTTTTAGGCATTTTCAAAAGTGAATCGTCATTTACATGAAAACTGACATATGTATGTACGGCATGATTTAAAATAAGAATCTATGTTTGGAAATTCTCAAAAATATCTTATGGTTGGCAAAACTGGCAGCAAAATTTACTTTTTTGATAAAAAAATGTGTATACGGTTGTTTAAAACAAAGTATACAATTGTTTTTGTAGTTATATTGTTTAGCATGAATTTAAGAAAAATATATTAGTGATATATATATATAAAGACATAGGATTTAACATGTGTGTTCAGATGTGCTGAGCACTCTTATTTTTAAGAGTCGGTCACACTAAGAACAATTTTATTTTGCATACGTCACACTTTTTAATAATATTTTACGACCATTTGAATTTTTCTTATCATTAACGAATTTATTACACAGTATAAAATGATAATTCAAAAACTAAACTACGTGATTTATGTCTAGTCTCAATAACACAGGTCTGCGAACTTAAAACTTCGTAAACATTGTTTTGGTTTTAATAACGGATTTTCCGTAATTCACCTACAGATTTTTAAAATAATATTCTTTTTTTTTTGTATCACGTAAGCACGAGGAGAAAAAAAATCTTACTTAAATCAAGTTATTATTTTTTTTACCACTATGAACATTTTTATTTTTTGTATGGGTTCTAGAACGATCGATAAGACTCACGTCGCGATTGGTCTAGAGAAATCTATAGCCAGTAGTTGTCAACATTTTAAGCATAACAAAATGTGACTCAATTTCAGTGAAAATTATTCAATTATATATGTGAAAGTACTGTGACATTTTGTGAAAAATCCGTGCGAGATGAAAAAAAACAAACGGATATCGTTTTCGGATTTAACGTACAGGTGCACGGGTGTCTTGTAAAAATTTCAAGACAATAAAACCATCGCAAGCGTGTGTAGCCTATAAATAACCTTTTAGTCTCTGTTAAGGATTTGGTCTCAATGAACGTTTAGCAGCGTTACATTAATGGTGCATCGTGTCTCATCTATTTATTGAATAATGTTAAATGGATTTTCTGTAACACTCTACTACAGTTCGTGTTGTACTGAACTTATCCTTAATCCATACGTTATTCTAAAGAACAAGTACAATAATTTTTCCATACTAACCTGAGTACTATATATAAGTCTATTACAACACCATCTACGTTTTGTTTGTTTTTGGAATTTCGCACAAAGCTACACGCGGGCTATCTGTGCTAGCCGTCCCTAATTTAGCAGTGTAAGAGTAGAGGGAAGGCAGCTAGTCATCACCACTCACCGCCAACTCTTGGGCTACTCTTTTACCAACGAATAGTGGGATTGATCGTCACATTATAACGCCCCCAAGGCTGGGAGGGCGAGCATGTTTGGCGCGACGCGGGCGCGAACCTGCGACCCTCAGATTACGAAGCACACGCCTTAACGCGCTAGGCCATGCCGGGCCCACCATCTACGTTTCAATTGTGCACTAAAAACCATGACAGAGGAGAAAGGATTTCCAAATCACTTCATAACAGTTCAAAGAAGTTTGTTGATAGTCTTATGTTAAATAAGTTTTTGGTATTTGGAAGATTGTTCACGAAAACAGACGCTGAGTTTTAAACCTATAAGACCTTACATATATATACGAAGTCAGACGTTGATTTAAAGCGTTTTGGTTTTTTGTTTATACCTGTAGAAACTGCCGAGTTTTAATCTTCCCGAATAACTTATTTTCAGAGAGTTTAGTCACATCAATGAGCTTTCAAGGTTGTAACCGGTTATAATTAACATTTACTTTTATGAAATATGAACATTTCTTGTTCGTTAAAACACCAATTCTAAAATTCAGTCCTTAAAATATTTCTTCTAACGTAACAATCTCAAATATATAAGTTTGATATCTCCAGATAGTATTATTTCTCTTGAACTTCAATAACAAAGAGTATTTTCCACAAAACTCTGTTCTCACCTACTTTTACGTCTTACCTCAGTTGGGTAACCCACCAGTCACGACTGTGAAGCGCGCGTGAGACTTGGGCCTTGTTATGTGATCTGAAGGGGCCAGCGCTCGAACTCATATAGCTTTGCTTCTAGAACATAACTAACATTATTACAGAGGCGGAGCTATACAAGCCACTCAACTGTAACCAAGTGACGAGCTCCAAAATAATACGCTGACCAATCACTGACCTAAATAGCATGACGTCTTACAAGCTTGATAATAAATGGAAAGCCATTTAATGTTGAATCGGGAATGTACACCATCATTTTGCTAACATTGACAAAACACGGGGCAGTAATTAACTCTATACAATGGCTTACTTTAAACACAAAAAAACAACAATAAAGAAAACGAATAGCATTCTGTTTTTTTCTTTTAGAATAATTTCCAAAACAAGTTACACATACGCTTTTTTGTTTTAAATTTCGCACACAGCTACTCGAGGGCTATCTCTGCTAGCCGTCCCTAATATAGCAGTGTAAGACTAGAGGGAAGGCAGCTAGTCATCACCACCCACCGCTAACTCTTGGGCTACTCTTTTACCAACAAATAGTGGGATTGACCGTCACATTATAACGCCCCGACGGCTGAAATGGCGAGCATGTTTGGTGCGACCGGGATTCGAAACCGCGACCCTCAGATTACGAGTCGATCGCCTTAACCCACTTGGTCATGCCGGATCATAACACATGTGCACTGGGTTCTTAACTTTCTGATGAACAAAGAATGTCAATCAAAGGTGCACTACTTTACTTTCGCTATTCCTCATTAAATTTATGATTTAACTCTCTAAGGATACCGTTCGACATGTTTTATGTATCTACAACTGAATAAATTTACAAAGTAAGTTCCTGTTGTAAAGTTTGGACACAAGAACCAGTTATACTTGATTAAAACATAATGTCAGTTTTGAGGACAGTTGTGTATATGTGCTTAATAACAAATAATAAAATTTACCTGTGTTGTAACAGTAAACTATCGGCTTTCAGGACAGTTTCGCGTGGTTGATAACAACAAATAAAAGTTTTGAGGACAGTTTCTCGTGGTTGATAACAACAAATAAAAGTTTTGAAGACAGTTTCTCGTGGTTGATAACAGCAAATAACAGTTTTTAGGACAGTTTCTCGTGGTTGATAACAGCGAACAGTTTTGAGGACAGTTTCTCGTGGTTGATAACAGTAAACAGTTTTAAGGACAGTTTCTCGTGGTTGATAACAGCGAACAGTTTTAAGGACAGTTTCTCGTGGTTGATAACAGCAAACAGTTTTAAGGACAGTTTCTCGTGGTTGATAACAACAAATAACAGTTTTGAGGACACTTTCTCGTGGTTGATAACAAAAAACAGTTTTGAGGACAGTTTCTCTTGATAGGTAACAACAAACAGTTTTGAGGACAGTTTCTCGTAGTTGATAACAACAAATAACAGTTTTGAGAACAGTTTCTCGTGGTTGATAACAGCAAACAGTTTTAAGGAGAGTTTCTCGTGGTTGATAACAACAAATAACAGTTTTGAGGACAGTTTCTCGTGGTTGATAACAGCAAACAGTTTTAAGGACAGTTTCTCGTGGTAGATAACAACAAATAAAAGTTTTGAGGACAGTTTCTCGTGGTTGATAACAGCAAACAGTTTTAAGGACAGTTTCTCGTGGTTGATAACAACAAATAACAGTTTTGAGGACACTTTCTCGTGGTTGGTAACAACAAACAGTTTTGAGGACAGTTTCTGGTGGTTGATAACAACAAATAAAAGTTTTGAGGACAGTTTCTCGTAGTTGATAACAGCAAATAACAGTTTTGAGGACAGTTTCTCGTGGTTGATAACAACAAATAACAGTTTTGAGGACAGTTTCTCGTGGTTGATAACAGTAAACAGTTTTAAGGACAGTTTCTCGTGGTTGATAACAGCAAACAGTTTTAAGGACAGTTTCTCGTGATTGATAACAACAAATAACAGTTTTGAGGACAGTTTCTCGTGGTTGATAACAGCAAATAGTTTTAAGGACAGTTTCTCGTGGTTGATAACAACAAATAACAGTTTTGAGGACACTTTCTCGTGGTTGTTAACAACAAACAGTTTTGAGGACAGTTTCTCTTGATAGGTAACAACAAACAGTTTTGAGGACAGTTTCTCGTAGTTGATAACAACAAATAACAGTTTTGAGAACAGTTTCTCGTGGTTGATAACAGCAAACAGTTTTAAGGACAGTTTCTCGTGGTTGATAACAACAAATAACAGTTTTGAGGACAGTTTCTCGTGGTTGATAACAACAAATAACAGTTTTGAGGACACTTTCTCGTGGTTGATAACAGCAAACAGTTTTAAGGACAGTTTCTCGTGGTTGATAACAACAAATAACAGTTTTGAGGACACTTTCTCGTGGTTGGTAACAACAAACAGTTTTGAGGACACTTTCTCTTGGTTGATAACAAAAAACAGTTTTGAAGGCAGTTTCTCTTGATAGGTAACAACAAACAGTTTTGAGGACAGTTTCTCGTAGTTGATAACAACAAATAACAGTTTTGAGAACAGTTTCTCGTGGTTGATAACAGCAAACAGTTTTAAGGACAGTTTCTCGTGGTTGATAACAACAAGTAACAGTTTTGAGGACACTTTCTCTTGGTTGATAACAAAAAACAGTTTTGAAGGCAGTTTCTCTTGGTTGGTAACAACAAACAGTTTTGAGGACAGTTTCTCATAGTTGATAACAACAAATAACAGTTTTGAGAACAGTTTCTCGTGGTTGATAACATTAAACAGTTTTAAGGACAGTTTCTCGTGGTTGATAACAACAAATAACAGTTTTGAGGACACTTTCTCGTGGTTGATAACAACAAACAGTTTTGAGGACACTTTATCTTGGTTGATAACAAAAAACAGTTTTGAAGGCAGTTTCTCTTGGTTGGTAACAACGAACAGTTTTGAGGACAGTTTCTCATGGTTGATAACAACAAATTTTCAGGTACGAAGATAGTTATCTCTACTTATTCATATTGAACTGTCAGTTTTGAAGACTGTTATTTACAGATCTGAGAATAACTATTTATTTTTACAGGTATTAACTACTAAGTCTGAAAATAGATATCGGTGTTTATCAATAACAGTCTTAAATTAAACTATTTACGTTTAGATGTCCTCCAGTGGCACAGCGGTATACCTGTGGACTCACACCGCTAGAAACCGGATTTCAATATCAGTGATGGGCAGAGAGTAGTGATCGTGCAGCTTTGTGCTTAATTCAAACAAACAACCTTTACGTTTAAAATTCACAAAAAGTTGTAACTAGCTTCGGCAGACATTCGAACTACATGCCACTAAATTTGAATATGGTTATACACTTTTTATAAGAGCAGACTGTGAGGTTTGTAGGCAGTTATTCAATCTTTCAAGATCACCTGATTGAAAATAGCTTATTTAAACGTTTATTGCAAAATTGTGGTGTTTAACAATAGTTATTTAAGCTTAACAAGGTATATTTTTCAAATATAACTAATTTACACCACAGATATATAAAAGGTACACTTTTGTTGTTAAACTGTGATAGACTGTGATAATCTTAAGACAATTATTTATGCATTTAGTGACAGTATGTATTCAGCAGCTTCCAGAGGTTCAGAGACTGTTCATCAGACAACTAAACTTGTCTTTCAACGGCAGTCGTCAGGTTTACAAAAAATAATTACATTTCACATGAACATATTATAAAGTTTCATTACACTGCTTGAAATTTAGAATGGTAAAATACAATGTTTGGCTACTTGAATTAATAACGTTAACAAGTAAACGATGAATAATGCTGGTTACATCTTGAAATACCAAACTTCCATATTGTGTTTAGAATCACATGCAGAATAATAGATTATAATATCTGAAGACTAATTTTACAGCAAGGCAATTGTTACTTTGTTTGTTACTTACTGGATTCACAAGAGCAATGGAAAAAAAAAAAAAAAGAGCCAGGTCTTATATCTTAAGAAAATAACGTGAACTTAAAAATATTCTAAACGATCTGTTGTTTATGTTAATACAAAGACAAACTGAAACATAATAATTATGTGAACCTCACAACAACAGACTTTCAAGACTAAGGACAGCCTTTTCAGTAATTCATTTCACTGCAAGAGGACTGCATTCGAAGTTGCCACCACGACAGCTACAATTAAGAACAACTATTATATATATTTGCACTGTTCTAAAACACTGTATATGTGACATTCCTAGAGTCGTATAACGTTTATATTTTAGGTACGGAACATCCAGAGCACTGCACACATTTCTACCGTTTCAGAGGCGGCCTCTTTGGTGGTTACATTTCCTACGACGGACACTACACAATTGTTTCACAAAATTCTATCGTTTCCAAAGTGACCTCTTTATTTCTGTGTCCCATAACAGGAGCTTTGCAGTTATTTTTGTTTAAATATTTGCTATTCCAAATACTTCCTTCCTGATAGCGTTAGCTGCTAAATAATTTTCGAAATCACCTAGATCCGAAAATATTCCATTATGTATATAAATAATGTTTTGATAATCTTACACCTTTTACTTTACATTCAAGGCTTATTTATCCAGATTAAAATGTGATCTGAGTATAATACTGGCAACCTCTTTTACACGTAGTTTGCTTTAAGATCTTTGAACTGCTCCGGAAGAACAAATACGTCACACTCACCAGAAGTTACGCATGCTCTATTCTATAATTCGTGCTCATCAGAGTCTACAGCAAGGTTGTAGTAGAACAGACGTAACAAGTGGTATTTTAGCCTTGTACTTGTACAGATGCTCTAATCGGATTTTTATCTTCGCTTAACACATTCTAATATCGATAAAAAAACAAACAAACTACATACAACCTTCCCGTGAATACTTCCTATTCCACGGTATTCCAGCTAAGTCGTATTTAACTAATACCAGGTTGTTGTTGTTGTTTTAATAGCAGTTCGTAGAATTATAGAGCATGTTAAAGAATCGTTTAATAGTGGTCGTGAATATAGTGTTTTTGCTCTGAAGGTAATGAAAATACATAAAGATTTACGATTCGCTATACATGTTAGCAGTTCGTAGAATTATAGAGCATGTTAAAGAATCGTTTAAGAGTGGTCGTGAATAATAGTGTTTTTGCTCTGAAGGTAATGAAAATACATAAAGATTTACGATTCGCTATACATGTTATTGAATGAAATACAAATGAGAACGTCTTTTGTCGGCTTGAGTTGTTTTATTATATGAAAAGCAGACAAAATCTACTTGTTAGGACAAAACATGAGATCTCAATATGCGCGAGAGAAACCATATTTCTCGAGCTAAATCATCTGACCCCCTCATTTCAATGCTTTTGCCTAAGTTACAATCCTATTTTCTTATTATATGACATATTAATAAAAACATATATGATGGGACAGTCGTAAGTCTTCGGCTACATAACTCTAGAATCTGTGGTTCGATTTCTCTCGGTGAACTTAGAAAATAGGCGATGTAGCTTTGCTATAAGAAAGCATAAATGCATACATTGATATGGCTGTATTTGGTAAACTACTTTATAACATAAAACGAACAGAAAATGAATGCTTTCTTTGTTATTTAAGTTCACAATGAGCTTTATGTGATATTGTACCCACTGCAAGAATCGAGCCCCGAAATTTTAACTTACACGCAAATGTAATTCAGTTTATATAAAACTGTTACGAATTAGCTATTATAATTTTATTTTAATATCGATATCTGTTTCAGTTTAATATATATTTAGAAATGTATTTAACTTATATTGTTAAATCTGGATTGCGAAATTCCTGCCTATTCACTAAAATTGCAGAAGATTCTAGAGTGTAAGAATCAACAATGCATTTGTACGTAAATGCTAGTACTGTTGTGCAAGCTAAAATTTCTAGAATCTCGCCTCACGCTTTATAAAAGGTAACTAACGCAACTCGCCAAGAGACGGTATATAGTATTGGTTTGCTACAGTTGGTGTACTATCAACCTCAGAAGCTATAATTTTGATTAATGCTTATTAATCGGGAAATCATAAATATTTGATCAGGAACGTGTATAGATTTCTAACATTATAAATCACTTAACTTCAGCGTTGAAAATTTACGTATATTCGGCGAAGAGCTAGTTAGCTTCTCGTTAAGTGAACTGTACCTATATCAATTCAAAATTAATTCGTCCATCGTGGTCCCTCGATAGAATGTCGAGGAAATTCCGGAGAAATAGAAGACTCAATATCGTTTGTACGTATTTGAGACTTTTGTACCTAAATCATTATTAGTAATAACGATTTGTAACAACCGTTATTATAAATTGTATTATTGTTTGTACATTAAAATATATCTGTAAATATAAATAAGAAAGAAAAATGTGTTGGCAAATACCATAAATCGGATACATATAGACATTTATTTCACTTCTAAATCTAAATTACAATTTAGCTCAGTTTCAAGCTATTTCAAACTGTAGTGACTAACATAACGTATTAACTGATTTTGAGCACGTTAGGTGACGTCCAGCTACCTCCTGTTTCTCTTTTGTTTTTAAAAGTATATTTTAATGAAGTTCGCAATGTAATAAACCGAGCGCTTTTAGATGGTATAGCGTCCTCCTTCAGAAAGCGAGCGGGTTAATGTTTTTGTTTGTTTGTGATTCATCCAGCGATTTCTTCGTATCATAATCTTAAGACTGATATTGATTTCAATTACATTATTCATTGTACTGGGCCAATAAAAAGAAGTTCAACCATGTCTAGTCGGCATGGTGATGAGTTCCAGTCTTCTGTGGCACAAGCAGATGAGAATCATGACATATTTCTCCTGTACTGGATCTCAGTTCTTTGCAGGTTAGCTCTCAGCTACCTGCTGCTACCCATTATATGGTTGGGAGGTGTTAAACAACTGAAGTGAAGTGTTTTGTAAGGACTCGCAACCTTCCGATTATAAGTTCAAAGCATTAGCTATTGCGCTAGTGTGACTAAAGCTCTTATCTCTCTTATTGTGTTTATTTTATTGCAAAGCTACACAATAGGTCATCTTCGCTCTGTTCACCACGGAAATCGCATTTCGGAGTTTAGCGTTGCAGGTCCGTTAACTTACCGCTGATCCATGGGAAATTCTTATTATGAAAAAACAAACAAGAAACCTGATAACCCAAAAAGGAGACAGCCTCGTTAGTTTTACAAAATAAAGATGTTTGTTTGTTTGTAGTTAAGCTCAAAGCTAACGTAATAGGCTATCCGTGCTCTGCCTATCACAGGTACCGAAACCCGGTTTCTAGCGTTGTATGTCTGTAGACATTCCGTTGTGCCACTGGAGGCAAATACGGATGAAAATACCTGTAAACATTTCGTTCTTTAATTACGGAATAAAAAATTAAAGATGTTAGAAATGTTCAGGTTTTAAACATTACAATAAGAATGAAAGCTTGAAACACAAATTAACTAGAATAACAAACTTACAACAAAACTGTGGTAATCCTGAAGAGTAAAGATTTTAAAAAAATAGTCTCAAAACTTAGAACAAAAAATCTACAAAGTTGAGAATACTTTAAACTCGTGTAGATGGATTTTATAGAAAATTAATATTCTAGAAATTTCATTTTATAAGGCTTAGCATGCTCAGGTGGGTTAAGGCGTTTGACTCGTAATCTGAGGGTCGCGGGTTCGAATCCCCGTCGCACCAAATATGCTCGCCCTTTCAGCCGTAGGGGCGTTATAATGTGACGACCAATCCCACTATTCGGTGGTAAAAGAGTAGCCCAAGAATTACTAGCCCTAGTCTTACTCTATTAAATTAGGGACGGCTAACGCAGGTAGCCCTCGTGTAGCTTTGCGCGAAATTCTAAAAACAAACAAACATTTTATAAATATAAAAAAGAGGAAATATTAAAAGCTCAAACTGTAGGATTAACACGAAACTATAAACATGGAGGATAACACGAAACTATAAGCATGAAGGATAACACGAAACTATAAACATGAAAGATAACACGAAACTATAAACATGAAGGATAACACGAAACTATAGCTTCCAATTTACGTGTCAGGAGATAGGAATCCTTCATCGAACGCGCTCGCCCTTTCAGTTGTGGGAGGGTTCTTATGAGACGATCAGTCCCACTATTCGTTCATACAGAATAGCTCAAAGGTTGGCAGTGGGCAGTTGCCTTCTTTCCAGCTTATTACATCAAAATTAAGGACGGATAACGTAGACTGTTTTGCACGAAACGAAACATAGACAAAAGAACATATTTAATAACTGTTATAACGATTCGCAGAATTAAATAACTTAGGCTTATGAATACGTTTAACATCATAGATTAGCACTGAAGAATGTGAGCAATATTTATACAGAACTGGAGACCTTGTTAATATGATAAAGGAATCTAATATGAAATTAAAGTAGGTATATTAGCTGGTACAAACATAAAATAAAGAGAAACAATCTTACTATTAATCGATTCTTATCGCATAAATAATAAATTATATTTATGTAAAAACGACTCGTTTGGGTTGAGAATTTTTTTTTTTTTACGTAGAGGAGCGAACAACGTTTCGACCTTCTTCGGTCATCGTCAACCGAAACGAGCCGTTTTTACATATATATTTTACTCTACAAGTGGGTTTTCTCGACATCTCTGATTAATAAATTATATTTGTTTTCTTACGTTCGAGATTTCTATAATGATGAGCATTCTTTTAAATACTTTCAACATACATAACTATGATGAGTCTCCCCGTAAGTCAGTATTAAAGTAACGGATGTACAATGCTAAAATTCGAGGTTAAATTCTCAATGGTGGACATAAGGTAGATTATATAGCTCTATGGTAAAACTAATAACTTTTAGTTTTTCTCACTCGACAACTATATTAATAACGGTTGGTGTACACCTGCTTTATTTATATTGTGATTATAATTAGCATCTACACATCAGAACTTGACCGCTTACCAATTAAGCTTTTTACAAAACATAATTTATCCAAGTGAATTATCTTAAAGTAGTTATTTGGTAGTGTGTCTAAAATGTCAATTACAACTGACAAGCAGTTATTCAAGTTTTCCAAAATATTTGGAAAAATTCGACGGTCGTGGAAGATGATGAACACTATAAGTATTATATCTTTCAACGTTTCACAATAACATTCGAAGAATGCAATTCTACATAACAAATCGCGTTGGTTTTCTATTGTTTACTATCAAATTTTGTTTACTGTAGCAAACAAATGAAACAGAATGCCAGAAAACTTCTTAGTTTAAAAACAACAACAACCCTATTTTATATATCTAAATTCCTTATTTGTAAACTTACTAAATACATTCGGTAGAAAATTTATTTATTTTTACTATTTCTGGACCCCTGGTGTTCATATTAGCATTTTTAGCTTGTCTACATTTAAACCTCGATAACACTATTATTCAACAAAGTCTGTTTGTGTGTCCGCTTATAACCGCTGAGTCCCCCGCTGGTACAGCGGTAAGTCTAGGGATTTACAACACTAAAATTAGGGATTCGATTCCCCTTGGTGAACTCAACAGAGATCCCGATGTGGCTTTGCTATAAGAAAACACACTTATAACTACCGAACCGCTTAATCGGTTGTTTTTAGACATATGCCCGGCAACTGTCAGTCGCAAACTCTTTATGCTAACCGGAAGATGATCAAAGAACTTCAAAATGTCGTTCTGTACTTTATTTTATTTAAAGTTGTAATACCCATACCACCCGTCTTGGGAATACACTTGTAATGTTTCATATGCTTTTCTAAAAATGTTTTGTTATTAAATACTTTTAGTAATTTATCTAACCTCATTTACTTATAAACCTCATAAACTTATAACATTTCTTTTATAGTAATATAGAACAGATGTATCTGGGGTGATTTAGTTTGTTTCAATTCAGTATCTAATTATCTTCATGACTTAGGTGTTTTTTTATTATAAGTATATTTAGCGATGTAGGGCCAAACAAGTAAAAAAATTGATCAAATATTGTATCTCTTCAAGACATTAAAAATAAAAATATTAAATTATCGCTGTTTGTCTACAAATGTAAAAAAGATATGTGGTCTACAATCCTCAATACCTTTCATGACATGTAGGCTAAAGGTCTCGTTGAATCAACTTATTACAAACAAAGATTTCTTGGTTTTTGTTGGATTCTTTTTACAAATACGAATTCAAATTGCCTCAGCCGAATCACACTTTAAAAGACCTTTCCTTTTCAAACATAAATCAAGAATAATGCCAGTTAGAAAACATATTTTATAAAAAAAGTAATTATATTTAACTCTCAAGAATATATTCATTCGTATGCCCCCATTATGATATATAAACATTAGCAAAGAAAGAAAAGTGCCCCCTAGTGGCTCAGCGGCATGTCTGCGGATTCACACCACTAAAAACCGGGTTTCGATACCCGTAGTGGGCATAGCTCAGATAGCCCATTGTGGAGTTTTGTGCTTAATTACAAACAAAGCGAAGTCCACCAAACCTCATCGTCACTAAAGTACCTACTTGCTTCTGCTTAGCACAATTTCTTTATCCAACAAAAACGTCACATCACATTTTTATGATTCATTTTCGCGTTTTAGCTTTACCCCGTCGTTCATTTTGTTAAACGTATTGAGGTATAAAAACGAACACATCAGCAAGATTATATTACCTGAAAACGACGCCGCAATGTTGTATTTTTAGAAGGCTCTTTGTTTTAATACGATTTGTTGATAAAAAAACCCACTAAAACACATAAAAACTGCACAAATAAAAACAACATTTCTGGGCGTTTGGGGCATATATTTCTCCTCATTTTCTCAAGCACAAAAGCCTGAGAACAAAACTTTTGTGGAAAGTAAAATCTTTATTATATTGGATCTTCTAGACCGTTTGGTTTGATTTCAAATAAACACATGGTAAGTCATAGAAACAAGAGTACGCCTGATTGTACAGTTCCTAGCTATTGCTACCAATATTCAAAAGTTTACCAATAAAAGTTTTAACGGTTCAGCGAGATAGTTTCGTAGTGACATTTTTAACAACTCTTTTTTTTCGGAAGAGGAGGGGGGGTAGATGGTAGCTTGCATGCTTTCCTGAACAAGGTTCACACACATACTAAAAACACCATTGTTAGGGTTCTTTTTTTTCAACATGCCACGTAGCTTTCTCAATGTCAACACTAAACGGCCTAGATCACGTCTCACGAATGCGTGATCGTCTTCTAAATTGAGCAATTACCAAACTGAAGACCAGTAACCGTTCCGCAACTACACAAAATCCGCTGGAGACAGCGGCTACTGGTAGTTTTGCTTGTCTGATCCACTTGTTTTCTGGGTTTTGTTGGTTGTTGTTGTTAACGCTTTAAAGTAACCAATAAATATAAGCGGGAAGTACCTAGTGATGTACTCTACTTATCGTTGCGTCCTAGACGTTTCAGCTAGAATGAGCATGATTTAACACATGTATATATATATATATATAACTAGCAATAAATTGTTCAAATGGACACTTACAAATCCTACACTGTTACTACCATGCTTTGAACAAATAAGAGACAATCGTAAGCACAAACTAAAAAAAAGGAAGAAACAGAGAACCTTGCGCTGATAAGTTAAAATTATCAAGAGTTATTTATACCCACTTTAATATTCAATAATAAATATTTTTTATCATTTATCATGACTGCAAATTTCATCACTGTCAGCTGTTACGTATTATAATTTGTCTCGAACGGGTTTCAGATTTATTACGTTACGTATTAAGATTTCATCCAACTGGAAATGTTTGTTTTACTTTAGTTTAATTATAGTTATATGGAAATCAGTATGCATCCAATTTATGTGTGTTTTCTCATAGCAAAGCCACATCGGGCTATTTGCTGACCCCACCAAGGGGAATCGCACCCCTTATTTTAGCGTTGTAAATCCGGAGACATCCCGCTGTACTAGCGGAGGGCTGCATCCGATTTATGATATTTGTCAAAAAAATAGATACACACAATTTTCTTTATTAACACAAATATATTTTTAATATATAAAAGCCCCATCAGTGACATAGTGGTATGTCTGCGGACTTACAACGCTAAAAAACGTGGTGGTCATTTCACAGATAGCCCCCTGTGTAGCTTTGTGCTTAATTCAAAATAACAACAATGTATATAAAAAAAAATTACAATTTATAACAACTATTGCTACAAACAATTATAAATAATTATTTACATAC
Source organism: Tachypleus tridentatus (assembly GCF_004210375.1). Taxonomy (NCBI): domain Eukaryota; kingdom Metazoa; phylum Arthropoda; class Merostomata; order Xiphosura; family Limulidae; genus Tachypleus; species Tachypleus tridentatus. The sequence goes on along the minus strand of NC_134831.1, from coordinate 128,096,787 downwards.
ACAAATTTAAAAATGTCACAAACTATACTTCTCTCTAGTCTGGAAGTGATTATTTCATCAACGGACCAGGTGCACGACGAGCGAATTAATTTTATGCTGATACATAGATACACTTCACTTGAAGAAAGTGCTAGCTAAGAGCGACTCTTGAATGGGCGAACGCGGTTTGCAACCTAGCTTTTCATAGTGAAAGATAGGTATCTAATGTCCTCGCCCTTTCAGCCGTGGGGGCGTTATAACGTTGTGGTCAATCCCACTATTCGTTGGTAAAATAGTAGCCTAAAAGTTGACAGTGGGTGGTGATGACTTGCTGCCTTCCCTCTAGTCTTACACTGCTAGATTAGGGACGGCTAGCGCAGATAGCCCTCGTGTAACTTTGCGCGAAATTTAAAACAAACCAAGCAAACCTATCTAATATCCTCATACAAGTATTAAGGTCCGAAGTTAATTCTGTGAAGCTGAACGGTTCGAAATATTCAAAATCTATGAACGTATCTGGTCAAATATACATAGTTTCCCAATTAATAAGCGTTTATCACAATTATAGCTTCTGACGTTTATAGTATACTGACTAACAATGATCTTAAACTGTCAAACTCAAACTAACGTGGCAGGGGTTTAGTTTAGAGAGAGAGAAATCAAAAGACTGATTTTTTAAAGTGTTCCGGTATTTCACCTGTGTCATAAATAGTGTTCAGTAGTTTTGTCACTTCCTGGATTCCCACTTCTTTTAGGGCTAATAAAAGTTCAATGGGTATGTCATCTGGACCAGCTGCTTTGCCTTTATGTATCTTCTTCATTGCATGTTCCACTTCATCAGGCATAATTGGAAGACCTTCTGTGTCTATTTCTATGTGTGGGGTTAGGCTTCTGTTGTCGTTGTATAGTTCCCCAATGTATTCTGACCATCTGTTAAGTATATCTTTTTTATCCATCAAGATTTCTCCATTCTTAGATTTTAAGCATCCTGTTTCTGCTGATGGAGTCTTTCCCGTCACTTCACTAATTTTCTTATGCCTATATTTGCTGTCTTTTACCTTGTTATTTTCAATCTCTGGATGTTCTACTAAAAACAATTAAAAACCGGTAGCTCACTGAGAAGTCATAATGCTAGAATTCGGGGTTCAATCTCTGTCGTAAGAGAAATGCAAACATCCTATTGCGCAACTTTGTGTTCTAAAAAACAGTAAATCTAATAAGGAATCTTTATAAAGTTTTCACATTAGTGATAGAAATACTACTTATGAAATTTTTGAGTAACTTGCTTTGCGCAGAGGTGATGTTGTAGCCAGTGAGATTTATCCGAAGCTCGACTACTGCTAGTTGTACTGGATATCCATTAAAAGACTATCAGTGAGATTGTTTTTTTTTGTTTTTTTTTGCTACGTGAAATCATTTATTTTTATGTAAACTGCATACGGGATCTCTGCAGTAATTGGTAGGATTTGTTTCAATACTGACGGGGATTTTTTTGTCTGATTTACAGAGCTCCTGTAACCAAGAAATTCATTGACACACAAGTACAAGTAACAGAACTCTAAGGTTAACCTATTGCTAAGATTCAAGGTTTATCATCAACATGAAAGACAAACACGCTCGGAGCTTATCACGAAAACACTGCTTCGGCAATACATTTTGTCCTGCCCACCACAGGTACCGAAACCTGATTTCTATCGTTGTAAGTCCGCAGACATGTGGCTGTGCCACATGGATGGGCGGTTCAGAATAAGACTATCCAACTGGATTAATTCCATCTACTGAGTGTCTGCTGGTCGGTTTACATTAACAGATGTGTTTGTATGGCTGAAAACAAGTATATTAAAGCTCATCTACTATTATTAGCTACTTTGACAAACTTCTTAAAGTAATTGCATTTTAGATCTGCTAAAAATTAACCTTATTTTTTTTTGACAAGTTTAAATGAGTTGTTTACATTACGTCATGACAGCTGAGAAGACTGTTAGAGTCAAAGTCGCTGTCCGTGTTCCACTTTAACTGAGAGGTCATCTACACTCTCTTACCTGCTTTTCTTGGCAGAAATGTGATATTGTGTAACGTTTTATAAAATGCAAGTGAAAAAAAGCAAATGTATAAATGAACAAAAAAGCCCAAACAAAAAAAAAACAAATCTAAATACGCTAGCAAATGTTAAAAAGGATCTCCAGAATACAGACTATAATGTAAGATATGAAAATGTGCCGTGGGTTTTGGAGGTGACTGAAGAAGGAGGACCCATATTGCGGTGGGGATACACTGTCTATCACTCTTAACCTCCGTTCGCTAGTCTCACATTAATAAATTCATAAAAATAAAATAAAAAAAGAAAGATAGGTTAGGAGAGGTTCAAGCCCACAACGTCTCACACCTATATCACCTTTCACTACCTGCAAACTGTTGTAGGAAGGTAACTGCTCTCTAAGGTAAAGAAAAAAACACGAAATAAGGTACTGTCACTTGGTGGTAAGTAAGTTAACTTACTTCTAAGGATGGCAGTATTCCAACTCCCATTCTAGTAGTAAAGCACTAACTTAAGTTAATTAGTAGCACAGTAAATAAATCATACTAGTTTAGAGTTGTAAAAACCTAACCAAGTTATCTAAACTAACTAGTAAAACCCATAACTACCGCCTATTAAGTCCACTACAACTACCAATTTTCAGGTTTGGCATGGCCAGGTGGTTAGGGCACTCGACTCGTAATCTGAGGGTCGCGGGTTCGAATACCCGTCACACCAAACATGCCAACACTTTCAGCTGTGGGGGCGTTATAAAGTTCGGTCAATCCCACTATTCGTTGGTAAAAGAGTAGGCCTAGAGTTGGCGATGGGTGGTGATGTCTAGCCGCCTTCCCTCTAGTCTTGCACTGCTAAATTAGGGACGGCTAGAGCAGATAGCCTTCGTGTAACTTTGCGCGAAATTCAAAACAAACCAAGCAAACCTATCTAATATCCTCATACAAGTATTAAGGTCCGAAGTTAATTTTGTGAAGCTGAACGGTTCGAAATGTTCAAAATCTATGAACGTATCTGGTCAAATATAAAATATAAAAATAAACCAAACCAATTTTCAGACTTCACAAAATCCTTTATGCAAAATCAAGTGTTCATCCGCATAAACGTAGTACCAAGTTTTTAAGAGTTATTAACAACTAAAAATACTTTTTGTTTGTTTCGAATTAGGCACAAAGCTGCGCAGTGTACTATCTATACTCTGTCTCCACATGTATCGAAACCCGGTTTTTAACGTTGTAAGTTCACAGACATACCGTTGTGCCACTAAGGGAATAAAAAATACCTTTTAGAAACTATCATCAGCAACTCCTTCATTTTTACTTCGTTATATTTATTTGATATTTGTCACAGAATATTTTCATAATTTTATTTAAAGTTTCATTATTAAGCCCCCCAGTGGCAGAGCAGTGTGTCTGCGGACTCACACTGCTAAAAACCGGCTTTCGATACCCGTAGGGGGAGGGCAGAGCACCGATACTCTATTGCGTAGCTTTTTACTTAATTCAAAACAAACAAAAACAATTTTTATTAAATCGGTTAAATGTTAATTTTTGTATCAATATTTCAACATTGATAATGAAATACTGCAATTTCATAAAATATGATTTATTGTGAAGTTATGTGTGTGTGTTTTCTAAAAGCAAAGCCACATTGGGCTATCTGATGAGTCCACCGAGGGAAGTCGCACCCGTGAAGTTATGATACTTATGGTCTCAAATTAAGCACGAAGCTACACAATAGGATAAATTTAGATTGATATTACTATCAGTTGTTTTATTTTCTAGTTCTAAATAATCTGCGTCTATATACAATATTGAAGTATTTTCACTTTCCAATTCTCCAGGATAAATAGTGTTAATACAATTATTTATCTCAGAATTATTTACATTAAGTAAATTAAGTATATATATATATATATATATATATGGTGTCCCCAAAAAAATGTATACACAGTTTGAATGATTATAACTCACTTAAACTTTCTTTTATCACAGGTGCAACTGATTTGAAGTAATGGTAGAAGTAAGATTAAGCTTTGATAAAAGTAAATTTATCTTAAAGTGTTACTGGAAGTGTGAGAACGTAGCTGAAGTGTAAAGATGGTTTAAAAGGGAGTTTCAAACAGCTCCACCAACGAGACTCACCATTACTCGCATCAGAGATAAGTTTGAAACAAATGGAACTGTTCTAGACGTCCATAAAGGGCGTTCTGCTAGACCACGGTCGTTCATCAGTCCCACACGAGAAGTAAAGCTGTTGGAAAGTCTCCACCGAGCTCCAAGAAAATATGTTCGGCAAACAGCCCGTGAGAGAGGAATCCCAAAATCGAGCGTTCATCGCATGTTGAAGCGCGTTCATTGAAAAAGTTTTATTCCAGTATTAGTCTACGCCCTCAGTGAAGATGATCCTGACCGGAGAGTTTAATTTTGTAAGTGGTACCTGGCAAAACCTGCAGAGGATGTACAGTTTTCAGTGGTACCTGGCAAAACCTGCAGAGGATGCACAGTTTTCAGTGGTACCTGGCAAAACCTGCAGAGGATGCACAGTTTTTTTCAGTGGTACCTGGCAAAACCTTCAGAGGATGCACGGTTTCCAAACAATATTGTCTGGAGCAATGAAACCACATTTAAGTTAAATGACTCAGTAAATCACCACAATTGCACCTACCGGGCACCTCAGAACCCGCATGTTACCACGTAAACTTACCAAGGGTTACAGTGTGGTACGGATTATCAGCGTTAGGCGTAATTGGAACATTATTTTTCGAAAACAGTCACTGGTCTTGTTTATCTGCACTTGCTGCAATAATTTGTCGTGCCACGTGTTCGAGAGCAATTTGGAGATGAGGAGTTTCGTTTTCAGCAAGATGGAGCACCTCCCCACTACCATCGTAATGTGAGGACCTATCTTGACGAAAATGTGCTGAACAGATGGATTGGGCGAAGAGGTAGCACTGAATTTCCCCCACATTCACCAGACCTCACACCTCTGGACTTTTTTATGGGGATACGTTAAAGATAAGGTTTATAGCTCAAAAGCTGCAACAATCAATGATCTGAGAGCAGTAGTTGAAAGAGAATGCACCCAAATACCAAATAAAATGATTCGTGAAGTTTGTAATTCCATCTGTCCACGTTATCAGCAATGCCTGGATCAGAACGGTTAACATCTGTGTTAACTCAAAAGATTCTACACTTGCCTTCTTAAACTTGGATTATAAAACCTAGATATATCTTAATAAACATTGTATTTATAATAATTTAAAGTGTATACATTTTTGGGGCACTCTGTATATATATAACTGTAAGCGAAAGCGAAACTTTCCGGTTTTATATACAATTGTCAATAAACCCATTATCATAAAAATATAGATATAAATTTGCAATACAAGTAGAATAGTTAGCTCCAATTGCAACTGAACTCCTATTGCTTGTTTAAACACCTAATAAGACTTGTATAACTGTATACTAGTATAACTTATTTCAGTATGTTAGGATGAATGAGGTTAATACCGACCACACTAATCATTTTAAATTAAATACACAGTTTAATTTGTCTTAAAGGGTGTTTATATTTGTATCAAATGAGTACTTGGAACAGAAAAATTCCTATTCTAATCAACTTGATTTATTTCAGTTAAAGCTTAGTTAACAACGTATTTCATTAACGTTCAAAGAAAATATAAGCAAAAAGACAAGTTGATAGTATGTTCTTCCAAACGTTATAATATGTTCACACAGTGTGAATATAATTCTATAATATATTAAAAAATAAATTTAAAAACAGGCGTACAAAATATAAACGTAAACGTATTTTATCTTGTAGCCACCATAAATATTTATGTAGAATATTTACTAAAAGCATCGCTCTAGGACTTTCAGCTAATTGACTTGTACGACTTATGTCGGAATGGTTTCATTAGGAAACAAACACGTATTCCTTACAAAATATTTTTTACATAAATGTACGACGTAATCGTAAATCCAAAATTTTCCACCTAAATTAGAATTTGTATTAACATTATCATATTAATGTTTAACTAACTGAAAACTTGGGGATATGAATTTTAATTACACGTAATTCGCTCTCCAAGGTTTGTCTGCAAATGTACAATGCTAGAAACCGGGTTTCGATACCCTTTATGGGCAGAACACAGCAGCCCGGCCAGGTGATCAGAACGTTCGACTCGTAATCTGAGGGTTGCGAGTTCGAATCCTCGTCACACCAAAATATGCTCGTCCTAGCAGCCGTGGGGGCGTTATAATGTAACGATCAATCTCACTATTCATTTGTGAAAGGGTAAAAGGAGTTGGTGGTGGGTGGTGATGACGATCTGCCTTCCTTCCAGTCTTACACGGCTAAATTAGCAATGACTAGCAGAAATGGCTCTTGTGTAACTTTCCGCGAAATTGAAAACAAATAGACAGACAGAGCACAAATAGCCCTTTGTGTAGCTTTGTACTTTACAAACAGACAGACACACACGTAATTCTTCCCAGTACTAATGAGAGTAGGGTAATATATGAGAATATTGTTTCATTTATCTTCTAGGTATTTACGTGCAGAAATAACAGCATACTTTTATGCAATAACTGTCTTTCTGTCACTATCTGAAAATCAAGTATCAAGAGATATTAAAATTATAAAAAGTGTTACTTTTACAATTTGTAAATTACGAACTCGGACAAGAACTGAAATTTATCTGAATATTACCACTCAAAAACATATTGTGAATTATTCAGTAAAAAAAAAAATTAAAGTCCAGTCTACTTAATGATATCCTTGCATGTAAGTTACACAACTTGCATAAGTTGCACCTAGTCAACAATAGGCCTAACTCCACAAATAAATTGTCAATAAAAACAATAAAAACGTAAACAATGACACATCTCTGTTCTCGTGTTTCTATTAATTAATTCGTGAAAAATCTCAGCATTTATGGCGCTGAATGAACTATCTGGTTGACTCAATAGTCTATCTACATTCTAATCTTATCTCGCCAAACAACATTTTATATCATTTAAATAATTTCCTGAACTTTCAAAAAAATTCCAGACGTTGCGTTACACATTCATCTCATATCTTCAAACTCCCCCTAGTCGAAAAAAAACAAAACTCTGCTCAATTTAAGAAAAACATAAGCCACCTGCAGCTGTATATTAACACTACACGGTGAATAATTTTATCGCTGGCTACATTTAGATAAGGACTTTGATGTACTCTAAAGTACTCTAACTTATTTGAATTGCTTTTATTAATTTAAAAGTAGAAAGCTAGACATATTTAATATGTATTCAAATAAGTCTATAATATAAGGACGGTGTTCTCAGATACACAAACGGTGGCAGAAAACTTTTTATTATTTTGTTAATATTTTTTGCATCATATATGTCGTAAAGTTTTAACACCAATTAGTTTCATTCTTAGAAGCAGAGTATTATTTACTGATAACTACAGGTTTTCCATTAACTTATACACCGTTGTATCTTCATTAAATCAGAGCTACTCCAGTGTATAACATGTATTATGTTATCCTATTTAAACACACGTTTTATTACCTACGTCACCAAAGATGGAAGGAGGTTATGTTTACACATCTGTGTGTTTGTGTTTGTCAGCAAGATATTTCGAAAACGGCTGAGTGGATTTGGACAAAGTCGATATAAATTTGGAGTACGATCCAATTTAGAAGATGTGTTGTTTTTGTTTTTGGATGACTAAAGCCAAATGTTAAGGTCACACATACACACAAAAATCTCCATTTGTTAACATGGGAACCGATTTTCACATTATGTTTGCTTTATATCTCATACAAATATTATCAGATTTTGATGAAACTTGGTGGGCACACGTAGTCCTCACTGTTTTACCACAAATGATCTACGTGTAGTCCTCACTGTTTTACCACAAATGATCTACGTTTGTTGTTAACGACGGGCATGTGGACACAGTCTAATGTTTCATGACGGAGTGACCTTTTAGTTCCGCAATGTCATTGCATGAAACATAAAACAAGATGTGTATCACGTGATTTCTTTGTCATTACTTAATCTAATTTTGCGATTTCATTAGATAAGAAAAGTTTTGCTAAATGCAAATCTATAATTTATTTGTACTCTGGGCAAAAACGTTGTTTTTCTTCATAAAAAATAAACAAATAAAAATGTTGCACATGCCCTACAGAAATCTAAGAACAACACGCTGTCCTTTTAATAGTATTGTACGGTAGTTCAGTCGTAAGTCTGAGGGCTTACAACGTTAACAATCAGGGTTCAACACCTGCAATGGACACAGTGTAGGTAACTTAAGCACAATCATGTAATATTATTAAAGTAAATGAAAGATGAAAATACCTCTTTGTTTTTATGGAAATTGTTAGAACAGAGCAATGAAGCTTATATTTCTACAATGTGTGCTTCACTGATTAAACTGCCAATAGAAACCACTCAATCGATATATATACTTCAAAATTCATTATAAGAAAGGAGTAACACAAGTAAACGCCAGCAATGTTTCACTATGCTAACTTATTACGAAAAATAACAGAACATTTTCAGTTTCTCTTCAGTGGAAGAACCGACAGATAGGTTGCGTTAGTTGTTATGTTGATTTAATGGGTTTGAAAACCTCCCACAACGTAGGTACGAGAATATAGTTTGACGAATCGTATCCAGAAAGCTTTCAAAATATCTTTCACTCTTTTATTATTCAGGTACAATAAACAATAAATTTGTGAAATCCTTTGCAAATAATGAATCGAACATAGATATCAAAGGCAAAAACTCAAGCACACATGTAAGACAACTGTGTAACTAGACACCTTGTTCGTACTCAAATAAGGTTCCCACGGTGTGATAGCGGTATGTCTATTGATTTATAACGCTAACATGAGCGATTCGATTTCCCTCGGTAGACACAGCAAAAATCCCTATGTGGCTTCGTTATACAAAAATACATATATTGAAATAAAATGAGAACATTAGTCTCTTACTATACTAGCCAATTTCGTAGCTGTAGATTACTACTTGTTTGACTGCAGAGATTTATTTATCGTGCAAATAAAAAACAAACTAAACATTTGTCTACCATACTGCTAAGTTAGGTAAAAAAAACCTGTTACAGTATGCCACAATTGTAGAACACCTACGTTAGAGACTACATTAATCACACGTATTCAAGGGAGGTTTACCCACGTCTTATGCGAAATTAACTTCTGTCGCCCTTCTACTTGTGTATGATTTATACTTAATATATGATACAAACACTTTAGTTAGCAAGTGTGGACTTTACAAAATTATTACCATGGTATATAAACCTGATACTGTTTACTGTAATGTTACCTAACTACACTACACAAACAGGAAATATTTTAAAATTTATATGATCATGCCTAACTAAAGCTATCTCATGTTCTTGTTATGGGCTGACATTTGTATGTGCTTCATTTCATCGTGACAATTACAAAAATACTCGAATCCTTGTTAGTAAGAACAGAAACTCTTTCTACGATGGCCCGGCATGGCCAGGCAGCTAAGATACTCAACTCATAGTCACGGGTTCGAATCCCCGTCACACCAAACATGTACTCGCCCTTTCTCTCAGCTTTGGCGTTAAATTGTGACGTCGAATACCACTACTCGTTAAATGAGTAATCCAAGAAGTTGTAATGGATGGTTTTCCCAGCTCTCTTCCATTTAATCTTACATTGTTAAATCGAAAACGGCTAGCGATAGCTCTCGTGAAGCTTTGTGCGAAATTCAAAAACCAAACTTTCTACGACAAATTAAAAAATGCAGTTATGTACGACGTCTGAATAAACATGTATTTCAGAAATATAGATTGATAAGTTCTATGGAAACTGAAAATCTGAGTTTGTGACACGTGCTCTTTTAATTTGCTAACGAATCGTCAGTCCGTGATTCGTGATGACGAGAAGCCCTCTTGAAGTAAAAATATATTTCAGGACGGCTGGTTTGGGTGTTACCACTTTTACTAATAAAGCAGAGAAATAAATTGCAAACTCTCTCTTTGTTAACCTGAAGATGACCTAAGAAGGTCGAAACGTTCTCTGCTTTATTAATAAAAGTGTTAACACCCTTACAAGCCGTCCTGAGAATCGTCAGTCCATTTGTGAGATAAAAAGGAAGCTACTAGGCTTCAATTAACTTAGTAACGGAATTCGTACAGTCATTACAGATGATGTTTACTATTTATATTACGTGTTCCACTGACAAGATTAGAAGAAACCAATATAAAATATTCAGTTAAATATATGGCAAGATATAATTAACAGACAAACTCACATCTCTTAACGTTGTTAACAAAAACGAAACTATTAATCAGAAATGAGAAGGGCACAATATTTAGTTAAATATATGTCAGACTTTTAACAAACTAATAGCTAGGGCAATAGTACGTAATAAACAAATACTCGAAGAAAGCAACACACAGGGAAAAAAACAACAACTTTGTAGTCCAATATATGATCAAACTATAATAAATAAATGAGTTAATATCTAGAAACATTGTTACCAAATTTGAAACATTATTAATTGGACAATAGTATTTTATGAGCATGTTCTTCATTCAACTAGAATGACCTGAAACAGCATTGCCTATAGCAGTCTAAAGTCATTAACTGTTGTTTGACTTTGTGAACGACACACCACATTTTAAGGGTAGTATTACTAGTAGTCTGTCTTATAAAACTGACCCACATAACTGGGAAACTTCTTTATCGGACACGCTTAATAGAAACTAGATACTTATGTTACCTAACTGTTACTTAATCATTACCTGCTACAGGTTCTTTGTTTAATACCTTATTATTTTCAATACACTCTGATCAGTATCCACGGCAGTTAACAAAGTGAAAACAACTAATCTGTCCTCTAGGTATGTTCTACCTTTATTTTTATACTGTGTGAATAGCGAAGTAGGTCTTTCATAACTCCAAACATCTATCACCCAGGTGCTTGTTTAGAAAAGAAAATAGGTCAAAATAATGTTTTATTGTTTTTGTCATTTACTTAATTAAAGATTTATGGGCACTTCGTGTTTAGGTACAAAAACTGTAATCTCTTCTATACAGCTATAATTACCAGACAATTTATTGTGTTTTTGCTCTGTTCACATCACATACCAAGATATAACATAAACAAACTTAATCACTTCCTACCTCCAATAGGAAAGGATTTACGATATAAAAATTAACGATCGTGAAGCTGAAATTCCATAAACTATTTTCAGTTTTAAGAGTAACAAACAGCTATGGTTAAGATCTAATGTTATAAGACTACTGATAGAAGGCTACTACGCTCCCCCAGTGGCACAATGGTATGCCTTCAGGCTTATACTACTCTCAACCGGGGGTTTCGATACCCAGGATGGGCAGAGCACATTTAATCTTTTGCATTGTTTTGTGCATAAAAACACACACAAAAAATAAACATGGATTTAGGCTTAAACAGATATTCAACATTTTTAATGTCACGTATTATTTGCTTCTTTTATATGAAGCTTTCAGTTTCTAATCTAAATTTTGATGAGATCCATTGTTTCTGGTTATTTGCAATACTTAGAGGTAAAAAGGAAGGGTTTTCTATAGCGTAGTTATTAAATAATCATAAGATACCGAACACGAAACTCAGTTTTTAAGGAAATATGTCACAAAGTTACACCTTGTTTGATAAGTTTCGTTTTATTCATTACAACAATAACGATTAAATGTTAGTATCACTTTGTTTCTCACCTTACTCAGAATTTAAAGACAAGCGTAGAACATGAAGTTGGTAATTTAAGGAATCAGATTTATACATTTGATCTCATAAAACAGTTTTCCGGTGGGACAGCGGTAAGTTTATGGACGTACAACACTCAGGGTACAGAATACGTACAACTTATTGGTTAACTTCATGTTCAAGTAACGATCGTCTCAATAATTTTAAACGAAATACACTGAAACAGTAATAAACAGCATACACATTTTAATAACCACAGAGGACGTCTACTAAAAATGATAGAATGTTAAATCAACATTGTACAGTCTTATTTGGTATAAGGTGAAGTTATGAGTTTTTAAGATAATATTTGTTCGATTGCCTTATTTCCAAAGGCAATTTAACGAATAAACATACTTTTTTCTGCCTTTCGTAATATTTACATCAAAATTTATACAATGTTTAAAACATTGTAATTTCGATTGTTCTACTGTTGTTAGTGCAAATTATCGAGGATTTTTAACTTACTAAATATATCTTTTATTTAGAAATCTTTGTCTTCGTACACTATTCGTTCACCGCTGGTACAGCTGTAAGTCTAGGGATTTACAACGCTAAAATCAAAGGTTCAATTCCCCTCGGTGGACTCAGCACCTAACCCGATGTGGCTTCGCTACAATAAAACATACACTTGTACTATTCATATGAGACCGAAAATATTTTGTGGCACTGTTTTATGTTATTTTCACCTAGGTCATCAGTACCGAAAATATTTGGTGTCAATAACTTATTTCTTTTGACGTTGTGTTTATTTTAATGCTACATACAAATGACTCCAATATCTGAAAATTTCTTCTACTTAAATGTGAGGAAATCTTTCATGATGTTTCCACATGACTCGTCGGTTTCTGAAATATTTTGTTGTGACTGTTTTTAAGTTGTCAGACACTACCTATGTAGGGATGATTCGGAGTGGTTGTCGAAACGATATTTTAAATATTTCACCGATAGGTCATCAGAACCTTACAATACTATACAATGTTTCCTTTCATAATAATAGCTATGTAATGACTAAGTTACAAGTTCTGCGAATTTCTATAAATATCGTAGCATAAAATTTACATTTCTTGTTCTTCTTTCTTCTCCTTCTTTTTTGATTACATGATAAATTTAACAAAAAACAAAAAAGGGTTTACAACAATTTCATTTAACCGAACGAATTTGTTTGTTTGTTTCGAATTTCGCGCATTGCTACAGCAGGGTTATCTGCGCTAGCCGTCCCTAATTTAGCAGTGTAAGGCTAGAGGGAAAGCAGCTAGTCATCACCACCCACCGCCAACTCTTGGGTTACTCTTTTGCCAACGAATAGTGGGATTGACCGTCACGTTATAATGCTCCCACGGCTGAAAGGGCGAGCATCTTTGGTACTACCGGATTCGAACCCGCAATCCTTAGGTTATGAGTCGAGTGCCTTATCCACCTGGCCATGCCGAGCCGGTTCCAAACGGAGTATCTACTTTATAAGTATTATTAACTAGTAGTAATTTTAAAAACCCTGTTATCATTACCTCTTAATGTTAGCTTTCTTACATAAATCTGGTGTTGCTTTAAAAAAACTTAAATTACCACCCAATCTTATTATCATGGACGTAACGTGTATGTCAGTATCTATGTATGTGGCTAAAACTCTTGCGTCATCTACTGAATGGCATCATGGACGTAGCGTGTATTTCAGTATCTATATATGTGGCTAAAACTCCTGCCTCATCTACTGAATGGCATCACAAACAAAATGTCCATAAAAATTGACACACTGGGTAATCAACATTCAAACAGTTATAAAAACCACTGCGATACGTGCAACAACCATTTCTTTACAATAGAAAACAGTTTTAAATAATAGGTACTCTCTTTACAACAAGAACACAGCTTTCACTAGGACTTTACGTGACGGTGTGATTACATCTTTATTGATCCATTTTTTAAACGTAGTGCTGAGAAACTGAAGTTCTTAAAATATATTTTTCAATAAAAGTACATATAAGAATCATTACAGTTTATATCACTAAATTTTATGAAAATTGTGAGCACCATTGAACTATTTTCATGCAATGAGTTGGATGTGCTTACACAGCACAAAGTGAGCACTTTTCCTGTGTAGTATCCCCCCCCGCCAAAAAAATCTTTTTTATAATATGTTCACTTTTCTAATTTTTCTAATGAGGTATGAATAGTACAATTAGCAATTACAAGTGCAAACTGCCATCAGTCTAGCGGTTTTTCTACTAGCAATAAATACACAATAAATATTAGAGTTAGAACTTCATTTTATATAGAACTTGGTTATAAATACAACCTTCCTATGTTTATTGAAACAACAGCAAAAATGTAAAGAAAATACTTTTCAAAAAAGGAAGTAAATGTAAAGATGGCTAATATCAATCTTTCAAAAACAATGCAAACAAGATAGCAGGGATGGCATTTTCATCCTTCCTACATGATGGCACATGCTCACAGTGTAGTGAAATGTTAACAGACAAAAGTAGAATAAATTAAACTTAGTTTTGACTATTGTATATTGCTATATGTTAATTTTTGCCTGTACTATATGTAAGGTGTAAACGCCATCCTTTCAGTCTTAAATATATTCTTTTGGAAGGATTTATATCAATCATTCTTACATTTACTTTGTTTTTGAAAAAAATTATTTACTTGTTACAACGTGGCTTGTCAGTTTCTAAAATAATAAATATATTTAGTATTTCGAAAATCGTTTGATTTCGAACTTTAAGGGACGTCCAGTTCAAATTACACTTTGTTCAACGTGTGTTATTGGGTTATACTAGATTCGATGAATTCCAGTTCTCATCAGTAACTTTGAACACAAGTTAACCAAAGAGAAATAAGCTAGTGAAAAGTCAAATATATTGCTGTGAACATGCTTTGCAGTTACTACGAAAAAAACCCATACAATGGATAGCTGAAGTGAAGGAAAAAGTGTCATTGGCCAATACATATATATCGATTGTTTTCTTATCCTAAAATTGAGGTATATATATTTTTCCATTCACAAATAAAAGTTCCTTATATTTTCCTAAATGCTTCAATATTCAGTTAACTTTATAGATTCTGTAATAGGTGAAAACTAGTGCATACGCGTACTGAGGGTTGTACGGTACAAAATTAAAAGTTGTACACACTTGCACAAGTGGAAGAGACCATCTTAAAACCCGTTTTTTAAAAACTTATAAAATGAGCTGTATTCAATAGACAAGTTAATTTTCCAAAATGGTTAATTTTATCACCAACAAGAAACTGATGACAGAAAACAAATTAGCTAAACTTAAACAATGAAATTATAAATCTTTGCTTATCATTTACAAATAAAGTGACAAAAAAACGTTATTTCTCTGTGGAAACGAAAAAAAAACTGTAAATAATGTTCTATCAGTTTGTGTCCACTTTTCAACCTATAATTACGTTATATAGGGTTTTATAGCATTCTATAGAACGTATACGTAACTAATGACTCATATTTCATAAGTGTACGTAATACAAAATGTAATTGAACCTGAAAAAACATGATGTGGGTATCTTTTTATCAGTGATGTGTGCATTGCAGTACGTGCCTTGGCGATAAGAACAGAGAAGTGTAAAAAAACGTAATTTACAGTCATTACTAGCAGAGAAATGTAGAACTTAACGTTGTTTCTAGAATATTCTATAAGTTAAATCAAACGAGAAAAACTATATGTATAAACTAGCATGATACAAATACAATTTTTCATTGAGAAATTTTCTGATATGTTACTGTTGTACACGTAAATAACCTATCAATTTTGAAAATAATTAAATTTCAGATGAACTTCTAGACTAGAGCCACATACTTCTGTAAAACACTTCTAGTGTACAGAAGTATATGTTAATTTAAAGAAGTAAAACTTTAGAACAGTTCCGTATTTAAAAACGTCAATAAAAATTCCCTAACGATCAAAATGCACGATAAGGTTGTGAAGAAAAATAAAGGAAATAAGGTTACACATATATTCTATTAAAATCTTAATATATAATTATATATATATATATATATATATATAATATATATATGCACGTAACTTAAATCCTGACCTGGTGTGCACAGTAATAAAAAGATTGTTGAATTACATGTGGACCTTAATCAAACAATTAATTTCTTTACGCTTTTTCTATTGATTTCTTATGTATTCTGTTTTATTTATGTGTCCAATAAATTATTTTCTTCTTATAAGAATAAAACAGTTATGCTAGAAATTCATTAAATTACAATTTTAAACATAAGTATCGTAATTTACTAGTGATCACTTTCTTGACTACTGGCCACTTAATTACGAACTACCTAGTCGTGTGGTCACTGCAACTTGTCACGTTTGACTACTGGTGGTTTTAGTAAATCACTATATTTCATCATAGCTCTGGAATATAGCTACAAAAGCTATGAAGGATTTTCTTCACACACGTAACATTAAGCTTTCAAAAATATTGGTCGCTTATCCAAACATGATGTGCTTCGAGTTGAAAGTCCATAATTAGTAATGCAAGTATGATAATAAAATGTTACTTTACTAGACTTGTGAAATAATACCACCTTAGCCTACCCTGTAATTTAGTTAGAACCATATATAAAATCGATGTATTTCGTCCTGATAACAGAAAGCGGTGACATGTTCTAAATATCAAACACCACATCACAACAAAACATATAACTGATATTGGTGTATATTATGTTCCATACGAACATAGTTAAACCAATACGTTACAAAACGTTGCACCACGAGGAAGAAGGACAATAACAACAGTTATTTTAGTAATTTAAACCTAATGTTTAGAACTATTTTATATCAAATTTATGTATAAATACATTTATTTGATTTTACCCATTGATATTATATGATAAAACACTGCCAACTTTGACTCCCCTTACTGGAAGCACACTACCGCGTGTTTTCAGTTATTTTCACACGCCTCTAGTAAACATAAGCGTCATTTTCAAATAACTGTAGCAAATTCAAGCATTATTTTCAAATAACTGTAGCAAATTCAAGCATTATTTTCAAATACGGGGAATGAATTTTACATTATTTCAAATATTTACAATAAAACTACCAAATATGAGAGTTTTAGAAGTTTCAAATGTGTGTTCCATTTGAAGAAAACATTATCTTGAACAAAATATATTTTTTTTTAGCAAAGCTATATTAGGATATCTGCTGTGTCTACCAAAGGTAATCGAACCCCTGATCCTAGCATTATAAACCCGAAAACTTACCGCTAGCCCATGGGTGAATCTCTTGACTGAATCTGAAACCTTGTTGTATACAGAAACGGTCAATCTCGCTATTAATTAGTAAAAGAGAAGCCCAAGAGTTGGAAGTGGATGGTGATGGCTAGCTGTCTTTCCTCTAGTCTTATACTGCTAAGTTACGGGCGTCTAGCGCAGATAGCTATCGCGTAGCTTTGTACGAAATTCAGAAACAAACAAACAAATACATCACATATAACACAAAAATTAAAAGTTTCTTGATACAAAAGTCGAGAATCCATATTTTGAGAGAACACACAGAAACTCTAATTCAAAACATTTTTCAAAAGTACTACACTGACAATTAAATATTTGAAGTTTGTTAAAAACCAAAAGGAGACATTTGCTGATGGTCACTTCTTATGAATAAATGTAGTTGCGCAAGACTCAGAACATCCACAGAAATAGAAATTCTCAACAAAATATTTTAGAGATTAAATCAACAAAATAATACAGGGCTAATTAACGGAATAAGGTGGAAAATATTTCACTGAAACAGATAAATACAGATATCAGCATATCCTATAACTTATACATACACACACACACACAAATAAGTTTAAGTTATAGGATATAATGCCAACAATAAAAGGTAAAAATAAATTCTTTAAACAGAACAAAGAATCTGAAATATATTATTGTACAAAAAACAAATGTGTTCTCTATACCTGCACTTTAATTACGTTTGTGTGGTCTCGTAAGAATCTCCCTGTAGGTGTCACTCTAATTAACTTTAGTTAGGAGTAGAATTAGATCTTTGAACCAACATTTTTGTTTTCAGTATTTTATAATGCCAGTAAGCTGCGTTTGTCATTCGTTTCTTTCATGAAAACTTTAAGTAGAATACCGAGATAACAAGCTGGTCTGTTATTATACTGTAGCGCTGTACTGTACATTTTGTAGTTTCTGAGACATTTATGTCTTGAGCAACCCATCACTTTCTCCGTCAGACCTAGAACAACATCGTTAAATGTCATATCGTAAGACTGTAAAAACTAAGGACTTTCTTAGAAGTTGTATACCTTTTCTGATAGCTGTTTTATATTCATTCTAAAGGGCTACACTGTGTACATACTAAAAACAAATTGTTTTATTTTAAAGATTTCTTTAATGCGAATTTTTTTATATTTTCGTACTTCGTACATATATCAGAATTTTAAAAATTATTTAAAAACATGAAACATGTTTTGCGGAGAAAGTCCGAGAGTTGCGATATATCGAGCTATTATTAAAACATGTCCTAGCGGATGAAAGACATTCAGTTAATGGTTCTTATCAAATGATTTATTACGTAATATATCAGAGAGGTCGCTCGTTTCACTGCAAACTTATAATAAAGGCGTCTTACATGCTAACTTCACATCCTAAGACACCTTCTTAAGAGGTTAATAAAACTATTATATACCATAAATCAAAGTTGATAAGATTCTTAAAGTCTAGACACACAAAAGCACTTAATTAATTTCAACTATTAATCAGACAAATAAAAAAGACTTTGTCACGTAGAAAATAAAAATTGCTTGTCGACAGGCTTGACCAATGTTCTACTAATAACCAATCCTAATAGACTAGAATTATAACATACCCTACTATATACCTTCAGGCAGGTTTTTGTCTAGAAGCAACTTAATAAAACTTAAAGTGACAAAATATGCAACGCAAGTGTAAACGTTCTGACCTATATATTAGATGAAATAACAAAAGAAAGGATATCTAAACAAGGTATCAGAACCTGAAACAATTTTTATACATCACATACTGTTTGCTGTAATTACACTTAGACACATGAAAGGCTTTGTTTTTATTCTACAATGTAGATAATGGTGAACAAAATCAAGCACTACGGACTTTTATCTCTTCATGAAATCACAATGAATATCATGCTTCGGAATACTGCACAAATAGAGCGAGAAATTAACCTATATAAGGAGCTTACGCATAAAAGAGAAATCCTACGTTCAGGAACTTAAATTTTGTTAGCAAGAAAACTATTGAAATTATTTTTCACATGAAGTAAATAAAAAAGATTTCACAAAATAACATCGAAAAATAACATTTAGTGATGATATGGCAAAGCAAGGCAATAGATATAATGCCAGTTCAATTTTTCTTTTATTTTGATATGTATCATTGACGAATAGAGGAAAAAAGTATTATAAAATTTGGCTAATATAAAGGAACCTGAATTAGGGCTAATCATAAAGTCTTAATGGCCAGTTTTGATGTAATCTCCCTCTTCACAGAAGTCCCAACCACTAAAGGCTGTAAAATAGCTTTAGAACTTTATATCCAAGACCCCAATTCAATAATACACATTCCCAGTAACCAATTAGCAACCCTCACTTCCACCAAAACTAACTTTATGTTCAATAACCAAAACCACCTACAAATAAATCGCCTAAGTATGGGAAATCCCGTGTCAACACTTCTAGCCAACATTTTTATGACACAGATTGAATCTTAAGCGATCAGGTCAGCCTTACACCTACTACTATATTGGTACAGATATGTTGACGACACAATTGCTGGATTCACATTTACAGAGCACACACTTAGCTTTTTCAACCACGTTAAATCTATACACCTCAACATTAACTTCATCTGTGAACAGGAAAAAATTAACCAAACAGCATTTCCTAACCTCAGGATCACTAGAACTGATACAGAATTAAAACAGAAATCCACAGAAAAATCACCCATACTGGATTATACAGTCCCTGGGACTTAGCACATGACACAAAACATAAACGCAACATATTAAGAAACCAAATAAACACAGCCACAAAAACTCGGTCATTTGATAAAATTAATGATGAAATCAACCAAAACAAAAAACAACATTTCATCATCATCAACAAACTTCCTCCAAAAACAGTAGAAAGATTATACGCACACACCTAGATCAACAACACAATCAACAACAAACAAACGATAATAAATCCCAAGATACAACAAACTACAAAATTTTACACTGCCGCATATCGTACGTTCCTGACATCAGCGAAAAAATAACCAATATTTAGAAAAAAACGTATAACACTTATAAACTTAAAAACGTATAAACACCAAATTTATTCAAAAGCCAGGCACAGAACTAAAGTCTATACTATATAAAAACTACACTGACAAACACAACACGAACATTATTTATAAAATACAATGTAACAACTACCACAATTTCTATATTGGATAAACAAGCATAAACATAGAAATTAGATTCAAATAACACAAAAAAACATCATCACACATTTTTGAACACTACAAACCAAATAAGCACAACATAACCATTAGAAAACACCCAGAAACTAAGTAGGGAACAAATATAAACAAATGCAAAAGCAAAGAAGCCTTACTTATACAACAACCAAAATGAAACCAATATAAAGGAAGATCTTTACATCTATACTAATTAATATCCTAATATCCAACTGCAACGCCGCCTACAATCCCATACCCCTTTATACTCTCGTCCCTAAGACGTGCCTGACAATAATCAGTTGCAAACTTCCTCTTTGTTAACCTGAAGATGACCTAGGAAGGTCGAAACGTTGCTCTCTGGTTATGAATAAAAGTGTTAATACCAATACCAGCCGTTCTGAGATACATTAAGGCTAACGTGGTTTCGGAAATCTGCTCGTCATTTACTATATTACTTAGGATTAGATAAAACTCGTGCAATAACAAATAATGAGGTATTACTGCGTCTAATATTGTATGATTAAATTGGCTCTCATCAATAACATTTCACTTTCATAGCACTCTGTACGAATAATAATTGGTAATCATGCTATAAAAATGATCCATTATGCATGTGTTTGTGTTAGCATCCGTCACTCAGAGTTGGCTAACTCGAATACCAAAATTTCTGGTATGGCAATTGGAAATGATGTACAAGGACTACTTTGTTTTGAGGAATTCAGTCCGAAAATCCCCTGAGATAGGGCACGTTTCTACTTTTTATGGACTTTTGGTTTTTGATTTAAATAACAAGTACTTAATCACTCAATTCGTCAATTAATATGTTCTACGAAATAGGGTATCCAATTACCACCTAATGAGATCATTAGGGATTTAATATCAAAAGAAAGAAGGAAAAGGGAACAATATCCAACATTGTCCTTTATACATTTTCTACCTCCTCAGACAGTAATTATAAAATAAAGCAATCATTCATTTTAAAACCTCCAGCAAAATCTGTTGGTTTTAAGGGTTAGAAGCTCAATTTTTATTCCTAGTGACTAGAACTAATCACATTCGCTGTTAATTTTCTACTTAACGTACTACTTTTTACAATGCAGAAGTTAGCAGTTCGCCTGCATTCACTTCAGTCTTAATATCAGATGTAATTCTTTGATGCTGTTTCACTTTAAAAATTGTTAGGTTATATTTACAGTTGACAGATGTTTATTAAAGAGTATGAAACCCCTCAGATGTAAGAGAAAGAAAAAGAGAAACTGCTCTTCACTGTTATATGTAGCATTCTCCAAATCGTATCATAACCAAGTAATTAGTGTTATGGAAATTCGTTAACGTAATATAAGCCACTTTTCTTAGCATAATAAAATATAAAAATTGAGAACACTGTTTTTTCGTCGACTCAGAACAATTCTGATATCACTGAAATTATTAATATAAGAAGTAGTTCTGTCCTCTAGTAGTCCAGCACGAGCAAGGTGGTTTATTGGATACTAGATGACGCACACGCTCAAAGTACAGTAGAGACACGAGGACCTCCGTACAGTGGGATCAGATCCAAATAAGTAATTGGCGACCTCCCTACGCCACTCTCCGAGGGCCCCCAAGAGTACCTCCCAGGTTTGATGACAGTCGGTCAAGCGTTTCGCCAATTACAAATAACCCAAAAATACAGAATATTTCTTTCACTTGACAGTTTAAAGTTGAAAAATTGTATTTCTGAAAGGGCAGGAGGAACAGTTTATCCCGACTATAGGTTATTACAATTATGGAAGCGAAATGTAACATATATATATATATATACAATGCCTCACAACAGAGGGTGGTCATAAATCTACGAGTTCTTTTGGCAATCATTAATCTCCACATTTCGAATGTCCAAACAACGAGAAAGTTGTAATATCGTTTCTATATTGTTTATACGGACTAGTTTTTAATAAAAAGGAATTTACAAATACATAACCACCTACAACACTTGTAACTTATTTTACGAATCGCTTCGTTTTCGGGTATTAGTTTATATTGAGCCTGTACTCCTGATGCGCGCAGTAAAATAACCTCTTAAAAGTCTTGGTAAAAAAATTAACAAAAACCACTGAATTAAAAATCTATCGTGTTCGTATTTAAAAGGTTATTTTTGTGGTTTTGAATTAAGCACAAAGCTCGACAATGGGCAAGTTGTGCTCTTCCCACCACGGGTATCAAAACCCTGTTTTTCGCTTTGTAAGTCCACAGACATACCGCTGAGCCACTGGGGGAGGGTGTGAAAGGTACAAAAAGATGCTATAAACTTGAATTTTATCAGTGGTAAGTCTCGTTGTATTAGATACACTGTACTGCCAAGAATATATCGATACGAAGGCAGCTTGACCAGCCCATCATTCAGATCATCTACTAAATGTAGTTTTTTAAATATTTTTATATCTGTGTCTGAGTGTTTTTATCTTCTAATTAGCTTGTTTTATACTTGGTATATTTCAAACTCTTCAATCTATTCTCAAGGCCAGTGTTCTGTGAGATCTAATTTCATAAACTTTCCTAGGTTTTACAATTATCAACGTGACTTGTAGCATAACATTGTTTGTCTATCGAAAATAATCACTTCTCTGTGGAAAATGTAGAGAAAAATCACAGAAGCAAATATAGGTATTGAGACAGTGAACGTTAGATTTTTGTTTTTCTGTTATAACTTCATTCGAGTTAACAGCCTGGGACTTCTAGATTAGTTTTGTTTCACTCTTCACTAAAGCAGATACTAAAATGAATTTTCAGCCCTTTCTTGTTAAACGTTTTTGAAATTATTCAGTTTATGAATGATTCGATCAGAGAAGTCAAACAACTGGCAGGGTTAACTATCTGCCTTTCCTATCACCAGCGCAGATAGCTCTAGAACAGCTTGGCACGAAAATCAACAAACAAGTGCAAATATGTTCATGAATGTAAAATACTGTTTGACGCAAGAGATCGCAGAATGTTTCGACTGGTGTAGATTTAAGTCTAAATACTGGAAATAAAAAATGTAATTCAACAACTAGTTTCTGTCAATAAAGTAAAACGATATTGGATTTCATATGAACGTTCTTACTTTAACATTTATTTTGTCACCTGACTAGTTAACTTATAACTAAATCAGTGTCTTATTTACTTAACAGATTGGCCAAAATCGACAATATTATAATAACAACGAATTTTTTTGTTCAGTTACAATAAAAATAATTTCATGTGTTTTTCTTATAGCAAAGCCACAGTGGGCTATCTGACGTGTCCACCGAGGAGAATCGAACTGCTAATTTTAGCGTTGAAAATCCGAAGACTTACTACTGTCCTAGCGGGGAACAAAAATAATTTTGAAAGTCACTGATTCTATTGTTGATGTATGAATATTATCTGCCATATTGTATAAATATTGTCTGCCATATTATATGAACATATCTGCCATATTATATGAACATTATCTGCCATATTATATTCCCAGATAAATTAACCCAAACAGTACCATTGTTTAGCCTACGTGCATTTTCACATTACATTTAAAATAATAATACATAATATATCTATTTTAAATCTAATTTTAACATTAATAGACAGAGGGGTCTACTATAATTTCCCACTTAAACTTGTTTTATACTACTTTATTTTAATTTTTTTTTGCTTTATATCAAGTTCATTATCAGAGTAAAAATAAAAATAAATACCGAAAACTTGAGGATTCTGAAGTTCTTATTACGTTAAAATTTACTTTAAAAAATTATATTTTTAACAGTTAAAGTGTCGAACTAGTTCCTTAACTGGTGTCCATTTACACCAAGAGAGGAAAGAAATCTGCACTATGACGCCTTACGTGGGTTATCAGTGTGACAATCAAAATTCACTATTCAGTCTTACAACAGTAGCTCATGAGTTGACAGTGGATGATGTTGACGGCAACAAACAACTAACAATAATTAGAGATTGAAACGTTCCATTAAGACTGCATTTGGATCAAATACCTACTTCTATTGCTCTATTAACAAGTTGAAACTTGGTTCTTTCTTGTTTACATAACGTATTACATAGCAAAGTCATATTCCTCATTATTATTTGTTTGTTTACACATTTATTTTCTTGTTGGTCTAATGTAATATTTATTTTTGTTTATTAGTTTTATTATAAAGTCTCATTCAAATGTCTAAATATGTTTCACATTTAACGAAACAAATGATGTTAAGTTTAAATGGCTTTTAAAATTAACCAATCTTCTATTTACGACTTTATGACAAGAGTAGAAAAATAACTGTCATAAATACAGCTAAAAGTTCCAGTTTAGTGAATGTTTTTTTACAAAAGATGGATTTTACATTCCTTATCTTATTTCACTTTGATTAGGCCCCGGCATGGCCAGGTGGGTTAAGGCGTTCGACTCGTAATCCGAGGGTCGAGGGTCGCGGGTTCAAATCCCGGTAGCATCAAACATGCTCGCCCTTTCAGCCATGGGGACGTTATAACGTGACTGTCAATCCCACTATTCGTTAATAAAAGAGCAGCCCAAGAGTTGGCGGTGGGTGGTGATGAGTAACTGCCTTTCCTTTAGTCTTACACCGCTAAATAAGGGACAGCTAGCGCAGATAGCCCTTGAGTAACTTTGCGCGAAATTTAACAAATAACCCTTTGTATGTTCTATAGGAGTATGTATACTTCCTGTATGTTAACGACTTTCATGTTTTTCTAATCTTAGTTGTTTTTTTCTTGCCTTTCCTTCAGATATTTCGTCGTATATTAGTTAAGTGCTATAAATTTAAGAGCTACCCATGCACTAAACTCTACTTGCTAATCATGATGGGTCTTACGTCACATTTTAATATACTAGTGTTTAAATTTCGGTATTTATTAGCCTAGCAGGAAGTGTTATAGTTATAGTAGTGTATGCTGGGCTGATAAAATACAAAATGTTATTTTACACACAATCTCACACTGGTGGATCATATCGCTCAAAATTCAAAATTCCAAACACTCGTTGTCAGCGAAATAGGAGCAAGCCACCTTAGAGCGACAATCTTCTCTACTCAAAAGTTAACAGGTTTTGACGTGCTCGTGTGTATTACTATGTGGATTTTGAATACTTCGATCATGAACCAACTAAGTCTTATTTATTATTACAGAAACTTCATTCCTACTTGATCTAACATATTATTATACATAACATACAAATTAAATGATGCTTAATTCAAATACTAATCCAGAGTAAGATATGGTAATATATAATATATTACGCGTTAAAACCAGTGTACGACAAAAAACAAGCTACAAGAAATAGTGTCATATTTGAACTGACAATTTACAGTGAGAATGCTTTTGCTGCTGACAATGAATGCGCTGATTACATTAGAAATGTCCCTCGCTAGTACAGCGGTATGTCTACGGATTTACAATGCTAAAATAAGGGGTTCGATTCCCCTTCGGTGGGCCCAACAGATAGCGTGCTGTAGCTTTGCTACAAGAAAACACACAGACACGCGCATTAGAAATAAAATTTAAGTGTTAAAACAATTATTACTACAGTATTTGGGTTGTAAAAAAAAGAGAAAAATCTTTGCTATTAGTCAGTAACAAAACCGAATAACCCAGGTTCGATATTCTAGTAAACACAAACATACAACTATGGGCGCATTATAACAGTACGAGTCAATCCAGCAATTTGGTTAGCATTAGCCGTGTAGGCGACGGATGTTGTTGACGGGTTGTCTTCTCTATGATTAGCAGTTCTACATTAAGGACTGAACCTTAATTTCATTTGAAAATAACTAAGGTTGGTTATTAACTCTATTATTTTAGAATATATATGCAAAAACGGCTCGTTTGGGTTGAGAAAACATTTTACATAGAAGAGCGAACAACGTTTCGACCTTCTTCGGTCATCGTCAGTTTCACAAAGAAAGAGGTAACTGACCGGAAGCTGACCACATGTTTGAAAGGAGTTGTGTAACTGAGTGTCGGAATGTAGAGGGCGGTGTTAGATGTTTGAATATATAATTTTATTTATTTTTTTATTATGGGCATTCTTTATATTGGTTTATTTTGGGTTTGTTGTTGTATAAGTAAGGCTTCTTTAATTTTGCGTTTGTTTATGTTTGTTTCTTTATTTAGTATTTGAATGTTTTCTATGGTTTTGTTGTGTTTATTTGACTTGCAGTGTTCGAAAACGTGTGAAGGTGACTTTTCATGTTCTTTGAATCTGGTTTCCATTTTTCTACTTGTTTCTCCCAATATAGAAGTCGTGGCAGTTATCACATTGCATTTTATAAATACTGTTGGTGTGGTGTTTGTCAGTGTAGTTTTTACATAGTATAGACTTCAGTTTTGTGCCTGGTTTTTGAATAAATTTGGTATTAACTGGAATGTCATATTTTGTTACTAGTTTTTGCCAAATGTTGGTTATTTGTCTGCTGATGTCAGGAATATATGGTATGCAGCAGTATATGGTTTCGTGATTTTTGATTCATGAGATATATTTACTTTTGTTGGTTGAATTGCTTTCTGTCTAGTTGTGTGCGTATAACATTTTCTACGGTTTGTGGAGGAAACTTGTTGATGTTGATGAAGTATTGTTTTATTTTGTCTAATTCATCGTTAATTTTATCTGGTGAGCATAGTTTTATGGCTGTGTTTATTTGGTTTCTTAGTATGTTGAGTTTTTGTTTTGTTTCATGTGCTGAGTCCTAAGGAATGTATAGTCCAGTATGGGTGATTTTTCGGTGGATTTCTGTTTTCAATTGTGTGTCAGTTCTTGTAATTTTGAGGTTAAGAAATGATATTTGATTGCTTTCTTCCTGTTCACAAGTGAAGTTAATGTTGGGATGTATAGAGTTAATGTGATTGAAAAAATTAAGTGTGTGTTCTGTAGATATAAATCCCGCAACCGTGTCATCTACATATCTGTACCAGTATAGTGGTGGATGTAATGCTGTGTTAATTGCTTGTGTTTCAACTTGTGTCATAAAAATATTGGCTACTTAAAGCCATGTTGAACACAAAATACAAAAAACTACATGACTTACAAAAAACACAAAATGAACCTAGACCATCAACTGGCATGCTGCATTAAACCAGAGATTTACAGACTTATACAACGAAACATAAACCAAATCAATACTAAGAACGACAGAGACAAAAAGATCTGCCACAACAAAAAACTAGAAAAATTAAGATGCAAACCTCATAATTAACAGATCCGACCGACCATTAAACACAGACGAGATACATCTACTTAACAAAGGACTCAACTTCACAATAGCACCTAGGTACATTCCAACCATAGAAATCAAAACATGTTTAGAAGATCTAGCCAGGAGACTTGTGATACTTTCTACAGAAAACAAAAACAAAGAAACAACCAAAAACAACCAACAGAAAGAAGACAACTTAGATAATTTTATTGACATCTAACAGCCAAACTTCCCAGGTAAAATTACAAATTTATATTTTCCAGAAACACCTAAAAACAACATCTTAAACGATTTTTTCAAAGAATTTTCTCACAAAACCATCAACATAATTTCACAAAACAGAAAACTAAAAAACAACCTTACAAAAAGAGACATTAATTCCATTAAAAACCTAAAACAAGACAAAAGCATAAAAATTATAAAAGCAGATAAAGGTAACGCTATAGTCATAAAGAACACGAATGAATACACCCAAAAAATGAAGAACATCCTATCAGACACGAACAAATTTAAACCAATACACACAAATCCAACAAAGACACACGAGACGAAACTGAACAAATTACTACTAAAAATGAAAAAAGCCAACACAATTTCACAAACACTTTATTCCTACCTACGTAAAACTGACTCACGCACACCACAAATATACGGCATCCCCAAACCTCATAAACTAGATTGTCCATTACGACCAATAATGTTCACATATGAATCGTTTAATTACAATCTTGGTAAATACATAGCATGGGCATTCTCCAAATATGTAACAACAGCCAGCTTATTCATCAAAGACTCTTTTAATTTCTAGTTTAATCTTAATCAACTTAATCATGAAGCCTTAATGGCCAGTTTCGATGCTATATCCCTCTTTACAGAAGTCCCAACCGCTGAAGCCTGCAAGATAGCGTTAGAACTGTATATCCGAGACCCTAACCTATCAATAGACATTCCCAGCAACAAATTAGCAGCCCATTTAAAATTCACCATGATGAAGACAAACTTCACGCTCGACAACCACAACTATATACAAACAAATGCCCTAAGAATAAGCAACTCAGTATCACCAGTTCTAGCCGATATTTTTAAGACACAAGTTGAAACACAAGCAATTAACACAGCATTACATCCACCACTATACTGGTACAGATATGTAGATGACACGGTTGCGGGATTTATATCTACAGAACACACACTTAATTTTTTCAATCACATTAACTCTATACATCCCAACATTAACTTCACTTGTGAACAGGAAGAAAGCAATCAAATATCATATCTTAACCTCAAAATTACAAGAACCGACACACAAATGAAAACAGAAATCCACCGAAAAATCACCCATACTGAACTATACATTCTTTGGGACTCAGCACATGAAACAAAACAAAAACTCAACATACTAAGAAACCAAATAAACACAGCCATAAAACTATGCTCACCAGATAAAATTAACGATGAATTAGACAAAATAAAACAATACTTCATCAACATCAACAAGTTTCCTCCACAAACCGTAGAAAATATTATACGCACACACCTAGACAGAAAGCAATTCAACCAACAAAAGTAAATATATCTCATGAATCAAAAATCACGAAACCATATACTGCTGCATACCATATATTCCTGACATCAGCAGACAAATAACCAACATTTGGCAAAAACTAGTAACAAAATATGACATTCCAGTTAATACCAAATTTATTCAAAAACCAGGCACAAAACTGAGGTCTATAGTATGTAAAAACTACACTGACAAACACCACACCAACAGTATTTATAAAATGCAATGTGATAACTGCCACGACTTCTATATTGGAGAAACAAGTAGAAAAATGGAAACCAGATTCAAAGAACATAAAAAGTCATCTTCACACGTTTTCGAACACTGCAAGTCAAATAAACACAACATAACCATAGAAAACATTCAAATACTAAATAAAGAAACAAACATAAACAAACGCAAAATTAAAGAAGCCTTACTTATACAACAACTTAAACCCAAAATAAACCAATATAAAGGAACGCCTTTATACCTATATTAATATAATAAAATAAATAAAATTATATATTCAAACATCTAACACCGCCCTCTACATTCCGACACTCAGTTACACAACTCTTTTCAAATATGTGGTCAGCTTCCGGTCAGTTATCTCTTTCTTTGTGAACCTGACGATGACCGAAGAAGGTCGAAACGTTGTTCGCTCTTCTATGTAAAATATTTTCTCAACCCAAACGAGCCGTTTTTGCACATATATATTTCTCTACAAGTGGGTTTTCTCGACATCACTGGTTATTTTAGAATATGTTTGTACAGTCTACGAAAGCATTTCTTTTCATGTTCGAGTGTTTTTCATCGCCTTGTAGTAAGTGATGCATGTTGAATGATTTCAGTTTAGCAGATCAAAGTGGAAAGTACAACACTAACAACACCGGTTATAGCCCCAAAAACATAAACCGGTTTGGAACGCAAACAGTCATTTCAATAGAATTGATCACCTGAAAACGTCTAGTGGAACAGCTTATCAATATGACTATGAATTACATCCATTTGATCAGATAAATATTTTTCACACCAGGGGTTTCCAAACTTTACCAACCGGCAGGCCCCCTTTAACTTCTTTATTCTGTTGGCAGACCACCTTCCGTTAAAAATAGTTTTTATCATATGTGACTGGTGTATTTTATATATATTATTTACCTTTACAAGTTAATTCTAGTTTAAAAAAACAATGAAAGATGTAAATATGGATTTTTTAACCTTACGACTTACTTTAATGTGAAGGATGATACTGCTTTACTGAAACGGTCTTTAACCTGATGCACATATCGCTACCACTTGAGTCACTTGGCCACACTGCGCTTGCGGTTTGTTATAACGCTAGATTTAAGCCACTGATCCATAATTTTGTGGATAATTTAAAAAAACGTGAAATAATTCTTGAAACAAATTATACATCACTGTTACCGATACTAATAGTAACCACGTAATTAATGTAATAACCATTTAAATGTGACTCTAACGTACACACTGTAATAATGAGTCAATCTAATTGGAAATCAACTGTCTTGTTTTTTTATCGGTAGGCAACGCAACGGTGCAAGACACACAAGAAATTTACATAATTAAATTTATGTTAATTAAAAATATTAATTTGCAATTTATATACATTTCTATAATAGTTTTATAATGTCTTAACATTTTATTTTATTCGTTACTCTTTCGGTAACGATAATTTTATAAATTTGGTGTCTTACTTCGAACCCCATTATATACAATCGCGAACCCCAGGGGGCCGTGTACCCCAGTTTGGGAACCTCTGGTTTAGACCTTCCCGTGGCTAGGTGTTATAAAGCGTGATGACGATTAAGTTCTGAATTACTAAACTTCGAAACCTTCGCAACATCCGTTCGTTCCTTTTCATCAGTCAACTGTAAAACTGCTAGATGCGTTTGGTGCATCTTAATGCTGCCACAAATACTTCACTTAGACATGCTTTATACATATAAAAATATATTTTGTTTTCTAGAATGGTAAAATTGTTTCAAGACCGCAACTCTTGCCAATCAAACTTGGTCTGTGGTACTTTCAATCTAAATGGTACCTTATGCCACACGCGGACTAAAGGATCAAGTGAGAGACTCCAAGAAACAGGTATAATTATCAGTAACTTATAATTGCAATCCAAAGATTGGGCAACCAAACAAAAGTATCCTCAACTTATTAAGAAGCTCTTCGTAACTGACAAAGCGATACTGATCCTGTCAGTTATAATGTTTCCACATGTAACACTGTGAAGCTTGTTCAGCGACATGCCGTGAATCGAGCCTTAGACCCTCCTTTCATAATGCAGTATTTTAACCATAATATAAACATCTCAAATCGACAGCAAAGTATAAAGATATTATAATCAACAGATGACGCTAGAGTAGTTATATTCTGTTATGAACAGCACTAAATCCTAAATTTCTTCAAAGTTAATGTTTATAATATACATTTTATTTTTATTAATGTCTTTAAGTGCTCATCCTTCAACCATATATATTATTTTGTTCACGTTTCTAACTTTGGATATTTCCGGATAGGGCCTGACATGGTCAATTGGTTAGGGCGCTCGACTCGTAGCCCCATTATTCGTTGGCAAAAGAGTAGCCAAAGAGTTGGCGGTAGGTGGGGATGACTAGCTGCCTACCTTCTAGTCTAATACTGCTAAATTAGGGACGGCTAACAAAGATAGTCCTTGTACAGCTTTGAGCGAAAATTCAAAATAAATTTCCGAATAGAAAATTATTTTCCTTCTTGTTTTGAATATAAGTAAGCAATACGTGTATCACACACGATCTATCGAACAAACCACTAGCATAATTCCAATGATATTTACAGTTGTCTACAACAGCCCAACTATAAAGAAGAAAGAAACTGCTCCTTGACTTTCTAACATTACAAGTTTTTTCCATCAGCACTCCCACCTATCAAATAAGACAGTTGAAAATTATAATAGAAGTTAACCTTGTCCAACGAGTCAAAAAATGACGGGTCGGTGTTTGCTTCCTTCTGCCTTCGGCGAGCTTTATTCACCAAACTTCCCCCTTCGTTATAAAAGAAACACAATCACATATTGAAAAAATAAAAATACTTTTCTAGTACATTCTCAAAGATCAATAAAAACGGTACAAAGTTAAATTAAAAATGACTCATAATACAAGCGTTTTACTTACACAAAATAAAAACTGGCTTTTAGATATATTTTAATGAGTAGAAAATAACAAAGAGTCGCATCATACCAAAAATCATAACTTTTACATAAAACCTTGTGCGAAATTGAAACAAAAATCAAACAAAACTTATTATAATTTTATAACATGCATTTAAAAATATACTGACATTGTGTTTATTTTCGACTACTAAACCCCAGAATATTTGAAACGAAACACCGGTCTATAGTTTGTGTTTGGCTTATCGAACACATTTTTGGTCGTGAATAAAAGTTGTATTATACAAACACATACACAAATATACATGCACATTCAAACACTTTGTTAAAACTTCATTTCAATATTCTGTTACCACGAGTACGTCAAGGTGCTTTAAATGAAAGGATAACAAATTGAAGTTAAAATAATTAATTCACATAAAACGTTTGCCAATACAAAAACCTTGACTCATTGCTGAGCAAAAGTAAGTCTGATATTTTGGTACACGCTTACTCGATTTTCTCTTCACATACAAATATCGAAAAAAAATTTAAAGTAAATTTTTAGCTGTGAAAATTATTATCAAATATAAACTGGTTTGGCGACTGAACTCATAACTTGTGGAATGTATATCGAAAAATGACCCAAACATCCACCGGTTTGACAAATAAGAAAAACCTAACTTTAATCATAAAACGGAACAAAAAAGACAGAAATTATACTTAAATGAAAACAAATTTATAAGTATACATAGCAGATAAATTTACCCATGGTTGTGTTAATAACATATACTTGAAATATGTAAACGTTTGAAAGAGCTTGCCAGACGAAACCTTGGCTACAATATTCTGAATAAATTTGATCGAAGACTTTTAAAAATATAAACCTTAGAAAAATTACGGAAACTACATCTTTATAACAATACAAAAATAAATTTTCCTTTTTTTGCTTCCCTATTATTGGGTATTAAATTGTTATGATATCGTGACATCATTACAGTTATCACGTGTTTAGCTGTCATGATGTCACTTAGCTGTTACAGGTGATAATTTAGAACTGTATGTTATAAACTTCCTTCCAAAGCTTACATAAACTTAAGTGTTTTAAAGGATTTTTTAAAAAACATATATGCTTGTTTATCCATAAATAAAAATAATTCTATATTGACATGTTTTTCTTATAATTTGACGAATATAAACTCGCATTTCTCTTTACGGTTACTTAACACGCATTGTGCTTCAACTTCCGGTTTCGTGAGTTTGTCTTCCCACGTGAAAACTGTACTGAAACGGTTAAGTTTATGGAATTTATAGTTTTACTGCAGCCATTATTCAAAGCTCTTGCAAACCCCAACTCAGATTGTTCTACAACAACGCCCACTTCTAAGGTAGCCTCAGTCACAAATGAATTAATGACCTATTAGCTAGCATACTTGAATGTGAATTCGAGGGTTCGTGGTTCACGATTATTTCCCACAAAACGTTCTCCGCACTTTGGAGAAATTTCCCTTTCTCTTCAGCCATTGGAAACCTAGATTTGGTGGTGGGTTATGTTCAGTATGCACCTTCCCTCTAGTATATTATCTCAAAATCAGAGACGGTAATGTGCAGTTAGACTTTTATGTCCTTGCACGAAAAATCTAGAATAACCAAACGCATATGAAGTTGCTAAAGAAAGCATGCATCACAATTAAACTTGTTCAATAATCTTATCTTTCTTGGAAGGAAATTCAAATGTAAATTAATTACTCGACAAGTTGTTGGTATAAACTGATATATTTCACCCCAAGTGGTTAAATATTTAGTTTAAGAAGAGGTGCTTGGTGATGACACACTAAAGTTAGTAGACAAGAGCAACACAGGTGCACTGAATTAAATAAATTAGAACTGGAATATCCGCTGAGTTTAAAACAGCAAGAATTGCAAAGAGAACTAGAACTAAAACAGAAATGCAGGCTAAATTAAAGGAACTAGAATTAGCTAGTAAATCAAGCTCCACCATACTGGCGTCATCCGGTAGTAGCAATTTTGATGCTGCCAAAATATGTAAGACTAGTGCCAAAATTCCACGAAAACGAAGTTAATGAATAACTCTCACATTTTGAAGACGTTGCTGCTAGTCTGAAATAGCCAAAAAAATGTTTGAACTCCTCTATTACAGAGTGTACTTGTTGGTAAAGAAACAGAAGTATCTTCGGCACTTTCATTAGAACAAATTGGTGACTGTGACATTATTAAAGTTATAAGTTAATGCCAGAAGCTTATAGGAAGAAATTTAGAAAATCTAGGAAACAGGAAGACTAAACATATGTGGAATTTGCTAAAGATAAGGGAGAACTATTTGACAGATGGCTATTATCTAAGAAAATAGATAAAAAATTTTAACCAGTTGAGGCAGCTTATTTTGGTAGAGGGATTTTGGCAGTGTCCACCTGGAAACAAGAACGCATTTGGATGAGCACAAGTCCGAAAACTTAAGCCAAGCAACGACAATAGTAGATGACTATGCTCTTACGCACAAATGAATAAAAACCCTATAACCTGAGAACTTTTGAAAGGTGGACCCTTGTTCTTCAGGGGCCTTAAAGAAAAAAGTCTACCTTTCGAATGCGCTCGAGTTATAGGGTTTTCATTCATTTCTATCAAGACTTCTTGAACCTAAAGTGTTTCTCTAGTTCTCACGCACAAACTCAGTTCAGAAAAGGTACCCAAAATTATAATATCCTTACAAATAGGATTGGAACGAGAAATCAATTTCTTTTCCAACAGAGGACCCAATCCGCATCCAAATCAAAGCTAGACTCAAGTAATGCCAATAATCTTCCAGTTCTGGTTCTTCCAGATACAGCAAATTTGCTCCAACAAAATATGTATCTGTGTATACTTACTGTAAAAAAAAAAGGACACATTATATCTTTGTGTTGGCTTCTTCGGAAAAGACTCTGTTAAGCCCTTGGGTGTTAAAAGTCTGGTGAAAGTGAGAAATTCAGAGCCTGAAATTATGGAGGAATATAAACCCTTTATGTCAGAGTAATTTCCATCATTGGTAGGTGACGATAACAACTTGCAACCCATTAAATTTTGAGATACCACAGTCTATCAGTTTTTTGTCACTGGAGGGCATTCTGTAACTGTTTAAGAAGTCTTCAGGTGTAATTAGCCGCTTATTCAGGGTGTAGAATTAGGCTTTGCAAATGTTCTCTTCCATGTAATGAATCTGAAGCCACGCAAAGTTTCTGGACCTATAACGACAGGTGTCCAATCTACTTTTCCAACAGAAGGCATTTAGTTATTCCTATGCACGACCAATCTGGTGGGAAAATCATCACGAACCCAACTTTGACCTTGGTACCCTGTAAATAAGACGAAGAACTTCAGGATATGTGTTCTGTGTGCCAATGTAGCAGGACTATGAGTAAAACATTTGCAGTTGACGAGGCTCTTGGTGATGTCAAACCCATTGACCAGAGAGATGACTTAAATGAAGGTATAAAAAATACCTTATATAAAAAGCTCAATAAAGATGTGTTCACTTCTCCTATGTCTGTCAATAAGGAATTTCAAAGGAGACAAAGAATTGTCCGTTTACACCTGATAAGGATTCACAAGCAAAACCACTGAGCCGGACTAAGCTTATTGCTTAAGCGGGAAAAGAAACCAGATGTGAGTAAATTACGTCATAGGTTACTGTCGTCTGAGGAAGCAAAGAAAGTTGCCGTAAGTTATTACCTTAATAATGGAATATTAATGCAAAAGTGGAGACCACATGATGTGCCAAGTGGAAATGAATGGAATATTATTAATCAAATAGTTGTTTCAAAGATGTATTGGAAATAAATTATGAGCTTAGACCATGATATGCCCATGACTGAATACCTGGGAATACAGAAAACCTGTGAAAGAATTTAGAATTATTTCTATTGGCCAACTGTCTGGAAGGATGTGGCAGAATATTGCAGGTCATGTAATTTGTGCTAATTAGTGAAAATCAAATAAAAAAATAACTGATGTGCTGCTCCAGCTCATGCCAGCATTTGATGAACCATTCATCAGGGTTATTGTGAACTGTGTAGATCCACTTCCAAAAACTAAGTTAGGAAATCAGTACCTTCTAACAATGATCTGTGCATCTAGTCGATTTTCCGAAGCAATAACCTTCAAGAATATTAAAGCCACCATTAGTATTAAGGCTCTGACAAACGTTTTCACCTATGTGGGTCTGCCAAATGTCGAGGACCAAGTTTCATGTCAGGGTTATTTCAACAGGTTATGTAACAGTCATGGATCAAGCACTACAAATCCTGTGTTTATCATCCAGAATCCCAAAGGGATCCGGAACGTTTTCACCAAACACTAAAAAATATGACTCAGACATATTGTTTGGAATTTCAGAAAGACTAAGATGAAGGGTCCATGTAATTTTGTTTACCACCCAAGAACCTGTTCAGGAGTCACTTAGTTATATTTGGTCATTCAGTACGGGGATCAATAAAACTGCTCAAAAGAAATTGCTTTGTGAAGATACCGACATGAAGCCGCTTGATCATGTATCATATGTTGTGCATAAGCTTACGAGTGGAGTTGAGATTGCTAAAAAAACCTCAAGAAAAGTCAAGGAGGAATGAAGTATCTGGATGACAAGCACACAATAAAAAAGTGTTTAAGTCAGTTGATAAGGTTATTGTCTTTTTTCCTGTTCCAAGTCATACTAATTCGGTATTCTGGCCCTTATGAAACTGAGTCAAGGGTCATTGTCTTAGACCATATTGTCAAAACACCAGGGTGGCAAAAACAAAAACAACTATGTCGTATCAATATGTTGAAAGAGTACACTGAGAGAGATAACTGAAACGTTATGCCATTTGCCAACTTACTCACTGCCCAAGTGACTAGATTGAGAAAGTTGAAAATTACGAAACTGACAAGCCATGGGGAAATCAGAATATACAATAAGATGTGAAATAAAAAATTCAGATCCACTTTCAGACTTCATTTCAAAACTATATCATTTGAGTAGTAATTAACAAGAATCATTAATTCAGAAGTTTGTACATTTGTTTCCTGATGTGCCAAATACTGACATCATTATTCATGATGTATATGTTGGTGATGTAACTCCTACTGAACAATATCCTTACCATGCTAGTCCTTTAAAAATGAAACACATGAGAAGTGAAGTCATCAAGTACATATTAGAGTTTGTTTGTTTGTTTTTTGAATTTCGCACAAAGCAACTCGAGGGCTATCTGTGCTAGCCGTCCCTAATTTTGCAGTGTAAGACTAGAGGGAAGGCAGCTAGTCATCACCACCCACCGCCAACTCTTGGGCTACTCTTTTACCAACGAATAGTGGGATTAATCGTCACATTATAACGCCCCCACGGCTGAAAGGGTGAGCATGTTTGGCGCGACGGGGATGCGAACCCGCGACCCTCAGATTACGAGTCGAACGCTTTAACCCACTGGGCCATGCCGGGCCAATATGGGAACTTGGTACATATTAAATGTCTCTGATCTTTGGCTGTACAACATTCCCCTCTGAAATAATTAATTTTGGTTGTGTCTTGGATACATTATTCATATATATATAGTGAATATATTTTACTTGATGTTCAGGACTGTATCTTGCTTTATTTATTAGATTTGACAATAATAAGGTACGTTCTAACCAACGTCTAACCTTGTGTGATGCATACATTTGAGAACAAGGTCACAAATACCTGTTTCTTTGATTTCTGAGCCCCACTTGACAATGCAACGTATGTTAATATGCCTTGTAAATCATGAAACACCCGCTTACAGTATACTCGGTGACATTTACTATATCTTGGATTGTTACCTGGAAACAGAACTATAATTAATTTCAGATTAATTAAAACGTTAATTAACAGCATACATACCATAGATTAATTCTCATGAAGAAACCCTACAGCGATACAGATGTAACCTAAATTATTATTGGTTGTAAAATTCTGTTGAAGTTTGTTTCAAACCTAGTTTTGTTCTTTTTTAATATCAGGATGCCATTTAACTTACTTCGTACCCTAGAATATTAAATGGCACATGTTGAATGCATAATTAATATCAAGAGCATTATTAGTTAGTATCTGTATAGCGTTTTATACTAGCAACTTTTTGCCTTTACTCTGTTAAGACTGATTATACTTTACAATATATTTAAATCTTAGTTACGTTTGGTATCTGTTTTAGTTTCATACAATAGTTGGTAGCTTGGACTTGTTGGTTTCTTAAGCATCTTCTTAATGTAATTATTCAAAGCCCATTAAATTTAGTATTCATTGTAGTTAAAAACAGCAGTTGGCAACAGGATGCCAGTTGATTTGCTCTGTAACCTACTAGAGGAATGATAACTTAGTTCTCATTATGTCTGGACTTTTTTCTAAAGTGGAATTAGATAATTTAAATTCCTGAAATGTATCATAAAGTTGATACCGTCCGTTATAAGTTGATGTTCATTTTATAAGACATACACTATTTCACCAAAATTATTCTGGAAACACATTTCATGAAATAGACAGACACTTTCCCTATATCCCCAATCGTAGTGAGATTTGGGGTTTTGTTAATCATAATCTTAAGTTGGAGTTCCATAATGTCCTGGGAGAAGTTCAGTTGGATTCGAGTCGGGGATCTGAACTGGCTTCCCCAGTTATTGTGGTGTGTCTGCGGACTTATACCTAGAAACCGGGTATCGATGATCGTGGTACCTTTGTGCTTAATAACAAACAACAACAACAGTTGAACTGGATAATATGTTTTCAAAACGTTTTGTATCTAATATTGTTTTTAGATAAGTCGTGCTTAAGATGCATTATTATTATAAGAAAATAAGTTTTATTCACCATAGAGATTCATCAGTATAGGAAGTGCAACATTGTCGTTAATTTTAGCGTAAACCAGTACACTCACTGCTTGTATATAAAGCCCAAACTAGTAAAAATAGGTCCACACCATGATACGAACTCCACGTTTTACATAGTTGTATCCAAAGTGTTCTTCATGTTTTTGTAAAATACCAAATCTGTTTATCTGAAGTAAAACTGAGTAGCATGACTTATATGATAATTTTTCATATGCATTTTATATCAATTTTAATATTCCAAGAAAAACAACACTTTACATTCAAAGTTGTGATGAAAGCTTTAGGACTGCAGTCTTCTGCAAAATCTAACAGTATGCAATATTGAATTATCATTACCGGTTTGAGAGAAGGAAATAACAGATGTACAATTTTTATTTCACAAGAAGTTTCAAACTTTGCCTGGATCTAGAAATAATTCATTTTTGGGTAGCAGGGACAGATTTAAAATATCTACTCTCAGTGGTTTTGGTTGTTTTTTTTAGTATATTAATTGTTCACAGTTGATTCGGATATGACATTTGTCAAACACTTCCATCACTTGAACCCAATTACCAAGTTGTGGCAAATCTTAGATGGCTTATCTTAATCCTGTGCAACACTGTGCCATGGGATTCATAGGCAAATTCAACAGGAACGGATACGTTAATTTAAATATAAGATGATGTCCAAAATATTTTTCTTCATCTTCTTTAATTTCATGCAAAACTAATTCCAAGTGACAGAAGGAAAGTAACTAGTCAACACTTCCCCCACCAACTCTTGGGCTATTCTTTAAGGAAAGTAGCTAGTCAACACTTCCCCCACCAACTCTTGGGCTATTCTTCAAGGAAAGTAGCTAGTCAACACTTCCCCCACCAACTCTTGGGCTATTCTTTAAGGAAAATAGCTAGTCAACACTTCCCTCACCAACTCTTGGACTATTCTTTAAGAAAAGTAGCTAGTCAACACTTCTCCCACCAACTCTTGGGCTATTCTTTAAGGAAAGTAGCTAGTCAACACTTCCCCCACCAACTCTTGGACTATTCTTTAAGAAAAGTAGCTAGTCAACACTTCTCCCACCAACTCTTTGGCTATTCTTTAAGGAAAGTAGCTAGTCAACACTTCCCCCACCAACTCTTGGACTATTCTTTAAGGAAAGTAGCTAGTCAACACTTCTCCCACCAACTCTTGGGCTATTCTTTAAGAAAAGTAGCTAGTCAACACTTCCCCCACCAACTCTTGGACTATTCTTTAAGAAAAGTAGCTAGTCAACACTTCTTCTTTAAGAAAAGTAGCACCAACCTCTTGGGCTATTCTTTAAGGAAAGTAGCTAGTCAACACTTCCCCCACCAACTCTTGGGCTGTTCTTTAAGGAAAGTAGCTAGTCAACACTTCCCCCACCAACTCTTGGGCTGTTCTTTAAGAAAAGTAGCTAATCAACACTTCCCTCACCAACTCTTGAGCTATTCTTTAAGGAAAGTAGCTAGTCAACACTTCCCCCACCAACTCTTGGGCTATTCTTTAAGGAAAGTAGCTAGTCAACACTTCCCCCACCAACTCTTGGGCTATTCTTTAAGGAAAGTAGCTGGTCAATACTTCCCTCACCAACTCTTGGGCTATTCTTTAAGGAAAGTAGCTTGTCAACACTTCCCTCACCAACTCTTGGGCTATTCTTTAAGAAAAGTAGCTTGTCAACACTTCCCTCACCAATTCTTGGGCTATTCTTTAATGAAAGTAGCTAGTCAACACTTCCCCCACCAACTCTTGGGCTATTCTGTAAGGAAAGTAGCTAGTCAACACTTCCCCCACTAACTCTTGGGTTATTCTTTAAGGAACGTAGCTAGTCAACACTTCCTCCACCAACTCTTGGGCTATTCTTTAAGGAAAATAGCTAGTCAACACTTCCCTCACCAGCTCTTGGGCTATTCTTTAAGGAAAGTAGCTAGTCAACACTTCCCTCACCAACTCTTGGGCTATTCTTTTATTAAAGGAATGTGAAATTGGTTATCACCTTAGAATGCTTCCACGGCTGAAAAGACGAGCATGATTGGTGACAGGATTCGAACACACGACTCGAAGATTGAGATTTCACTGCCCTAACCGACAGGCCTTGTCAGGCCTTTTTCGTCCCAACACATTTAATACTGCAGTGTATACTTGTTTAGTGTCCTTGGCTGTCTCAAAATAACATACACAAACTTGATGACTAGCGCTGTATATTCGTTTCTTAAAATAATATTATGATATTACTTGTATACTCTATTTTAATACAGTATCCGAACTCTTGGTTGTCTATGTTATTTACCGTATTCACAAGTATTTATTTGTATTACTTATTTTATGTTAAAATAAGAATTTCTTCATGTGTTTGTTGGATCTTACAAAAGATGTTATTGAATGTTCAAATAATACTTTGCCGTTTTAGTATTTGTTGCATTTTGAAGAATAAAAAGTGCTTAGTGCTAGTTGTAACTTATAACAATTGAAAGTATCATCTACTGTTTCTGAAAATCAAATTTTACTCTTATAAATTGGGCCTCATTTCTTTCACTACAATGCTAGTAACATCATAAATAAAAACAGGAGGGCATAAGTTTGCCGAAATTGTATGTTTTTTAACTCAACTCTTTTGGACTTCAATCAATTTATGTATTCATACATTGTTACCTTACATGACTTGGATCTTTTGCAGATTACGTGTATACAGATCTCAGTATTTCATGGAATTTATCACTTTACTTCTTGCAGATAATCACATCTTTATGTGGCTAACCACTTTATTTGAACATGGCTGATTTTGACATGTAAAGTACTTTAGTCAGATAGTTATTTTACTTGAAGACGAATGCGATGTACAAAGTTTGTTTGTTGTGAATTTTGTGTAAAGCTACTCGAGGGCTATCTGCGCTAGCCGTCCCTAATTTAGCAGTGTAAGACTAGAGGGAAAGCAGCTAGTCATCATCACCCACCGCCAACTGTTAGGCTACTCTTTTACCAACGAATAGTGGGATTTACCGTCACATTATAACGCCCTCACGGCTGAAAGGGTAAGCATGTTTGGTGCGACCGGGATTCGAACCCGCGACCCTCGGATTACGAGTCGAACGCCTTAACACGCTTGGCCATGCCGGGCCGCGATGTACAAAGTATATCCTTCTTTATAATTAGGGTGTGGCGGTAGCATTAAGGATTTGCTTTGAGCTTTTGGAAGTTGTCTTTGATCACTTAGAAGAAAAAAGCTTTATGTTTTAATTGCTATGAGATATAGAATAGTATATACGTGTATTTATAAGACAGTTTTGAGAAGCGGATATGTACTGAAGTTAATCTCACTTTGTGAGAACGATGTTCCGAGTGTCAAGCTGGATTTTGAACACACTTATATGACTATGATTACAATGTTACCTTACATTGGGTAACAAGCTAGTGAAGGACGTGAAAGTCAATCCAGTACAAACATCTTTTTTACAGACTCTCTATTGTATGTGAATTTCAACTTCCTAGATCACCTGTAAGCAGATATGTGGTTGAATCAGACTGTCGTGTTTCCAGTATATTTTGCCATCTTTCTTATAAAAGTAAC
Source organism: Tachypleus tridentatus (assembly GCF_004210375.1). Taxonomy (NCBI): domain Eukaryota; kingdom Metazoa; phylum Arthropoda; class Merostomata; order Xiphosura; family Limulidae; genus Tachypleus; species Tachypleus tridentatus. The sequence continues at coordinate 128,054,181 of NC_134831.1, read as the reverse complement.
TTATTTATTTCTAGGTGTGTCTGTAAGTATTTATTTGAACGTTCGTAGATTCCAGATCTTTGTTATCGTGTTAATACCACAAGATGTGCCCAGCTTCATCAAAATAATTCTTTGATCGTACAAGTCGTTCACACATAGAGCAGTTTAACCCATTATATTTATTGTATTGTTTTACACAAGCGTACGTTGGGCTTTACATATGACAAATATTTTGACAACATTTATGTTTAACAAATGCACTAACAATACCTGTAAAATTTAAAACTAGGGCAAGTGTCACATCTATTTGTCATAATTGGGCCTGTAATCGCTACTTCAGATGTTGAAGAATAGGGGTGGATTGAACATATCTTTATCCTTTAGTCACATTCTGTAAGCTTTCGCCTGCTCCTTCATGACAGAACCCGAAGTTTTAACATTTGGGTTTGCCGTTTAGTGTTGATTCACAGAATGCTCGCAAAAATGAAAAGAAAAAGTTGCTGTGGAAATCATAATATTATTTTCGAAATAAGAAAAAATAAATTAATTAAATAGACCAACATTCGCGAGCGAATCCAACGTGTCTCTGCCAATCCCAACATGGCCAGTTTTAACACCAGAAGAATGGAAAATTGTCTATTTCATTGTTTTGGGCATGCGTGTAAATTGTCCGGAATGCAGCGGAGTAATTGTCAATAAAACCCTAAAATTATGTGTTTTCATACTCTAATTGTAAATACAATTTGGGAGAAAAAAACAACTAAAATCAAACTGTGATGCCAAAACATAATGTAAATTAACGTCCGTTATTACCATTTCATATTTTGTAAGCCAATTTCGAAGGTAAGCTTGATTATAGTTTGTATTTTGCACCTGAAGCGATTGTTTGCAATAAATGGAAACTAAAGAAATGTGTATAACTTCTTGCCTGTAAGTCAATAGTAGGTCTAAACAATTCGAACAACAGATCAACACCCACCGTTAAGTGGAATAATGTAACATGCTATTGAACTAGGCCCTGTTAAATGGTTTGAGATATTAGATGCTGTGCTTTGATAAATTGTTTTTTTTTACGTTATTTACCAATAACATACTGTATGGTCCAGCATGGCCAAGCGTGTTAGGGCGTGCGACTCGTAATCTGAGGGTCGCGGGTTCGCATCCCCGTCATGCTAAACATTCTCGCCCTTTCAGCCGGGGGGGGGGCTTTATAATGTTACGGTCACTCCCCCTATTCGTTGATAAAAGAGTAGCCCAAGAGTTGGCGGTGGGTGGTGATGACTAGCTACCTTCCCTCTAGTCTTACACTGCTAAATTAGGGACGGCTAGCACAGATAGCCCTCGAGTGCGAAATTCAAAAACAAACAAACACACTGTAATTAGAACACATTAATATTGTTGAATTTATCCGGAATCTTTCTTTCTACAGTTGATATATTGGCCTATCATTAAACAAGTTATAATATTACGAAATGAAATATTAGAGCATAGTAAGATAATACTCGTATAGGGTTGATACATAAAAATATGCTACTGGGCTGGGCGTGGCCTAATAATTAGAGTGCCATGATTACGAATCCAAACTTTTATGGTTAACGAAACGTTAACGCAAAAATGCGTTTATACTCTAGGAAAGAAAATATGTGGAAATAAAATACAGCTATTCGACTGGACAAAAATGGCCAAAGAGTTGGACGCTGATAGTGATATGCCTTCCCTCTAGTTAGTTCAGAATGAGAAACGATTATGTGCAGATGGCCGTGTGTAGCTTTGATGGAATTTTTTTGCGAAACAAAAATGAATATATACATTCAGATAATTTCTTTCAGTTTATCAAAGGTTGACCTCTGAATGAAAACAGTATGTAAAAGATGGTCGATAGTACGTTAAAAATTGTTGATGCAAAATGAATTCATTTTGAATATTTAATAGATGTTAGAGACATTAGAGTTAGTCCATTTTGTCAACATGGTAAGCTTGCCTGATATGGCATGTATTCATTAATGACATTAGATTTAACCGTTCTGGTAAACTGTGGCAATTAATGACCACCGAGCTTGATATTTTGTTTCTCAGCCAATGTCGAAAATAAAGCTTTATGCCGATAACATGGACATTATTTAGACTTTGAAGAGGAAGAAACTGAGTCTTTTTATTACTACCAACTTTTTAACTTGGACAACAGTAAGTAGGATTCAGTTCTTGAAACCGTGCTTTTCATATAATGAAATCTGTATATTGTTTATATTATAGATACGGTCTGGTTATTTATTTTACAATGCGTTATCATAGGTAAGTAGTATTCCTAAAGACGATCTCGTGATGTCATGATAAGTGATTTTTTTATGAATAATTACTGCGTTCCAAATCTCTCTCTAGAATAACAATCCTGGATTTCATATCTTTACTCTGTTTATATACACGTTAAATCAGCTACTGATTAACGTCGTATAAAATTTATATGGAGTATAAGTTCTTACCGATGGCTAATTCTTGCTGTAATGGGCCCTTTTGCCTACGTGACTAGGTTATCCCGATTATTAGGCGTATTAATTATGCATCATGAACTTTATTATAGTTGTCTAGACTGCATAAGATTAGCATTAGATATATAGTTTGTATGCATCTAAATTGCAGACTTACGAACAAAAATATCGGTCTATACTCTATTTCTCACAATTTATGTGCAAACATAAAGAGCCATGTTGTAGATTACGGAGAGTTTACACTGGGAATTATTTCTCGTTTACTTGTAAACAATTCCTGCTCATATCGTTAATTATTTCAGCTGTATACAGTCAATCATTGTTTGCAAATAAACATTTTGTGTAACATTTGTACATTTGTTGAATGGTGGGACGAAAACCTGAACATTTATTTCTTGACTGTGTTTCTTTTCAGAAAGGCGAATGTGTTTATTACTGTGGATGAGCAAAAGGAACGTTTTTAATATAGTTCTCTTAACGACAGTTTACGGTAGGTCTGCTTCCACTTTTCGTCATGCTAAAGAGTTCTAGTTACATGCACTGCCGTGAACATTTATTTCCTTATAGTGAATCGTTCTTAGGCTGAGTTTTATGATTCGAAGTTCTGTTTTTAAAGGGTAAAAGTTGAATTAAATTATTTTTATCGGAATTAAAGCTTTGATATTTTTTTGTTTTTTTACTTGTGTAATGTTGGGAGAAATGAGTCCGATGTGCAGTAATAAGACTTGGAAAGTTAGCACATACAGAAATGTATATCATATGCAATCACGAGCTAATTCTACTTTTATAATTATTAATAACGTCTTACGAAGTAAACTAACTCTAAAACTAATTCTATATAACAAACGTACTTGACGAACGTAATGTTTAAAATCAGTACACAAAAGAATTAAACCCGAAATGATTGGAATACAGCAATTTATGAGTTGGATATTTCGCTATTAAAGATGTTTTAATATGCTACCGTATAGAAAGGATTATTAATTAATAACAGCGTCGTATGTATCTACATCGATGTAAAAACATGTGAAGACACGGTGTCATAGTTCATTTGAGACGTTTGTGTATGTGTGTTTTTTTCAAACCGCTCATAACGTTACGGTTTTGCTGTTGCATTACCACTTTTCCTGTTCTTCTGTACAGCGCCATCTTTGCTTTTACTGCTATTTGGTACGGTATAATTTTCAAATCATTGTTAGAGTCCAGTAAAGAATTTATTTTATTAGATTTGTTTTTATGTTTAGAAAACTTAAAATCTACATAAACGCTACTAAGCAATTACAATATTAACATTTTAAAAGGATAAATAAGGCTAGAAATGAGCATAGGCTTTATTTGGGGATGTTTGTTTGTTTAGTGAATTTCGCGCAAAGATACAAGGGTTATCTGCGCTAGCTGTCCTTAAATTAGCAGTATAAGACTAGAGGGAAGCCAGCTAGTGAAGACCACCCACTGCCAACGCTTGGGTTACTCTTTCAATAACGAATAGTGAGATTAACTGAAACATAATAACGCCCCCAAGGCTGAAAGACCGAGCATGTATGGTATGACGGGGATTTGAACCTGCGACCTTCATATTGTAAATCTAGCACCATAAACACCACATTAGGGGTGTTTATTCTGGTAACTGTTTAATGTGTCAACATATAGAAATTCCCGATAATGAAATCAACAAACAAGACAGAGCCAGTTTACAATGATAATTATTCAAAATTTTATTAAATCACACAAAAAAAAACAATTTCACGGTGATAATATTTACAGAACTATTAATCTAACCTTACTTACACAGTTATGAAGCATTATTGACACAATAAAAATTAACTGACCTGGTCAATCAGAAGTTGTTAATACAGTATGCATTAACTAGTCAGTTTCATTATTAAATACAATTCTAGCTTTTTGTTTGTAACCGTTAGACAAAATTACAAGTTTTCTAAAAGCTTAAGCGTAATGATTTTCGGCAGTCGTTTAGGTCTTTGCAGAAGGTACTAACTTCATACTATCCTCAACGACATCTATATATTATCACAGATCTCCGGAAACTTTCAGACTGTAAAAACGGCCGCACGCAAATGTCGTCACATCCTCTCTGGAAAGTTCGATTCTAATAATTTCACTGATCTCCAATCAGCATGCCGGGCTACAGAAAATTTATTCAGTATTCTGGAACACTTGAGACTTAGGCCTAAAAATCTATAAAGTGCTGAAACATTCTGGAATGCTGATTGGAGATCAGTAAAATTATTAGAATTGCTAATTCTAATTCTAATTGCTAAATAAGAAACATAAGTACAACGAGAGTTATTTTGTTTATGGATTTATGTGCCTAGGGTACAAAGATTTCCTTGAGGTACAGTGCGTCATGTGGAACAAAATATTGTCCAACAGTTCCACGGCACCTGCTAAACTGCGACAGCGTTTGAAAACACATTACTCAGAATATAAAGATAAATACATGAGTTTTTTTTCAAGAGGAAGGTTAATGGACTTACAGACTGTAAAACCTCTATGTTAAAAACTGTCAAAAGAGAAACGAAAACGCAAGAATGGCATCTTACAAAGTTACCACATTGCCTCGCGGAAGAAGCACATATGACTGGAGAAAATTTCATTAAACCTTGCGAGAAATATATTTAAAGTCTGTGCTTGAGAAGCAAGCAAGTAAAAAAATGAGGTATTACAGCTGTCAAACAGCAATGTCACCCGTTGAATTCAAAATATTGTTGCTGACATCAAGAATGACCTAGTTTCCCAGCTTACATTACTTCACTGCCGTGTCGAGGATTGCAATACCGCTGGCATTTGTGGATCATGTATTTGATAAATCTACTGAGGACCTGCTGTTATGGGGATCTTTGCAAAGGAACACGTCTAATGAAGAAATATTCAACTGCATTAACAACCTCATTAAAAATATAAGATTAGTTTGGGGAAACGTGTTGATGTGTTTAGTGATGACTCCAGGGTAATGATTGGGAAAATAGCTAGTGCTGTAACACGGACCAAAAATTCGACACTGGGCTGAACCAGCAGTCACTGCGTTCTCCACAGACAAGCATTTGCTGTTAAAAAAGGATGATAACATTGTTAAAGAGGTACTGGATGAGGCAGTGCAAATTATCGATTATATTACAAATTCGACAATTGAAAAACAGACTATTTAAAATTGTGAAAGAAGAAAGTGGAAGTTAGCACACTGTGATGCTTCTAGTACAGAGCTGTCGCAAGACAAAATGATCGTCAGACTTTTTAAGCTTCGTTGTGAAATGTTGGTATGTTGTGTGGATCACCAGTTCTTCACTATCAGACTGGTTCTTAAATGCTTCGTGGTTTGTAAGACTTTGGTATCTTGCCAATATCTTTAAAAATCTAAATGAATTGAATCTGTCTCTGCAAGTAAAGGATGTTACCACTTTTATTCCAAAAGACAAAATTTCATCGATGTTGTGGAAGTTGGCATTTTGGACTTCGTGCATAGAAAACAAGAACTCTGACTACATCCTAACACTGAATGATTTTTTTACTGGAATTAATTCTATACCTGGTGAAAAAGTTTTCAGTGACACTACACAACACCTGTGTGACTTACACTTCATTTTGTTGGAATATTTCCCTCCAAATGACTGCAGTGAATGGGTTTGTAATCCACTTGCACTAACAGCCAGGCTGATTATCAGTGTAAAATTGTGAAAGCTTGATTGACATGACATGTGACTCCACGCTAAAAGAAAGCTTCAGCAAGCTTCCATTAAATAATCTTTGGAGTAGCGTAATTCACAATTACTCAAAAGTGGCGAAACGTGCAGTTCGTGAGCTTCTTGCCTTCGTTACAACATACTCGTGAGAAACTGGATTCTCATGCTACACTACAACAACAACAAAAATATACAGAAACAGACTAAATGCTGCACTTGATACGAGAACCCAGTTCGTCAGCATCACTCCCAATATTAAAAGGATTTTCTAGCAAAAAAAGCAACAACAACATTCTTTCCATTAAAATAGAACAAGTACTTTAAGTACTTATTTAGTTAAAAAAATGTTTAATTATATTTAACATGTAAATATAAGAAACAGAAAATAAAGTTCTATAAATTTAATCGTGTATGTAGTTAGCTATTGTATAAAGATAATATTTTTGGTGATTTAACGTTTTAACATAAGAATGTTTCTTAAAAGTTCCGTTTATCGTTTTAAAGCTCAGAAGTGTTCCGTAGCCGAAAACGTTTGAAAATTGTTGATTTATATAGTTTATAACTACAAGAACACGTAGGCTAACATTTAAACTTATCGTATCTCAAAACGGCTGATATTGGTATTATCACTTTTATTGATAAGCAGAAAACAACGATTCGACCTTCCCAAGTCATCTTCAGGTTAACAAAGAAGTTTACAGCTCACTGTTGCCGGGAGCATGTCTTAGGGACGAGAATATAAACGGGTACAGTATTATAGGGGGCGTTGCATTTGGATGTTAGGTTGTTAATTTGTATAGGTATAAAGTGTTCCTTTGTATTGGTTTACTTTTGTTTCAGTTGTTGTATAAGTATGGCTTTTTTCATTTTGCGTTTGAAAATTTTTTTTTGTGAAGGTGTTTTATGGTGAAGGTGTTTTTTTTGTTATTTGAATCTAGTTTCCATTTTTCTGCTTGTTTCTCCAATATAGAAGTCGTGGCAGTTGTTGCAAGGTATTTTATAAATTATGTTGATGTTGTGTTTGTCAGTGTAGTTTGTACATAGTATGAACTTTAGTTTTTAAGTGGGTTTCTCGTCATCAACAATTGAAACTTATCATAGATTGTTTTGATGAAAAACTCATTTTATGCCTTCTCCTTGTATTTTATTTTTTATTGTTAAAGATTTATTAAGACTTTCTGTGTGTTTTTTTTTAATTTCGCGCAAAGCTATACGACAGCTATCTCCGCAAGCCGTCCATAATTTAGCAGTGTAAGACAAGAGGGAAGGCAGGTAGTCATCATCACACACCGCCAACTCTTGGGTTACTCATTTGCCGACGAATAGTGGGATTGACTGTCACATTATAACGCTTCCACGGCTGAATGAGCGAACATGTTTGATGTGATGGGGATTCGAACGCGCGGTCCTTGGATTACGAGTCGAGTGCTTTAACCACCTTGCCATGCAGGGTCGTAAGATGTTTTGTATTTTCAATCTTTGATTACTTTTTGATACATTAATACTTAATTTAATGTGCTAATGATTTAGGCCGAATTTATATTAACGAAACAGACTTAATTTAGCTCTGTTAATGAAAACATGACGTACATAGTCAGCTTTAACTAATGTGTCTAGAACCACTGTGACAGATTTATTATTACGTATTAATTTTAATATCGATACTTGTTTCAGTGAAAAAATTATTTAGAAATGCGTGTAACTTATACTGTTAAATGTGTATTACGAAAATCCAACGTATTCACTTAATTTTTAGAAAATTCTCTAGCGTACGAATCGGCAATATACATACGTATGTAAATATCAGTATTGTTGCCTCAGCTGAAATTTCTAAAAAAATATTCTGCCAAGCTTATTATAGGTAGCCAACGCAACGCGAAGAAACAGTTAACATTGTTGGTCTTCTATAGTTTGGTACACTATAAACCTTGGAAGCTGAAACTGTTATAAACGCTTATTTATCGGGAAACTATATATTTTACCAGAAACGTTTATAGATTTCGAACATTACAAGTCGTTTAACTTCATCAGACGTTAATTAGTTTGTTTTTTTTAATTTTGGACAAAGCTACACGAAGGCTATCTGCGCTAGCCGTCCCTGATTTAGTAGTGTAAGACTAGAGGGAAGTCAACTAGTTATCACCACCCCCCGCCAACTCTTGGGCTACTCTTTTACCAACGAATAGCGGGATTGACCGTAAATATATAACGCCCCCACGGCTGAAAGGGCGAGCATGTTTCGTGTGACGGGAATTCGAACCCGCGGTTCTCGGATTACGAGTCGAGTTCTTTAACCACCTCGCCATGCCGCCCCCCTCCCCGTTTGGTGAATCACACCAATATCAACTCAGAATTAATTAATTCATCCTTAACGAGAGCCCCCGCTAGTACAGCGGTAAGTCTACGGATTTACAACGCTAAAATCAGGGGCTCGATTCCCTTCGATGGGCTCAGCAGATAGCCCGATGTGGCTTCGCTATAAGAAAAACCCCCACACACACATCCTTAACGAGTTTCAGACCAGACAGAAGTCTCAATATTGTTTGCTAATTTGTAAAACTTTGTACATAAATCATTATTTTTAGTTACCGTTATTATATACTGTGTTATTGTTTGTATATTAAAATATATTTCTTTTAAGAAAGTAAACCATGTATATCAATATTGTTTGCAAATATCATAAATCTGATACATATTGACATTTAATTAACTTCTAAATTTAAATTATAATTTAACTCAGTTTCAGTCTATTTGAGATCGCAATACATAACATAAATTGTAGGCTCTTCCGAGATTAATTATAATACGTAACAAATACCATTAGTAATGCTCAAATAGTCGAAATAAAATTATGAATACAAATAATATTCAATCAAGGGCTTAAATTTTTATTTAATACCTGGAAAGATGTTTGAATTGATTAATTGTGTAATACGAAATAGTAGTGGAGGATTCTGAGGTTAAAACCACAAACCTCATACACTAAAAATCATTTACTTAGGCCTTTTTTTGATGGCCTAGTCCGCAATGAACCTTTAAATTAAAGCAAGCTAGCTTGAAAATAAAAATTAATTACCTTACCAGTAGTAAGCCTAAATTGCTACAAACAGCAGTAAAACATGCCTAATCAGTCCAGCAATGTATTCGTTTAGATGTAAAATATTAAATCAAATTTGAAAGAGCTTTGCTTCTCTTCGTTAGAACTATGAAGGTAAAAGTTAAAAATATAAAGACAACAGTGTAGTAGCAGACGATTATCGGCAAGCAGACAACGCTTGCTAAGAAGCCGAGCACGCGCACACTTTGCTAGGAATTTTTGGGAATCGTTTTCGAAAATAAATTTAAAGTAACAACCGGCACATAAATTTTTATTTGGTAGTTTTAATTTACCGTTGTAAGATATGAAGTTAACATGGCGAATTTCAAAATAAAAATCTTCATAAGACAGGGAAGACCCCTAGGACCAAGAAGTTCTTATGATACGCAAATATTTGAAATAGTATATACGTAATTATAAGAACTTGTGCAGTCACATGACAAAAGTAAACACGGCAACAATCTGTCGTCAAATTGGACGTAAACATCACTCAAGACCTTCTTTACACAATCACCTAGTTTCCGCTCACTAATTTATTAGTAAATTTCACAATATATGCAAGTCAAAATATGAATAAAAGTGCAGAAAAGTCGGTTTGGACACAACAGATCATTCGCGTACTCCTAGATGCCAACAAATTAGTCGACATTGCAAACGGAGGACCCGAATTATGTCTTCAGACCAGCATTAAAGTCCTACAAATTGAGAATGTAGATATCCTAAATTATTGAGTCATCACAACATCTTTTTACGCCAAAAAGCAATTCGAGGCCTATAAAAGTCTTGAGATTAGAGGTATTTGGGGCCTGCTTGGCGCACGATGTCAGACTGAAGAAAGTATACAAGATGCCTAACTACATAACCTACTGGAGAGTAAGTCGTTGTTCTTAGTTACTAGGCCTAATGTTTATGTTGTATCAGTGGTAAATTTACAATGTAAATATACTACATAGTACTGCATTGCATTTTAAGCCCTCCTGTCTTATAAGACCACTTTCTTCGGTTCAGATTGTTACATGTTTTACTTAAATAAGCCCTTGATTTTAAGGCCACCTGTTTTAACAAACCACGTTTTTAATAAAACTTTATTATCGCCCTCTGACCCATTCCTCTGTTGACCTATATTATAGTATTTAGATTACGAGAAACACCAAATATTTACAAGCTACATATTTTATTAAGGTATGTGCAATATAATTGTGATAAGGTACATTGTATATACAAGTAATATTAACCAGATATTAAATGGGAACTGCATACAACGACGATTTCCAAGCCTTCTTAATGTTGTTCGGGTTTGCACGTTTTACTGCGGCAGTCCATTTAAACTCTACGTATTGAATCGTTTAGGAACCTTTCAAACGTTAATTCTGGATTCTTTGTCTGGTTGTTTGTACAACTAAGTGCCACACAATTGATTGTCATTTCAAATACTTGATCCCAATTTCTAATACTAGCAACTACATTGTGATTACTAAATTTTTCTCTTCTACATTGTTTTCAACGTCGAATGGCGATGTTTTCTCTCCCGCTTGCTGATAATATATGCGTGATGTGACACGCACGGGATCTTATAGGACAACTACCGAGACGTCTTCATTCGTTATTAGTTTCTAGTTTTAAATTTTAGTCTAAAGTGGTCCACAATAATGAGGTTTTTTTGTAAGCACTATTATTTATTTATTATAGTGTTTTTCTTTGACTTATTGTTCGTTATTATTACCAATTTATTTGCTTATGTGAATAATGCAGAGAAAAGTTGAAGTATCACTAATGTTTGAAGAAAGAATGAGTTAGGCCTATAGAACGTTTTATAATTTATATTAATCTTACATATACTTCTAAAACGACTAAGTCTGCATTAGTGGGTATTATAATAACCTAGGTCTAATTTAAATATGTTAAGTAAGTCAAGCATCGTTAGGTGTCATGCATTTATCATCATAAAGGGTTTGAGTTGCTAAAGTTATCAAGAGAAGCTAAATTTCAGAGCCCCTATGAGGCGGGGACCGACAGTCTATTATTTCGATTATTTGATGACGTCATAATGTTTGTTGACACAGAAAAGTAACGTAATATATAAAAATTACATGTCGCAAAGTAAACCTGAATAAATGATAGGAACTGGTGAGATTGTGATAACTTATCTATAAATTTACGTATGTTCCTAGACGTTCTACAACAGAAACGTTTTCATAAAAATTTCCAACAAGAGCGATTTCACAACAGGTTTCTACAAGAACTGCACTCCCCCTCAACTCAAACCCTGGATTTATGCTAATCAAATATACATATATGTGTGGCTGTATCATACAAAACAAACTAGCTTCTTGAAAATGTCCAACTTTCGAATGAATCCATAATATTATCATTTACTTATCTCTGTTATGTCCACCACTCTCATCGGCAGAATTCCAATTCTGTTCAACTACGACCAGAACACATTGCTCTTCTTGTGTTAAACGTGACAGAATTGGTCTTGCCCATAGAAACCAATTTTCTTAAACAGATGTAATAAGAGGACAGCACAGAAGTGAGAGACAGAGGTAATACCAGTCAACAGGGTGAAACACTGACGCTTTATCACAGAAAATCATAGAAAAAATAGATTTTTGGTGCCACATTCCGTAACTGAAGTTTGATTTGCAACAAATTATTATGCTTTATATAGGCCTTTATAGTTTATGTCTTCCACCATGCGTTACATACAGTACACATTTACAAAGTTTTAGGAGGCCAAGTGCTCGAGAAAAAATAGTGGTTTCAGTGAAACTTTTTCTACAAATAAACGCCTCCATATGCGCCGCTATGGAACATGTTACTATGAATGCATGTTCCTAAGTACCTGCACCCATAGCAACATGACAAATGGGATCAGGTTGCTTATGGCAGATAACATTTTCAAGACAAAGCTAAACAATGGGCTATCTGTGCTATGGCCACCAAGGGTATTGAAATCTGGTTTCTTGCGTTGTAAGACCGCAGACATACCGCTGTGCCACTGGAAGGCACATAAATTAATACCTGCAGTGCTAATTCAGCAATCTATCTTGTATTCGTGAAAACTGTATTAAAATATTTGTTATTCCTTTATGTTAGCGTTTTTCAACCTTAACCATGTTTGCACCCTCACTGAGTAAACGTTAGCTGATAGAAAATAATAGTGAGAAGTTCCTGGCTTCGTTAAAATCAACGTAATGTCGTGTGTATCTGTTTATTTAAATACTTAACTATACGGAGCCGCCCAAATTGAGCTATTGTCAAGGTGTTATGATAATGCAACTCGATTCAGATAACTTCCAAAATTAAAATCTTTATTTGTTTGCTGTTAAGCACAAAGACACACCATGGGTTTTCTGTGATTTATTCTCCGCGAGTATCAAAACGTGATGTTTTGCCTTATTAGCCTTTTGAGTTCCCACTGAGCCGCATTGGAGCGAAATTTAGGTTAACACAATCAATGTAAAAATATATATCTTAGTTTAGGTTATTATAAGTGCTAATTTATTTATCATTTTAAAGCTTGCAATTTTATTCAAGGAAAAATATGCTTAGTAAAATAGCTTGTACTCATAGCCTCGCCATCTGGTAACCGTTCGTACATTTTAAACGATTTGTTGGTATCGTAACAATATTTCTAATACCAGGTGCTAAAGAGCCATTTCTTAAGGCAATCATTAACGCAGTGTAATTTTACTGTTTCTGCTAAATGAGACACAACAAACAAACATTTATTTTGTTCTGTGCATAGCGGTCTAGTTGAACGCTTTAGTTCTCACAACTTCGCTATGACATCAGTACACTACAAGAGTATACTCTTATTTTTATATACCAAAATATATATATATATATATTTTTAAACAGTAAAAGAGAAGCACGGTTATGGTCATACAAACATCTAAAGCCCTGTATATTTCTGATATTTTCACTGTCTTTGTTTGTCAAATATTTCTTTATGAATAAGGAGCTTTATCTAAACAACGTGATTAAGTTTCGCTACTTCTATTCCAAAGTAGCTCGACATGGCCAGGTAGGTGCTTAAGGCACTCAACTTGTAATCCGAGGGTCGCGGGTTCGAATCCCTTTCACACTAAACATGCTCGCCCTCTCAGCCGTGAGGGCGTTATAATTGACGGTCAATCCTCCTATTCGTTAGTAAAAGAGTAATGGCAGTGGGTGGTAATGACTAGCTGCCCTTCCTGTAGTCTTACACTGCAAAATTAGGGACAGCTAGCGCAGATGGCCCTCGTGTAGCTTTGCGCGAAATTCAAGAACAAACAAACTATTCCAAAGTAGTGAAGTTACATTATAATTAAATGCATTTACATTCTAGAATGTTTTCTCACCATTCGAATTTCTAACATTTTTGTCTAGGGTGTGTTTGTAACGCGATCTACGAATGGTAACTTACTTATTTTTCTGTTTGTTTTTAATTTCGCGCATAGGTAAACGAACGCTATGTGCGCTCGTCGTCCATAATTTAGCAGTCAAAGAACATATGAAAGGTTTGTTTGTTTGTTTTTGAATTTCGCACAAAGCTACTCGAGGGCTATCTGTGCTAGCCATCCCTAATTTAGCAGTGTAAGACTAGAGGGAAGGCAGCTAGTCATCACCACCAACCGCCAACTCTTGGGCTACTCTTTTACCAACGAATAGTGGGATTGACCGTCAAATTATAACGTCCCCACGGCTGAAAGGACGAGCATGTTTGGCGCGACGGGGATGCAAACCCGCGACCCTCAGATTACGAGTCGCACGCCTTAACACGCTTGGCCATGCCGGGCCCCCATATGAAAGGAAACTTTCCATTACCACCCACCGTCAATTCTTTAGCGACTCCTCTACTAATTATTGGTGAGGTTAACTATCGTATAATAACGTTGTCGTGATTGTGCGAACATCTTTGGAGGTATGGGGTTCGAATTCCCGCTACACCAAACATGCTCGCCCTTTCAGCCGTGGGGGCGTTATAATGTTTCGGTCAACCCTACTATTCGTTGGTAAAATAGTAGCCCAAGATTTGGCGGTGGATGGTGATGACTAGCTGCCTTTCTTCTAGTTTTACACTGCTAAATTAGGGACGGCTAGCGCAGATAGCCCTCGTGTAGCTTTGCGCGAAATTCAAACCAAACCAACTCCCTAACCATTTCTTGCCACATTATGTTGAACATATTATATTACAATGATTTTGAATACGCAAATCAGCAAGTTTCGTGATAACGACATTTAATTTAAAGTCGCAATGGAACTGAGTGTGTCAGAACTACATTTTTATTTTGTTGTTGTTTCGTAGGTAATGTGACACTACCAATTAATTGCTTTCGTGAATGATGTGTAACAGTCCTTCTTAACGTGGAATATTCATACATTTCTATCCTTAAAATCGGGGATTTATAATTCTTGAAACGGGGATATCACTTGTTCTTAATTTCTTTAGAAAACTAAGAAATGGAGATAATTTTTGGGACCAGGAACATGTAGAAAGAAACCTGCAAAAAGTTGTTTCTCAGCTGTAGAAAGCAAAATGTGGCGTCTTCTAATGTACGAAAATATACAAACGCAAAGATAATGGATAAAAACTATCTTCGTGCCTAACTAATACAACGTAACACTATCAGGAAATATCTCCGTCTGTAAAACTGATCCGAGTTATTTCTACGACATATTACAGGAGGAAATGGAAGTACGAGGAATCACGTGATGAATAATGCGCATAGCTTGGTAACTGTAACACGTCTGACGTCATTTTATACTGGTCAATGGGCAAGAACAATTTGCAAAAGCGGTACACTTTCATCGCGAAAATGTTTCGAAGGGAATTATGATCATCATTTCATTACGTGCTGGGTCAAATTACGGATCACAAGAGAATATACTGAGGTCAAGGTCAACTCTGCTTCCGGTCATATCTTCCATTAAACAGACATGTACTTTAAATAACTAGAAAATGAAACGGGTATTCATGCTTTTATGAAAAGACGTACCAATCAAGTCACCGAGAATTCGGCGCCTATGGATTTCTGTGTGATTGCATTATTGAAACGGGTCCTGGAAGTCCGTTGTTCTTGTACACTAGGTGGATTATGCAAAGCCTTTAGGAAAGAGTGGTGTATTTTGAACGCCGGAGCTTTTTACAATGGAATTATGTCATATTACTATTTTCAAGATGTGCGGTCGTCAGCTTGAGCGTACTTGAACATAGCGACATGAACTGTAAGGATGTGACGAGGATCCAAAATTGTTTTAATATAACATATATTCTACACTGTGAATAGCCCACTTGTTTTTCCACATTACAAAGCATTTACAGGTGACTATCATAAAATAAACTACGGTGGAAAGTCTTATTTTATGAAAATAATAAAATGTATTGATTTTTTTTACATTCACTTGTTAATGGTTGAAGAAATAATCGTATTAAACTTTCGAATGTACGTATAACGTAAATACTTGTTTAATTATGAGTTTGTGAAATATCTCAGTTCTGTCTGAAAAAAAAATGTTCCAAATTATTCCGATAACAACAACAATAAGAAAGAAAAGTGATATGATATTTTAGTGTTCACTGGGTTGTGATGAGTTATTTTGGAATAATTTGTTTTCAACTGTAGCAACCTACCACATATCTGGTTTAATAGTGTAAAAACGACGTAACAACACATTGAGCAACTGTAAAGGAATAAGTCTAATATTTGTCATACTAATAATAACTGGCTTTTAATGATTGAATAGAAGGTAGTTTGTCATACCTATGATAGTAATGACACCTAGTGGAGCAAAAACTCGTTATTATTGTCATTTATTTATTTGGTTTGTTAAGTAAGAAAAAAACAGTATTGAACTTATTTCAAAGTTCTTAACTTCACTGTCGTATTTCTGGCACGCAAAAGATTTGTTCATTTGTTTTTGGAAATTTACACAAAATTACCCTAAGGTCACAGGCGCTATCCGCTCATGATTTGTAACTAATAAAATGGCTGGAAAAAAGATTAACAGTCCTCACACCAACTTTTGGGTTTGGTTTGAATTTCGCGCAAAGCTACTAGAGGGCAATCTGCGCTAGCCGTCCCTAATTTAGCAGTGTAAGACTAGAGGGAAGGCAGCTTGTCATCACCACCCACCGCCAATTCTTGGGCTACTGTTTTACCAACAAATAGTGGTATTGACTGTCACATTATAACACCTCCACGGCTGAAAGAGCGAAAATGTTTGGTGTGATGGGGATTCGAACCCAACACATGGGTTACTCTTGTTTAACATATAACTGTCAACCTTATAACGCACCCACTTATTCAAGATACGAAGCGCGATTTTATCTGTTTGTTTTATTTTGAGACAATGGGACGCGACAGATGGACCCGCAGATCCATAGTTTTGGCACCCACTAGCTGTGCTCGGTCCCACAAAAAAACATTCGCAGAGTTTTGTGGTAGATGCATTTTTTGTCCATTTTATCAAATTACAAAAAAAACAACGAACTATACGTAATAAAGAATGGGTTTTTAATATATAATTACCCTTGTTTCGTACTAGGTTTCATTATTTGACACACAAAATTGGCTTAAATTATTAGTAAGATCTACTTTTCA
Organism: Tachypleus tridentatus; assembly: GCF_004210375.1. NCBI lineage: Eukaryota > Metazoa > Arthropoda > Merostomata > Xiphosura > Limulidae > Tachypleus > Tachypleus tridentatus. The sequence continues at coordinate 128,037,332 of NC_134831.1, read as the reverse complement.
AAATTAAACGAAAATCTGAAGTCAACACAGTTTTATGTAGTTAAAGTAAATTGTTTCATTGGTAGCACATTTCGTTTTCGAGTGTCATATGTAGATAGTTTCAGATTCAATGATCCTCTATATCATTGGTATATGGGCCATATTCACAATTACTAAACAGTTTAAGTGTCTTATATTTCATGTTAGATGTGCGTGTGTGTGTAATGGATTCCAAATCAGCAAGGTAGAGCTTTTGAAAACATTCACACAAATTTGATAAAAAATAAACTTCGAAATACAGGAAAGTTCGTCAATATACCCTTAAGATGGCGCTTAGAAGATTTTTCTAAAATAGTACAGCAACGATATATACTACTTGAAAAGATAGTTTATTTAGAATTAAGCACAAGTTACACAACGGGCTATCTGTGCTCTACCCACCACCTGTATCTAAACCGGGTTCCTAGTTTTGTAAATCCACAGACATCCCGCTTATCAATGGAGGGCCTGAAAAGATAGATACTTTAAGCTCTCTTAGTAAAGTGTTATACGAGTTAACCAACTACTAGAAAAAAAGTTAAGCGTGAGTGTTTTTGATCAAATATATCGCAACAAACAGTTCACACTCCACGTGAACGTGGAAGAAATATTCGTTAACATAGATGATAAAATCCATCCATATTTACAAGTCCAAGTATTTCGTAAAGCGGTACATTCAGTTAAAATAAAATATCGGATTCTATGATCTGTTATAAATTTAAGACTTTTGTTATCGGTAGTAAGAAGAAAAGTAAAGGAGATATTATGGTATAAAATTACTAAAACTGACGAACTGTTAAAGTTGATAATTAATTACTCATATATAAATCGGAGACGAAATTTTGAAAGGTAGTTTGTCTCGTGAGACTTGAATGGCCCACTTGGTAACACGTCGGTTCAACATTCAGTTCAATTTATAAGGGCCCGGCATGGCCTAGCGCGTAAGGCGTGCGACTCGTAATCCGAGAGTCGCGGGTTCGCGCCCGCATCGCGCTAAACATGCTCGCCCTCCCAGCCGTGGGGGTGTATAATGTGACGGTCAATCCCACTATTCGTTGGTAAAGAGTAGCCCAAGAGTTGGCGGTGGGTGGTGATGACTAGCTGCCTTCCCTCTAGTCTTACACTGCTAAATTAGGGACGGCTAGCACAGATAGCCCTCGAGTAGCTTTGTGCGAAATTTCCAAAACAAACAATTTATAAGGTTCCGACATGACTCATTTTATGAAACTTTGTAGAATGGACGGCAAGTGCCTGTTGTGGAGACACAAGTGAAGAAGACGACGTTTCGAAAGTCTTCCGCCTTTCGTCGAAACGTTGTTCTCTGCTTATCAATAAAAGTGTTAATACCAATACCAGCTGTCATGAGATACATTTTTATTTCAAGTTGGTTTCTCGTTATCAAGAAAGAAAAATATTATTTTGAAACACTTGAACTGTGGGTAACTATAAATTATCAGGATTAACTGCGTGATCCCATTGTGCATTTTCTGAAATATAAATTTAATTGTTATTTGTCGTGTTTATTTAATTTAAGGCGAATGTTCTGTTCAAAGTGCAAACTTAATGGTCGCAAGATACTAAAGAAAACTCACAAACGTAAAATAAAGCATACAGTCTATTGTTATGATAGGTTTCTCAACTGGAACGTGCGTCACCATCTGTCGGAAGCGACAACCCAAAACCTTGTCGCCAAACTTACCTATCTTTACTTGAAGCACTTCGCTATCCTTACAAATACAATAAAATCTTCTTCAAAACGTTTTTTTTTTTTTCAGTAACGGTTAACACAGATTCATTAAAAAACATTACTTTTATACTAATATATAACAGTGCTCGATTTTTTTTTTTTCAAAGACTTGGAATCAACTGATACCTTCAAAGCTATAATCAGGTGACTTAGTGCCAACATTTTAAGTTTTCGTATGAAATGCTAACAAAATGGTTCCAACAATTGTAGTAACTACTTTGAAAATAAATTTTACTTTTACTCGCAAGTAATTTTTTGTTAGTGTAGCATAATATTAAAGAATGTGGTAACTTGTTTTAGCGGTTAAACAAAAGCTACGTGTGTGTGTGTGTGTGTGTGTGTGTGTGTGTGTGTGTGTGTTCTCTTATAGCAGAGCCACATCGGGCAATCTACAGAGTCCACAAGGGGAATCGAAGCCTTGATTTTAGCGTTGTAAATCCGTAGACTTACCGTATTGTATGTATTGTAAATTTAATGGATGAATATTGTTTCCAAATACTTTTATTGTAACTCTTGTTTATAAAGAAAGATATTTCGACGTATATTGCTTTTTTCTAATAATACTCCTTTGTTTCACATTTTACTTTAAAAGATTGGGGAACAGCAGTGATGAAAATTACACTCTAAAGTTATAAAAATAATCGGTATATGTTAACTAGTTTTCTCAGATTTGTTTTATGCCACTTTCAGTCAAGTCAACCAGTATTTTGTTCAACAGGTAGAGTTGAAAGGATTGCTGGATTCCTTTATTCGTTCCCCGTATTAAAATACTTTTCAATAAAGACAGTGAAGATGTTATGTCTTTTCTGTACATCTGTTGTACCTTGTTTACCGTAAGTTGAAAGCAAGTGCTCACAGTATTAGTGATAAAATTTAAAGGATATGTCCAAGAGTGTGTTCAAAGATGTTAAATAATAACTAGTACTGGCTTTATCAGCATTCAGGAATACACAGATAACCCCAGTAAATTATTCCATATTAATTATCCTGTGGAATATATACGCAACATTATACTACAGTTAACTCAGGCCTATATTTGTATTTGTGCACAGTAGGCACTATTACTTTCTTTAGTGATGTGTTTTAAGGAAGATGAAAAATTATATTTATTACGCAAATATTTGTATCTTTCACGCGATTCAAGTCGTTTCACCTAAAAATATTTTCGTCTGGTTCAAATTTCCCAGAATACAATAAACTTTATGAGCTGACTATATCGGGTATGGCACAAGGAACTCTAGTAGATGATGATCCCATATCACTCTTATGCAAAGCATCTTAACTTCAGTGACGTAACTACAAATATGTTCCTCCCACACAAAAAGTCATTGGGTCCCCCACATTTATTTTCCTATAATCGTAGTTACGTTTCTGGCTGACTCCTTGACTATAACATTATTAAAGGTAACTGACTTCGTTCGGAAAAGATGGGCTTTAAACGTGTATGAATATGTGCCTTTAGAGGTTTTAATTGGTGAAATTTTCTTGCGTTTTGAATTCGAGAATGTCCAGGCTATTTAAAACATGAAGGTTTTTGCTATTTCAGAGTAGTTAATTTCGTAAAACAATGTTGAATATTAATTTTGGCATTACGTATATTGCAAGTGAGGTTGGACTTCACAACTGAAAACCATATGATAAACAGGTCTTGCAATAGTCTTCTCAGTTTATCAGTGACAGTCTTACTAAAACAAAACCATTAGGTGCATTTTCCATTTATGACATGGGAACTCATTTTTATTGTTTATTTCCAGAATTTTTGCGCAAAAGTAAACAGATATACAGGAAGCCGGTCCGTAATTTTGAACTGACAGGTTAGAAGACTGCAGCTACTAGACAATACTCATTAACAACACTGTAGCTACTCTAATTGAATGGTGGGATTAGACCGTTACTCCTTTAATATATTCGATGGCCCCAATGTGCAAAGTGCGTTTTTTAGAGGGGAGGCAACGAGACAAATAATGGACTAGTATCTACAGTTCAGTACGCTAATCATTTGGGCATGCGGTCCTATCGTTTACTTTGAAACGTAAATAACGGAACACACGTAATGTTGTGGACCAGAGCTAATTATACTTGCAAAGGCATGGCTATGTGTATTAGGCAGTTTAAAGGTACAACAACGATGCCTTTGCCGATTTACAAGCTTATTGATGGCTCATGACCTTTAATACAAAAGCACCTCTTGCACTGACAACGTATAATATAACCGGTTCCTCCAATACTTTTCCTTGTTTTCATTGTAATCAGTCCTCTTTAAGCCCAATGTTGAAAAACATGCGAAACCAGCAAAAGCATGAAGACGAAGTGAATTCTTAGTATGGCAGGTGTTAATTTCAAGGTTACATCTAACACAAGATCCATGAACCCTGCAAAAACTAGAGATTCTGAGGACCTAGTGTGCAGAAAAAGGAGGGCAGTGATATGTAATTGTGCATTGAAAGAAAAACTCTGAGAAGTTCAAGGAAAAAATTACTCCATTATTAAACTGAAGATTGGAGGCCGATTCTCTACGCGAAGGAGTACTGCACTGTGATAAAGTTAAAGTTTAAAAAACTGTATTTAAAAGGTTAAGTACATACACTAGTACAAGCAATGACAGGACTTCATAGTTCTGGCTCCTTCAATATGAAATACATGTCCGCTCCCTCAGAGTTAAACACAAACCTGAATTAAGATTAACAAAACTCTTCACAATACACATCATTTTGTAGTTAACCAATCACAAATCTAGCACTGGAATGTGGAAATATTGCCTCTCCACGTGACACAACTGCAAGGACCCCCCCCACACACACACACAACGCGAGATAGGACACTGTCTATTCTACGAACCAGTAGAGAAGATAGGGCCAGTCATGCTTAAAAAACAAAAAAAAACCTCTTATCAAATTTTGCACATGACCTCACCAAGAGTTAGGATGCCCCCAAATCAGAACTAAGAAGAAAAAGATTAAAACTTCTTCTAGACTAAAATAATGTAGAATTTACATAATATATTATGAATGATTATTTCTTCAAATTATCAGTTAACTCTTAATGGACCATACTGCAAAGAATTAATTCATTTTGGTTTTGCTAAAATAAGGATTAATGTAATACTAATAGTTCTCAAAAAAAATTACTTAAGATGTTTTAATACACAGTTATAAAAACATTTTGTGAAAGATATTAGTTTTACATCCAAATACATTTTTATCAATTTTTATAGTCAATATTAGAGACTGTGCTAAAACATCAGTGACTGAGCACACAGTGGAACTGGCAGGTTTTTCTTTATTATAAGTAATCAAACTTGAAATATTCAGTAGCACTGTCTGTCGTCCATCAGTTCATGTCGCACTGTCTGTCGTCCATCAGTTCATGTCACGTTACCAGTACTCTGACTCTCACTCCTACTACGCAAGTCGACAAATGTAAATTAAGTACATGCCAACTGTATATAGATAACACCTTTGTTCTTTTTTTACATCTACAAAAAAAGTCATAGTTTTTAACGTAAACAAGCTATTTGATAATATTAAATTTTAGTAATGTTCTGAATACTTCATTAGTGTTTTAAATTTGCAGCAACAGTTACGTTGTATTCAAATATTTTTACTCTAAAATATAATAAGCAATACAAATTTCTAAATTGTAAATTTTCAGATACCCTACAAGCTATACTACATTTGATGTCTTCATATTGATGCAATCTGCTTTGCATTCATAGTGACAGTATTTACTTTCCTCATTGTACCACAGTTTTGATATTAAAACTAAACCTGCCATTAGTCTTAATGGTCACATCTTTCATTAGTTAGATCTAACTTCAATATCTTCTACATACTGCTTAGAAAGCAGGAAAGAACTGTCAATGTCCAGCTTCAAGAATATGTTATAATAATTTAACAGGAATGTAAAGTGTGGCAATTATACTGTCTCTTTTAAAGTTACTGCCCCTAGCTGTGTAAACAAGTTTAGTATTATACTGAAAGAAACCATAAATAATCAGATAGACGTCATGTTTCACAGTGTGTTTCCACATCACATAATCTTCTTGTTATGACTTGCTATTATCCTACTTTCAACATGTTGATTAGATCAAGTCTATATCAGTGAAATATGGCTCATTTCAAACTGCAACAACCTGTAACTCTTAAGAGCTTGGGATATTTCCATACATATAGATGTCCATTTGATGAAACAAGAAAATAAATGACTCACCTAAGTCAACTTATTCCCCACTCTCAGTCTGTGGTCACTGCACAACTGTCTTCACAAATATGAATATTCTCATAGCAATGAATGGCTTGTGATGAAAACTAATGTAGCTTAGTTTTCTTTGGCAATTTTTTCTGGTACCTAACATTAAAATACGAGCACATTTTCTTGCTAACTACTTTCACTATGTACCTCAGTATGCATCGAGTCTGATCAATAGCTGCCTTCCTCCCAATGTTCCTCTTTTTGCCCTGATGGTTTTATTGGTTGTAATTCATAGTGAACACATCTTACACATTGTTGCTCATAACACACCAAAATTCTGTACAGATTAGGTTACCCTAATACTTTTCATAGGGGCTTTTGTTAGTGGTAGCCAAAAAAACTGAATTTTCCCATGACAACCACACTTCAATTCCCTATCAATAAAAAGATTACCTCAGATGTCCATAACAAAGTGTATGTAACAGCACATTCACAATTACACTTCAGAAAGTGTTAAACTATCAATTAGTTTATTATATATTATTTATTGATCCAATTTTTTATTGGTTTCACCTCTTTCTTGATTTTACTGCTAAGGTCAAATGTAATTGTCTCTCCATTACCTCATACATTTGTGTAGTTTTAATACAGGTTTACCCTCTACAACCACTACAAAATAAATAATTTTGTGAAAGTAAATGAAATTTGAATGCATAATTTACAATAAATTAACAAGCATAGGTACCGAGTGACTTGTGTTTTACAAGATATGCTGTGTCTATAGTTCTGGAAAGTGAAACAAGAAAATATGAACTGTCCCTTGCATTTTTAGTTACGGAGGAATTCTGCATGCGTGATAGAAGTAATGCATGAGAATTTTACTTGCAGTTTTGGAAAGATTGCTTGTTTGTTTTTTGAATTTTGTACAAAGTTACACAGAGGCTATCTGCACTAGCCATGCCTAATTTAACAGTGTAAGACTCAAGGGAAGGCAGCTAGTCATCACCACCTACAGCCATCCCTTGGGCTGCTCTTACCAACAAATAGTTGGATTGACTATCACACTATAATGCCCTCATGGCTGAAAGGGCGAGCATGTTTGGTGTGAAGGGGATTCAAACCCGTGACCCTCAGATTATGAGTCGAGCACTGTAACCAGTTGGCCATGCTGGGCTGTGGAAATGTTGCATGAAATTATTTTTAAAGTATATAAAATTGGCAACATTGCAGGCAGTGAGGTAATATGAAATCTGTATGTTCACTGTACAGGATTGTCATTTACAGGAAGTGGCTTGGGTGTCTAACAAATTATGAATTTTTGTTCATTCCAACTCTTAAACATATAACTAGAGATAAAGTTACATACACTTTTGGTATAAACCTTATATCAAAATCACTTATGTTGAATTTCAACCATACCATTTACAATCATGAAGTATTCATACAATACAGTTAAACCAGTTTCTCATAACTATTTTAAAATAAATTTCTACGTTGTCTCTGTTGATGTAATATTTTAAACCTCAATAAAATTGTTAAATAATAAATTTGTGAAACTGTTGCATTATTTGAATGCACATGCAAGCTGTATTTGTTAAAACACAATAACTAATTATTAGTACAGATGATAAATTTATTGAGATATAAAGCTGTCTCAGTATCAGCTCATTATACAAACGATGTAAATATAGTAAAAATAATAAGTAAAAAAAAAAATAAAAAAAGTAAAGCCAAATCTAAGTATCTACATCAAAATACCTATCACAAGGTCTTTCTAATATTGTTTGGATTTCTACAATGTAAATCATTGTATACAAAACAGTCATCAGTCAATAAAGTACATTAAAGATCCAAATAATCGATATTTTCTTTTTTCTTTTAAATATTATTAAATTCCTGATTTGTGTATCTATGTCTCAGCACCTTGAAAGATGTGCTTATATTCATGATTATTTAATAACATCAATCCTCATTGGCATTAGCAGCTAAATCTTGTATCAAACCTTTATAATATTCATATGTTATGGATGCTAAAAAAAACATCGAATTATTATTTAAAGAATGCACACTGAGTTTGGAAATATAAAACACTGACTCAATTTCCAGCAAACTGCATCTAACAAAAAAATACCCATGAACGTTTTTATATCATTAACAATCCAGTGTATACATTTAAAGAAATCACCAATGATGCTAAACTGATAAAATGAAATTTGAAATTATGTATTTAAGTTTAGCATTTCTTGTTGTACATTATGCATAATTATCACCAAGATTTTGTTGTTGTTTTTTTGGGGGAGGGGCTGGATAAGTCAGTCATAGTCTAGGGGCATGGTCTAAAGCAAGATTGTCAGATTTAAGAAACATATTATGAAACAAGAATATAAGGTTATAACTTCACATTCCTGGTGATACCCAAGTTAAAATATAAACTTCACACACACACACACATTAATTCTATTCTAAAATTCCCTCGTTAAATCCAAATTCATATCAAATTTCATAAAGGCATTAATGAAGCAATATACTACTACTGGTACATTTTATATTTTAAAGGCTTGTGACAGAAGTCAATATTTAAGTACAGACTAAAAAGCTCAAACTGTGGTTATTCCTAACCAGTGTAACAAAATGCTTAACTTAACAATAAAACAAAGTCAAGTTTCACAATGTAGTTGCCAACATCAGTTATGTTTGTGAAGATCTTTTACATGTCACATTTTTTCTGTAAAAATAAAAACTTAAACACTGAGCTATTAAGAGTGACCTTTTGATGTATCTGAAGTTTTGTGGTAACTTATTATTAAAGAGGTAACAAACTTATATTCCTTTTATCCAACATGTTGAACAGCTTCTGCAAAACCCACACGAGCATTTCCGTAGTCAAATTCTGTGTAAAATCGTCCAATAAACACATCTCCTAAAATCCACAATGGTCCCATTGGTGGAGGTACATCAAGACCCACAAATCCACTCAAGCAAAGTGTCTGACCTCTCTGTGAAACCTGTTAAGAAGAAAATAAAAAATGAAAGATTTTCACAGAAAGGTAGTCATACTGTCCTCTGGAGGTGCAGCTACTGTTAGGAGCCAATGTACTTCTGTGGAACTAAGAATTAAAAGCTAAATCCAAGAACATTTTTCCAATGTACTTCTGTGGAAGTCTTGCACTGCCCTGAATACATGCTAACATGAAAGTGATCCCAAGAAAGAGAAAAGAAAGCAGACACATGGTACAAGGGAGGAAGAGTAAGAAAAAGAAAAGTATGACAAATCCCTTGGACAAAACAGAGATGAAATGTCTCCACCAATGAACAAAAGTTTCCAGAAAAGCTCCCACTGGACATGATTCCATTGGGCACTCACTAAACCACTGTTGTAAAAAATGATGAAAGGTGGCACCTCAGGAAAGAATAACAGGTAAGGGCTGGGAAGGGGAGGGTTGGCAGACAGGAATTGGTTCCATGCTCTGTTTCAACTGAGACAAACAAACTAATAGATGAGAAAAGGTAGGTTGTTGTTGAAGTTATCCTCAACGCTAAAGGCTCCGTGATCATGTCAAACGTGCAACGTTTCAAAAATGGGACCATCTAAGGGTCCCATAGATAAGGAGCTGAGTCATGTCTGTGACAATATAGCATCACAACCCAAAAGGTCCAAACAACAAATAAACCATGTTTGTAGAGCCATAGCCATAGACAATAGGTGGGACAATGTAAAAATAAATGAGGGAAGGGTGAGGACATCCCCCACCAAAAAACACACTTCTCAAGGTACCTGTTAAAAGCCATAGACAGAAGATGGATTGAGGAGAGGTATCACAGAAGAGTTGTCAGGGTAAGACAAAGACAATAATACTAGGCATTGTTCAGATAAACAAATAATTTGGGTCCATATGTGGACAGTTCACCCTATGAGAATAGGGGTGTACTGATCTGAAAAGCCCATGAAGGACAAGGCATACTTATGCTGTCACATAAGTGGGAGGTGAAACATAAGAGAACAGGGGAAAAATAAATGAGGTTGGGAGGCAGAATCATGTATGAGGGAAGGACATGGGATATAAGAAATAGGCAAAACATCACATACTTGAGAAATGAAATCTCAGAAAGCCAACAAAGGGCCTAACACAATCCTCAGATAGAATTATGGAAGGAGTGGTGAACTCTGGGGAAGGGACAAGTGATGAAAATCCTCATTAGTCTAAAAGGATCAGGAGGAAGAGGGACAAGAGCAGGAGTTTTTCCATACAATTTTCAATCCCCCTGCATATAAAGGCTGATAAATCCCCCAAAGGGTTGTCTTCACCTTACTTCAAGAAGTAAGGAACAAAAAGAAAGACATCTGAACTCAAGCACTGACAAACTTCAAGGTAATGGTGTGGTAGTGGCACACAGAGGGATTTACATGCATCTTGAGATAGTACTGTTCTACTTTTGATTGAAAGATTTGCACAAGAGACATGTTTGAATCTTTGATTCAAATAGGGGGATGTGGAATGCCTGTAGTATACATTATAAAAAACTTTCACATATAGAGGGCAGCATAAAATGGGAAAAGCTAATATTGTAAAAGGTAAAAGTACTGTATCAAATGCTAAAGTTTAAAAAAAACCTTCAAAAACACCAAATTATTTACGTAGTGAGTTACATATTCAGATTAACTTAATAAAACATACAAACTACATTTCTGTGTTCTAAAACAAATTTAAAATGAAATAGCCATACGAGTCATTTACATTATTTATGGTCTTGGCATTAGTTGCATAGAGCACTAATTACATGGTTTGAATAACATTTTATGGGAAATCATGATATTTGAAAAATGAATATTGATATCATGCTATTTAACAAACTTAAATGTTGAAAAGGTACAAGAAAAAAAGAAAATTAAGAATAACTTTCTAATCAAAGCAATTTTAATACAAGTTACTTTAATACAGCAAAAAGATTATAGTATTAATTTGCAATTACTTGTATATACTCTTCAAATAAAGAAACGCAAAAGGGATATTTTTGTTATTTTAAAGAGAAGTATATGTAATAACGTTACAAGCTCAGAGTATGTGATGTTACATGTGTTAAGGCACTGATTGTCAGACCAAAATGACAATAAAAGTTGTGCACTTTGAAAACGGAGGAAAACATCAGATTTTTTGCCAAAACGCATGCGTGACCAATAAATTTGTTTGAGAGATCTGCATGTTCTGCAAGTGCAACATGTGCAAAATCCCTATAAAAGTGACAGGTTCTCGATTTCCATAGCTCAGTGTTAAGCCACCGACACGCAATACAGTTACGCCAAGACTGACTGAAGCACAACGCAACAACGCCATTGGTCGCTTGGAAGCAGGCAAAATTCGATCAGATGTTGCCATAGCTGTGAATGTCCACCCAAGCACCATCACAAGGCTATGGAATCGTCACCAACAACATGGATCAACTTTTGACCTTCCACGATCTGGCAGACCTCGTGTGACCACGCCCGCACAAGATCGCAACATCCGGTTACGTCACCTTCAAGATAGGACCACCACTGAGACGTCTACTGCCTCAACCATACCAGGGCTGCGTAGGATTTCCAATCAGACCGTACGCAACCGTCGATGAGATTCTTAGGCCCCATGTGCAACCCATCATGGTGAAAGTCAACGATGTTTTTCAACATGACAACGCCCGTCCTCACACCACTGTCTTCTTGAGACACCACAACATCAATGTTCTTCCCTGGCCCTCCAGATCACCAGATTTAAACCCCATCGAACATCTTTGGGACGAGTTGGACCGACGTCTGCGACGGCGACAACCTCAACCGCAGACTCTATCTCAGCTTGCAGCAGCTTTGCAGGCTGAGTGGACAGCCATTCCACAGGATGTGATTCATCATCTCATCGCTTCCATGGGCAGGAGATGCCAAGCAGTTATTGATGCTCATGGGGGCATACTTGTTATTGATGTTGAGTGACGTTAAACTTCAACTAGTGAGCGTGGACTTCGCCTTTGTAGACTTTGGATGTTCAGCAGTGAATGTGCAAAGTTTCACACATGTCATACAGAACTACCTGGAACTTGTTAACAATATGTCTCAAATTTTGCCTTTTGTGTTTCTTTTTTTGAAGAGTATATTTTTGCACTTTTCAACAGTGACAGTGAACCTCAAGTATTTGCTACATACAACTCAGAGGTGCAATATCCAATCAAAGAGTTTACCTTCAAAATATAATCTAATCCTTTTAAAGTGAAGTCTTTTCCACCAATGGTAAAAGTAATAAAAGGTAAGCTTGATACAGAACTGCACTCAACAGCATACTATTGAAGAAGAAAGAAAATACACAGGTGTTTAAGTTAAATAAATAACCAGACCTCTATAATGGTTTTAAAATATACAACACTTGAAATAAACTACCATCTGTATACAATGTACAAAAACTATTTTAGTGATTATCATAAATGTCATTCAGAAATTAAAAAAGAAGTTGTCATTGGAGTCAATTCTAAGCTGCATTGTTATATAAAAATCACTATATTCGTAAAACCATATATCAGTTCTAATTCTTACTTGGAGAGAAAGATAATTAAATAAGAAATCTTTCACTTATTTTTCAGTGAAGCAAATTTACTGTTAAATATTTTATAAAATACAAGTACAGAGGTACAGAACTGCTTGTGCATAAATGAAATTCTGTAACACTAATTACTACAGCTTAGGTTTTACACTAAAATGCTCAGAATATTTTAACTCATATTCTATTTATTTATATCATGAACACATCTTAATAAATTAGAAAATATTAATACAATCAACTTATGTGGTCATATTTCTTCATATTCAAAAAATTCAGCTACATAAACTAAAAATCCTTGTTTGCCACAGAAACATTACAATCACAACAACAATCCTAATCACAATGGCATTTTTCACAAGCAATAGTTATATACTGACAGAATACGTAAGGTTAGTTTTTTTTTCACTGCCAATAAGGTTTCTTGGAATTTCAGCCCAACATTAATACACCAGTTACCAAAGAATTATCTACCGGAAATCATATACAACCACCTTTCAACAATGTCATCTAAGAACAAAAAGAAATCAGGTTTACTATATGGTGTTCGGAAAGTCACTGTGCACTTATACATGTGATTACAAAACTGCATAGTAACTTTCCAAACACCCTGTATTAGAACTAATCACAAACAACTAAAACACTAATCATCTTGAGAAATAAAACATACCTCTCCTTGAGCAAGTGGTTTAGCTCCAATCTGTTTATTCAACTTTACAATTTCTTTTGTAGGTCCAGCAATCAGTGAAGTTCCTGTATCAGCAATGGCTTCACAGCCATTGTTACAGTAAGAACTTCTCTTCTCTTGGATGGAAATTCTGTTCAACCAAACAAAGATCAAAAGTTTCATTAACATACATGGTATTTCTTTGAAAAATACTTAATTTTTTAATATTTTTTTTAAAGGTGACTTGTATCACAACACAAAGCAACAAGAAAAATTAAAATTACTTTATAAGGTGAAATCCATGGCTAAACTTTCTGAGCTACCTAAACCTAATATTCTGTTAATCCCAGTAGACTTAAAAACAAAAATAACACTGGAATCTATCACCACCAATTACACTTCTGCTAGAGACTTGGTCAAACTGTCTGAGTTCATAACCTAAAATTGACTTTCATAATTTCCATACTTCTAATATGTTTTTTGTATCCTCTCAAAATTTTGCAAGCTTTTAGTATGCATTAAGTCTTTATCAAACACAAAAAGCAGAATTTTTTTTTAGAAAAATATTTTGCTGCTCCAAGCACCAAGTGATCATCATGGTAAGACTGAAAATATGTTTCTTCATGTGAAAATTATCAAATTTTAATTTCATAATTTCTAAAACTTCTTAAGTAAAATAAATACTCATTTTTATTTAGCAAATTTACATTTTATTTGTTGGTTTCTCTACCCTAACTCTATATAAGGTTGGTCAGTTTCACCAATGAAATAAATCTGAATTATATTCCCCCTTCTTACTTTCTAGAATGACTACAAATTATAACATGAAACTATATTTGTATATCTGAAGTAGTTTTAACTTGTAACAGTTGGCTTTTGAACCGTGTACAACTAATAATAATACCATCAAATTGTAAATCATTTGGTATATATTGTAGTTCAAATTACCCTATGGAAATATGTAACACACAGGTTACTCATGAGTTGCTTGTGAGCATACCTTGTGACAAAAATGTTTTCTTCATTTTACACAATTTAGCCAAAAAAGTATAAATTTTATGTTTTAATTATTTTTACAATAATAAACAAATGCAAATAAAAAAATACTTACATGGGTCTCACCCACCATTTTTTTTACTTTTCATGAAACTTAACCCTACTATTTTTCCTTTTTACTAATGATACTAGTGCACTAATTTTTTAATAAAATAATGCACCAAAGAGAAAAAGACACTAAGACCTAAAAAGTAGACAATGTTTTATAAATATCACAATTTTTGTCTCTTTCTAACTATGAGACAGAAGTCTTTTCAAGTTCAACTAAACTCAATGATGTGTCTCCCTTGGGAATCAAGTTTGAAATGAAGGCAAAACTGGAAAGTCTATATAGAAACAATGTAAAAAGTCCTTTTATAAGTTAAAACTTTGGCTTTCTGTTGGTTATAAACAATATAGCATTAAGTGTTAAAGAACACTAAAGACAATTTGTGCAAGATAGGATGTGATTCAGTGGGTGTGGCAAAAGGAGTTTGATGTTCTAATTTATGGCTCTGCCACTAAATAAAATTAAAGGCCATAAAAATTATACTTTGCTTAGCAATGACAACATTATAATAAATAATTTGCCTTAAATTTTATAACTCTCTGAAGGGTAGTAAATACATTAGAGAAGAGGGGATTATACCTAGAGAGCAAATGTCAATTATTTTCAGGTTTTTAAAATACTTCCTTTTAAAATCAATAACTTAAAGCTTATGCAATATTAAACTTTGAATTATTAGCTATGTTGTGATGCCAAGTTTATTCATATACAATGATAATAAAATACTTTAAGTTTTGAAATTAACTCAGTAAACCCTCATGATATGCACAGAAAACGATGCCTGTATCAAAGAGTTAACTTTAAGCACATAGGTGGAGGGTCAAAGTGCATATTCCACCACTACTTACAGGTTAATTCAACATGGTATTATGTATTTAATTTAGAGGTATCAACTTTTCATTTTACCCCACACTGCTAATTTAGCTATGATTCATGTTAGAACCAAGTAAATACTAGATATAGTATATAGGGATCCTTGAAAAAAAACTGCAGATTTGAATGATGGACAAAAGTGTTTATATTCTCACATGATCATCATCTAGAACTGTGGCTTATCATAGTCTGGATCAAACTGACTTCAGCTGTTCACAGGCATATCTTATTAAATATAAATAATTTTGTAACATCTGATTTTTATGCATAAAACATGGCCAGGTGGATAAGGCACTCGACTCATAATCCGAGTGTTGCAGGTTCGAATCCCTGTCGCACCAAACATGCTCGCTCTTTCAGCCATGGGAGCATTATAATGCTACGGTCAATCTCATTATTCATTGGTAAAAGAGTAGCCCAAGAGTTGGCAATGGGTGGTGATGACTAGCTGCCTTCCCTCTAGTATTACACTGCTAAATTAGGGATGGCTAGCACAGATAGCACTTGTGTAGCTTTGCTTGAAATTAAAAAACACCAAACAACAGACCTGTACATTTTCATATTACCATATTTCAATTCGATACACACTTGAAATTAAGAAAGTTAATATTTTCTACAAGAGAGGGTAGTTTATTGGATCAACTTTACTGTTCATTTCTTTCATAATGTTTTCTTTACCAAAATTACTCAAGGGAACATAAAAATAAAACTGAACTTTTAACTTTCACGTGTGTAAGTTTTTTTACAAAATTTACTTTCCACTTATGATCTGCATGAATCTCTTATTTGTTGTTAAGCACAAAGCTACATAACAGGCTATTTGCAGTGTGCCTACTACAGGAATTGAATCCCAAACTGTAGCATTATAAACCCTCTAGGTTACCTATGAACCACTGAGGAACTGGCTCATCCCTAATATTACATTTTCTCTGTTACTTAATGGCAACCCACAAACTTACTGATCATAAGCTACATTTTTTTTAATGCACTGGTATAGCAGAGCTTACTGGAAGAAAAAAAATATACTACTTACGAATCCATTTTAAACTGCCAGTATCCCTTCCTGTCAACACTGACATAAGTAAAATTGCCTTTATAATACTTGGGATCAGAGCCTCCAAAGATTATTTCACCACCAGGGCTTGCATCAGGGTCTCTAAAAACAAGAACAAATTTATTTAAACAAGGTTCTTTACTTCTCTATACAAATAGATTTAAAATATTGCAGTTTCAATTTATGGCAGCAGAGTAAAAAAAATTCTTAATATATTTTATTTACTTAATCAAACAAGGTACCAAAAGGATGACTGAAATAATTGAAATACTTTATATCTTGACCAAGATATCTCCATTTGTAATATTATTTATTACCTTTTTGAATTAATAAAAGTGTTCATTGGTCGTCTTCTGAACCAAACTGTGCACTTTTTTGGAAAGTAAGTATGGTGCCCTGTCTATACCATGTTTTACACATGAAGTCAACTTATATGGGTTTTGGGGAATTCCACCCCAAATCAGTAACTCAAAGATAACCAACGAGGCTATACCTTTTAAAACATTAAGCACAGTTTATGTAATGTTGAATAGAGAATGCTTACATTTTACTTAATTTTTATAAATCTAAACATAATTCATGATGTTTAAGTAACCAATTAATTTTTCCAGGAGACATACTGTTTACAAAACAAAAAATTTCTTAACTACTTTCTGACTAATTAATTGGTTTAGCTTAGTCATGCTAATCAACTGTGCATGGAGTGTTCTGTGAATAGTTTAAAATATCTGTTCATTTATTGGGAAACTATAAACTTAGCTGTGCAAGAGGTTCTGTACATAGCTAATAATGTTTGTCCATTCGTGGAGTTAAAATGAAGTACTTGTGTCCTTCATCATAGCTAATGATTCTATACTGCAGCCTGGCATATAGAAAATATTAAGTTGAAAACTATGATCAAACCAAAAGGTTTCTTGAGAACTATTAGATATTTTTACTTACATTTCTGAAGCACTATATATGTCCACATAATATATTTTGAAAACTTACATACGTTAGGGTTTGCAATTTATCTTCACAAGTTGAAGAAATTAACTTAATGTAATCTCTTTCCAGTTATTATGTCCATTATGACTGTCATAAAACTTCACTGCTTGCTTGAAGATAGTAGTCAAATTAATCTACTGACATTCAAATTTTCCAGTTTAAAACACAAGTTATAAAGGTTAAAATAACAAGACTACAACTGGTTATAGATTAGTCTTATGTCTTATTTAATATTAAACACTTATTTATAATTTTAAAATCATAGTTACACATTGGGTAAGATGCTTATTTCACTTATAAATCAGAAACATTATGAGAAATGTTAAACATTGCACTAACTTAAAGGTCTATCATGAATTAATCTGAAAGTGTTTTTTTCAAATGGTGGAGAGTTACAAGTAAGTTTCACAGAGAGGGTCACAAACTGTCTGCACTGAGCCAATATTTTTGTCAGTTCTCAAAATATTTGAGAGGTGCATATATCACACCTTTATTATGAACCATCATAAATTACACCAAGTGTTCAAGATTTTGTCATGTTTTACATATGGGGGGGAGGGCTATAATAAAATCACATATGTGGAGGTTGTTTGGCAAATCTAGGTTAGAAGCATTAATCTATACTTTCTATAATTTAGGCATGTACCTAAACTAGGAAAACGGTTTTGATTTATTAAGGAAAACTTGTAAAGCTTAAAGTCTATACTTTACAGAAAATCTTTTTTTAAAGTATGTTAGAGAAACTCTTAAAACAGCTGAACTTTAAAATAATCTAAAACTGGCATTCATTGTGCATCACCACACCACTCCGTCATTTAACAGTCTAATAATTATAGCAGAACTGACTTTTAACATTGACGGCTGTAACACTGAGATGGTTGTACATTAGCTTAACCTCTAATATAGTGTGCTACTTAACAGTTCATTATACAAACATACCTATTAAGATAGAAGGAAAAAACAGGATTTTCCACAAGTTTTTGTTGAACCATATTATGAAATACAGGTGTGACACCATCTATAGCAATGGATGGGAAACCCAAGCCAAATATTCCATCAAATTTTGCTGCAACAAAAGTAAGACCTGGTTCCGACATGGCTTCACCAAAAGTCTGAGATTTAACCTGCATTAAGCATAAAATTAAAACAATTAACAGTAAATGTAAACACAAAAACTTGAGTTATTTTTCCTTCAAGGCATTATTTTGAAGTGGATGTTAGCTAGTATTTATATATATATAAATTCAAAGCTTACTGTGGCAGCCCCACTGATTTGCAAGAGTGAACATTGTTCTGTTATTTCTCAAAATTAAAACTTACGTTTTCTGAAATGAATAATATCCACATAATCTTCAATGACCATAAAAAGGCTAAAATCTTGATTCACCAAGATACACAGTGAAAACAACTGAAGTAGGAATAAAAGTTTCTACAAAACTCAGTCAATTTTCAAAGAACCTAATTTCTATTCCTAACTGCAGAATTTTTAAGAAACTTTCTTTCAAAATGATGTAAACATCTAAATAGAATCCAATAATTTGTAGCCAAAGTTTCCTAAAGTCCATGATATTTGTTTTTCTTTAGTCTGATGTTAATTCTAAACTTTTAATTGGATATAAATAAACTCTACAATTAAAACTTATTTATCATATTATAAAGTTTCTTAGCATGTGATAAGTACTTAAGTTGTTTCCAATATCAAGGCAAGTTCCTTCAGAAAGACTGGATTTTTTCTGATATGAAATATAAATTTGAAAGTAGCCTGTATAAAGCTTTGGTATAATACATAAAGATGCACTTCTAAGTAATATATTTATATAAATACAGTACCAACACTGACAGCAATGACTACAATTTCCTTAACCAACACTATTTTAGAAGTAGTTCTGTGCAGATGTCTGTTCTTTAAAAATGTGGCTGGACTGCAAAACCACATTAAATAAAAGCTATTTATTTGCACTATAGTATTAACTGAATATGAAAGAAGCCTTGTTGTTGTTTTTAATTTCATTTGAAAAAAAAAAAAATACTATTTCATTTTGGAATTTATTTTTTTATGTGCTGATTAAATAATTCCCATTTTATATCAAGCCAGTTTTAACTTGTATGATAGATATTCAATTTTTTAACACTATTTTTCTTATTGAAGCAATAAATCATGATAACAGTAGAAACTGTCAAAGATAAAGGTGTAATATATGGAACTATCTTTATCAGTCAAGGTATCACAATGTTTGGCAATGATATTCTTAATCAAAACATAAATTAGATTACATTCAGGTTTTCAATAAATAATAATTGTCTTACTTGTGGTTGTTATTGGGATACAATAAACTTAAAAATATTCAACACTAAAGGATCCAAATCATCCGAATAGTTTACAGTCACTCGCAATACATGTTAAACCTAACTAGACCTACTCAATGTCTCGTAACAGTAGAAAATTCCGTTAGCTTTCACAAACATGTAATTTGACCCAAAACCATTTTCAGAAATCATTAAAGAAACAGAAATTCTACAATTTGTATACATTTTTCATAAGTGTTAACTTTGTGATAGAACTCTTTCTTCGTCACTACAGAAGGACCAGTTAGTCAGTAAATCAACTAACCATAGTTAAAACAACTTTCTTTACTCTATAATGATGTATATAGCTTAGAATATCTTCTACCCAAACTAGCTACCATCAAAAATGAGCTTCGTTGATAATATCTGAAACCATATATTACGATGTCACAAGGTGGCAATGAATGGCTGCCTGTAGCAACATAAGCACCAACAGAAAAGGAAATTACATGAAAAACAAATGTGCATTATAAAAAGAAAGAGGGTGCTTTATGTCATGACTTGCATATTACGTGAATGTGTCATCTATTCATTAGTTATTCTTCTTTTTACATCATTGATTATCAGTATTCTAGTGCTTTTGTCAAAATGGAAAAAATGCATTTAAGAGTAATTTTTCTGCATGAATTCAAACTTGGTCATAGTGCTACTCAGGTAACTTACAATATAAAGCAAACTAGGGGAGATGAAGCCACTTCTGAAACAGTTCAGCATTGATTTTCAAAGTTCAGAAAAGGAGACTTCGGTCTCCAAGATGAGGAGGGTAGAGGGCATCGTTCTGCTGTTTACCATGAGAATTTGGTGTTAGTGGAAGAAAATTCACAACTTACTGTTCAAGAAATGGCATAGAAATTGGATGTTTCAATTTCCACAATAGTCATCTTAAGGAAACTGGAAAAGTAAAAAACCTGGACATATGGGTTCCACATGAACTCAATGAAGAATAGAAAAAATTGCCATTTTGTACTGAGCAAGACTTCTCGCATGCAACAAAAATGACAAATTCAATGATTGTTTAATAACTTGTGATGAAAAATGGATACTTTATGACAACAGAAAGCAATCTGCACATTAGGTTGACTGTGATGAATCCCTAAACACTTTCCAAAACCACAATTGCATCAAAAGAAGACTGTGGTCATAGTGTGATGGTTTGTAAAAGGCATCATCCATTACAACATTCTTCAACAGGGCAAAGCATTATTGCAGAAGTATACTTTCAACAACTGGAAGAAATGCATAGGAAGATGTGATAAAAAGTGACAGCATTAGTCAACCATAACAGAACAATCTTGCTTCATGACAATACTCGACCACACATTGCACAAATGACACACCAAAAGCTTAATGAATTGGATTATGAGGCATTCCATTCCCTCATCCACTCTACTGACCAGGTCTTTCATCTACAGACTATCACTTTTTCAAACATTTGGACAACTTTTTGAAAGGAAAACACCTCCATAACCGAGAAGGAGCAGAGAATGCCTTCAAGGAATTTTTAAGTTCTAAGACTTCAGAATTCCATTGTGATGGAATAAAAAATTGTTACTCATTGGCAGAAGCGTATAGCTTCCTTAGGTTCCTATTTTGACTAATAAACTTACTGTTATTTTTCTGTATTACTTCTTGAGATAAAGTAGAAAAATCCACCATTATTTTCCAAAAACCTAATACAGACTTTTGTGAAAATAAGATTTCAAATGTTTAAAGAATAAGAAAACAAAAGTATCATCATTAATTTATAAAGCTAAACAGCAAGAAATTTTATCTTTATTCAGTTACACATTATACAATGTACAATACTTTTCAAATATACAAGCTTCACTTCCTTTCTTCAACTTGAATTGTTTTTCATTTGAACCTTACATAAAACATTTTACAAAAACTTAATTTAAATAAATTATAAAATAAATCTTAAGTTTTTATTATATTTGAATATTATTTCATGCTATTTCTTAATCTGTTAATTTAAGGATATCTTGTTACTTCAGTAACAGATTTGTTTTTGTTAATATCCTTGCAAATTTGTCTTATAAAGCATATTTTTTTCCGTTTTAAATTTGAATCTAAGCAAGCTAAGAAAATAAATCATACGAGACTAAATACCAAGAGTAAAAGATTTAATATACAAGGAGTATAAATGTAAACACTTGTTCATTAATACAAGATTTCTGCAGCTTTAAGTCAGTGCCAAACCATTTTTGCAATACTCAAATACATCAAATAGGTACATTCTTTATAAACAAACAGACTACTAAAAACTTGGAACTTAACATGACTGCTAGTAAGTTTGAAGGACTTTTCTTAACATGTGTATTTAAACACACATACACCATATTCAGTGTTCCCTCTTATCCTTGTAAACTAAATGTGAAACAATCTAACAGAATAATTCTCAGAAATATTTTTTTTATCAGCTAAAATTGAAGTATAAAGTCCTCCACAATAATAAATACACAAGACAGTGATGAAGACAACCAAACAGTAGTTGATGGTAGGTAGGTATTCAATGTTTATTGGCACAAAGCTACAAGACTATCTGTGCCAGACAAGATGTGATACAGTATAGGTATAGGGCAATTAGGGTAAAAAGTATAATATGTAAAATTAGGAACTGTCAGGAAGACTGAAGCAAGAAATACACCCTTGCTGTCAGTTGCCTGAAGTTGGCCTTTCCAGTCCTGGGTTCAGTTCAAGAATAAAATAAAAACTAAAATGCATAAAATTAAGACCTGCCAGGAAGACTGAAGCATCAATATTAAATTTGCAGTCAGTCACCTGAAGTTGGCCTTTCCAGTCCTGGGTTCAAGTCAAAATAAAAATTGAAATGTGTAAAAGAAATTATTAAAACATAAAAATGTGTAAAAGAAATCATGTTAAAACACTATATAGTCCAGTAAAAAATCTTAAGTGTAAAAGACCATTGGCTCTTAAAAATGTAAAAAGATGAGTGAGATAAGCAGAATCACCTATAACTTGGGTCAAAGTCAAGGGCAAACCTGCCTTACAAATATCTTTAAAATGGTGTCGTCATTCTAGGTTGTAACAACGGCATGATAATAAAATGTGGATGATTGTGATCTGAGTGCCACATAAACCACACAATGGTGCAGCACTATCAGATAAAAGAAAGTGATGGGTGAAAAAACTGTGACCAATGCATAGCCTTGCCAAAACAACCTCCTCTCTTTGATCCTTACAGAAGCAAGAGGGCCAAAACCCTAGAGAAGGTTTGGTTTGAAAAAGCTTGTTATTGTGTTGCTCATACCAGGATGCCTGCCATCTGGTGTACAGTCTGGATTTGATAAATGGAACATAGTCTATGTATGGAATGGGTACTGGGATGATAGATCCAGAACAGACAGACTTTACTGCTCTGTCGGCCAGCTCATTCCCACAAATACCAACATGACCTGATATCCAAAAAAATTGGGCAGAGACAGATGAGAGAAAAAGATGAGCTAGTTTGTTTTAGATATTGATGAGAAGAAGGTGGTGAGTAACATGGAATGATTCCAGGGCCAATAGACAGCTGAGTGAGTCCGTATATATTGTACAATTTGTATATTGCATTAGTTCAATATGATTTAGGGCAAGAGAGATGGCATACAATTCAGCATTGAAATCAGAAACTGTAGGGGGGAGTCTATGTGCTGCAATTGAATTGTCACAAACCATGGCAGAGCCCACTGAGTCACCCGATTTGGAACCATCTGTATATATAGAAATGAATGAATCATATGAAAGATGTTCAGCAAAGAGCAATATTTCTAATTGGGTGTATCTGCTTTCCTCAGATGACTCAAAGATAGGCTAGAATTGGGTACAGTAATTTGCCATGGTGGAATAGGCTGATTTGAAGAAACTGCAATGTTATTCAAGGATAAATCCAATTTTTCTAATTATGCCTGGATGCAGAGACTAAAAGGAACAATGGCAGATTTTCTGTTGTTAAAAAGTGTGGTCCAATGTGGTTGGAAAACACAACTCTAAGTAGGATGCTGTGGTAAGGATCGAAGTTTGGAAGCACACATTAGAGACATTTATAATGAAAAGTGTGACACTCAGAATACAGCCTTGAGGGACTCCAAGTGTCTGTGGGAAAAAAATGAGAAAGTGTAGAGCCCACATGGACTTGGAATCAGCACTTCATTAAGAATTGCTGGATGAAAATGGGTAAGTTGCCACGCAATCCATACGAGTGAAGGTCTCGTAAAATGCCATATCTTCATGCTGTATCATAAGCTTTTTTCTAAATAAAAAACAAACAGTAAAAAGATGTCATTGCCTTAAAAAGGCGTCTCTGATTGATGTTTCAAGGCAAATTAAGTGGTCTATCACAGAGTGTTGTCTTCATAACCCACACTGAGTAGGTGAGAGGAGGTTGTTTGAGTCAAGAAAACAAATGAGGCAGGCATTGATTATCCTCTCTAAGATCTTACTGAGACAACTTGTCAAAGCAATGGGATGGTAATTCGAAGGAATTGTTGTATCCTTCCCAGGTTTCAGAATAGAGAGTATGATAGCTTGTCACCAAGCATCTGGATAGACATTTTCCTGCCATATACAAATAAAGACAGCTAGAAGAATAGTAAGAGCTCTGGAAAAGGTGGCATAACATCTCATAATGTATATTATCACATCCAACTGATGTATTGCCAGACCAATGAATTACAAGTTTGAGTTCCATCAGTGTAAGAGGGCGATTGTAGTCATAGGAATGGTCAGTTGAGAAGGAAAGAGGCAGATGCTCCACCTGTGTTTTAAAGGCTTAAAAGGAAAAGGATAAGTTCGAAGAGCTAGATACACGAGAAAAGTAGTCCCCAAGAGTACTGGCAATGATCTGTGCATCTGCAACTTCATGGCCATCAGATATTAAGATAGAGTGGGGGGCAGAAGTATATCTTCCACTCACTCTCCGGATCTTATTCCATGTAACTTTTGTGCTGGTGGTTGAAGAAATGCTGGAGGTGTATTTAATCCAAGATTCCTTCTGGCTTTGACGTCTAACTTGCTGAGCTCATGCACGGACTTGCTGAAATGCAATGCGGTGTGAGAGCATGGGGTATCTTCGAAATTGATCCCTAGCATGTTTCTGAGTTTTTTGTGTTATAGAACAGGCAGAATTCCACCAAGGGCAGGGATGCCATAGGGAACATGTCGAGGTTTTAGGGATGCATCAAGTAGCAGCTTCTATAATACTTTTGGTTACTACTGCTATACAATCATCCATGGATGACTTACATAAGATGGCAGGATCAAGTTCTGAGAGAGTAGTGAAAGAAGGCCAGTTGGTCTGGACCAACTTCCACTGAGGTACATGGGTCGGGTGGTACTGATCACGGCCAATCTCTTGTAAGAATGGGAAGATGATCACTACCTCATGGATTGATGTCAACCTCCCAGGAAAAGTGAGTGAGTAGTGAAGGGGAACAGACAGAAAGATTTATAGCTGTAAATGACTGACTAGGTGCATGAAAATGTGTGTAAGAACCAGTATTGAATAAAGCCAAGTTGCAGTTCAGAAACATATGCTCTATGGTGCACCCTCTCATTTCAATATGGGAGCCACCCTAGAGGGGATTATGCCCATTAAAATCTCCCAGGATTAAAAGGGGGTTGGCAGTTGCTCAATGAGGGTATTGAGGTCTGATTGATTATAATGCATTTCAGGTGTAAGGTATAGAGGACAAATAGTGATGGTACAACCCAAGGAGACATGGATGGCTACAGCCTCCAAGGGTGTGGTCAATGACAGGGATCGGGTGGACACATGCTGATCAACCAGCAATGCAACTCCCCCATGTCCCCAACATACACATACCCTGTCATTCCGGTATAATGAATAGTGTTGGATAGTAACTGTATTTGTAGGCTGTAGAAATATTTCCTGCAAAGAAAGACATGGGATGATAAAAGTCAATCACATCTTTGATGTCAGTCACATTTGATTGGAAACCTCGACAGTTCCATTGGATTAGTGCAGACATGTGTAATTATTTCAGAGGAGAAGATGGTAAAGAGTCCTTCTGTTTACAACTGCATTTTTTTTCTTTATTGGATGTGGGTCTGTTATCCTCTATGGATCCTGCTCTAGCTCAAATGGTTGGGTCTGAATTTATTGGTACACATACTAATGATTGAGGACATGGACAAGCAGATTGTTTAATTTTTGGGGTATCAAGAGAGGAAGACCCCATGGAAACATCTTGACTTGAAGAAGGTGAAGTCTGGCAATGACTGGAAGGTGTGGTCAGGACAGAGATGGATGGAGACACTGATTTGTGAACTGTGTTGATTTTGGGAAATGTTTCAGTAAGATTTGCTGGTGAAGATTGTGTAAGGTCTGTTTGGACTCCTACTGTAGTAGTAGAACAGGTTACAGCAGCATAAGTTCTGGATGGAATAGGTAATAATAATTTGAGCCTCTGTGCAAGTGAGATTGTTAACTGTCTTGAGACATACTCCTTTTTCTTCTAACCATTTAGGGCAAGATGTAAAATAAAAAGGATGCATACCTTTACAGTTTATACAATGTGGTTTGGGTTGAGATTCAATGGCATGATGGTATTTACCACCACAAAGGGCACAGGTCAAGGAACCATGGCAAGATTGTTTTGAATGACCAAATCGTTGACAATTGAAACATCATACAGGACTTGGAATATAAGGTCGCACCTTACAATTCAGATACCCTACTTTTATTGTGGTGGGAGGACACAGTACAGTAAATGTTAGTATTAGAACATTTGTTGGTTCCAGAATTCCATCTTTTCGAGTGAAGATTCGGCATACTGCTGTGACACCTTGGCTGGTGAGACTTGCGAGGATCTCCAATTCGGGAACAGTCCTTAAATCTCTTTCAAGTATGACTCCTCTGGGAGTATTCAAAGTGGAATGAGGAGTAACTTTGAATGGGTATGTCCCCCAAGGCCTTTGATTTCAGGAGTTTGGAATGCTGTGATGAAGATGTTTCCATTAAGATGTCTCCTGAACATAGATTTTTTACCGATTTAGAGGAGCCAGCAAGCCCTTCTGAATAAAAAATGGGGACATCTGCCCCAAAGGTTTGTCACACAAGGAATGCAAAATTAGGAATTGCAGGACAGATTCAAGTGGTGAATTAGGCTGTACAGATTCATCAACGTGTAGTCATTTTCCAGTAGTCAGGTTTTTCTCGATGGTTTCAAGTTATTTTTTTGTTTGAGGAGTATCCATAATAAATAGAAAATTTAACGGTGCCCACTGATCCCACCCACCATGGAGCCCTACAAGGGGGCACACTACAGTGCCTTATGAGCACTGCAGTAGCACCAGGGTTTTGTGAGCACTATACCCAAACACCAGTGTCAGACAATGTCCACAACACCCATTGTGAACATCCTATGCTGGTATTCAGTTGACCCTGTCCCAAATATACTAGCCGATTGATCCTGGGGGGACCACCCTAGGACCATCTGTTTACAGGAATTTAAAGCCAAAGTGGTGTGTTGGAGTTGGACCCATTAACCAACAGGACTCTCTCCTCCCCTTCATGGGTTACCATGCAAGGCAAACATGCAAGTCGATGTTTAGATCCCAGAAGAGGTAAACTGTAAGAACAGAACCTTCTCTCAGAGGTCCCCTAACCACGTACAGGAATCCACATTGAGGGGCAGTAGTTGGTAATAACAGCATATTGATTTTGTAATGTTATCCATTTTGACTGCATCTTGTTCTCTTAGTTGATCATACATAATCCTAGAATAAATGAAGCTTCAAGATATTTTTATATGAATTTATCTTAACATAGCCATGAGCAAATCTGACATGTTAGGTTGGTATTACTTAAATAGATAATCTAGTATATTTTGAAATAAAATAAATGCTAAAACAAAAAAAGGCATTTTTCAATGGCCATCCATTAGTGCATGAACACACTAAAGATGTACCCCTAGACAAAAGGTCAAAGTCAGCTTGAAGATAATAAATAATTAGAACGTCTTTGCCTTAATAAATTCAACAATTTTATCATGTTTAAACTTATCAATGAACTGTCCATTTTTTTTATCTTACCTCAACATTGTCAATGGCTACAACATCAGTACTGAGAATTCCCGACAAGCTACCAGATCCATACTCAATGGAAAACTCTGTGCCATTTTTCTGGTAACTGCTAGATTTAGAACTGTCATATTTCTTGTGAAGTACTAAATATAACAGCAAACAAAATATCACATACATATGAGTGATGAGAGATACAAATAAAACTATACAGACCACCACTTGATTGAATAAAATGCATTAATATAATAATTATAAAATGACTTCATAAAAAAGTGAGTCCGATTAACATAGAAAACGAATTTATACACGTTTTAATGAAGAAAATAATTACTTTTTTCAGTCTGATTGTGATTGCTTTAAGACAAAAGAAACATGAGTCACTTTAGAAAGCTGATAATTATATAACTTTTGTCTGATTATAAATTGGTAATATTTCAAATATCTTCCCTGTTCACCTTTATTAGAAGCACATAAAGACCTTGTGCTAGTTCTGTTTAAATATCAGGTCTAGAGTAACTCATTAATATTCTATTATACTGAATAAATCTTAGAAACAATTCTCAAACTATATGAATATCACACAGACATCAAGTTATGAAAGTCTTTTTGCTTTTATTACTAATATCAAACATTTTAATCATTCTTGTTTCCTTTCAAGACCACATTTGTATTAAAATTGACTAATTTTTTTAAGCCAGTAAAATAACAAAGACAGCTGAAAAATAAAATGTGTTGGGCCTCAACACAAAATTATACATATTATAAAACATACAAAATCACAAATATTTTTTTCAACTCTGAGACAAAGCATTTATTTCCTTTAAAATGTTTAAAAATCAGCACAGTATGCATTGTAAATGATCTTGGAAGAGAAAACGTACAACAAGCAATATTGCTTAGCTTGCATTTCTTTGATGGAACCCACAGATTGGAAGATCCAGTATCAAATACCACATTAAAGTCCTGTGGAGGTGTTCCAATAGTGATAGGCCCATAGTACTGAGCCTAGAATAATGAACAAAATAAATTATAAAACACCTTTAAGTTTGATTATTATTTTACATATTACTAAACTGAACAACCGTGTTGAGCCAAAGTACAAACTCTACACTTTAACAAATGACATTTGTATGTAATTTACAGGCACTTTCTACATTTAAATGCATTTACAGAATTATCAAAATATATCTTCAGATTAAATAAAAATGAATAAACAAAATGGAAGACATCTTCAAGATTTATTTCATAAGATTCATTGTGAAAATATGATGAAAGAATGAAGCAAACAATAGAATAGCTTCCAGAAGAAGGCCACAATCATGCACATTAATGTATTTGGGAAGTATAGTTAAGAACAAATGTTAAGAAAAATCAAAATGAAGAAAAATTGCAATTACATGAAAGAAACTTGGAATAGGATGCATCGTATCTATGCTGTTCTTGCTAACAACTATCACATTTAATACACTGAAGCATTGCCAAACTCATGACCCTACAGGTGAGGGCAGCATTTTTTAGGTATTTTAAACAAATTCTCAAAACAAGCATTATAAATTTAACAGACGTGCGTGTTAGACAAAAATTAGTTTTATTTAATTACACTGGCTTGAATTATTGGAGGAAACAAAACAGTCTTATATAGGCAAAGAAATTACATGCTCAACAGTACAAAACAAATTAGCAAAATTAAAGAAATATTTTTACAAATACATATATAAACAAAAGGTTATTTATGATAAACAAAACAGTAACTCAAACAACATACATGGATCACTAAACTTTTTATAATAAAGAACAAATTTTTTCCCCATGAGTAAAAAGTTAAAAATAACAAAAAACTTATGTAGCCATAAACATTTCACCTTTTATTTACACTATACATTTAAAAAAAAAAGCAAAGCAGTTTACTTTCTCACAAAGAGTTTATTCTTCCCGGAGATTCCACAACACAATTTCCACGTACTAACCAAAACAAACAAATAACAATGAGAGGACAAGTTTATTCATTCTATGTATATGTCTGGTGTCTAAACTTGTAATTTTAATGATTACTAATGTTTTTGATGAACTTTTCTTTTTCCAAACCTGGAAATATGGTGAAGAGTTATCGTGTATTCAGTTGCACCAAAAACAAGTAAAAAAAGACCTGAACTTCCCTTCTATTTTAGACCAAGTGAAGCTACTGAAAAGAAGCCAAGGCCAGCAAGGTCTGCCATAAAGAAAAGTTGGCAAAATTTTACCAACAGGCCTTAACAGATCTATAAATCCAAGCACCAAGATTCTAATGAATGAAAGCAGAGAAGAGTGTTGTATCTGAAAGCTACCATCTACAGAACAAAGGAAGCATGAAGAAAACTGAGAGAGCTAACATCTGAATATAACTACATGTAGTCAGATCCTTTTATATCATCTAAATGCTGTCTTCTGATTTTTTCTTTTAACACAGGGTAATTATATACATCCGTGTACAACATGCTGGGCCATTCTGTTCAGTCATTAATCAACGAGTTGTTAGAGACAACAATCAAGCCCAATTAATTATAGCTTGATTCAATGACCCACTAATGCCTCAGCAAACTTCTCCATGTGTTGGCAAAACATTTTAATTGATAATTTAACTGTCAAACAATAATTGAAAAATTTCCACAACAACTTCAACAGTAGATCTACATAAATTGTTGTCACACAGTTATACTCACTTTGCTATTGTTTGCCTCTTTATGAAAATGGTAATTGGATTACCAAGCAAACTCATACTACTGTGATGTCACACTGACCTCAAGAATGTTATATATTTGAGTAGGAGATATCCAGATTCATATTCTGACAAATTGTAAAGGAAAAACACAAGTAATGAGTATCAAATTCAAGTGAAAGGTTTTCAGCTTGAAGTTTATAAAATAAATAAGACTAAACTACATAAAAACAAGAAAAACTTTGTAATTTTTTGATGTATAATACAGATGACATTTTTCTCATTTGACAATTTGTGTTAGGAGTACATACATTTTCAAAAATTGTCAAAAAGTGTTGATCCTCTTATAAAACTAATTATACAGAATTATAATGATAGCTGTTGTAGACAGGATTATTTTGTGTAATCTGTGCTCTTGCCTATTAACAGCAAGTTCTCACATTCACTTACATCCAGGTAATTTGAGAGTGGTTCTGGAAATGGTCCATTGCCTTCCAAATGCAGCTTTGGTTGAGCAACTTTGTAAGGAGTTTCCAAATTCCGAAGTTGATTTCGAACAGAATCGACATGATACAGGGGTATTCTGTAAATATATGTACACATACATAGATAAATACATACAAATATCTACCTTGTATTAAATCCATATTTCAACAGATCTTTAATCATCTAATGCTAAATCAAAACTATAAATATGTTTTGCTAACAAATATACAATACCTTACAAGTAGTTTCATTTTATTAATGCACATTATTTCCTACATTTCTACCGATTACAATTTTTCAGAACATGTTAACCCAATATATTGATTTGTTACTTGTCAAAGTTATGTCAAATACAAATGTTTAAACGTTTTTTATAAAATTTATGTTCTTTAAACAACAAAAAGAGTACCTAGTAGATACCAAGTACAAATATCCTAATTTCTGAAATGCAATTGATTACTTACATCCATCAAAGAATCTACCTAGGAAACTCATTTCTATTAATTACAACACACTGATGACTCCAACAGAAATATTCCTAAATTTTCTGAGGACACTTAAGATTCTGGGATATGTTAAATTTTGATAAATGCCTTAAAAATCAGTTTGCATAGATTTAAAATAAGCAAATCCATGAAAAATATTTTCAGTATTAAGTTATAAGTTCTTGAACTCTCCAATGCATCTGGAGTTCAAGAATTTAAAAAACAAAACAAACTGAGATCTTGTGTCAAAAGAAACGTACAAAAAAAGAATAAACTAAACTAACTGATAAGTAGTTAACACTTGGGGCTACAGTGAGAAAAACTAATTATTTCTGAAATATATTCATAAAAATTTTGAAATGTGCAGAGAAAAGGAATTAAGAGTAATTCCCAGTTTCCTTGCATGTTTTTCATCTGGAGTGTATAGTGTATTAAGTAATTTTAAATTGTTAATAGTTTTGGTAAACTGCCTTGGGGAGATGCTTCTAAGAGTGGAATATATATACTTTGGAAGCTCATTTTCAAATGTGTTGCATGCAAAGGGCTAATCCTTTTGTGTGAAAAAAACTAAAAAAAATATATACAATGTTATTTGAATGTAAGAGAGTATTTCAGTTCTTGCAATATACATGTAAAGAATTTTCTTTTATCAGAATAACTTCATGAAATAGTTGAAAGGCATGTATTACATGTATTTCTCCTGCAACATTTACTTCACTGTTTTACACTGCTACACTCCATTCAAACATCTTGTATGTAATAATATTAATACAATATGTATACATTCATGATGTCAGAAAAACACTGTAGATTCAATAAGTCTTAATACGAAACAATAAAAACTCCGTAACCTGAGCAGTTTCGAAAGTTTTACATTTATACATTTCTGCACAGTTTCCTGTAGAAAGGTGCCATTCAGTGTTGTATAACTGGAGAAATAATTCTATGGTAATTTTAAATCAGTTTATCACACATTCAATAAATGTATACATCAGGTTTTTTAAAGACAAAAACTTTGTGACCTGTAGTAAAGGCAGATGGTAAGTCAAACTATTTATGTTCATAAATGAATCAGCAGTTAGTCTACTATAGTGTTATTAGAATGGGAATCTCAAGCCATCAATTTACTAGCAAGAACATTTCAGATTACATGTGCTTCTTGTTGATGAAAGGTTGAAATGTTCTGTTTTGTGGGATACTTGCACTGGCTTTAGAACCTTGGTCATTCTTGCACAAAACTACACTTAGGACATGCATATGTTATGCACATAGCAAATAAAACTGTTCAATTTAGTATCAATGAATTTCTAACATCTAGTTGACAAGTGCTCACATACAGATACATACCATATGACCATGCAAGATACAGTCCAATTATCTGATCAAATTAGAGGGCCCACTTAACCTGGACAATGGTACTAGCATAACATGATATTTTATAATCAAATCTTGAAATGCATGTAAACAATTTTACCTCTGCTTAAAATAATTCTACTGAAGAGATTTCCTGTATTAATGTCACTCTGATGAGTATCAGCTTCTAAATTTATTGCTGGAAAAAAATGTATATGACATAATTCAAGGTCGTAGCTATGGTAACTGCACCATCATTGTTACATAACGATGCTGTACCTCAGGGAATACTAATAATTAACATAACTAGTTACACTAACAGTCTTCTAGCATACTTAACAATACATAGGTAATAAATGTATTGTATAAATATTTCAAGGTCGATTTTTTTCGAACAAGTAGCACTTTCGGAACATTCTTTTTCCCTACGTCAACCTAATATTCTCGTGCGGGATTATTATGGTCACGCCATATTAATTGGAATATATACCATATGCTTCCCCGTGCCTGAAGGGAGGCCCAAACGACCTAACAAATTATAAAACTGCCGACAAGAGGAAAAACAAATTTTAATTTGTTTGAACTAAAAGGCGGTTACACAATTCTGTTAGTATCAATCTGTCATAATCATAGCTACAATATAACTTTTAGGGAAATAAATGTTTGGAATTCAATAACTCTTTATGCGGGGAACATATCTTATAGTTACGCCGCAGCAACTAACCAAGAACTACTAGTAGTAATATGTTCAAGGTTTTTTATGTTAGCTCTCACCAACTACTAAACCTAATCAATCATCTGTAATTATCCTACTATGATGCGTTTACTGTAAACTTTTAAATTATGCCACTATTAATGCCAATAAATAACAGTAATATACTCTACTGACTACAGAGTAATTCATAACACTAATAACCATAAACCTAAAGGCCTCGATAAAACAAATAAATACACACCGTTTCAAACTGTCTACAAACAGGAATAACGAAATCAAAACTACATAATGAAAATAAACATTTGCTAATCTTTTCATAATTATAACTATTTCTGTTTCTATTACAAATATCAACTTTAGCAACTGCCACCTCCTACCACAACTTCTCAAATGAATGTTAGAATATTGCTTTATTTTTCAGATCGCATGATCATACGACCTGCGTCTCTTCCAGTCATATGATTATCACTAGCGCCACACCTAATAACATGACTTATTGTCATGTGCTTGTTACTTTTAACTTCTTGTTGTCAAGGCAGATACAAAATTTAAAATCAGCTCAGTTTTTCTTTACAATGTGATAACGTCTCTATTCCTTTTTCATCGATTTTTGTTTTCATAAATATTATGCCGTTATCGAAGGTGTTCTAAAATAATCTGAGTTTCTGTGTGAATTTTCCAATTTGTAAC
This sequence comes from Tachypleus tridentatus, assembly GCF_004210375.1. Lineage (NCBI taxonomy): Eukaryota > Metazoa > Arthropoda > Merostomata > Xiphosura > Limulidae > Tachypleus > Tachypleus tridentatus. The sequence goes on along the minus strand of NC_134831.1, from coordinate 128,003,314 downwards.
TATAAAACTGAATTATTTTGAGGACTACAAAAATTATTACCTATTAAGATTTCAGATTGAGTAATTTATTTAAAATACAGTTAAGAAATGTGCTACAAATGATTAACTATAATTGGTGTAATTCAAAAACATCTTGGTTAACCATCACTTACATGAATTAAAGCAGACTGTTCACTCTCCTTACACATAAAGTTACACGATCTCTCTCGAAAGTTTCAATCATTGCTAAGTGTAAAAAGTGACACCTGAATATATTAAAACGTTTCAGTCATTTAAGTCAGAAAGTATTTGAGTTAACTCCATAATTCTTGAGTTCACTTTTCGAAAAAAAATGTTAATAATAGTTCAATTTCTATCTCTACTTTTATATTATCAGAGTTGAAATAACTATTAATTTCACCTTTCTATAACTTGTGTAGAATATCTTATATTGCCATGTTGGTATTCTGCAAAGAGTTACAACATCCTTGAAAGCCAGATTTCGAGAAAGTCGTAAGTGTGTGCTATCCTTTTACTGCATACGGAAACAGCTATCACGGAAAATCTTGAACTAATTTTTATCAAAAACTTTGGTTTACATACAGGCTGGCTTTTTTCTTTCATGTGTCACAAATAAGCTGTGTAGCGGATTTACCGTGAAACATTTGTTTCGGTTTCTACCTACATCAATTCGAAATTAACTTGCTCATCGCGAAACCTCGATAAGGCATTAAGGAAGTTCTAGACCAGTTGTATTTAGTAAAACTTTTACACATAGATCATTATTTGTAATAACCGTTATTGTATATTGTATTATTGTTCGTATATAAAGATATATTTGTATTAAAAATAAACTGTATGTATTAGTCTTGTTGGCAAGTGTCATAAATTGTATATGTATCGAAATTTATTTAAATATATATGTAAAAACGACTCGTTTGGGTTGAGAAAATATTTTACGTAGAAGAGCGAACAACGTTTCGACCTTCTTCGGTCATCATTAGGTACACAAATTTATTTAATTTCTAAATGTAAATTATCATTTGACTCAGCTTCAAGCTATTTAAAACTTTAATACGTCACAACATTTACATTCGCACTGCAAACCTTCCAGTGGCATAGTGGTAAGTCTAAAGACTTACAAAGTTAGAAACCAGATTTCGATACTTGTTTTGGGCATAGCATAAATAGCCCATTGTATAGCTTTAAGCTTAATTTGAAACAAACAAGTCTTCCTCTTTCACTTCATTAAAAGCATTACACTAAGTAAACGTGTAACAGTAAGTATCCAACAGAATAAAAATATATTAACATATTTAAATAAAGCTTTATTTCATTTATATAATTTTTGAGTTAGTTTGATTCATCATATAGTAATCTAAATTTATTTAAGTGTGTGAATAATGCAATAATTTTTTGTCGAATTCATTATTATACAGCTGATCAACTGTTATTATTTTATAGATATGTTAAATAATTCATTTAATTTAAAGAAGAATCTAAGACGAAGAAATTGGCATAATTTAGCAATGAAAGAGAAGAGGGAAACAACAAGTCATTACTACCCACTACCAATGCTCAGACCATTTTTTTACTAATGAATAGAGAGATTGGCCGTAACATAACGCCCTCATGAATGAAAAGACGAGCACGTTTGGTGTGACTGGGATTCGAACCCGCGACTCTCAGAGTACGAGTCGAGTGCTTTAACCACCTGACTATGCCGGACCGAGATAAGGTAGTTATTCAGACATATTAAATTATTCTTCATTACCTTTAATTTTTTTTTATCTATATTTTTATGCTCAAATCTTTCAGAACAATAGTCACTTAAATATGTCTTGACTTGTGATAGTGTTATTTTCATGATACTTATACTTTCACTCTTCATCACTAACACCGACACCTATCATGTATTCCATAAACCGAGTTAAAAGGTTAAGCCTGCAATGATTGCTACTAAGTCACTTTTTTGGGTACTCAAACTATTATAGACTTAACACACTTTACATGATATCTATCAAATCCGTGTACAACCTCTGAAACGGAACATTCGTTTTTCTCTAGTGGACTTTCAACTGATGCCCAACGATATGTTCATATGACTCGTCGTTATTAAAAAGGCCCGTAGCAGTATATATAATTTTCAGGATTTGAAGTAAAACCCTTTCTGTTTCAGAATATAGAATATACAAATTACATCAGCATACAGAGTACCTAAAACCATTTTATCAAAGTTCATGCATAATTATTCAAACACACAAACAATACCAGATAGACTTCTACAGAGTACAATAAAATATTTTGATAAAAATTGGCGAAAAAATGAGTTGTTATGCGAACTAGACAGGTATTGCATATATGATGAAGAGAGACCTAAACACCTCTCCCCGTTAAATCTGTACATTAGATCATTAAGACAAAATCATTTAAAATAATAATAATAGTAATATTAGAATAGAGATAAAATAAAACAGGCCACCTACGTTTTAGACTTATTAAATAAAAATAATAAAATCAAAGAACAATATAAATGGACATTGTCCTGAAAAGGACCAGACTAAGTTTCTGATATCACTCCAGCCATTCTGTATTTAAATCGAAATATATATTAATTTCGCCACTCCAACAAAGTCATGGAAAGAGAAAGTGGTCGAGTGTACCTGACCCTCCTGGGTATACACATAAATATACCCAAATACCAGAGAGAGAGAGAGAGAGAGAGAGAATATAGATAGAGATTAGACCTCTCTGTCATTCACATGTTAGAGTTTTTGCCGTAACACTAAATAACTGTATATATTAATTGTGGCATTGTCATTTCTTCACTAAAGTATGTAATTTCAGTGAAGAGAAGAAAACATTACAATTAATATAATTATTTAATATTACAGCAAATACTCAAACACATATATTCCTGCCACAAATATAACTACGTAAAATTGAGCTACAGATATATTTTCTCTTTCTAAATCCTGTCTCGTCCATGTTAATAGTTTATAAGGTTTTTAATTTGTGCTGTTTTAAAGAAATCCTTATATAGTTATGTAAATCTGTTAAAATCCGTGGAAAATGGGAGATTCTGAATCCCACGCCACAAATTCTGTTTGAATGAATAACTCCTACAATCTTAAGACAACAAGAACACGAAATTTCCGTTGATTGAAGTTAACAAAGAAAAAAAAATCTCAAGATTAATGTTACATATGATGTATACTAGAATGTATTTATCACGTGAATTATTATCGCTTGGAGATTGGAGAACCAGAATTCCGTTGCTAATCTTGGCTGTTGTAGCCCACTTATTAATACAAAAAATTATTGATATAAAGCGCTAAGAAAAATTTTTACAAACAAAATGAACACATAAAATTTTTTATTATGAAATAATTGTGTTATGAAATGATCTGCATTTATAATTTCGTGAAAAAGTATTATAACAGTTTTAGGACTTCGCAAATTAGGGAAAACAACTAACAAAGAGAACAGCACCAATAAAGATGAAGATTGTTGTTTTTATGGCTGGAGATTCGTTGTCCATTGGTCCAAGATTTTCGTAGCCAATCAAGAAGAGTCCAGTGTGATTCTATCCAATGTAAGTTAGCAAATTATCTTTGATTTCGTTTACAGCATGTTTAGGAACCACGTGCTATGGTTTATTCGTGCAATTATGAGAACACAAGTTTGATATGTAACAAATACTTAAAAATCAGAAGTTGGTGTTCAGTCTACCCTAAGCCTAGTTATGACTGTGAAACAAAGCCTCGCGAAACATGTTAGTACTGGACCATGCAGCAAGGAATCGAGTGCTGAGTTAGTTCAGCCACAGCCAAAACCAGAATTTAAGTTACTTTGAACTCGAAGTAGCATTAGTTTACTAGTGTATTGGATTGATTATTATTAAGAGCAAAAAGCAGTAATATTCTGTTGGTAAAGTATGAGGGATTTCAAAAAGTAATGATAACTAATTTTTTATCTTTTTAAAATTTAGCTTTTAGATTATAAATTATTTATTATTATTGCACAGGTTGCGTTGTTTCATAACATATTACTTTTACTACTAGTAGTATTACTTTTATTAAAATGCATCTTTATTTTCACCACTCAGTATTAATACTAATAGTATATTGTTGTTTATGATCATTGGTAAGTCCATTGCTAAGTTAATGGTTAGTGTTAATTGCAAGTTTATCTTTTAAGATTAAGAATGAAAAAAACTTAAGTAGTTATTACTCTCTCTATGTTTCAGTTCAGCTTAACTTTTCTATATTAATAATTAGTACTACTACTGATCAAATTAGTGTTCATAATATAATACACTGAAAGTTCGGTAATGTGCCTAAAATAATTATATACATTTTGAAATAGTATTCTGATAGGCTGTTACTGTCAAGTCTGTGCTGCATGAAATAACTTGAATAAATAACCCCTTGTGTAGCTTTGTGGTTAACTTAAAATATTATAAATGTAACACAACGTTAGTACATGAAACCATTTAATATATAACTTATATTCTAGATATAAATAGAGCTACATTATTTAGTAGTTATTTAAGAATTGGATCTGAACCTTTCACTTAGAAGAACATTAAGCTAAGTAGCAGATACTTAATTAGATATCTGATTTGCCTACCAAATAATTTTTTGGGATCTGAATTTTAAGAAACTGAATACCATTTATTCTAAAAGATAAAGTAATACTATTTGTAGTGTGTGTGTGTGTAAACTGTGTTGCATTACACATAAAAGGCTTCCAGAGAAACAACTGGAAAGTAAGAAAAAAAGCTGTATCCTTCCTTCACATAATTTCTATTATATATTCCTCACTTGGCTTTTCTTATCTGAAATAATATATGAGCTTTAATTTTATATTAAGAAAAAACATGTCTTGTATATACTTTATAAGGTGAAAGGATTAGATGGTTGGCCACTGTATAATGTAAATATATGCAAAAACAAAACTATAATGTCTGAGGGTAGATGATATGTCATATTTATTTTTTCAGTTTACAATTGTAAGTTAGAAAACAATACTAATGTGTTCAATTAGATAATATGTTTTGTTTTTTTCTAAATTTTTGGGAGTAGAACAAGTGCACTATAGTTAGATAGACACTTATGCACATGGATCAGTTCCAAGTGTCTGCAGCTACACAGCCTGTAGAGGTGTCTGAAAATGGGAGAACATCTGGACAACAGGTGGCAGTGATGCAGAATCTTCAGGCTCCAGGATCTGTTCAGATTAGTACACAACCACAAGTATGTTATAATTTATTCAGCTATAAAGCTTCATTGATTTGACTCTATGAGCTGATTAGATTAATATATTAAATTTATTTAAAAAAACAAAAACAACCAATTACAACATTTCATCCATCTGTGAACTTTTCCAACACTAACCATGGTCAATCCATACCAATTTAAGCACAGGTGAATATATAAATAAACAGAGTATTATAATAAATCATTGTTACATTTATTAAAATTTCACAACTATTGATTTTGAAAATTATGAAAAGCTTGGTTATACACTGAAAACATTGATAGTAGAAATTATTCTAAAATTTGAGGTTGTAATTGAGTTAATAATGATACTTTTTAAAAATAATGAGTTGTAGTGGATTTTTCTATAAGATATTAATTGAAGCCTCTTAAGAATGTCAAAAAAGTTGAATCTGTTTTGGTTACAATCAGGGGATACAAATGTAAAAAGCTTTAAATTAGCTAATGATATAGTCTACCTAATCAGGCACATGAAGCCAATAATACATTGAAATGTCCAAAATGTCTGGAACCACAATTGATTTGCAGATTTTTTTAATTTTGGAAAATCTGCAAATTATCTGTGATTCTAGATGTTTTTAATTTCAGATACATGACTGATTATGGTGCTATCAGAGCATGGAAATATCAAGTTAATCCTGCTGTTAATCCAGTCTTGCCTGTGGTTTAAGATATTTTGGATACCCTGTATAATGAAATAATGGTTGTTATAATTAGAATACTGATGCATTATGGGAGAGGTTAATTTTAGCCCTGTTGATAAAAATAATATAGAATCAAAGTAGTGTGGTAAAGAAATTTCTTAGAGATTATGGATGGTTTTTAATACCAAATGATCAGAGAGCCAACCAGAAGAGGTGCTATTTCTAACAGGATGATTATATTGTATAATGAGTTACTGTCATCAGTTGGGGAGGTTGGCATTTTACAGTGTTTTAAGATGATAATCAGTGTTTTCCTGAAAAATAAAAGGTGGGTTTTAAATTTTCACATTTCTCAAAGGTGGTTGAGTAGGGATAACCATGAACAACCAAATGGTTCTTTTTTTCCATGTTGAAAATTCTTTTTGGTAAAAAGAAAGTCTGTAACTTAGCTTTTAAACATGAAAATATCTATCAATTTTAATATTCAAGTTTGTATTTCAAATCTTTTTTATCCATAGGTAGAACTAGGAAGGACTTAATGGTATTTGTTAACTGATGACCTCATTAATTGAATGGTGTACCACTCCCTCAACAGTGTGTTTAATTAAAAAAACAGGGTGGTTGCTAGCTTCATAACTTTTTCAGCGACTGCAGTATTCAAACATGGCATTGATCTTTATTTTCTTTCACATTGTTTCTTTTTTTTTTATGTAATAACCCTTGATACACATCATCTGAAATCAAAATCTGTACACATTGTGAAAAACGTTTTTCACACGTTTTTTTTAAAACAGTGTTGCTGTAGATTGTATGGACATAACATGCTTGGTAAATGAATCTAATGTTGACTAAACTTTACCACTTGTAAAAATTGTTTTTTGTTTTTCAAATACATGCTGACCATCAGTATAACAAATAAATCGATAGTTAAATAATGAAAACATGTTTAGCTATCACTGATAAAGTTAATAATTTTTTATTTAAGACATGTTATAATGGCAATTGCAAATAAGTAAAGTAGCCAGTTAACCAATTTACTTATGCATGTTGTTGAAGATAAGAGTAATATTCATTAAAAATTCGAACTATCAGAATGTTTTGCAGTTGCCTACCATACCTGCCAAACAGTAAATTTAACTTATCTAATTTTGGTGACAATGTAATTTTAGTTAATAAATATTGCAACTGAAAAAAAAAACAACAACATTGTATTAAGTCTATTGTATTAAAACTGTTGAACTGCTGTTGGAAATAGTTATTTTTCAAAACATATACAAAAACAAGTACATGATATTCGATGAACGTAATATATCAAAGATTTCTAGATGGAGTACTTACATTAAACATTTTCCAAGCTTCTGATTCATGCAGTTTTTGAATTATGTTAATTTGTTTTTGATTCACACTTTGAGAAACTATTATTCAACATGGGCAGTCAAGGATGTTATAGGGAGGGGGTTCTAACTAGACCTGTGCTAGTACTACTGATAAAACTATGTTACTTTGATTGTTTATTTTGCTTGTACCTTCACCCTGCTAGTAAGTGTTAGTTATTAGTAATTAGTAATTTCTAGTAATTAGAAAGGCAACAAAAAGCATTACAATTAGCTCAGTGGGGTGAGAATCTAGTGATTTCAAAGCTTTCTATTAATGCCAATGATTAAAGCTAAATATTTCAAACTTTATAATTAAAATTAAATGGTTGTAATAATATTTAAAAAAAAAAGTTTTAGTCTACACTTAAATTTATATCTCAGCAATAAAGGAGTCATGTTTTTAATTAAGTTTTAAATCATCTCTTACAATGTCTTAGCACTTACATTTTTGTTTATTTTGGACATTGTTGTAGACTCTAGCTGTGATTTTAGAGAACCTGGAAAAAAAAACACAACCTTTATGATAATTAATTGATTAATCATAAGTTTGATGAATTGATTAGTTTCGTTAATCAATATAGTCACTACTCATAGGTAATCAATTATATTGCCCAGCTCTACCCACAAGAAGACTTTCCAGCCCTCTGCCATTTTTAATATCTGATTAAGTCTATTAATTTTACTGTGCTCCAGAGAAAGCAAGCCCAAACTTTAACTTTAAATGGATTAAATGATTTGGACTAGGAATTGGTTTAGTAGATTATTTCTGTACTATTTCTAATATGTTGACATTGTGTAATAATTGGACCAGAACATAATCATAACACACTGAATATAGTAATTAATTTAAAACTCCTACAGCCAAGAACTCTAATTTGCTCTTTTCATTAAAGCTTACTGGGATTTTGGGTTGATTACTGAGCCAGACAGTTAGTTGGTTCTTTGTTGTAAATTTTGAGCTTTTATTTTCAGTGAAGTAATAGAGAGATGAGAATTATCAAAATGTATGAAGTAAATTAGCAAATAAGTGGTTGTTTAGCATTATCTGTTTGTTTAATTGATTGTTTATTTTTGAGCAAAGCCATCTATCTGTTGTGTCAACCATAGAGAATTGAACTCTGGATTTTAGTGTTGTAAGTCTGTAAACTTGCCATTGTCCTACTGGGGGACAGAATTATCTGTATAGTTAGGCCTGTAGTAACTGAAGCTTTGTACAACTTGTGGTTGAATAAAATAAACTTCTTTTATCATGCTGTGTTCTTTTTTATAGAATAATTCAAAAGAACTTTCCCACTAATGCTGTCATCATGAATAACAAATTTTCTAAAAATAGATTTTCAATGAATCCTACTAGTCTTATTTTTCTAGTTGAAAATGTGGCCATTTATCATCAGTTTGTGCTCTCCACTAGTGAATATTCCATCCAGTTCTTAATTTTCCACCAATCCTATATATGCATCTTACATAATTACTAATCTCATATGAAGCAGCTTTTAAAAGTTTTATGAAAGCCAGGCAAAGAGCATCATTTTACCTTCATCAAAAAGAAAAGTTGGATATACTGTCCTTAAATTAGAATCCCTTTTCTAAAATCATGGTAAATCTCATTACTTAAATATTAAATTTTTCAAAACACTTAACAAATTTAAACACTTTACTAACAGCATTTACAACGCTAAAATCAGGGGTTTGATTCTCCTCAGTGGACTCAGGAGATAGCCTGATGTGGCTTTGCTATAAGAAAACACAACACAACAAAAGAGGTCCTGCTCATAAACCAGTAATTTTTAGAATACCTCATATAAATTCTATCTTTTTTATTTTATTGAAAGATAGAGATTATGTTAGAGATCTGCTTATTGAGAACTTCATCCGTAAATTGACTCCAGGCAAAGATTCAATGAGAATGCAATGAAACTTTGAAATACAGAAATAAAAGTTTATAAAGAAATAGTAAGTCCAACTGACATCTTTGTTACAACTTCTGAAAAGTTTTATGGAAAATTTCATCAGGGTTAGTAACTATTTCCAGACCAGTGTTTTCCAAAGTGGGAGTCACTAAGCTTTCTCTGAGGAGCCCCAAAAAATGTGGCAAAAACAAAAAAGATTCTGAGTTAATTAAGTGATACAATATGTTGAATAGAGATGTTATTGCTTTTACTGTGGCACTGTTTTTCAATCACCATGTTAAGACTATAGGCTGGGGGGCCTCAAACTTTCTTATTCACCTCAAGATAGTGTCAAACTTAAAGATGGGAACTATTGCTCTAGACCAGTGATTCTCAAATGTTGGACCATGAGACATACATTTATTTAAACTGTTGCATCATCAACTCACTAATTAAGCATTTCAGTGCAAAGGTTGAAAACTGTGCTCAACATTGTAATGTGTGTTTTTGTTATAATGCCTCTGTGTATATGTACACAATATTTTCAAACTATATATTCTTAATGTCAACATGGAAGTGTGCCTGATACTGTATTTATTCATAATACACTCCCTTCTACATTTATTTTCACTCAGTGTTTCTGTGGATAAAGCTTCATAGTATGTTGCCCTCCTTTCAAGTGTATAAGAAATGCTATTAAGTAAATAATAATATCAGTTCTTCTATGTTCAGGCTTAATTATTTTGAAAGTTTTTAGTCTTTCCCCCAACTACCTAATTAAATGTCTTTCATGTGCATAAAGTTTTTTTTTTTCTTTGTGCAGAGGTCAGTGTCATTTTCTTGCCATGCACTGAAAGAAATACATTTTGTCACTAAAAATTAAAGCCATTTAGAAAATCTTACTAGTGAGGTATTTTAACCAACCACATAAATTGTCTCATCACGTGTTTCTGTTGAATAAGCCCTGACCTTAGCATTTTTTGCCATTATCTGGTAAACTGTAATATTTAGGAATTGTGGTGGTTGGACTGATATATGGATGCCATATTTTATCTTGAATTTGTAATTTATATTTTTTGCTGCATGTTCAGTGGATGAAGAGTGATCATAATGAGTTGAGAGTCCTTCTGTTTTGTGTTTTTTTTTTTTTGTTAGAAAATAAATGCTTTATAAATTTACTTGGAATGTGATGTTGTATTGCTACGTGGTGTAAAACCTTGTGAGATTATATCAATAGCTTATTTTGACGTGAATTTTAACACGTAAAACTTTGAACCTTTATACTTTGTGTACTTTATAATTAAACAGAGAAATTAGGTCTTGTTTTAGATTTAAGAAAATTCATAACAATTTACAGTTTGTGTGTTATTTACATTAAAAAGAAAATAATTTTTGGTGCATTTACATTTTGTGTAATAATGTGCATTTGTGTGGTTTTGTGTCATCTTCAGGTGATTCAGGTATCACAGGCTGGTGGAAACCAAGTACCAGTGCAACTCATATCTACTGGTCAGCAGATAATGGTACAAGCCCTTGCTCAAGAACAAACTAGCCAGATACAAGGACAGGCTGGGCAACAGTTACAACAGGTTTATTAACTTTAGTGTGAAAATGTACCATATTATACATTAAATTTGTCTTACAGTCATATCTGTGGTTATTAAATTTATTTTTTTTTAAAGACTTTCCTGTAGATATGTGAACTTTTATAATGGGCAAAACAATTTAAATGCTTGTGATCTCAAAATACAGTAATAGCCTGTTTAGCACTTTGGAAGGATTCCTGAGAATGGAGCTGTGAACTGGGTCATTTTAACCTCATAAACATGGAGATATGTAACATTGTCTCTTACCTGTGAATGATCTACAAGTTATTTATTTAGGTACTGGAAAATGTAACATAAATTACTCACTACAATATTGTCTTTGTTGGAAAAAAACAAATTTTACAGAGATATCAAACAGAAAATCAGATCCGTCCTGCCACATTCTTTCTTTGAGGATTTGTCATTGATATTTTAATGGTTCATATTGCATCACTAGAAACATCATAAACATTGATATTTATATGATATTAATTGTCTGCTTTTAGCATATTATTATTATTATTCCATGTTCTTTGTTGCATTGTTTTATTAAGTAAAAATTTAGTGCACTGTTGTCATTAGTATGAAATAACAGTATTCAAAAAGTTATAAATTTTTATATATTTTATTCTCTGTCATGAAAAACAAAATCTCTCGAGGAGATAAGACCTATAACAAATCAGCTGAAAATGGGATTTTAATGTATTTCTCAAAACCAACCAGAACTGATATAGAACAATGAGTCAGTTTGAACATTTACACAATATCCTTAAGGGTAACAATGTGTGATTTTCATTATTTAAGTAGAATACTTCATCTGACTTATCACTTTTTTAAACAGATTTTTGTCTTGATGTATTTTTTTTAATGTTTAATAGTCTTCCCATTGCCTCTGAGTTTTTGATAAAAACAGTGGCTTCAGTTTTCCGTCATACTCACCTAATGATTTTGTAACCTTCTATTCTTCATTGTTCTTTTAATGTTAAATCTCAGTTTAATTCTGGTGTTATAATTTTAACATAAATACAGGTATTGTATTGTCCCATGACTTGAGTAAGAATATCTTAACTTGTTCACAAATTACAAAAAATGTTTTATTTGATCATAACTAAGTATGTATACACTTTGAAATCTGACTGTTTTTTAATTCACTTTTTCTTTTCTGTTACTTACATGTACAGCCTAATGCTGCAGACGTAATATTATAAAATCAGTTTTTATGTTGACAAAAACATCACACGAACTACAAAACCTATAGGTGAAACTTGTAACATTAATTCAAAAATGTTAAGTGCAATTATATATGTATATTACAAAGCAGCATACCATACTACTGTGCAACAGCAACTTGGATATTAGTTGAAAGTCAGATCTTAATAAAGAACAGGAAGTTGGAGTTCAAAAATTGGTGACATATTTGATTTTAGAAATAAATGGCCTTGTAACATCAAAATGTGCTGTTTTTCTTTAAGTGGACACTGTTTTGTTTCACAGCTTCTTCAGGAATATTCCATTAGAAAATAGACTGTAACTGATAATACAAAGCTTCAGAGGGTTTATTAAATGCAAAACATTAAATCTTCATTTAAAGAAAAATTAAAAGATTTTGGTATTATAGGGTAGTTTATTTATAGAGAATTTGTCTGAAAAATCATGTGGAATTGAATATTAGTTTCTTGCATTTAAAAAAGTGAAATAAAGTAAACATAATTGGGAAATATGCAAAAAAAAATTTTTCCCATTAATTAAAAAATTGACATGTGAGAAAACACAACATGATTTATAGTATCTTATTAAAAACTTATCACACAGTTTTTGCTCTTATTAAAACTAATTCAGTTGCCACCTAAGGCCAGGATTAAACTGAACTTTCCTTCAGCCCTCCGAAATAAGGGACCTTGCTGTACATTTGAAAGTGAAAAGTAAACAAAAAGAATTTGTTTTTCCTTTTTAACCTTGGTCCCAACTAGTTTAGGATCAGCAAGTACTTTTAAGCCCAAATTTTTACCCCTAGGTGGCTGGCCCAGTTGGCAGCCATATTGGATTAGTGTGTTTGGTGATGGGGATTTGAATACATATCCATCATATTAAATGTTTAGAGCTTTAACCACCATTCCATGCCAACTCTAGAGTAAACATCAGGAAATGTTATAGCTTAACCTAATGAGAAATGTTAGTTACCATAAAATTGTTACAGAAACTAGATTGAAATAAGCTGTTGCTCTCTAACCATAATTGTAGTACAAAGCATTTGACTTGTCTAACAATCAGAATCTGTTTCTGAGAGCTGAGCATAAAGAAGAGACTTGTGTGTAATAGACCAATTAATCCTTATGACCAGTGAGTTCAAATCCCTGTCACACCAAACATGTTCACCCTTTCAGCTGTGGGGGTATTATAATGTGAAGGTTAGTCCCACTATTCATTGGTAAAAGAGTAGCCCAAGAGTTGGCAGTGGGTGGTGATGACTAGCTGTCTTCCCTCTAAACTTACACTGCAAAATTGATGGCTAGCACAAATAGCCCTTGTGTAGCTTTGTGCAAAATTCAAACCAAACTTAAAGATCAGCCCAAAATCTGTTTTGTATTTAAAACCATAAATTTTTGATAGACTTAAAATTGAGATGAAGAATGAAAATGTATACAAGCTTAAATCAATAATCTTTGAAATTGATGCAAACTACTAGTGTAGGTTTTTATTTATTTATGTTTGTTAATCTTGTGATACATTTTAGTGATGGTTATCCTGATTTTTCTCTGCCTAGATTCAAGTTATTCCAATTAGTCAAGTTCAAGGTCAGCAGAGCCAACCTCAACAAGTGAGTATTTGGTGCATTAAAACGGAAATGTTTCCAGCTTTTGTAAGAATAGGAAGTTTATTAGGATCCTTGCTTGTAACTGTTACTTAATGTCTGTTGTGAGTAACAAATCTTTAAAATGAGACCAGAAAGTGAAAACTAAATGTTTACAGGATACATATTTATTTTATACAATAGTAAAACTTTCTTAAATAGTTATTGTAAAAAAGAATTAGCATCAGGATTCATTTTATTATGAATGACATGCATATTCCAACTAATAAAACTAAATTGCTATTGCATAACTCATTTTTAATAATACTATTTCACTTCAAACTGTCAGTTTTCAAGTAGTTGAGTTTTACTAGATCTACTATGTTAAGACTTAAGTTTTCTGAAGAAACTTCCTCAGATTTTTTCTTAACAATTTGGAGGGTATTAAGTTTTGAGTTTCTGCAGATAGAAACAGATAAGGTAAGCCCAATAGTGATTTAGAAAATCAGATCCAGAGTTGTAATAATTCTGTTAATTTAGCTTCATAATAATAATACCTAACAAATTGAGATAGTTACAAAATAGCCTAACCAACAGTACTTTAGTGTAATTTTCAAGGTTGTTTTTACTGTGATATTTAAGTATTGGAATTATGCTTTTGAAGCCTTGAATTTATTGGGTGTAAATGGGTAACATATTATTATTTTGCTATTATGCTTATTTTAATGGTATTATTCATTTAGAAGTATACTGAGTCTTTCTATTTTTCACTGTGTTGGGTCACAGGTCAAAGGCCATGCTATCTTGTTTATTGACTTGCTTTCAAAATTGTATTGAACTACTATTTTATGAATTTATGTCAGTAAGTTTGGAATCAAATTGTAGATTATAATTCAAATTTTAATATTATATGAGTTAATTTCTTGATTTAAATGTAAATATTACAGGAACACATCTAAATATAGATTTTAGTGAGTCACATGGTGTGTTGAATGTAGCATTGTTTAAATTAGATGTTTGTGATGTCAAAATATTAAGTCGATAGTTTTGTACAAATTAGAAACTTAAATTATTATTATTATCAAGCTAGAATATAAAATTAGAACTTTATACGTTTTTATTTTACTGAGATAAAGCTTATGTACTGAATCATACACTGTGTCCCATTCAACTCTTTCGATGCTTTTGAAACAATCCCTTATATATACACTTACTTCAAAAGAAGTCATGAATAACCAATCAACAGCTTAGAATGCCCCCATAGTGGTTTTTTTCAGCCACCTTAATGTTTGAAAAAGCTACAACATTTTTTCAGTCCAAGATCTAAATGAGGTGGGGGTGTGTCTTTAGTTTACTCAAAGTTTTATATTTTTTAAAATATAAATCAATGTTAGTTACTAAGGTTAACAAATTATAGTAGAATTCTATGCTATCAGTGTAGTTATTTATGATTCTTTGGTTATTCAACTATATGTATAAAACCTAAAAAATATTTTGTTTGATATCCTCCGCGTGTGAAATTTTAAAAGGCTTAGCAACTTATGTTCAGCAGCAATAGTGTTGATTGTTGTAGGAAGAAGAAATGATTATTTGCTTTACTTCTTGACATATTGTTTTATATTTTAAGAAAATAAATATATATTATTACTATTGTTGGATATGTACCATGAATGCACATGCACTGCATCAATACAAGTTATGTAATGTTAGTTAGGCATGACTGGAAGGTCAGTATAATAAAAATGTAATAATAAATATATATGTAAATATATATATTCAGACTAAATATGTAGTCATTCTAGCAGGAAAAAAGTATAATTTATATTTATTTCATAACTTTTTTATAAAACTTACAAGGCTGGTCAAGTGACAGACCCCTCATAGTTAGAGTATAGAAAATAACATAAAATATGAAGTTTTGGTGAAAACAAATGTTTGAGATGTATTTAGGAAGTTTTAAAGATTGTGCAAATAATACTTGAGATGTTTGGGGATGAAGACTAGTGTTTTTTAATAATAATACAAAATAACTTTGCATTCAGACTAGTAACTAAACAGACTTTAGTTTCACAAACATATCTAATAAAAATCATTATAAAATCACATTTTTGATATACAAAATTCTTGTAATGTTTACTAAAAGGCTATCAAATTTGATGAAGATGCACATGCTCTATCAAAAGTTATAATGCAAATACTTAACATATGCAAATGTGGAGACAAATTCATGTATATTGTACCCAGCCTGTCATGAGAGTGTTAACTCTCAAAATGAATAATAAAAAAGTAATATATTAAGTAATTTTATGAATTTATCTGGTATAATACTCAGTGTAAAGAAATGATCCCAAAAACTGAGTGAAATCACTCGTTTTCTATTTATAGTGCACAGGACACCATTTTATATACATTGTAAACAAGAGTGCCTGTCAGAGTGTCTGTCTGTTTTCCATTTGAAAAGCTGTGCATGCAGACAAAGCCTCAACATTCATTTTTGAAATAAAGGAGAACAGGCGTGAATAATGTTGACTCCAAATCTTATTTTGGAGGCAAGATATTCTACGCTAAATTGTTAGGAATAAATCAAACAATCATTCACATTTCAAAATGTGACATAAAGAAAACAATTTCAGATTCACTGTATGTTATTATTCAGAAGATCTTAAAATGTTTGAAATGGCCAATAATTACTTTTTATAGTGGGCTGTATAAGTAGCTTAGACTTTTGGCTCTGTGCCAAAACAGAAGTGCAAGACAATAATGTTTTTTATAAAGTCTATGAAATAATTTAAACTATGAGATTAACTTAAAATATTCCTTTCCCTGAAGATAGATAGGTTTGCTTGTTAGTGAATATTGAAGGTTGTGTTAATAGTTTTTTATTCTGACTTGTATGTTGCTGAGGGTCCTGAAATTAACAGTCATGAACCCAAAATCAATGTGGTGCATAAATTGTTCAGAACAATGGACCCTACCAGCAATTCTGTAGCTAATATGTCTGCAACTTAGTAGTTCACATTGAAAATCATAATAAACAAAGAGAAAGAGATTATGAAATGTTAAATATAAAATTTTGTATATTTATTGTGTGAATTAAGATTAGTTAATTTTTTAGAATAACAGGAATTTATACACTATGATAATTGTGCATTTCAGTTTATTATCCAGCAGCCTCAGCAAGGGCAGATTATCCAAACAGCTGATGGTCAAACTTTGTTTTATCAGCCAGTGGCTGTAGATGGAACAAGTTTTGTGCAGAGTCCAGGAGGTATGCTTTATTTTAACATTAGTTTCACATTGAATATTGTTGTAATAAAAGTTATAGATGTTTATATGTGATGTGTAGATGGTTTATTTTAAAGTAGCAGGTTTCCAAACTTATTTTTTTTTCAACAGTTGTGATATATTTGTCCATTTCAAGAAGATGATATTATCATTAAAGTTGCTTTTCTTGGTCATAGTACAGGTAGCTTTCTGTTAAAACTTTGGAATATTTTCAACTTTAGTTGAATGTTTCTCAAAAATATTTGTTATGAATAACAGAAATTTGGCCTTCAATACTGAAAGTGACTTCTTAAGACTGGAATTAAAGTGAAAAAAATATGTAATGTAAATAATCAGTGGGTCTTTGGACCAAAATGTGGGAGGCAAAAAGAAAATCTGGCTTAATTATTGTAAATGTTTGTATATTATATATCACAGTGTGTGTGGGCAACTGCTCTCCCATGACCCACCCCTACTAATTCTGGGGGAATTCCAAGCATTGGATGGATCTCCTCAGTTAAATTTTTAAGTCTGTAAAATAAAACCCCACCACTTGTTTCACATTTTAAAGAAGCAATGTGTTATTCATATATTCTCACATTGTTTATGATAGTTCTAAATGTTCAGTGAATAGAATACGTCTTGGCATTAGAAAAAAATGATAGAATTTTAGATCATTGTACGTCTGCGCGTACGCATGTCTTTGGAGTCGCACTACTCCGAGGCTATTGTCAATGAAGTGGAGCCAAACTTGTAAACGTTCTGTGTACAATGATACTGATACCCACAAACAAATTTACTTTCATGTCATGTTTGCTTATTTTTTAAGGGTCAAATTTATTAAGTTATATGTTGATTTTGTTCAGTAAATAAATGTACAGGGTGATTATAAAAAAAAAAAAAAAATAAATAAATTTTAACAAAACTACTTACATTAGGGTAACTAGCTTGATAAGAATCGAAAGTTGAATTCAGGAAAATTTGGACGTCATAAAAAGTTTTCCAAAAACTGACTTAAAATCAAATGATGAATTAATCTGAAGCACAATACTCTTCAGGAATTCTTCAGATACCAGCTGCCTCTGTTGCTCCACCACCACCTCAAGTTGTCCAGCAACAAACAACAACCAGTACAACAGGTGTAAGCACACAAGCAATTTCCATTCCATCTTCTGGAAGCTTACAATCTGGAAACATTGTGATGGTTAGTGTTTGGTTAAGAATTGTAATGCTCAGTACAAATATTGAAATTTTTTAAAAATTTATATTCCTTGTTTTGAAAGTTACTCTGGTGTTTTCTCAGAATGGCTAATGAATAATTTAAGTTTATGCAACTTAAGTTATGATTCAGGATAAGTAATTCCATATTTTTGTATATTTCCAAAAATCAAATAGATCAATATGGTGCTTTATTATATTTTCCATTCAGTATTAGTAAAACAATTGGATTAGTGACAGAAGTAAGCTTAAATAACGTTTTTGAAAAAAAAAAAAGCATTTGAAATTCATTTTTAATTAAAAAAAAATTGACAGGATGTTCATATCTACTTTGGCAGAAAAACAAGTATAGCTTCTAAAATCTGGAGCATCGCCGACACTCTAGGTGAATGCTTTTGCCAGGTATCTAGCACTTCTGCTTGTTCCTCCACCTTCTTGGCCATCAAGACTCGGGCAGAGCGTTCACCTCTTTCCTTTCGAACTGACTGTCTCTTTGACTATAATCGTCCCTTTACACTGGTGGAACTGGAAATGGCCCTTTATCAGTCTGGCGATACATTTGTTGGACCTGATGATGTGCACTATTACATGCTGCACTATCTCTCTCCTGCTTTTCTTGATATTCTTCTAATTGTTTTTAACTGAATCTGGCAGGAGAATGTTTTTCCTAATGCCTGGCACCAGGCTATTATCTTGCCTTTCTCTAAGCTTGGGAAAGATCCCAAAATTCCTTCAAACTACTGTCCAATTGTTTTGACGAGCTGTCTTTGTAAGACCTTAGAGAGGATGGTTAATGCTCGTCTTGTTTGGTTCCTCGAACCAAACAACCACCTCTCGCCCACCCAGTGTGGGTTCCAATGACAGCACTCCACCACAGACCACCTAATTCGACAAGAAACATCAATCGGAGAAGCCTTTCTCAAACGATAAGATCTTGTATCAATATTCTTTGACATTGAGAAGACTTATGACACAACATGGAGGTATGGCATTTTGCAAGACCTCCATATATATGTGGGTTACGTGGCCATTTACCCATTTTTATTAAACATTTTTTAATGGACAGGAGATTCCAAGTTTGTGTGGGTTCAACACTTTCCTGTTCATTTGTACAGGAACTTGGGGTCTCTCAGGGCTGTGTTTTGAGTGTCACACTTTTCAGTATAAAGATTAATGCCATCACTGAAAAACTGTTGCAAACAGTCTCTATGTCGACGACTTTCACATCTTGTGTCAGTCGTCGAACATGAGATATATTGAGCGGCAACTTCAAACTGCCTTCAATCATGTACTGAAGTGGACCACGGTGAACGGCTTTAATTTCTCTCTCTCTAAAACTGTTTGCATGCACTTTTGCTGCCAATGGGGTATTCACCCTGATCCTGAACTCCATATTGGTAAAGTTTCGCTGCCAGTGGTCCCTGAAACCAGGTTCTTGGGGCTTATCTTTCACCTAAGCTGACCTTTATACCATACATTAAGCAGCTACGGGTAAAATGAACATCCTCCGTGTCCTCTCTACCACCAGTTGGGGAGCGGATCGATGTTCTATGTTACAGATATATCATGCTCTTATTCGATCGAAACTCGACTATGGATCAATGGTCTGTGGCTCTGCCAGACTCTCGGCCTTAAAAATGCTGGATCTCATTCATCATCAAGGACTTCGACTCTGCACTGGGGCTTTCCGCACTTCCCCAGTTCAGACCTTATACATAGAATCTCCTGAACCTTCTCTGCACCTTCACCGTTTGCAACTGTCTTTATTATATTCTTTGAAACTTCGTTCCTTACCAAAGCATCCCACCTGGGAACATGTTTTCCTTTCTCAGTGGGCCATGCTTTTTCAGAACAGACGATCTGCCATTGCTCCTTTTGGCTTTTGCATCCAGGTGTAATTGGATGAATTGGGTTTGTCCTTGGATAACATTGCAGAATCCACTGGTCAGCCCATCCCACCATAACTTGTTACAGTCCCCAAATGTGATCTTTCTTTAAGTCATTTGAGAAAGGCAGATGTTCCCGATTCGAAGTACCATCTTTTATTTACTGAACATCTTTCGAACAATCTTTTCATTCCAATTTATACAGATGGTTCCAAATCAGGTAACTCTGTGGGCTCTGCCATGGTTTGTTGTGGTTCGGTGGTTTCGTGCAAAATCCCCTCTACAGCTTCTGTGTTCACTGCTGAATTGTATGCCATATCTCTTGCCCTGGATCATATTGAAGCTAAGCAGTACTCCAACTGCACTATTTATACTGACCCCCTTAGTTCTCTATTGGCCCTGGAATCGCTTCACCTTGTCTCACACCCTGTTCTTGCTGATATTCAAAACCGATTGGCCCATTTTTCATTAACATCTACTTCTATCCAGTTTTTCTGGATACCAGGCCATGTTGGTATTTGCAGAAATGAGCTTGTAGACATGGCAGCTAAATCTATCTGCTCCGGCACCATCACCACTGTTCCTATTCCATATGGACTGTGGTCCCGTATTCAAAGCTCGGCTCCGTGCCAGCTTGCAGTGAACTTGGAGTGAGCAACACGACAAAAAGCTTTTCCAAATAAAACCCTGTATTGGGCTTTGGCCGTCTAGCTTCGTAAGGTTCAGAAGGAGGAAGTTGTTTGAACTAGACTACCTACACATTGGTCACAGTTTTTTAACTCATCGTTTTCTTTTACCTGGAACTGTTGCACCAGTGTGTAGTTTGTGTAACACTCAAATCACTGTAAGCCACATTTTACTTTCTTGCCATGGTTACGACTCTCAACGACGGCACTATTTTAAACATGTTCTGTCCCAGGGTTTGTCTGCAACATTAGAAAGAGTTATTGGTGATGGTGACACTGTCCACTTTGATAAAGGTTTTAGTTTTTTGATGTCCATTAATCTCTTTAATGTCATTTAAGTGTTTGATATTTATTCATTACACCTTCTTAATTGTGGTTCCCTTTTAAGAGTTGCAATCTCTCTAGTTGAATTTGAAATTGGAAAATGGCCATAACATTAAATAACTCGACACCAGGACTGGAAAGGCCAACTTCAGGTGACTAACGCTGCTGTTTGAACTATCCGTTTGAACTACCCGTTAGTTGTCCTGGCAAGTTGTTATTACAGTTTTGCAGCATGTCTTTTAACACTTTTATTACTTTACTTTTTTGGTACTGGCCATAATGACACATAACCTGGAACCAGGACTGGAAAGGCCAACTTTAGGTGACTGACGGTGGTTCTTGTACTTACCTGTTAGTCTTCCTGGCGGGTTATGATCATTACCATTCTGCTACAGAGAGTCTTTTACAACTTTGTAGACTGGATGTCAACTTTGGTTTTATGCCATTTTTGTTTTTAATTGTTGTTTTGTTTTTACCTTTATTTCCTTTTATGAATTTTACTACATATATTTTACTTTTACCTTTTTACCGGACATTTGGCTAATTATTACTACAATTTTGCTACATGTCTTTTAAAACTTTTATTACTTTACCTTTTGATAATGGCTGTTATGACACATAACCCGGAACCAGGACTGGAAAGGCCAACTTCAGGTGACTGATGGTGGTTCTTGGACTTACCTGTTAGTCTTCCTGGCAGGTCATGATAATTACCATTATGCTAGAGAAAGTCCTTTACAACTTCTCTTACTCTGCTTTCTCTCTTAACATTGTAGACTAGGTGTCAACATTGGTTTTATGATATTTATGTTTTTAAATGCAGTTTTGTTTTACCTTCATCTCCTGTTATGAATTTTACTACATTTACTTTATTTTTACCTTTTCACCGGATGATTGGCCGCAGATAGCCTAGCTGCTTTGTGCCATAAAACACTAAATCAACCAACCAACCAGCTTCTAAGATTTAATCGTTTTCACATGATTTCAGTACCTTTCTTATTTTTGTAAAGTGTGATGATATATGCAAACCACATGACATGCATGTTATCTATGATAAATGAAAACTAGCAAATTTGTACATCGTGCAGAATTACACGCATCTAATTTTCAAGGAAAACATTGTTTTGGGGAACAACTGAAACATGTGACAACATAGTTATTGTCTAGTGATATTTTTTCCATATGATTATTCTGTTGTCCATACAAGATGTGCATCTATGTTAACAGTGCCTCGCTTAAAAATTAATAATAGTTTAAAGTTTCAGTTGTTGTATTTATATAGTACTTTAGTATTGGCCTGAATTACGGGTTGCTAAATGACTTGGTTGTAACTTGTTTCTTTATTTTGTACTTCTGCTTTCACTTTGTGAATATTGTATTGCCTTGAAGTAACTACCATTGATACTTGTAACTTTTGAGTTTAAGGTTTATAGTTTATAAAATAAGTTGATATTTTCTTTCATTAGATGGTATCATCCACTACAGAGGAAGTACAGTATAATATAAAATAGTAAGGTTGTTTAAAAAGCAATTTAACTGGGAAGAGAAATTTTGATAAAATAAATATCTGGGTCCAGACAATTATACAAAATCATGATCTATAGAACACACAGCTAGTGTATAAATTTCCCTGTTAAAAGCTAAGATTTGTTGAAAACCAAAGTCCTTCTAAATTTAGTCTATGCAGTTATTTCGTCATGATTTAGATTAGTTATTTGAACATTTTCTGTTGAAGAAGGCATTTCCTACCTTTATTTTGAAAACCAAGCATCATATTATTGATAGCATGATTACAGTAAGAGCTTAGTGAGACAGTCAAATAGTTATCTACATGAGTATTGTTTGGTAATGTATACTAGTTTTGTATTATTGTTTACAAATTTATTGCACTGTTTTTAATGGGGTGAATTTATAATTATTTTTTAAAAATGCCCTTTTATTTCAATTGTGGTTTATTTACACACTAGATATAGGCATGCTTACCTACCTGGAAAAGTCACTTACCACAAAAGATCCCAAGCACCACACTGCAATATTTTGAGACAATTAAAAATGTATACATAGTAATGATAGAATACACAAACAATATATCAATTTAGGACAAGAAAATATCACACACAAAATACTCCAAAACACAAATACATCATAAATTATGAACACAATTTTATACTTAGCTCACTATTAGAAGATTAATAGCATTATATAATAATGATGAAATCTGTAAATATTTCTAGAATCTTTCTTGGTGTTTGTTTGTTTAGTTATGCATGTAAGAAGTTTGGAAATATGGTATCACAGTGGTATTCTTTGTTAGGTGGTACCAGGAGCAGGAGGGTTACAAGCAGTGCAGCGGTTACCACTTCCTGGTGCTGAACTGTTAGAAGAGGAGCCATTATATGTGAACGCCAAACAGTATCACCGAATATTGAAAAGAAGGCAAGCTCGTGCCAAACTAGAGGCTGAAGGAAGAATCCCCAAAGAAAGACGAGTGAGTGGAATACTTAAAAAATATGGCTTCCAAGTTGTCGTTGTTGTTTCTTTCAGTTATGTTAAATACTTAGAATATAATAATTTTAAGAAGCCTTAAGCATAACAAAATCTGATTTTCTGTTAGAAATGATAAAAAAATTACTTCAGTTCTTACGTATGCGTCAAATGTATTTTTGTGAATGTTTTAGTTTAACCTTATTTATTTAGAAATATCTTCACGAGTCAAGACACAGACACGCAATGAACAGAATTCGTGGAGAAGGTGGTAGATTTAATTCAGGCTCTTTTAAGCATTATGGAAATGGAGATGAGGAAGACAACAAGAATTTTATTGGAAATAACGACATTAGTAGTACAGCATTAAAAATTGCCACAGAATCCCAAACAAGCTGTGATTCTGACAGTGGTTCAGTGAGTAATGGTTTATCAGCACCACTGGATTCTAGCATTGAGGTAAGGTTGCCTAACTAGAATTGAATACGACTTAGGAAGAAAAATCAAATATCTGGTTTAATATTTTACTTACTTTCCTGAAGATGGTGGCAGAGCATATTAGAGTCAGTTGTCAGCTGCTTACATTAACATTTTCTGTTATATTATATTGTTATTCTCAATTGGAAAACAACTATGAAGTAAATAAATACTTGTTTGTATATCGTGTGTCTCAATATTAATTTAAAGTACAAACAATTTCTTTTTGTTTTCTTAATTTTGAAAGTTTAATGACTAAAATATTGGGATAGCTGACCTACCTAAACAAGTTTTTGCAATAGGCAGTTATCAAAATGTACAAAGTTAAATTTTGTTCTGTTAAAATATATTTGTTTTCTGGTAATATAATTTACAAAAAGAAACTCCAATAAAACTAATTTTAAGTTTCAAACGTAGTACTAACTACAATAATGTGATAATGTTGGGAGGTTGACAACCAGTTAAACTTCAAGTTATTCATTCTTATTAGATGTTTGTTTTGTGTTGTGCATTTTTTAGCTTGTATAATAACAACTCTCTTTTAAACTTCCTTGGCCAAGAGAAGGAAGTGTTCAGTAATATTGGAGATGACATCTCATAAATTTTAATATGATGTTCAGCAACTTTAATAGCTCTTAAGTTATTTTTATAAGCAGTGTGACTGCTCATGTCCATGGCAGTATGAATATTTTATTTCGAAAAAAAACAACACACTATTTATATTGCCAGATATGTTTAATATGCCGTTTCTTTAAAACAGATGGCACTGTACACAACTGTGGCATGAAGATTTGAAAAGCCAGCAAGGGATAGGTAGTTATAGATTATTCTTTACATTTGTCCAGTCACAAGCCTTTCTGATGTTAGCTAGCTGTGAAAATACTTTTTTGTTGATCTTCCAAACTGCCAGTGGGGAAGTGTATCGGTGAAGGAAGCTTGTATATGTTTAACAGACTGCTGTGTTTTAATATCCAGTTCAGTATCTTAAGGGGAAAATTATTTCTTGCTCTTCATTTATTTTAAAGTGTACAATGAAAGAAAGTAGCTTTAACATTCTGTAAGTTTATTGTTGGCAAACAATTGACATTCTTAAAGATACAATAAATATACTGTAATAATTTTAAGTACTATCATCAGTTCTTGTATAAATGATTCTTTGTGGTATTCCTTCAAATAATTTAGTACTGAATGTAAACTGTTAGAAACAAATAGGCTGTGTTATCATTAGCTTTGGATAATGATAGTCTCAAGTTAATAATAGATTTGAAATGCAAAATATATCATTATTTATACTGTTATTTTTTATTTCAGAATGGAAGATCAACAGCTATCAATGAATTTATAGCAAGTGAACTTATTTATACTTCAGGAGATTCCAGTTAATTCATAGCTCCTTGAAATTAATAGTCTGCATTTTGGAAAATGGCAGAATATAGTATTTTTGTTTTTATCTTTATCAGTACATATGTTGAAAGGAACCAGGTGTAGGCCTCCACCTAAAAACTTGTTTACAAAGCTCAGTTTTCTTTGAAAGCATTCAGGAGAATTGTAATGACACAGTGATCTAGGCCTTCTACATATATAGAAATTTTTTTAATATCACTTACATATTATATGTTGTAGTGTTCATCCTATGCTGTTAATTTCTAGTATTTATGTACATACACTTTTTTTTTAAATCAGTTATTTTCTTTCTCACTAACAGTAGTTAAACATTTTATTGACATTTTATACTTTTCAGTGTATAAATCAGTTGAAAAGGCCTTTCAACCTATTTGATTAAATTGTGAAAAAAACAATTCAATAAATATTGGAAGCATTTTGCAGTTATAACTTAACAAGTACACATTGTGCCCTACTCACACTGTTTTAACGAAAATACTGAAAAATAAATGTATTGGATGATTTACATTACCATAAGTTAACTAAGAATGGCTGTGAGTGCCTAAATCTTGCTGGTTTATTAGTTGCAAGAAAAATTTCAGTTTATTTAGGATTAATTTGTTGCACATAATTTACCTACAGATTTTGTATTGTAACTGGAACTTTTGTAGCTCCCATTATCAATAATAAATATATATATATATATATATATATATATAAAATATAACACTAAGCCTCATACTTAATAAATTTCTAATAAAAAATCTTTTATTTTAGTGGAACAAAGGATTTGACAAGATATTCTTATATTAACGAGGCTGATAATTTATTATGTGGAGTTATTTTTGAAATCATAAATTGCAATTAAATTTAGAAGTTTACTAAAATGAACAGTTGTTAATTTGAAGCGGTCTTGATTCAACTCAATCTTTATGCAAGTTGAAAATGGTTAATAAAATGTTTACTTTATTTGCTGTATAACTTCACAGAACGTACATGTTGAATCACGTACCTGTAAATAACTTAAAGAAATAGCATTTATCTTTGCTAATAATGTAATTGCTAAGAGTATTAAAATTTTTGGTTCAGATAGGTTGAAGCATTGTATGACTATTTTCACAGGACTTGCATTTTGTACTTGGCTACAAATACTTATTGTATTGCAAAATAATCTTCAGGACATTTTCAATTAAATACTACATCTAAACTTCTCGGTTTATATGGAGAAGTTGTCCAATTTTTTAATGTACTTGGTTTAGCCACAGGCAAGTTTTTGCATCATCGTACAATAACTTTCTTGATGCATGCTTTAAATGCTACTACTAGGTGTAATAAGTGTGCTGTATTACCAACACTTATGGCTTAATAGTTAATCCATTTGTAAAGTTATCATGCCCATTGAAGGACTTTCGTTATATTCCTCCACATTGTTATAGTATTAAGTCTTATGCAATTAGAATTGTTTTCATACTAGTTTTACAATGGATGAATAGAAATAACATTAAATTTATGTAAAACTATCAAATTAGGTTTCCTGCTGTAACCCAATTAAAAATAAATAAAGTAGTAAATGCACAATTATACATTTCACCACAAAGAAAAAGGCTCATAATGAAATTTAAGACAAGATTTTAAACTACATTGTACTTAATTATTATGATGGATGTGGCCTGCATGTCCAAACTGTAAATCTTCATGAATTACTTAATTATCCATATCCCATTGCTGGAAAAACATGCAATTCCCTTTACGGAGCATTGGGATACTGCAAGTCAGAAAAGAGCAGGTCGTAGTGGACAACTATGGACCAGCCCTAATATCTTTGTGAGAGTTTTAAAACAAAAACAAAACATTATGATATCAAAAGTTCATCTACATAAAGACTTGTTTCCTGAAAACAACAACTTATTATTCTACTTTTAAGATCTTATGGGAAGTGTGCTGTAAACCTTTTTACATTTTTAAGCTAAGGATACTTAAATATATTTGAAATACAATTACTCTAATTAAATGATAGCCTAAACCTTTTCTTTTTTCCTTTATATGTAAAACACTAAGCTTGGTACATAAAAACTATACTTTGTTAGAGAAAGGACTTAATCTAATACAGCTAGGAATGTGTTGAATCTCCATGTATGAAATTTTAGTTTTTTTACATTATTATTATTTTTGTAATTCTTAAAGATGGAACCTGAAAGCTGCCAGTTTTCCATATTAAACATAAACCAACATGTGGATCTGTTTAAATGTTTGAAGAAATGCATTATGTTACAAAACTTTGTGTATTTGTACAAATGTAGTTTTCAATAAAAAATGTACATAACTTGTTTTTAGTGTGAAACCAGTAATTTGTTATTCCAGCTTTTGCTAGATATTTTAACTAGCTGATTCATTGTAAACCACTATATGAAGAGTATATGTCAATACCATGTCTTATAAATTACGTTCTAATTACAAGCTCATGTAATACCAAAACATCTCTGTGGGAAGTTTAAGGAACAAAACTTATACAAAGTTTTGTAAAATTAAAGATTCAAAATAGACAAATTTTTACATGTTTAAATTCAAATACCAAATATGAAAAAAAAAATTAAATTCAGCTGGAATTGTGACAAATGTTTTTCCTATCTCACTATATCTTACGTTAAAAATATTATGTGAAGCTAAAGTTCTGCTGATTTTGAACTCTAACCCAGAAACATATGATAAACTGCAGCGAGCTGCAACACAATTACCAATATTCTGAAACAATGAATACAGTATACTGGACTAAAAGTGAGGAAAAGTTCAATGCACCATATTTCATAGAACAGTAACTGATAAATTACCTTAACCAAAGGGACCAAGTACATCACCTTTCACAGAATAACTGTTGATGATCTAGCTGTGCCAAAGAGACTAAGTACAATACACTTCGTAAATAACTTATAGTTTGATAATGAGCTTTTACATTTACATTTCTGCTTGATTACCTACACCATAAAGTAAATCATTGAGTGTTTTGGGAGTTTTTAATAAGATTTCTCAGAAACTATTCTTTCCTCTTTTATGCCAAAATTCATCATGTTGTCATACTAGTTAATGCATAAAAATCTTAATTTTTGTCATATTTCATCATCAAATATAACAAATTAGGTTTAAATACAATACTTTCCATTTTTGAAATACGAACGTGGATCACAAATTTATAGAAATGTTTCTTTAATATCTGTGATTTCATTTCTCCTTGCTCTAATGGATTCCTTGATATAAAATTAAATTAACATTGTGTTCTCAACCTGTACAATTTGCATACTATCAATTTGATAATCCAAAATCCTAAAACTTATGTAAATTTTATATTTATTAGTATTTTTTATACATTAATAAAGTTTAAGAACTATTATAACATTTGGAATAGTACTGAAAAAAAACTGGTTAAAATGAGAATTTGTTCCAGAGAACCTTCAGAATTGTCAAATTATTGTGTCATTAGTTATACATTTACAAAATACAGTTACGTATTTAAATATTAATCACAATACAAAGTGAAGGATCAGGTATAATTGATAAGCACAATTTTTATTTTAAACAAAGTTCAGAAGAAATGTGTACTGATGTACTGGTTTTTTGGCACATGGTGCTTGAGAGAAAATCTTGCATTTCTACTTAATTAGTAGAACGAAGCTCAACACTTTACAGGATAAACTACTAAGATAGCTGTTTTCCAGTAAATTGGTACAAAAATACATTTTAAACAAAACAGTTTCCTTTATCAATCTATAATTGAAAAAAGGAATGTGATGAAGCCTAAAACAGATGTTAGTTTATTAAAAGGTTTGAAATACAATTCCCAAGAAAATCTGGACATTACTATATAAAATAATTTAAACTTCTACATAATTTATAACCAACAAAAATAATGCCCATTCTGTGGAAAAAACTAATGGAAAAAAATACAGTTATTGTAGTTTAGTAAAATCCAAAAAGCTAAGTTAGTACAAAAAACTCAAGATTTCATCAACAGAATAATGAACCTTCTTTCAATGTTTATTTTATCCACATTCAATTTTTCCTGTTTTCATTTTACAAGTGATTTTCTATTTGGATATTTCCACATTATATTTGTATATATTAATCATGGCTGTTTGTACACTCTAATGTTGTAAATTTGAATTATCAATATAATTTTCTTACCAATAACACTATAAATGTCCACTGTATACTTGCTGTTGGAATATAGATTATTCCTTCTAAATTTGTAAAAAGCCTTTAAATGGCAAAAGAAAAAGATTCAAGTCTTCTAGATTTACAACCACAGATAAATCTTTCAAGCCAATAAATATACTGTAAATTTTGGAAAATCTGTAATCTAATGAATTTGCTTGTGAAGTAGATTACAAAACTTCTAAGATATTAACTAGATGTTTTTCACTTTCTTACCTCAACCCAACCAATATACAGAAATTAACCATTGTATAATGCAACAGAATAAACAGTTTTAATTTCATCTAAAAACTGTTATACACAACAAATCAGAATCACAAGAAACTTTAAAAAGTATGAAAGAAAAAAACAAACACTTGGTCAGATATCAAAACATATATTCTGAATGTTAAAAAATTTAAGGACTCACATTACAAAAGAATTTATATTCAACTGTGGTTTATGTACTTTAAACAATTCAAAGCAAACTACACTAAAAATTTCACTTATGTTTAAAAATTACACTTTCACTACACAAAACACTAACAAACAAACATTTAATCAAATTTTTACTTTATAAGATATTCTTATGTGCTCAGAAACCCAAGCGATTTTGGATTGCACACCTTCCTTTCTTCAGGACTGTCAACTTTTCCTGTTTATTCATCCCAAATGAATTTGTAGTATCATGGTTTCTTCATACATTCAATATAACTTGATATCTTAAAAAAAAGTGTATAAACTGAAACTTAAATTTTTTTTGCCATGCCAAGAAATACATTATGTACAGATTCTCTAAAGACAAATCATGTAACTAAACAATTAGGTACACTGGAATGATTTTAATATCCAACTTGTATACAAATCTGTAAAAAAGTAAAACAAAGGTACAGCTTAAACGATTTCATCAATACACTTAAAGATATTAAGAACATTTTAAGATACATGTCCACCACAGTAATAATATGAAATTAGTCATTTTATGAAATAACTACATATCTGGTAATTTCATGCACTAGCTAATTTTAGAATATCATGACTTTTGTTTTAAATTCAAGTACATGGCACTAATTAATTAAAATGTTTGTACATTAAAACACTTATTACAGTTGTTAACAAAGTCCCAGCCAACGTCTGTGAAACATACCTTAACAACAATATTAAAAGATCAGGCTTTCCTTCAGAAATTTCACCTGTACTTTCAAAACATGCACATATTATGCATCCAGGCTAACAAGAACTTTGATCTGCATACCTGAAATTATGTTCAGTTCCAAACAGCCAACATAAACTGATTATCATATGAGCTGAAACATTCACACTGGTTTTTCCTTAAATGATATTGATATGGTTAGGATTGTTATTTTGTGAAGTATTGTAACAACAGTGACCCTTAGATTCATAGTTTTCAACAAAAACATCTGATTAACTGCAGTCATTCAAATCTGCATTGAGAAAACAGAAAAACACCATTTACAATATCCTTGTGACTGTGAATTCCAGTACAATGGAGGATGGCAGAGAGAGAGAAAAAGATGAACGAAAGTTAGAATTCAGGAACAAAATAGACATACAAGACTTAATACGATTCATCTGCAGTAGCTCATCAAGCCAGTGAAGAAGACCAAACAATAAACCAGAATAATACTAAAACAAATGAATATCACCCACCCATACACCTAGTTGATAATGCAGTCAGTCAATGTTGCATAGAAGGTGGCAAAACCCGGATATTCCTCTTAAAATCATTCAGATTTAATAATTCAAAGTTATCAGATTCAAATTCTAAATGGGAGAAGATTTCTATCAAGAAAACCCAGGATCTAGTCCAAGCCTCTACCAATACAGATACAGTCCTTCTTAGGACTTCCCTGAAGACAGCAGCAGAAACATAAATACAAGCTAACAATTACTACCTGGTTTTAAAAGAAATTACAATTAAATAACTGTGGGTTATTAACCATAACAATTATATGTAACTTTAATGCTGTATTAATAGCCACATGATAATCTTGCACAATATGATGTTACTGCATGTTTCACTTCAAATACTAATGTTTATATTTACAATAAAATTCACAGTTACTGGTGTAATGTGACTAAACAATCAAATGATCAGTTTAATAAATGTATTTCAATTATATACAACCAAGCTTCTTAAAATGAATCTTAAACTGGTCTCTGACTTGCACTAAATTGTAAATCTTTGATATCCACACTATTAACTGACTAAATGTATACAGTAAAATTGATTCTTCAATTTTTAAATATGATGAAATTAAAAATTCTTTCCTCTTAAATCTACACAATGGGGATTAAGACTTTAGCTTTCTTTTTCTGTGACACTTAATACTATGAATTTTAAAATTATAATAGTATGCTATTTCATGTAAAATACATTTTGTTATATTCATTTGCTGTCTGTAGTTATCAATACAATAAAACACTATCAAGTATGTCTTATAAAGACAATATTTAAGTACGTATAACACAACACACAGAAAAACATTGATTATTTATGTGTATCATCTATCTTGACATGTACTAATAACCAAGCTATTAAACCTGAATGACAAACATCTTTTTAATGAACCTTTGTATTTACACTAGTGATACCAAAGGTCAAAACTTTATTTACCATCCTTCCAAAAGTCTCAATATTTTACAACAATAAAACTAGTAATTCCTTAACATGGAAACGTACAACTGGCATAATCAGAATCATGAACTTTGCAAATGTTTAAGATTTATACTGATTTAGCTTCTCTAGAAGTTCATCAGCTTCTTCGACATTCTTCACACGGATGAGAAAAGGAGTTGATTCAGCAGGTGTCTTTGGATCAATAGGAGGATTGGGAATACAAACGATAAGCAAATTGTTCTTTCCTACTCTTTCAATTGGGAGACTGGAACTCAGATGAACATTTAACAAAATGTTACCTAAGAGGACAAAAAATATCACGTTATTTTTATTATGATAATATAAAACTCAAATACTATACTTTTTAAAATCAAAGTAATAAAGAATTAAAAAATATATGCTACAAAATATTCCTGTCACCCCAGTTTCTATAAATTATAACAAATAAATGAATCTTAATAACTGCTCTTTGATAACAGTTCAGGTGTGTAAATTTGGAAGCATGTTTATCCTAAGAGGCTCAAGTTGGTTAACAAAATCCAGTAGAGGTTGGGTGTATAACCATTACAGAACTATCTAGGTAAGGGTTGACTTACCTAAATTAGTATCAGCTCTCACTAATAACTGAGATGTTTCTTCTATCATTTTTACATACAATGTTCCTACGCCTTTGTCCACATAAGAGTTACCTTTCTTGTAAAACAATTTACACCTAAAAAAACACAGAAAGATAAATACATGTATAAAAGTGAATATTTCATTGTGGTTTCATACCCAGTCACGTGTTATTTGTTTTAACACTATTCACTACAAAAAACAAAACAACACTTATCTACTTATCAAAATATTTTACCTATTTCAAACTTCTTGGAGCTACTGCCTGTTAAACTGTAATAAGCAATATGCTGTTGAAATACAGGTCTACCATTTTTGTGTAAATATATTATATACTGCAGTTGAATGACACTGATTTCTGGTCTTTAGCATTAGTACTAAACATAGCTTAATAAAATATTTAAGTTCAAAAGAACCTTAAATTACAGGGAGGGACATAAACCATTTGTTCTAAACCAGGGGTTCCCAACTGGTGGGTCGCGACCCCCTGGCAGGGGAGTCGCGTAGCCTTGTTAGAAGTAGCTTGGGATAACATTAATTTTATTTCATCAATTACATTTTCAAGTCGCGAGTGCCAAAAGGTTGGGAACCCCTGTTCTAAACTAATAGGACTCTGTAAATATCAGTGATGCTACCCTGTATTTATAAACAAAAAACACAAATAAAGGTTAGTTTGTTTTGAATTTCATGCAAAGCTACTCGATGGTTATCTGCACTTGCTGTTCCTTATATGGCAGTGACAGCCTAGAGGGAAGTGAGCACCGACTTTTGAGCTACTCTATTCTCTTACCAAGAAATAGTGGGATTGACCATCACAATATTAAACCTAGACAGATGAAGGAGTGAGCATGTTGGGTGATGATAATTCAAACCCATGACCTGCATACTGCAGTTCAAGCACCCTAGCCACCAGATTATACCAGGTTCCATGAGCTGAGACTAATGGATAAATTAATTAGCCAGAACAACCTATCACTTATCTGATATTCAACATAAAACAGATTAAGCAAATTAATGCTTTTTAGAAACATGCTGTATGTGCATCATACATTTCCTAAATCAATACAAAACATATCGACATTTATTTTTATAGAAGTCCACCTATATTACGAACCCAGTCTTTAAAAAAAGTATTTCACCAAAAACTACAACTTTGTCTACATGTATTCAATTTTGTGTACAAATGTATACAGGTTGTCCCAAAAACGAAGGTTTGTAAGTTTTACTTCATTTAATTAGTGAACCTTTAAATGTCTTTCATCATTAGCCATAATCAGTTTAATTATGAAAACATCTTCCCAACACAGATGTAGGGATGGATAAGACAGCATCATGGATGCAAAGTTTCATTTCCTCATGATCATCCTTGTTTGGTTTTGACAGACTTTAGTTTTAAAAAGCCCCAAAGTAGTGAAACTGGGACGAACTTTTCACAAGTTGCCATTTTACTCAAAATAAGTCGAGTTTTAAAATCTGCAATATTATTGAGTGATAAATAATTCAAGTAATAACAATAATAAATTTCAATAAAACTTGCAAGCCTTCAGAAGATGTTTTGTTTTCAATTTTGTTGTTACTTCAAATAATAAAAAAAGTTATTTAACTTTCTTTTTGGTATATTCACTCTGGAACACCCCATACATAAAACGTTGGAAACACAGATGAAACACATTATGTGCAAATCTACTGTGCTTCAAGCACATAAATGTCCATATTTCTACCAATATTATTTTTTTTAGGATTATACGAGAGCTCCTGATTATGTTTAGTTTGTATGATGAAAAAAACACAATAAAGAAAAAATATTACATACATACTACTTTTACTCATGACAAAAAAGAAAACAAATATTTGTATATTTAAGTTCAGATACCCTACCAGCTATTAAAAACATATGATATTAATTATTTATAATACAAATATACAAGAAAAATTTAACAAAAAATGATTTAGCTTTTAATTACATACATTTACGAAAAGGTATGAAAAAAAAACTGCAACAAACCTCACTTCAAATTTGACACACGTTGCATCATTTCATATTTATTTTCCAATTCCATACCACACTTCACTGTATTTATATTATCTTCACGTGTATTTCAGAGCTGCCCGAGGCATTACCCTGCAATCTCGAGTATTCTGATTGGTGTCAACATGTTAACAATCATTCCATTTTTCAGGTAACTACTCTAATCTAGCAGCATAATTTCTCATTATTATTTCTTGAATCAAACTAGATAGCTTACCTAATTTGAAACCTGCTAATCAAATATTAACTGATGTTCAATTTACGATACCATGCTTTTTGACATTTAAAATATATTTCATCCCTCCAATCAAAAGATTAAGGTAACTGGAAAAACAAAATGGAGTTTTACTGGTTCCAGCTGCATATGGGGAACAATGATTTTTATGTGCAAGTGTTGGAAAACAGCTGCTCATAATAGATGTAGATAGATTACATCACAGAAATAATGAAGTAGTGTAATAATGCAAATATTACATTTCAATGTTTAAAACTATTTTGAGGAAAAACATACATGAATTTTTAAAGAAAATAAACTTTTTTGTATGTACAAATTTTAGGGAGTATTGTTACGTTTCACACTTTTAAAATCTAAATACAAGAAAAATAAAACTGCCATAAATTCCATGTATTGCTCATAAATTTTTGTTTTACTTCATCCAAATGTTCATCATTCTTTGTTTACACAAATATACATCAATCAGATAAAAGAGTTTTATCAGACTTGTTTCCACAGAACAGTCTTCCTATAACCTTCGACTCGTACTAGGAATTGTTCAATTCAGTCAATTCTTTGATATGTTGTGATTAAAAAAAATTTGCTTATTTTTCTCACACAAAAACTAATTATAGATTTTGAAGAAAGCTACATGATGGGTATCTGCACCAGCAATCCCTAACTTAGCAGTGTAAGACTAATAATCCCTAACAACTGCCAATTCTTGAGTTACTATTTTACCACAGAATAGTGGGATTGACCATCACATTATAATGACCCCATAGCTGAAAAATTGAGCATGTTTGATTGGAGAGAGATTCAAACTTACAGATCATGAGTCGAGTACTCTAACCACCTGGTCACATTATAATGACCCCATAGCTGAAAAATTGAGCATGTTTGATTGGAGAGAGATTCAAACTTACAGATCATGAGTCGAGTACTCTAACCACCTGGTCACGTTAGAACATTTACAGACTGTTTTACTGAACATGAATACAACAAAACCAAAATATTTGTTCATAAATATGAAGAAATAAAAGGATAAGTCAAACAGTAATACATTTATATACATGTAAATGTCACAGCAGCAGTTTCTGTTCACCATGGCTATAAAACATACAAGTTATAAACTTTCATTAATGCAAAACAAGACCTATAAAATATTTGCATTTTCAGATTCTTAGAGCTTTATATTAAGGTCAGTAGAAATAAATATTACAAAAGCTGTTTTTAACAAAGTTCACTTCTCCAAATAAGTATATAAATAATTATTCTAGAAAGTATTCCAAACACTAAGTCCTTATTAGATTATAACTTGTAATAAGTACCAAACCTTTTAGAATAAACAGCATCTTTTTCTTCAACCCGAGTGATCTCATTCTTGGGTGGTTGTTCATTTTCATCTTCACTCTGAGAGTTTTCTGAATTATTTGAATATATGAGAATGTAAAAAAAATAATAAAACTTGGCCAAAGATCTTCAAGAAATCAGCTGTTTAATTCATGCAAAAATGTTGAAAATAAAACTCAAAAATAAGCATATCTGTTCATAAAAAAGGCTACAGAAGTATATGCTTTAATAATTATATAAGAACACTTTTATGTGACACAGAATTTACACATTTATTTGCCTGCTAGATTAAATAAAATTATTTGAGAAAAAGAAAAAAAGTATTTTCAAAAAATTATAAATTCATACTTTACTTTTCCTTGAAAGCTATCCTATACTTTTATTATTATATTAACTCTCTCCACCATGGGCATTCTTTAAAAGATCAAGCACATCACAAGGTTTTTAGTGAGTTACATTCAAAATTTAATTAAATTACTTAATGTTTGTTTGTGTTACACCAACTGTAGCAAAAAATAATAGATAATTCATATTTTAAAAGTAATCAAATCATTTACTTCTTAAGCTTGTAAGGCAAATTTTAAGAAATCCCGTATTTCTCCCAGCATGAAGAATGTGAATTTCTTTCTCTAGGCATCCCCTCATCTCTACATTTATTCACCATTCCTCAAATAAGTACATAATGTAAAACAAATTTCTCTCAGTAATACTGTCATTGCTCAGGCAAATCTTAATTTTCACAGCCTTCAATCTTGTTTGATTACAGAGCTATCAAATAGCAAATCAGATCCTTCTTGCCACAACCCATC
Organism: Tachypleus tridentatus; assembly: GCF_004210375.1. Taxonomy (NCBI): domain Eukaryota; kingdom Metazoa; phylum Arthropoda; class Merostomata; order Xiphosura; family Limulidae; genus Tachypleus; species Tachypleus tridentatus. Next base: position 127,966,199 of record NC_134831.1, on the reverse strand, counting down.
ACATCCTTTCTTTTAGAACTTAATAGTTGTCTCACATTTAATACTATATTATTTATAAACAATAAAAAGCCAAGGTTTTCATCTATCAAGTTATGTTATATTATGTTGTTTTTGTATAAAGAATTGTCAATTTCTCTTTCAATACAAGCTCCATTCCCATGGAAAACCTATCACCTAACTTGGATTTGTAAGTGTTTGTCACAGTTAGAAAGCCAGAAAAATTGTTTTGAAAATTTCATTAAAAAAACAAAACAAAAACACAATGAATAGTTTTTTTATATCACAAAATTACCATTTTTATCCTGTTCTTCAGACTTCTCGGAACCAGTATTTGCCTTGAAAGAAAATCCTGTGAAGCCAGATTCTTTAGTTGTTGGTAAAGTATTAGCAGTTGATGTGATTGGGTCATTCTGACCATAGCTTAAAACTGAACCTGAGCAAACAGAATTGGTTGATTCTGTAGCTGCTTTCATTCCAAAGCTGAAAGTACTTGTACAAGTTGTAGATGATACAGATGGAAAGAACTTGAATGTGCCTGTACAACCCAATTTTGTACCTGCACAAAGAAATTAAAAATAAAATGTCAAAGGAAGATCAATTAATACTTTTTGACATAAAACAAATAATTATTTACAAATTTTACATATCAAACAATAAAGGTAACTTGCTTATATATAAATACAATTATTGCAAACATACATAAAGTTTAGCCCTAAATAACTTTTTTCTTCCAAAAACTTTTGTGTTCTCTCTCTGGCTACTGGAGGCTAACACAGTCGTTCAAAGCTAATGTTTATGTGTAGAAGTTAACACTAACCTAAAATCTTTATCAATACTTATACATATCTAACAAAAATCTTATCACTGAGTTTTCTAACAATAACATTGAAAAATACAACTTATGAAAATAAGATTGTAACCTAAATATACTACCATAAAGCACCTTTGTAAGTCTGAATTTCCCTTCTACAGTTAGATGTAGTCATGTTCCTATCAAATGTATTAGATTAATACACCATGCTTCATAAAAATCTTGAATTAGCTGATGATATAGTAAATTGTGTTTACAGATTCAAAGAACGATAAAAATTGTAAATTATCTGCTATTATCATTTTTCACATTATTTTATAAAAATTTCTGATGCTTGTTTTCAGTACTTTCATTAAACTAGTTGTTTCTACCAAATTAAAGAAAACTAAGAATTGAAATTATAGCTTATGACTTTATTGACTTACTCACTCCTGGACACTAAATTTCTAAGTTGCACTCATAACTAGAAAATTTCATCCATTCTGATGTTCCTAAAAACACAACTATGGTACATGAACATTTCTGTTCGGAATTCTAAAAATGAGTACTAGTGCATGTGCTGGGAAATGAGAAAAGATATGTAAAAATAATACTGTTTTGTCTCGAAAATAAGCATCAACAGCAAGAAATAAAAAAAGTAAATTCCAAATGAAGATATTTTTTCAGTGCTCAGGTATTAATAAACTAGATATTAACTTATATTACTCTCTCTAGGTGCTAAACATTTTGTTGTCAGATGTCTTTGACTACCTATTCAATATCAGTTAATGCCACCAAATACAGCAATATTACTTTCATCAGTTTGGCTAAGCAGCCTGCAAGAACTTTTTCAATCTTGATAAATTTTTCAACGTAAAAGTTGTTTGCTGAAGAAGAAACACTGATGGTAGGTCTCTCAAACAACACATTTATTACTTGAAGTTGGAAGAAACTAATGACATTACCTTTTAAGTTAGTTGAAACTTTCAAACTAAAAATGTATCAGATTTTGTTTTCTTTCTCTTATTTTTCACACAAATGTAAAATTCAACTCACATTGATCAAATAAAACAAATGTAAAAACTATACCCTCTTCTTCTTGCTCTTTAAGTTTTTTTTTATCCATGTTTGTCTTGAAAGAAAATCCTGTGGAGCTAGATTCTTTGGTTGTGGGTAAAGAATCAGCAGTTGATGTAGTTGGTCCACTCTGGCCAAAGCATAAGGATGAACCAGAACAAACAGAACTGCTAGACTCTGTAGGTGTTTTCAAACCAAAGCTGAAAGTTTTTGTAGAAGTTGTAGATGATGCGGATGGAAAGAATGTAAAAGTTTCTGAACTTGTTATTTTTGAATCTGAAAAAAAACAAAAACTGGATGTAAAAAATTGTACATACATCTGAATTTGTTTTAATAAAGAATTTTTATAAATTGATGTTATTTCAGGATTCCTTTTCATGTGCTAAAATATATTGATGCACAAACATTAAAATCATCACATACTTTTTTAAAATGTGATATGAACTAATTTATCTTAAATATTGATATCAAATAAAGTTGAAATGGATGTATTTCATAACATCTCTCTCCTTAAAAACAAAAAACAAACTCAGAAGACACCAAAATGTGTCATGTGTAGCTTCTTCGGGAACTAAGAACAAGTCCAGACTTGTCTTTTCTTAAGTCTCAGATTCTAATTTTCAGTTTATTTTTATTTAATTTAACTTGTTTTAAGTCATTTTGATCTACTTTGTAGCTACTACATAATCATAAACATGTACACAACTCTAAATGTACTACATATATATTTACAAAACTGGGCTAGCTTTCAGTAAACACAAGTCTTGTACACAAGAAATTCAGGTTTATTAATAAAGTATTTGTCTGTGATGTAGAGAAAACCCACTTGTAGAGAAAAATATATATGTAAAAATGGCTTGCTTGGGTTGAGAAAATGTTTTACGTAGAGGAACAAAGGTCGAAACGTTGTTCACTCCTCCACGTAAAACATTTTCTCAGCCCAAATAAACTGATTTTACACACATAAAGTATTTGTCTGAACTCACAAAATCCGTGATTGTGCAAAGAATAAAAATAATTATTTTCATTATATAACACTATAAGCCTATAACCCTCTAAGTGAATAACAAAAGTATTTTCTATACTTTAATATTAATTATAGCAGAATCAAACAAAAATGTTGAAAATATTAAATAAAATCAATATTTTTTTTGCCAGTATCCCTGCAAGTTGAACATGAGATTATTTATCCCAACAGCTATAGCTACCTATCCTTTTCACATTTGCTTGCAATGATACTTGTAATGACTCTGTTAAGTTTCTAAAGTTTACAATAGGGTTAAATTTTTAAAAAACACATGTAAAAGTAAACAAAAAATATACAAGAAAAACAAGAAATTTTGGGTTTAAATAAGAGTTAAACCTGTTTCATTCATATGTACTTAAGAGTATATTTCCTCAGCACTATTTTTTTTTTTTTATTATTATTATTATAATGCCAGCTGTGTTGGTTCTCTGCAAAATCATTAATTTTGCTTTCAAATACACATTTTTAAACACAAAAACATCAGGTACAAAACCAGAATGTCTCAAACTACTACAATTGAACTGGTTTTTTAACTAGAATATAAAAAGATAAAAACATTTTGGTAACTGCTCAGAGGAAGAAAAAAAAAAAGAGAGAGAGAGAGAAAGAGAAAGAAAGAAAAAGTTAAACTTAATTCTTTGTACATTAAATAAATATTGCAATTCTAAGGTCTTTGAATAGAATTAGAGTGGCTATTTTTACTAAAATTGTAGAAAATGATACAGAAGTATGACCTCAACACCAGAGAGATATGCCATGCAATTTGAAGAGTTAAAAACCACAGGCTATACAGAGCTCTGTTGTGAGCAAAATTATTACAGGAATTAACCATATTTTCATGAGGTTACATAGTTGGGCATTGTGAAAGTGATCACTATCAGTGTGAACTCACCAGGTTTCTTGCAATACTACTGTTCAAAGAGAAAAGTACGATAATATGATTCCCCTCATTTCAAAACACAAGACTTTCTGAACAGCTCAGACACCAAATCAACACAAACCAGACTCTTGACACTGTGAGAAGTCAAACAGTTGCTACTTTTGTAAGAGGGGCAAAAGATTAACCCAATACCATTAGAGGTTATCTTCAGAGCATATGTAAGAATCACAGAATGGATATCACAGATACTATCAGATCCTCTTCTAGCTTTTGGGACATAGTGATTTTTTTTCAAATGCATCCAGATTTGCACAATTCTGAGATGGTTGTTGCATATGAGTTTGGCTACAATCATTTCACACTGTGTGATGTCATTATGATAGCTGGTGGTAAGCAGAGGAATAGTCACTGCTATCACTCAATACATCTAAAGCAATAAGGCAATGCTTTCATACAAGATGGGGCTCCTATTCATTCAGATCATGTCATTAAATGATGGCTTAAAAGTCAGAGCATAACTGCTTTCCAAAGGCCAAATAAATTGCTAGATATAACTCTAATGACAATGTGCAGACCATCCTTCCCTGCGAAAGCACTTTAAACAAACAAGTTTCAGGAACATCCTCATCCATGTTCTTCACTAGGAGCAAGATTCAATCTTTTATGCATTATGATATATACAGGACAAGTGTCCAATTTATTATGTTAGGTACATTACGTATCATAATTTCAGACAGCAAGAAATTTTAATATAGAAGTTAATTAAATGTTGATATGTATTAATTTTGTGATACCTCCCAACAAGATTGATATGCATAATAATATATAAACAACTATACAACTTATTATGATGGTTATTACAAATAATATTTTATAACAAAAGTTTTACAAAGTTAAAAACTATACTGTTGTTGTTTTTGAATTAAGCACAAAGCCACACAATGGGCTATCTGTGCTCTACCCACTATGGGTATCGAAACCCGGTTTTTAGCGTTGTAAGTTGGCAGACATACTGCTGAGCCACTGGAGGGCTAAAAACTATACTGAGTCTGTCATCTGGTCTGAAACTGAATATTTTATCAATGGCCCAGGTCCACAATGAGGGAATTAATTCTCAGTTGATACACTATACACTTCACTTGTTGACTAAACAGCTTGAAGCACATGCAAGTTTTTCACTGATGACAATATCTAAAGATCTCATGGAAATACTGACCACCGAAGTTAATCTACTGAAGTCAAGTGGTTTGTAGTTTTCCAATAAATAAGTGTTAAGCACAATTATAGCTTCTGAGGTTTATCATCTACTGACTGTAGCTGATAAACAATATTATTCTGTCTCCTGATGCATTGTTTTATAAGCATTTAGGCAAGGTTCTAGAAAGTTCAATTGGCATCAATACTGGCAATCATAAGTATTTTACATATATTGTACATTGTTGATTCTTATACTTGAGAATCTTTTACATATTTAGAAAACAGGCAGAAGTTTTGCAATACACACTTAACAATAAGTTACGTTTTTCTAACTATATATTACACTGAAACAGATATTTAAATTAAGGTAATAACAGTAAATCCATTACAAATCCAAAAGATCCAAATTTGAGATCTTGTATGATATGTAATATTGTTTCTGATTTACAATACTGCAAGAGACAGATCCACTGAATAGTGATGTTTTACAATATGTTTTATGTTACTTTAAAATAATGGCATTATTTTTGGAGTGGATCTCCAATTATACATATAAATCTATTAGCAGGCTATGTATACACCATGTGCAGACCATTCCATAAGCTAAAGCTCATCCACACATTACTTGGAGAACACTGTGAAAGATAATGATTACATAAAACAACATTATATATCTGGTCATCCCACAAGAAATGTCCAAAAATTTAATACAGAAAGTGAATCATCATTTCTGTCTTTGTAGAAGACTTAATGACTAATATATGTAGTAGGACACGTATATAAATATGTTCAGACATAAAAAAGAAACTAATGCAACTCTACTTTTATCAGATCATCAGTCAAATAAACCTTTATGAAGACAGATGTATCCGAGGAGCACATCAGGCATATAATACTTTACGAGTTTAAAAAAGGCAATAGCGCAGCAGAAACTACATGTACAAGGCATTTATGGTGCAGAATCTCTCAATGAAAGAAAATGTCAAAGGTGGTTTCAGAAGTTTAGATCAGCTGACCACAGCTTAACTAATGCACCACATACAGGTCATCCTGTTGAGTTTTACAATGACTTAGTGCTGGCTGCACATGACAAAGATTGTGCTGTAACAGTTAAAGAACTAGCACAGAAGCTTAATTCAACCCATTCAACAGTTCATTGTCATCTGCAACAGCTTGGAAAGGTGTCAAAAGTTGGAAAATGAGTCCCCTATGATTTGACAGAAGCCAACTTTCAGAGCAAGAGTGGACATTTGCACTTCTCTGCACTCTTGTGAATGTAGCTCACCTTCTTTGGACCAGTTAGTGACTGGAGATGAAAAATGGATATTTTATAAAAATATTAAGTGCTGCAGACAATGGCTCAAGTAAACTAGCTAATGCATAGCCCAAAATGGACCTCCACCCTAGGAAAGTCTTGTTAAGCATTTGGTGGGATATTGCTGGTGTGATCCACTTTGAGTTGCTGCCACTCAATGTAACAATTATATTAGACTTCTATTGTCAACAGTTAAAGTGCTTGAATGTTACACTGAAAGAAAAGGTACCTGCTTTGATCAATCATAGAGTGTCACACCAGAATAATGCACAACTCCATACAGCAAGGATCACATCTGTAAAGATTTAAGAGTTAGACTGAAAAAACTTCCTCATCCTCCTTATTCTCCAGACCTTGCCCAATCTCCATCTGATTATCATCTGTTCCAAAGTTTGCAGAATTATCTTGATGGAAAAGAGCTTGGAACACATGAAGATGTTGAAACTATCCTCTCTACATTCTTTTCTTCCAAACCTCAAGAATTTTATAGAAGTGGCATTCAGGAGCTCGTGAATCATTGGCAGGAAATAATTAATTATAATGAAACATCCATTATTGATTAAATAACATTAAAAGCATTAGAATTCCTTTATCATTTTTGTAACTAAAATTGGACATTACTTAAGGGTTGGTCTGATATATAAAAGAGAAAAACAAGTTGGCATTCTCTTTAAAAAAAAAAGATACAAGTTTCTTCAGAACAGAGGAAAACTAATACGAACAAATAAACATGAATATGAGAAACAGTTTAAATTAATATGTCAAAATTTAAGGTCTGTTTCTTAAATATTTCAAGTTTCATCCCTTACCCATATAAGTCTAGAATAACGATACATATAAAAATTGCTGAGATATTTTACTATATCTAAAAAACATTAATTTTTACTTTCACAGTTTTCACGAATAATTATGAAACTTAAGGACCTACCTTCATTTGGTTTAGAACAATATCCAAAGTTAAACACAGCTGCTGATGTTGTGATAGTTGTACTTTTTGAGGAGATTGTCAAACCCGAAGATTCGGTTGTACCTTGTTCTGTACAATTGGTGTCTACATTCTGTATATTGAATTTTTTCTCTATTTCTTTTACGTACTTCTCATAATCCTGAAATACAGGTGTAAAATTACAATAAGGGCTTTTGCTCAGGTGCTTTTGAATCCACTCCATAAAATTCTCATTCAGCGTTTTTAACTGTTGGTAGTATCGAACATCTCTGGAGAGTGATTTATTTTCCTTTTTGGTAACATTCTGTGTGGCTACCTGTAATCCTGTTGACGACGAACTCTCAGAGCCTACATTTTTATCAGTAGTTGAAGAATGACCCAAAACAGTTGTACCATTTGTAAATGACATGGATGGATTTATATTTGAGGAATTGACAGAACTGGAAGCAGGTGCTGGTTTAGAACCAAAGCCACTAAAACCAGAGAATGGATTTGCACTGACACCCTGAAAGAATAAAACAAAAAAACTGTACAGAAGTAATATTAATACAAATACTTTAACAAAAAAAAACTTCATATATACAAATGATAATACAAAACCTTCAAGACCTAGCACAAAAAAATTTATTTGTACTTTTATTTCATGAAAATATGACATTCAAAACTAACAATTGAGAAAAAAATGAAAAACAAATACTTCCACATCACTGAAGTGGTTAATATCGCAACCAAAAAGAGCTAATTTCAAAAAGTAGTTAAATAAGCATCATTACGTAATACTGAAACAAAAATATTTGAACTACTTCTACAGAGTGAAGCTTTCCCCATTCAAGTTTTCACGACAAAACTTTGTATTCCCCAGCAGAACTTGACAATTAATCTCAGCAAATTACCTATGAGCATCAATTACAGTGATTAATGTCATTAAAGGAAAAATAATTAATGAACAAAAGTAAAAAAAAACAAATTTGAATTATTACAACTACACAGGTAATTTAAATAGTCATTATGAGTTCACATTTTCAATTAATTCAAAATTGTTCAGCTTAATCAATTAATCTTACAACTCAAAAAGACAATCAACTAATCAGAATCAGTTGTTCTGGATTATTATTATTTTTAACTATTCAAACTATCCAAGTTTGAGAGTAATGGATTAGTTAAATGTAACTGACTATGATGAGGCTTACTGTCAATAAAAATGGAAGATTTGAGAGTTATAAAACTATTTTTGAGAACTTTCCTAGGACATTCTGATAAAAATACTGAATTTCAAATTTACAGTAAAGATGATTGATTTTCATTTATTGGTGCAAAGGAACAAGACTATCTGGTGCTAAACAACCAGTAAAAAATTAAAAATAAAATTATTAAAATAAGTGTCACACAGACCACAGATTGGTGCATCAATCCCAGATAAAAGAAAAGGATGAGTTAAAGTGTGACCAATGCATAGACTAGCCAAGACAACTTCTTCCTTCCGATGTTTAAGGAAGCAAAACAATCAAAGAGCAGCAGAAGTTTTTAGCTGGAAAAGTTTGTTATCACATTGCTCGCTCCAAGTAGTTTGTTATCACATTGCTCGCTCCAAGTAGTTTGTTATCACATTGCTCGCTCAAGTAGTTTGTTATCACATTGCTCCCTCCAAGTAGTTTGTTATCACATTGCTCGCTCCAAGTAGTTTGTTATCACATTGCTCGCTCAAGTAGTTTGTTATCACATTGCTCCCTCAAGTAGTTTGTTATCACATTGCTCCCTCAAGTAGTTTGTTATCACATTGCTCCCTCAAGTAGTTTGTTATCACATTGCTCCCTCAAGTAGTTTGTTATCACATTGCTCGCTCAAGTAGTTTGTTATCACATTGCTCCCTCCAAGTAGTTTGTTATCACATTGCTCCCTCCAAGTAGTTTGTTATCACATTGCTCCCTCAAGTAGTTTGTTATCACATTGCTCCCTCCAAGTAGTTTGTTATCACATTGCTCCCTCCAAGTAGTTTGTTATCACATTGCTCCCTCCAAGTAGTTTGTTATCACATTGCTCCATCCAAGTAGTTTGTTATCACATTGCTCGCTCCAAGTAGTTTGTTATCACATTGCTCGCTCCAAGTAGTTTGTTATCACATTGCTCGCTCAAGTAGTTTGTTATCACATTGCTCCCTCCAAGTAGTTTGTTATCACATTGCTCCCTCCAAGTAGTTTGTTATCACATTGCTCCCTCCAAGTAGTTTGTTATCACATTGCTCGCTCCAAGTAGTTTGTTATCACATTGCTCGCTCCAAGTAGTTTGTTATCACATTGCTCGCTCAAGTAGTTTGTTATCACATTGCTCGCTCAAGTAGTTTGTTATCACATTGCTCGCTCCAAGTAGTTTGTTATCACATTGCTCGCTCCAAGTAGTTTGTTATCACATTGCTCCCTCCAAGTAGTTTGTTATCACATTGCTCGCTCAAGTAGTTTGTTATCACATTGCTCGCTCAAGTAGTTTGTTATCACATTGCTCGCTCCAAGTAGTTTGTTATCACATTGCTCGCTCCAAGTAGTTTGTTATCACATTGCTCGCTCAAGTAGTTTGTTATCACATTGCTCGCTCAAGTAGTTTGTTATCACATTGCTCGCTCAAGTAGTTTGTTATCACATTGCTCGCTCCAAGTAGTTTGTTATCACATTGCTCGCTCCAAGTAGTTTGTTATCACATTGCTCGCTCCAAGTAGTTTGTTATCACATTGCTCCCTCCAAGTAGTTTGTTATCACATTGCTCGCTCCAAGTAGTTTGTTATCACATTGCTCGCTCCAAGTAGTTTGTTATCACATTGCTCGCTCCAAGTAGTTTGTTATCACATTGCTCGCTCCAAGTAGTTTGTTATCACATTGCTCGCTCCAAGTAGTTTGTTATCACATTGCTCGCTCCAAGTATACTACCAATTGGCATGGAGCCTTGAATACAGGACTATAGTGCATGTATGAAACAGACATGGCCATGACAGAAGCAGAGCAGGTGGACTTAGCTGTGATGCCAGTAAACTCATTCCCATAAATACTGACATGGACTGGTGTCCAGAAGAACTAGATAGAAATGGATATTAAATAAAAATAGGAGAGTCAGTTTTGAATACCAATGAGAACAGGATGAGAACTAATGTGAAGGAATTCCAGAGTCAGTAGAGAGCTAAGTATAAAGAGTAAAGTTTGTGTACTGCACAGCTTCTACGTGATTCAAGGTGAGAGAAATGGCAATGAACACAGAAAGTGCACAGAAAATCCTGTGTGCAACAACCACACTACAATAAACCATGACAGAGCCCACAGAGTCATCTGATTTAAAACCACAGGCATAAGTGAAAATAAAAGGATGGTTCGAAAGATGTTTGGCAAATAGAACAACTCGAAGTATCCACCTTCTTTAGATGACTCAACTAAATTTCAAATTTGGGGATGGTAATAAGCCATGGTGGGATGGGCTGACCAATGGAGACAGCAATGTCATCCAAGTACAGACCCAATTCAGCCAAATGCTCTTGGATACAATGGTGAAAAGGAACAATGACAGACAATCTATTCTGAAAAACATGGCTCACTGAGGAAGGAAAACACAACACCACGTGGGATGCTGTGGTAAGGATTGGAGTTTAAAAGTATACAGTAAAAACAGTTGCAAACAGTGGAACTGTAGAGGAGGTTCATGAGAGTCAGTGTACAAACTCTGTATTGTAGAAGTGCAGAAAGCCCTCATGAATGGGGTCCAACATCTTCAAAGCCCAGATCCTGACAGAGCCATAGACCATGTACCCATACTTGAGTCTCAATTGAATGAGGGCATGATAGATCATTAGCATGGAACATTGATCTACTTCCCAAGAGGTGGAAGAGAGAATGCAGAGAATGTTCAGTGATTTTGTACACTTGATGCGTAGCTACTTGACGTGTGAAATGAAAGCATACAGTCAAATACAAGCCCCAAGATCTCTGCTTCAAGGACCACAGGAAGCACAACTTTGCCAAGATGAAGCTGGGGGTTTGGTGAATACATCATTGGTGACAGAAATGCATGTAAACGGTTGTAAAGAGAGAGAAAAGGTAAAACCATCTCCTGTGGACCACTTCAGTAAACTAATTAGTACAGCCTGCAGCTACTGCTTAATAAATTTCATGCTTAATGACTGACATGAGAAAGTTATTGACAGAGTCCATTTGCAACTACAGGGGAGTTGTTCCAGTTAGGAACTACCATGACATAACAGGATTTAAACTTTGTGAATCTTATAGAAATCTCTTAACATTTAAAAATACATTTCAATTACTCAGTTGCTTGGTAAAGTGAGAAAAGAGAGTACATTTTTTTCTCTCACAAACTTAATTTTATTTTTAGCAGTTTCTGAAAACTTTCAGTACTAAAAAAAACTGCCAACTTTATGAGCACTTCAAATGTGGCAGCATGTTATTACAAATAAATATTCAGTCTTTACTCACATTTGTTGCAAGACAATAAAAGACCTTTATTTTAATGTAAATAAATCCGAATGATGAGACAATATCTAATCACAAAAAAAAAAAAAAATGTAGTTACCGAGACAAAAATACAGGCACTTCTAAATAAAGCAGTGCTTTATCTTAAAAACTAAAGATAATAAAATACAGTTAAGAAGACTTAAATAACATTTACAATTTGAGTAAAAACTTTCATTAACATTTTATAAGTGGGGTGTAGAAACCTTGAATCCAGTGACATAAATAAATGCATCATAAAACTAACAAGTTTCTTTCTACTCGATGTATGTGTAACAATGCAGTGATTCCCAACCTTCTTCCAACTGAGGACCAACAAGTTCCAATCCTGAAATTACACAAATTACTTCACCCAACATTAATTTTATAAAGTACTATTATATCATGTTGTAAAACAACACTTACATAGCCATCTTTTGGAACATTTTTTTTTTTTTTTTTCAATTTTGTTGTGGATCAGTCAAAATATATACAAAATAGCATTGATCCACAGACAGGCAACTGAAAGCCACTGTAATTATCTACATACTTGATTATACTGAATATACAAACTTTAGTGCAGTGTTAGGGTTATGAATTACTGTGAAATTTTGTTCTTTCAAACTCTCTTAGTTTTAAACAGCTATTTATAACCAGTAACAGTGCCATTTGCCATACTGTTAATAACAACATAATTTAATCATGAATCCATAACTTCTATTGTGAAATACATTTCCAAGAAATTTTGTTGAAACAATCTTCGAACCAGAATGAAACGAAAGTTTTACATTTCCTAGTTTCCAATGCAGGGGCACTAAGAGAATTTAGTTATTACTCAACATTTCATGAAAGAATGTACTTAAATTTTAGATTATCACTGACCTGCAAATTTTAGAAACTAAACCCATGTTATGATGTTTAAATACATAAATCTTGACTGAGCAGAACAAACCTGATCATTTTTAATCACAAAATTGCTTTCAAGAGTACAAGCCAAACAGTTTTCAACTTGAAGTAGAAAATTCTAGTTGAATTACATAGTTATTATTTTTTTCCAATAGGATTCTGAAATCAGTTGATATTTACTGGTGACTATTTTACTATTGTTATACTTGTTAATAAATAACTTTGCAATTTTTATCTGGGCAATCAAAAACTTGGGAAAACAGGTTTGATTAAGCATGTTCCCTCTTTCCATATGACATTCACTGACTGTATAACCAAAAGTAACCATCAGTTTCCATACTATAACTTTTCATGTTTTGTACATGTTCACAGTTTGGTAAGCTTTCAGTCAACTTTATAAGACTGTTAGACACAAAAAAATTTTTTTAATTAATTACTTTTCTACTAATGATATGTCCTTGAATATATGAAGTCAGTGTTGAGTGCTACAAGTGGAATGTTATTTTCATATCTTTAAAAATACTTTATTTAAAAATTTAAGTATCATGTGTATAGCCTATGAAATATCCTAAATAAATAAGAAACTTTGTTTTAATAAAAGTTATTATTTTATCTATTTTAAATCTATACAGATTTGGTCGATTTGACAGACCTTGTAACTACCATAAAAACATACAAAATAACTTTTTCTCCTAGAATGACTATAGACTGTATCCAAAATAGATTGAAGCTTGTAACAGTTTACAACTTTTTATACACAATGCTGTCATTTGAAATGTGTCTAATTAATTATTCTGCCACACAAGTTATAAATCACTTGGCAAATACAAAGCTCACAAACATACTGAATGATATAAGCAGCAAGCAAGCATGTTAAGTGTTTTAATTCTCATTATCTTACCTATAACATGTTTCTAATTTTACAGTTCAGTTACTTTTATAATAACAAATAAACAATAGATAAACTGTACTTACCTTTGAAATCTGTTTTTTGCTGTCAGTTTCCAATGATATTTGAACTGCTTTTTTTAAAATAATGATGTTACTAGTTCAGTAATTAACTTATTTACTTAAATAATACACCTAAGAGCACAAAATAATTGCACACAAAGCAATTTTCTATAACTATTACATCAGGTCATCCCATAAGTAATGTCCAAAATTTTAATACAGATGAAAAACAGATATTTTAAAAAAATATTAAGTGCTGCAGACAATGGCTCAGGTAAACTGGCTAAAGCACAGCTCAAAATGGCCCTCCACCCTAAGAAAGTCTTGTCAAGCATTTGGTGGGATATTGCTGGTGTGATCCACTTTGAGTTACTGCCACTCAATGTAACGATTACATCAGACTTCTATTGTCAACAGTTAGAGTGCTTGAATGTAACACTGAAGGAAAAGGGACCTGCTTTGATCAGTTGTAAAGGTGTTGTGTTACACTAAGATAATGCACGGTCCCATACAGCAAGGATTACATCTGTAAAGACTGAAGAGCTAGACTGGAAAAAGCTTTCACATCCTCCTCATTCTCCAAAACTTTTAAAACTATCTTAATGGAAAAAAACTTGAAACACATGAAGATGTCAAAACTATCCTCTCTATATTCTTTTTCTCCAAACCCCATGAATTTTATAGAAGTGGTATTAAGAAACTTGTGAATTGTTGGCAAGAAGTAATCAATAATAATGGAACATACATTATTGATTAAATAACATTATAAGCATTTGAAATCCTTTCTCTTTTTCTGAACTTAAAATCAGACATTACTTAAGGGATGACCTGATAATTTAACTTGCTTTCTAAGTAAGACTTAATCCCCTTTACTGCTCACCTGAACACTGCAAGATAATTTCAAACTGATGACTAAATTAATGATACTACAAACAAAAAAACAATAAAGCATTACATATCATTTTATAGATTAAGACATTACTATTCTATTGCTCATAAATGATATAGTATAAAATGTCGGACTGAATTATCTGCTATATGTGAAAGAGAGAATGTGAGGCGAGTATGACTAGTAGGTCTGGTTTTCTAGATTATGACTCATTACACAAATACGACTAACGGCTATAAAAGTTAGACTTTGCCTTAGTAATATCTATAATGTAATGAGTAATTTATGTTAAATTACACATTTCAGAGAAGGGTTATAAAAAGTAGAGAATGGGTAAGGTCTAGAAAACAAATGTTAAAATTCTCTTACTATGAGAGATTGAGAATTTTTTAAAATATTTCCTTGCAAAATTAAGAACTTTAAATTTATATGATATTAAAAATTGATTTATTAATTACATTTTATGCCATGTTTATTAGTATATATTAATAATAAAGTAGCTTAATCATATTTTCAATGGAACTCTTTAAAAGGTCATAACACAAGCACTTTGACACACACGTAAACAGGGTTAACAAAGCTGAATAATTAATTTAATATAATCAAACTACTTAAGAACAGCAGTTATATTGAATGTCATGTAAACTGAATTATTAAAAGTTATTAAATAGATTAATTTCATGAAAACAGTTAACTAATTACAAGTTTCCATTTACTTTTGTGTTAAATTATTCAAACAACCAAGTGAAATTATGATTAAATAAACTGTCATAAATATAATCAACTAATCAAAACTTACAATTTGCCTTTACTGAATATGTATTTTTAACAGGTACTTTAATACATCCACTGATGAGGTCAGCTACTTTTGTTTAATACTGCCTCTATATACAAACTTTTTCTTCACACATGCCACAAGACTTGCTCTCACCCTACTGGAAATAGTATATTCCACTGTGTCTCTCTTATACAAATTATCATGTGACATCTAGTGACCAATAGTAGCACAGCATGTTCATGTGACACAAATGACTCCCTCTACCAAACCTTTACTTCAAAGTTTAGTAGAAGGTGTGAGCACCAGATAACTGGGTAGGATGTGACATCTAGTGACCAATAGTAGCACAGCATGTTCATGTGACACAAATGACTCCCTCTACCAAACCTTTACTTCAAAGTTTAGTAGAAGGTGTGAGCACCAGATAACTGGGTAGGGAGGGTTGGAAATGTGAGTGAAAGTAAGTACATAACAGAAATACATTTACAGTGTAAGAAAGTTATATCTTCTGATGCAGTATTTCTTTACAAGATAAGCTAGAATCCCACACTGACAAGAAAATAACAGAAAAAACAAACAAAACTGTCTAAAGCATACCCCTGACAGTGAAAGAAATAGATCCAATGTTCAGAAGAGTAGAAATGCACCACTTCTGATCTAAATATACTCCCATGTTTATAATTTGTAAAACCAGACATGCTAATGACATTTATGAAAAAAAGAGGAAAGGGTATATAGCCTGGCGCCCTGGGAAATTTTTAAAAAATGGATGCTATTTGGTGCAATCTAGGACATAATTTCTTTATGTTTTTTGACATTGCAATGTCGGAAAAGTACACAATATATATCATATAAAATAACAAAAGGAAATTAAAAGACTAAATCAAACTAATAAAAACTATAACTTTCATTTACAGTTTTAGCAGATTGATTTATTCTTTTAATTTGCATTCATTTTTTAGAAGATATATCAAAATATCTAAAATTAACAAATAAAATAAAAAGTAAATAAATGAAATTTAAGATTGTTTATTTGCTATTTATTCAGTTTAATTTTTTTCTAAATCAAAATATATTAGTAATATGAGTTAATAAAGCCAAAATAACTCAGTAAATATTTCAAATACAAATCATTTCATTATTATCCTTTTTGTCATCAATAACATCATCATCATCAACTACTGGTATGCTGCCAATTAAATGTTTTACAGTCATTGCCAATAACTACTTCTCTGCTGCATATATTCCATTAAAATTTCAAATCCCATAAAATTACTCTTTTGACTAATCATGACTACCTACAGTTCAAATTGTTCATCTATGCAATCTTGTCATTATACTACTGGTACGTACCTTAATGTCAGTGAATTTTCCATTCTTTCACAAATTGACAATACAAACTAAAACAGCATATGAAGGAAAGCTATGACATTGCTTAAAAATTCAACTACTGATATGGTTCAATATTAAACTACTGATATCAGTGATATGCCTCAGAAATTAAATTTTTTTACAGTCACTGACATCAACAACTACTGCTCTGCTGCATGTATTCCATTAAAATTTCAAATTACTTAAAATTACTCTACATGACTACCTACAGTAAAACTTGTTCATCTATACAATCTTGTCAGTAGATTACTGGTACCTCAATATCACTATATTTTTCATTCTTTCACAATACAAACTGAAACAGCAAATCAAGGAAAGCTTTGACATTGCTTCAAAATAAAATTAATGATATGCTTTAAAATAAACCACTGGCACTGTATGCTGCAGATAATAATAAAATGTTTTTCAGTCACTGATATCAACTTCTGCTCTGCTGCATAAATTACAGTCAAATTTCAAATTACTTAATTTCCTTTAATCAATCTTGGCTACTTTTCTCTTTTTTGAGACAAGGGTTTCCAGTGCTCTCTTCCGAGCTTTTTTTCTCTCCTTCTCTGAATGAGCAGCTCTCCGTGCCTCTGCGGCTTTTTGGACTTTTTCTTTAGCCAAGGTGGCTAGGCCAGATTTCACAGAACCATAGGCCTCAAGCCTTTCTGCCCTTTTGTTCTGATTCTCCCTCAGCTTTGAGGTATACTTTGAAGGTGCTGATCTAATGTCCTTACACATTCTCTTGTCTACAGGATCAAAATGAACATCTTTTCTTTTAAACATTTCAATCGCTGTTGTTTCTTTGGAGCATAGAGAATATTTTATCGTCTGGTATGCACACGATACCAGACCACAAGACCTGCAACGAGACAAAACGAGGCTGCCTCCAAGATGGCGGTCAGATTTTTTTTTCTTTCTGCAATAAACATTGAGAAAATATAATTTCTCCTCAAAAACCACCTACCCGGCCCCCAAATCACTCATATTTTCTCCTTGAATTTACATGAATCTCGTGGGTGATCCTTGGCCATTTGAAAACCGAGGAAATCCGCGTTTCAGCGGAAAAATGGCACGCATGGTAAAACACCAAAGTGAAACTTGTGAGGAGCAGAAGGACTAGGGAATATTGGAAAATACTTGAGAAGTCAGATACATCCAAAACCTCTTTCACAGGGTACTGACATCCATGTGAGGGTAGATGTTGATCATATTGTTTCTATCTCGCACCCAAGAATCAGGGATGAAGATCCACACTGATTATTTAATACAACACAAAATTCATCAGTCTGGGAGCTGCCACCCAGGAATGAAAGAATGGAATCAACTCATGTGAAGACTTATGTTGAATGGTTCAACAGAATCCAAAACTTCAATGCCAGGAACAGATATCTACATGAAGGTAGGATGAAGATTCCAAATCAAAAGAGTGAACTGCATTTGTGACAGATCAAATCTACTGTTTGTGTTAAACAATAGAGGCCATGCCAGCCAGTCCAGCAACAGATTATAACTCCACAGTATTGTAAATCTATAAGTAAGCCATGTAATCCTGGAAGGAGAGGGATCAACTCCATGTATCATGATCAGGAGGCCTTGTTGCATCTACAAAAGCAAAATGCCACTGCCCTACTCTCAAATGAATGGTTATAGCTAACTTTTTTCTGAAACCCATTCTAGAGGATGCCTTCATGATCAACCACCTCAGTGTCTTGGAACTGAAAAGTAGCAAGAAATTTCATATTCCACTCGAGGAAGAACGGGGAGAATGCAGTGATGAGTCTGGTGAAATGTTATCACTAGAGGTACTAAAACAGGTGACCATGAAACTCCATTTTGAAAAGCAGACAATACTGATTTATTCACTCAAATCATGGTAGGGTTGAGAAACTACCCTCTTCTGCTTTACCCATGCAAATCCATGGGTGGTGTAGTCCAATGTGAAAATGCTTATAAAGCAATTATCACAAATTAGATAACCTCTAGCAATCTTGTGGAGCACCTCATCTTGAGGTTAGCATGCAGAGCTATGGATGAGAGAGTGAAATCAACATGGTCTACAGTGTAAATTTGAGGTTAAAGAATACCTGTCTTAAAGACAGATGAAATAAGGACCACGAGAAAATTGGTACAAATGTAGAGACAGTTAGGACATGGAAAATACATCAGAATACCAATCTGAATCTGGAAGAAATACATAAACACAGTGAGAACAGGAGAAGTAAAAATCCTAAGGAATCTGAAAAAACAAAAGGTATGGGAGAGAGCTACCAGATATTGATCTGAAAAGCAAGGAGAGCAAAACCCATTGCTGAAGAGAAAGTAAAGGAATTGTGCTACCAGTGACAAAGGGCTTACCAGAGGGAAATTCCCTGACAGCAGAAGACTTTCCATGGAAGAAGTTAACAAGGAGGTAACTTTATGTTTGAAACTAGATTTTCTTACCAAGGACTGGAAAAACACCATGCATGGAGATACAGCACAAGGTGATAGTAATGTAAAATGGGAGATTGAAGTTGACAAAGAAAAGAGGGAACAGTGGAAAAGGGACAGGTGATGAGAGGTGCAGACACTATAACATTTGAAACCAACAATGTTGTGCTAGACAACATGGTGCAATCAGGACAATCCGACAAAGGTGTAGTATACCATATAAATCATCCAGTGAAGCAACCAGATGGGAGGGTAACACATAAAGGTATTTGGGAGAACAATCCTGGTTGAAGGCATCAACACCCAAAGCCTGTGGATGTGATACAAGTGACCAAAAGATGAACACCTTGGTACTCCAGCCCGTTGCAAACTCATCCAATTGGAAAGAATCCCTGAGAACACAAATGTCTCTGAAAATGAGCAAATCTAATAATCACTCTGTGGTAAAGATTTGGTGCAGGTGTGTAAGACTCTCTGTGACTAGTTTGAAAGTACCTAGCACATGACATGATAAGACAAAAGAGATGTGCGTGGGCTCAGAATAGAACATTCAAAATCTGAAACAGATCATGCACCTCCTTTGTGAGCCACTATCATAGAGCTGTGTCAATGAACCATCACCAAAGTAATGGGAAAGAGAAAGGAAGTGATGCAATGCTTGATAAACTCTGAGAAATTTGAGAACATTGATATGCAAGACAGTTTCATCTACATACCTAGAAGGTGAAGCTCCGTGGTGACTGACTAAAGCCTCCATCCAAGAAAAGAAGCTCTGTGAACAAATATATCCAAGCTCAAGGGAGGAAGTGGCATGCCCACCGACTTACGAGCTTTGACTATCTACCACTGCAGATTGTCTCTCAGGGCAGGAGGAGAAATAGGATACTCAGCAATGCTCCATTTTTCATGAAGTCTTCACTGCAAGGATCTCTTATGAGCATGACTTAGAGTAACCTATGCATGACAGAAGCTCTTGGGCAATAAGTGACCAAGCTGTAAGTGCACAGTGAACTAAAAGGTCCATGAAATATAGACATAATGGAGAAGGTAGAGCACAACAGATGTTGGTGTCAGAAAAGACCCCTAAGTGCATCAGATATTGGGTGAACTGCAGGATTTACTTCTACAATTTGGTCAAACAGCCCACTCAAGCTGTTACAGAAAGGTCCACTTCTGCTCAGAATGAGTTACAAGAAGCCAGTCATAAATGTAATTATGAAATCACATTCCCAGAGTATGAATATGGCAAGCATAAACAAGAATGATATTACAAAATATGTAAGGAGCAGAGGCATGTCTGAATGAGACTGCCACAAAATCGATAAACCACTCAGAAATGAATAAACCAAAGGTAAGGAAAATACAGAAATGCAATCATGACACAAAAGTGGGATTGAAGACGTTCATTTTCATCCTCCACAACTCTGGAGGAAATGCCCATCTCAGGGTGGGAAAACCCCACAGTTAACTGTGATGTGTATGATGAAGCAGTCGAGGAGTGATAAATTCATGAATGACCTCCAATCCATATTGTTTTTGGGGACTGCAAATAGATGCGAATAAAAAATCTCCCTTCAGTTGTCGAACTGGTTTGATAGCTTGCTACAAAAGCGAAATTTGAACTCCTTCCGACAGATATTAGCATGTGTCACAGGATCTCAAAGAAGAGAAAAAGAAATGAGAGGTAGGAAAGGAAACATGATTGTGGAACCCCCTGAAAAAACTTGCATAACCCATTGATCACTGACAAAAAGAAACCAGCAAGAAAGAAAATCCAACAATTTAGCTCCCACTGGACCTGAACCCAACAGTACTACTAGTGATGGGTGACAGGTTGTCAATCCCCTTGATGAAAGAAAGTGCCTAAATTTGAAGAAATGGGTGTGAGAATGAAGTATGAGAAATAGGAATAGGTGGCATGAGGCCACAAATAGGCCACAGAAGTTGAAAGGATGGACTGCTGGCAGACTGTTGTTATGTGCAGCTTGATGTTTTAAGGGATAACACTGATTACAATGTAAAAAAAAGAGCAAGATGCAAGTCTCTGAGGTAGGTGAAGAGTAAAGTGACACAAGCTAAAACTGAGTCCCTACCTATAATACCTTAGCATAAAAAGAAACTATATATGTAATGCCAGAGCTGAGGATGATATACAGACTAATGCAGAGGACAAAAGGTGAAGGACATCAGAAGACAATCTGTCTAAATCTTTATGGAGAGCCTCTGAGAGCAGAGGTATGGAAGAAATATATTTTAGAAGGATAGTAAGGGTATAAACAAAGGTGAAAGTATGAGGCATGTGTGAATCTGACATTAAGTTATAAAGAACATAATAAAATACTTACAGACTGAAATATTAACAAACTTCATATATTTATCAATGATACTGAGAAAATGGCATTTATGTGTTTGACTTAATAAGCACCTTTAATTAAAACACACTAAGGGTCATACATATAAATATACGCATTCAGTACATTGTAATTAACAAATTCCAATTCCATATTTCTTTAACAATAAATTCTTTCAGCAAAATATAACTTGCTTATAGCATAATCCACCTCTTTATTAGATCTACAACATCAATTAAAATAAGAAAGAAATGGATATCATTAAAAGTATCATATAAAATGTTTATCATGTTTTGAAAAATGTTATGCTGAAGTTGAATAATAATGACACATCAAAACATCCAATACATGCATGCTTTTCTCACATGAAACCATTCTTTTTATTAAAAGTATTCCAGCTCTACTTGGTTTATGTGGTTTACACACATACACACACACACCAATTTTTTATTCAAGTTCTTTCTTATTTAAAAATTTCATAAGGCTAAAATACATATTCTTTCATTGCAACCTGACTCACATTCCAGAAGTTTGGTCAACAGTGTTTTACATTTATATTAAGCCATTAAAAACTCAAAGTTTATACACCTTAAACTGTACCAATGAGTAGCACTATGTTTATACCATTTCTACAATTTTAACCAAAATCACATATTATATATAATGTATTACCTTTACTAGTTTTGGCCTCTAACATAAGATTATGTCCAAACATTATAACATAATTATCTTTAATCTTCTACAGAAAAGAAATTCATTCAAAAGTTAATTAAAAAATAAATCTTTCTTGCCTAGAATCTCAAATCACACAGAATAAAGTTATGTTAATATCCAAGAAAATAAAGACCAAACTTTTAATTTCAAAATATTTGAAAGACTTTAAAAACATACAAAAGCACTCTGAAATGTACAATATGGAGTTTCGTATACAAATTTCACTTGATTAATAAGCATAGCTAACAATGCAAAGAAGGTTAACTTATCAATTATATTAGCTAGTAATCAAATGTAATTATTTTCAGGTCATTTCCCCATAATATGGGCCAAAGGTTGCCTGGAGGGGTCATCTGTTTTAACCACTCACGGCTGTGTATTCTGTCAGTCAGTAGATACTAAAATGGCACCACATAAGGGATGCTTAATATTGTAATTTGTACCATTATGACATTAGTAAGATGTACACATCACAAATCATGAAAAAAAATTACATACTCTGTATACTACAAAATAACACAACAAACTCGAAAAGCAAAAAATGAAAATAAATGCTACTCTTAAATTTTAGTTACTCTCGACTCAGAACATTTTTGGGGACCATGTAGAAATACATCTAATTTACTATTAGGTTTTGCATTGTAAGCTTAAAACTAGCCTAAATCTCCTAACTGTCTGCAACTTCAAAGATATTATTAGGTTTACAGCCATAAAATACCATTAACAGCAAGGGTTAACTAATCAAACTATGCATTCTGATGTTTATAAAATAAAATGCACAAAAAGTATATTTACTTATCAATACTAATGCCCCCTGCTAGTGTAGCAGTAAGTCTATGGATTTACAATGCTAAAATTAGGGGTACAATTCCCCTCAATGGGCTCAGCAGATAGCCCAATGTGGCTTTGCTATAAGAAAACAAATACAAACACATACATCATTACTAATGGCCAGGTTGATTTTTAGTTTTTCTCAACATACACACTTACTTTGAATGGAAAATATTAATATTGTACAATTTAAAATTTTATTAATATTGCACATTTTTATTTTTCATATGAGAGAGAAGAAAGTGAAATTATAAAAGAACTAACTCATAATAGATATGTTCCAATATTAATAAACTCACAGAATGATTGGACATAAAAGTGATGAAAATACAAATTAAATTTATTATCACTGTGGCCCATACCAGTTACTGTCCTATTTCTTGAAGAATATCATAAAAAAACTTTATAAAATAATATTTAGAAAATCTTAAACAGTTACAACTTAGTGCCAAGTTACGAAAGTTAACATTTAAATAGGCTTTGAAGCAAATGTTTTGTCTACACCCTAAATTATAATTTGAGTTATGCAGTTTTAATTCTCTTAAGAGATTGTTAGATGTTCATTAAAAACTATGCTTTTCTGGTGGGCAAAGAATTGTTTAACCCTTTCACTAAGGGACATGGATCAAAGGCTATGTCACTGAAGTTGTGGGCTTTTATTCAAACTTTTATTGAACTATTATTTTATGAACTTATGTCAATTTTTAATATTACATGCAAGTTAATTTCTTAATTAAAAAAATAAATATTAAAAGAACATCTAAATATAGAATTTAGTGAGTCACATGGTATGCTGAATGTAGCATTGTTTAAAATTAGATGTTTGTGATGTCAAAATATCAAGTCAATAGTTTTGTACAAATTAGAAACTCAAATTATTATTATTATCAAGCTAGAATACAAAATAAGAACCTCATATCTTTTTATTTTATGGCTTATGTACTGAATCAATCACAGTGGCACTGTTCATCTCTTTCCATTTTTCAAAA
Organism: Tachypleus tridentatus; assembly: GCF_004210375.1. NCBI lineage: Eukaryota > Metazoa > Arthropoda > Merostomata > Xiphosura > Limulidae > Tachypleus > Tachypleus tridentatus. Next base: position 127,942,267 of record NC_134831.1, on the reverse strand, counting down.
AAGTCTTATATGCACTTACTTCAATATATAACATGTGAATAACCAATTAACAAATTAGAATGTCCCAAGAGTGGTTTTTCAGCCATTTTAATCTGTGAAAAGGCTATCACATTCTTTTGATCAACAATTTCAAGGAGGCAGGTTGTGTCTTTATGATTTTGTGGTTATTCAACTGTATATATATATAAAACCTTAAACAAATTTTGTTTGATATCCTCCAAGTGTGGAATTTTAAAAGGCTTAGCAACCAATGTCTAGCAGCAAATGAGTACAAACGTCATAGTAAGATGAGATAATTGTTTGCTTTACTTCTTGATTTGTTGTTCTATATTTTAAGAACAATAACTTTAATAATTTAGTAATAATCTGTATGTCTGTGTACACATACACAATGTACACATTCATATATCTTATGTATCCACTGTATCTGTGTGCTGCCCCTCACTCTCTCTGCATAATATTATGCGACACCATGTTCTGTGATAATTCTCCTCAACATAGCAGAGGTTATTATTCCAAATGCTGCAGTAACAGCTGCTTTCAACTCATCATTAGTATTACTGAATATAACATAATAACATATGGATGAGTAGGGACTTACAGGCCACCCTGTATAATAATTGAAATGTCATTGTATATTACAAAATACTAGACCACTAGAACATAGCCAAGACAAGAAAGAGTAAATGTCATTTAAATATAACTGAACACATGAGTACAGGTGCACTGCATCAATGCAAATTATGTAATGTTAGCTAGGCATAACTGGAAGATTAATATAATAATAACAATAAATATATATATATAGTATTATAGGACTTAAGCTACTTAGACTAAACACTTGTATTTGTGTTATAGATGTCATCATTCTAGCATGAAATAAAAGCATAATTTACTTTTATTTCCTTTATGATGGTTGTGAGGTTGGTCAAGTAATAGACTCCATGTATTTAGGGTATAGAAAATGACGAAATACAGTCTTACTGAAAACAAACAACTGAAATAATCTTGTAGAGAAAAATATACATGTAAAAACAGCTCATTTGGGTTGAGAAAATTTTTTTTACAAAAAGGAGCGAACAATGTTTTGACCTTCTTCGGTCATCATCAGGTTCACAAAGAAAAGAAGAGGTAACTGACCAGAAGCTGACCACATGTTTGAAAGGGGTTGTGTAAGTAAGTGTCGGAATGTAGAGGGCGTGCTGAGATGTTTGAAATGTAGTTAGGAGATTTTAGAAATTATGAAAGTAATATTTGAGATTTTCAGGATGAAGAAAATTTTTTTTTTTTTTTTTAATCTTAGCATGAAATCACTTTGCACTCAAACTAGTAATAAAAAAGATTTTTTTACAAAGAAATTTTCAGTAAAAATATTTCATTAAATAATCTGATTTTCTATAGCCAAAATACTTGTAACTTTTACTAAAAGTCTACAAAATTTTTTGAAGATACACATGCTATGTCAAAAGTTATAGTGCAAATACTTGTACAAATGTGTAGATGAACTTGTGTATATTACATGCTGAACCTGTATTAAAAGGGTTAATTTGACAATATTTTTTGCCTCAATATTCTAGAAATAAAATTTTCAAGTTACATGTAAGGTATTCTGAATAAATAAAATATCTATATTTTAATATTATGTAAATAAACCTAACATAGAGTAATTTTAATTTTTTCTCTCCTCTTTCAAAACCCATTTATGGATAAATGTTATTATATAATAATTGCTCTCTTGCTTAAATGTATGATACTGGAAAAACTATTATGTGATGTGCAACCCCCTACGTTGCAAAATTTTTATCCTTTATGTAGATTTTCAACAAGGGTCACAATTTTCCAGTTTTTACCTCCATTTCCCATCATGAATAACTTTATTTTTCTCCATTCAACTGTACTGAAATAAACTTGGAAGCTGTATTTGTCGCACACAGTGAAGTGGTCACACGTATATTTGACATTTACAAATTTATAAAGTGATAAATAATCAGGCACAGGTCTGTGTTATCAGTTTTTCAAGTATCTACCAAGTACTTAAACTAAAAACTCTCATTTGTGGCCAGAAATTGAGAAAAACTTGTAAAAATGTTTTTGAAGCAATGCTATTTGTTTACAAATATGACATAATGAATAGCATCATTACCATTAATTAACACTTTGCTCACCAATATCTTAGTAAATATCTTTTGCCTTTAAACAAGAAAAAAAAAGAATTCAACAAAGATTGCAAATTGCTCATCGCCACCATGCACTGTCATCCCAACTGTTGACACACAAAGTGAGTGCTGGTACCACGGGTAATCAACACTGTCATCCCTACTAACTGTTGACACATAAAGTGAGTGCTAGTACCACGGGTAATCAACACTGTCATCCCAACTAACTGTTGACACACAACGTGAGTGCTGGTACCACGGGTAATCAACAATGTCATCCCAACTAACTGTTGACACACAAAGTGAGTGCTGGTACCACGGGTAATCAACACTGTCATCCCTACTAAGTGTTGGCACACAAAGTGAGCACTGGTACCACGGGTAATCAACTAATGCAAGAGAAATAGTAAGAAAGACTCTTGGTATAAAGACTGTATAATTCACATGCAACTACCTGGAAATGTTTTTATTTTTTTGACCAACTGTAACAAATTTAAAAATGTTTGGAAGACAAATTTCAAAAAATAGCTTGAAAGTAAGAAGAAAAACATACAGAATTGTTTTCCAAATTTCGTCTCTTAGCCTTTCGTAAAACCCTACGAGTTATTTCATTTTTCTCTGCCTGTTGGAATGTGCCAGCTTCTTCAGGAATGTCCTCTTCTTCCCAGTTGTCATGTGTAAGCTGACTGGTTGCTATTCTTTTAGCCATTTCTAAATTATGGTTGTACAAATGAGATGACACGCTCTGTAAGAAAAAGCAAGCCAAGCAAATCTACAATTTTAGAATTAAAAAGGCATCCAATATCACCACTTTCTCCTTGTTAATGCCTGTAAATAGAGCTAATTTATAACACACAGAACATACTACAGTTACAGATACTGTACATAAAGTAACCATTTAATTATGATAAAAATTATAGGTAGGTCATTTTGTTATAAAGGTACAGAAAACAATCTTTTTTTTTATTTTGTATAACAATCCAAGACAAACATTACTACATTACCAGTTACTCATAAATAGTAATCCAGTGATAAAAAAACAGGTGCAGAAAAATCAAAGAACAAAATATAGGTAAGGTTGAATTATAAGCAAACAACAAATCTAAATCTGTTAACATATAACTAGACTTATCTTCATGGCTTCAAAAGTCATTTGAAAAAATATTTGCTATTGTATACAAAAAAAATTCATTGAGATGAATACAACCAAAATGTTATAAAAGTAGCTTAAAGCTAGAGTTGGGTAATTACAGGTATCTGTTGATCAATTAATCAGTCTGCTTATAAATCAGTGCATGTCCCTTCCACACCCACCCCATCAATTGCATTATTCTGACTTGGTATTAGTCTTATTTTCATTCACCTGATTGTGTTTTTGTTTTTTAAGAAATTCTAAAGTTACTCCTCAGATCTCTTGATATACCTTGATCAATCTGCAAAAACATATTTTTTGTGTCACGAAAGTATCTTGCCAAATTTTTCAACGATAAGCTGCACACTTCCAACTTACAAAATGAATTTTTTAGTATTGACAGTCGTCATTAGGTGCATTTCTAACATATTAATTCCCCACTGATGTTCTGTAAATCAAATGTAATAATTAAGTAACGAAAACATGTTTTACTCTTACCGTTAAGATGAATGTTTTTATTTTAAACATACCATGTTTACAAGTAGAAATAACTAATCAGCCAATTTATATGCATCAAATTGATAAAATTATTCAAAAAAGGTTTGGGTGATATATTTAGCAGTTGCCTACGATACAAACAGTAACTAATCAAATTTTATGATGATTTTATTTGATTAACATAATAAAAAACTTTTATGTTTATAAGCATTGCAAGTTAATAAAACCCTAGCATATCTATTAAAAATTAAAGACACCACAGATCCAAACATCATTCATTAACATCTTTATTATGCCTTAAGCACTTGCCAGTCACCCAACTTTTTTGCTTCATACTGTATATATATTCCTGTCTAGTTGAACAACTTTTACATGATGATAAAACCTTCTCCAAACACTAATTTGTTACTATGGCAAACTATATAGTAGTTTTCTTTGTTACCCATTCAACCCTTCTCTACAGGGGAGTAGATCCTGGGGGGATGGGGGTGATACATCTCCCCTTCATTTTAGGTGGGGGGTATGGCACATAAAATCATCCACCCTACAATTTGGTCTGTTGAATTGTTTTATTGCATCACAGGCCTACAAACTGTGTGTTTGTTCTTGTGATTCTCATGTTCTTACCAATCGAATTACATAATTAAACCTAGATGTAGGCTTTTTCAGTAGCCGAAATGTACATCTTTAATATAGGCATGCTTCTAAGCTTTTCGATCTAAGCAATAGTTTGTAAGTATCAGTCAGTAGGCCTAAGTATTCATGCAAGGCTTGCAAGCACTATCACAGAATCTACCTATGTCTTGTATGTAGTGTAAGATTAAGTGAAATTTTCATCACAACAGATTGAACAGAGCATGAAATTCAAAAATATTACTCCAAAGCATAAACTTCTGTGATCTAAATCTAGCAGGCCATTTGTTGCTGCATCAATCTTATGTGTATGTTGTGCGGTTTTACTACGCCATTTGTTCTTATGCATGTCTAGCTGGTTTTATTGTCGAATGCCTTACTCTCATTAGCTGCTGAAGCCACTGACCATGATGTACTTTTAGTGTACGGTTAACAACAGGTTCAGGCTGCTTGGATCCAGACGTGCCCTACATCACCCCCCTCCACTCCCTTTAGTCTGAGCCTCAATTTCACAACAGGGCTCATTAGACCTGTGTTTGTGGCCCTCATTAATCCATGAAATTTCAGATTATCACCACCCTCTAATAGTGTTGGTGCTTTATGGTAAAAGAATAATATATTCTCTTATCATAAATAGTAAAAATATTGTATTTTCTTGTATAATTAGAACATAAAACGGCCTGAAGCCTCTACTCGAATTGTATTGCTAGTTTTTGTTTAGGTGGTTTTATTTAATAGACATGCCTATAGACATTATATCACAACATGTTTGTCTTTTGAATATAATACATTTGTGATTAAGTATTTTTTGAGAAACTTGCAATTACTTGTGTTGTAACTAGCACACATTATTGTCCCAGTGATGCCCAGGCGTTCAGTCGACTCGGTAGTCACTGTGAGGTTCACGTGTTCAACTTAAATACATTGTACAGTTCAGTCCTACTTCCATTCTGTTTTATCTTTGTTCGTTGTACGCTAAAGTTTTTCAATAAAGACTGTATTTTAGCCTGTTGAGTCATCTGGGAAACAGATTCCAATTATGACAAGCAAGCATTTGAAACTTTCCGATATTAGACAGTTCCACAAGCCAGTTACTAATACTACAAGTGACAATGCAGATGCAGATAATCCTACAACCTCAAGCAAAGGAATAGAAACTTGCCATACAGAGGAAATACCATGTTCATCAGAACACGAGTCTGAAAATGCTTGTGCAACTATTGCACATCATGAACCACCAGATACTTGTGAAACAAGGTTGTGCAGTAATGAAAAATCTGACACTCCACAGATACAGTGTGGAGAGCCATATCATCCAGATGCACAACTAATACCACGACAGAAAGCAAAATCTTAAAATATCAACTTCCAGGGGAAGTGATTTGATGAGTTCCCATGGCTGCACTTTGACAATCAGACTCAAAAAGTCATATGTTTTCATTGTGCCAAGGTGGAAAATAGAGGCCTTTTTACAGAGAAATTGGAGAGGCTAGTGGAGTATACCTTCATATCCACCAGTTTTTGCAACTGGAAAAAGGCAAAACAGAAATTCAACGAACAACAATCCTCCTCTCAGCACAGATTCGCTATATCTCCAAGAAGGTTCACTTGATGCAACTCCAGTGACTGTCCTGCTACATAGCTACATGATGGAAAAAAGCAGCAGCAGGAAGAATGCAAAAGAAGTCTTGCCAAATTATTCAGAAGTTTACGTTTCTTACTGCGTCAAGGTTTAGCATTATGTGGACATACTGATACGGAGGGGAACTTCCTGCAGTTAATGAAGCTCCTGAGTTGATGGCTTACTTGTCAAAGAAAACCATATTCACATCACCCCAAGCTCAGAATGAAATAATGGAGATGTTCAGCCATCAAATATTGATGAACACAGCACATGAAGTGCATCAAAGTAAAATCTTTGCATTAATGGTTGATGGCACTCAAGATGTTACAGGTGCCGAATAGGAAGCAATATATGTACGATACGTAGATGAAAATCTTGACATCTATGAGACATTTCTTGGTTTGTACAGTGTTTCCAATACAACTGGTGAAACAATATCCTCGACTGTACTTGATGTACAGACTAGACTCAATTTACCACTGTCAGGATTAAGAGCACAAACTTATGATGGAGCCGCTAACATGAGTGGTGCGTACAGCGGAGGTCAGGCAAAAATAAAAGAGAAGTAACTGTCAGCTTTGTTTTTTCACTGCGAAGCATACAAGGCTAATTTAATAATGCAACATGCAGTTGAAGCTTGTGAATATGTTCGACATTCTATCCAGTGGGTACATGAACTTGGAGTCTTGCTTCAGAGGTCAGGCAAATACAAAACAATCTTTGAAAATATTGTATTGTCAGACAGCCATAATGGTCCAGTTAAATACATCTGCCACTGTGTCCAACATGCTGGTTGTGCCACTTATCTGCAATTACATGTGCTAAAGATCACTACAGTGACATTGTTGATTCTTTGTCTGAATTAGCAAATGAAAAATCAGATGTAGTGGTGAAAGCACGAGGTCTGCTGGACAGATTTGACAAAGGAAAAACAGTTTTAGGATTGTTGATAGCTCAGCATCCATTGGCTGCATTAGAGGAACTAAACTGTGCATTCCATGCTTATTGTAGCAGAATGCATTGTTTTTCTCAATCAGTATAGTAACAGCCAAGATATTAGCATTACAGATGTACAGTTTTTCATCTTTCAGGTTTATGAGAATACTGAAGACCTTAAGTGTTATATCTGGAACTACAAAGTGCTTGAACAAAGTAAAAACCAAGTATTTTTGGGTAGCCTAAACTTTAAGTCAACATAAAATTTACAATAGCAACAACATATTTTGTAAAATTAAACTTTTAACAATTATAACTTTATTTTAAAAGGACTGAAAACCACTAGGATTGGAATAAAAAAACAAATTTAGAAAGTCTATTCAGATAATACAGTATTACTATGTTAACATGATTTTATTACAAGTTACACATTTTACAGTACGTTTCTTTTTAGAACAGGTACACATTTCAATTACTGGTACTATCACTCTCTGGGACACAAGTCCCTACAATATGACACTAGTTCTAAAAACAGATCTTAATATAAAAGCTGTATCTTATGTTAATATACTTATTCAGCAAAAAAACTCAAAATGAGAGCACTAAGTACCAATGTTTCACTTCTCCACTCCAGTTAAAATAATGTATTATTTCAACAATGATGATATTAGTTAACATGTTAAATTAACCATGTAAAACAATGATCAAATTTTTAGTACTTTCTACATTGAGATTTTCATGATACTTTATATTAATCAGTGTCATCCATGTAGTCCTAAAGAAACCTAAAACACTGTTTAGTTACATTAATATAGGGCTAGCCCAGTTCAATTATAATTTAAGTTATTCAAAGCTTAAATGATCTTAATTTCCAGTAATGTGATTAATAATATATAAAAAACAGTTAAAAACATTTCTTTTCAAATTAAAATTTCAAGCCCTGATAAACCAAGTGCTAACAACATGAAGATTGTTAGAAAAAATTTAAATATCAAATTTCCGAGAACCACTGCATTTTGATGCTCAAAATGCACATGATGTAGAATTGTTTTATACTATTCTACTGAACTTACTCGTATTGTGAAGGATGGTGGTTCCTGCACACAAAGCGTAGCCTAACAGTGTGCTAGAACTATCTTTCACTATTAATTCTTTAATAAGTTAAGATTACATTATCTTATTTGTTTCTTACAATTTTTGACTTTTTATAATGTTTAGTTGTTTGTTAACTAGAACACTGTAGCTACTAAGACTTCACATCATGAAACTGAAAAGATGAATGAAGTTTTTAATTAACCCTAATACAACAAAATGAAGAATTATTTGTTCATTGATGTTTTTCTACACATTAATACATCAAGCTATTGATGATGACTGGGAGAAGTTCTGATACCAAATTTGTTTTTCTGGGGGTAAGTGGGAATATCCCCCTTTTTTTGTTATATATGCACACACACTGAATATTTTGGTTGATTTTAACTATGTTATTTATTGTAGAACTCATAAAACATAATGACATTTTAAATCCTTGCTGGTGGTGCTGCAGAGGATTTAGTTAGTGATGCAATCTTAATATGATACAAGTAGTGATGATGAGGGCATGGTTTGGTTTGGTGCAAAGCTACTCAAGGACTATCTGTGCTAGCTGTCCCTAATTTAGCAGTAGAAAGCTAAAGGGAAGGCAGCTAGTCATCACCACCTGCCACCAACTATTGGACTACTCTTTTACCAATGAATAGTGGGATTGACCATCACATTATAACATCCCCAGCTGAAAGGGCGAGCATGTTTGATGCAACGGAGATTGGAATCCACGATCCTCAGATTACGAGTCAAATGCCTTAGCCCACCTGGCCATACAGGGCCGATGAGGGAAAGGAGGGCATTTTACAGCTCAAGCTAGATGTTTTAAGATCTACATCAAGATATTATTAACATTTATCTGTACTGTACATAAAATTTTGTCAAACACTGGTAAAGATTCAGATGATTTTACAAGTTTAAAAGATTCTATTCAAATTTACTTAAAGAAAAAAGCTTTCTAACTGTCCTTGAAATGCAAAAATAAAAGCAATAAGCTTTCAAATAAAACAGGGTTAAGTCATAAAGGATATTAAAATTTTTATCCTTATTAATTAATAACAGTAATGAAGAAGGTAAATATAATCAAAACCTGATACAGATATTTTTTTTGTAATTTTAAGAGGCTTGTCTGAATTGGTTGTAATATTTTTTTGAAATAAAACTACACTGCATTTGCTAATTGGTTACTCGCAGTCCCATTACTTGGTTAAATTCAATTAACATGGTACTCAAACCATAGTAAGCACAAGCAGTTAAAAGTTGATGGTGAGTGCTTCCAGTCAGTTGACTTCTCTCTAGTTGGCAGTTTGAAATTAGTGACAGATGCAAATAGACTTGGTAATATTTTGCTCTAGCTAAAATATGGCAAACAGATTTATTGGTAATGGAAACTGAACCTGACAGCCTCACATTACAAGCCTCATTCCCTACCTGAACAAACTCTGAATTAAAAACACAAAAAACTTTTAAGGCTAAAACTGGGCAGAGCACAAAGCCCATTATGCAGTAAATATAGTAGTGATGTTCAACTGCCTGGACAGATGTAATAATCATAAACCATAATTTTTGTTAGAATATTTTTATGACAATTAGTTTAACTGTAATTTGGATTAACTGTTTTACACAACACTGATCAATGCAATAACAAGGTAATTGATTGTACTCATTAATCAACTATATCAACCAGCTCTTGCCACACTTCTTTCTCTTTGGTGTCAAAAGTTTTTGACTTTAAAAGTTTCTGGAGGGAAACTTTTAACAAATTAAATGAGTTCAACTATTATTGGATTATTGTGACAGATTACCTGAATAATATTTTGACAAATACATGAATTTTATATATTACAGCATAATTTAAAATGCAAGTAACCTTGCAAGACATCTCTCATGTACGAGAAATGTTTTTCATGTTTCTTGAAATGACCACGTGTCTCCCAGCTTCCTTCCACTCAAATCTCATTGCTCAGGAATAAAGTATTTGAAATTAACAGTCATGAAAAACAAGAGTAATGCTTGATTATGAAAAAAAAAAAAAACAATGTTAATTAACTCTTTGGATGCTGTAATTGGATTTATCTGACTTAATATTCCAAGGCATTCAGTGCAACAAGCAGATTTATGTGGTATAGCAACATTCCATGACTACCACATTCATAGCTATGATATTATAAATCATAAAATTCATCAAACACAAAACAACTCACATACATAAAAGCGTAATGCATCAAAAAGAAATATCTATATACCAATACAAGGCTCATTCTTTTTGTCATTAAAATACAACACAGTTCTGAAAAAAAATGTTCTTAGATTGTATAGCCTCTTTTTACATTTATAAACTATTAATATTTTAAATACCACTGTTTCATTTATCATTCAGGCATATAGTTAATCTGGGTAACTTGACTATTAACCCTTTCGGCACTGAATAACAACTTTTAATGTTTGGCATGGTGCTGAATATATAATGTTTGATACTTCAACTAATTACGGTATCAGTACTAAAAGCATGATATCTCAGCAATAACTCAACAAAAGTCCCTGAAATATTCAGTGATTGTATTCAATACTATATATGTTAAATTCAATACATAAGAATAACAGTAATAAAGGAAGGTCGCCTGCCATGCTGAGCCTTCAAGTTGACTGTGGTCGCTAAACGTGCCGAAAGGGTTAAAGGCAAGATGCAACATAAAATTACTTATCTTTGTGTGCCAATATAAACTGTTTAGCATGTTTTTAAGATATTCTCAATACTTAAAAATAACCTTGTTTAAAATAAGGTTGCTTATGTTCTGTTATTTCAATATATGATATGCACACATATTTGATGATGATTAGTAATAAGCATAGGACATTACATAATAACCTAAGTTTGAAAACTTGGTGATATTTAATAAATCAAAACAAGTTAACCAGTTCTGCTTTAGAACTTTGTGTGAGTGTGTGTGTGTGTGTGTGTGTGTGTGTGTGTGGAAAACTACTATAGTTAATCAATAGTTGTAATATATTTGCCAAAATAAATTATTTTTAAGATTGACATTCTTGTTGTATATAGGTCATGAAGATTCAGCCAACACCTCAGTTATTTAATGGATGTATATAAAAGTGAAGTTTAGTTTCATACACAGTTAAAAAGCTTGTTGCAAGCATCCTTGATTTTGGGGTAAAGTACATACATAAAAACAATGATGGATACGTTATTATTCAAGGTATCCAATCAATATGATGTTACTAGTAGTACAGCAAAGAGGATTTTAGGGTGTATTTATAAAGATATTGATTGCAAGTCAAAAAGAGGTACTCGTGTCTAGTTATGTCTCAAATGGAAAACTTTGTGCCGTTTTGGTTTCCTTATCTAAAAAAGGATATTGATTTGGTAGAGCAGGTTCAGCTGAGAACTAATAGGATGGCTCAAGGTTTAGAAAGGTTATAGGAATCAGTTAAGATCATTTTATTTCTTTATCTGAGAAGTTAAAAGCAAGAAGTGGTTCTGTAGCCTTTACAATATTAGAGTATTAATAGAATACGAACCTCTACTATTTTTGTATTGTATTCTGAAAGTAATAGAAATGGAGAGATGTTTTTAAAGTGCACATATATCTTCATGACAGTTTGTAGATCATGAATAAACAAACTACAAGGCTTTCATACACAAAACATAAATTTTATGTTTCTATTTTAAATTAAATGTTTTAAATTTTTAAAATGTTATTTTAAATATGAAACCTTCGTAGCTTCTAGATAAACATTTTTTACACAAACTATATATTTTATATTATTTTCTATATTTTATCCATATACAAGTTTGATCTATCTTATAACCACCACAAGAACTAAGATTTAAATTTATGCTTTTTTAATTCTTTAATGACAACAAATTACAATACAAACTCACAAATGTTTATTCTAAACAGCTTAGATCTCATAACATTATATATAAACACACACATACTTATTTTAATGATCTTTACACCATACTTACATTACAGAAGCTGCAAGCATGTATGTGTAGCTTTATGCTACTGTATTCAATATTATAAAACTAGCCTTCACAAAATGAAACTTTTAACTTTTTTTTAGTGGACCAGCATTTCAAAGAATACAATCATATTTCAATTCAAATACACTACACATGTGTGTATATATATATATTATTACCATTTACAAACTATTAGATGTCAGTTACTTCTCTTTTGAAGCAGTGAGGGTTTGGTTTGTTTTGAATTTCACGTAAAGCTACACAAGAGCCTGTCTGTGCTACCTGCTCCTAATATTGCACTGTTAGACCAGAGGTAAGGCAGCTAGTCATCACAACCCACTACTAACTCTTTTACCAATGAATAGTGGAATTTACCATAACATTATAATGCCCCCATGGCTGAAAGGGCAAGCATGTTTGGTGTGATGGGGATTTAAACCTGCAACCCTCAGATTACAAACAGAATCCCTTGACCATCGGGTTATGACAGGCAAAGAGTGAGGGAACAATCTTGTTTCATTCACTAATACTTCAGAAAAGGACAGAAGGTTCTTGAGTTTCTATTTCATAAAAACTATAAACTTTGTACTTGGACATCATGAAATCAACATATATGACACAAAAAATTCAATATTTAAGAATTTTGTTTTAACTGTTCTATTACTTTTAGATTAAAAATTAACTAATGTATAATATTAAACATTGAAATATAATTACACTTTGATACCAAACTTATTAACATATATTTATAAAATAGTAGATAACTAAAATGTTAAATGAGAGTCTACAAATATGATGGCATCCTCCAACCCCTACCCGCAACAAAAGGTTTAAACGAAATGAAAAACAGATTAGTAAGCTTTTATACTTTCAAGAATTCTTCAGTTCATGTCTTAAGGTGACATACAGTATTGATGCTAGAAACTGATAATGGCCTAATGAAAACGTTTGATGCCTAACACTGTTCCGAGTTCTAGAACTCATGATAAGCACATCAAGTTTTCTAAACATTTAGGGAAAAAAAGTGTTACAACATTTAAACAGTAATAATTTGCAAGAGACAAAGCATAGGCCTGAAATGTTATTTTATATGTATCTGATCATGAATCCACAATAACCAACAAGAGAAATGGGGTATGGGGAACATTTCCACTCAAGAAAATTATCACAAATTTGTTAGATTAATTAAATAGAATTAGCTGCTTAATATACAAGTTATTTAGTTTGTGAATGTGACTGTGCTATTGACTGATAACCTAGTGTATTAACTAGCCTTGAGTTGTGTTAAAGATCCATGAAAAATTTTTTTAAGTGAATGATGAGTTTTTATGCAAATTAAATATATTAATGAATGTAGTTAAAGATATAAACTACTACATTCTTAATAAATGGAATGTACTTTATATTATTTTTATTAAGAAAACTATGAAATGAGAGATGGAAATTAAAAGAAAACATGAGATAAGAGATAGAATTTCAAGAGGCATTAGAAGAGTTAAGAACAAAAATAAATTTAATCGGAACCTAGATTTGAAAAAGCTATTGGAAGTTTGTAGAAAAATAAGGGCAAAACTGAAATAATACAGAAACACATCAGAGAGCAGAAAGCCTGCAATGACAAAAGTAAAAAAAACAACACAATTTAACAGAATGATAAATTAAGCAGAAAATAATAATGATAGAATAAAGCATTTAAAAAATGAACTAATAAATGCAAAGATTAAAATGGGCTGTATCTTTCTCTACATACATCCAATAATTACATCAAACACCTATAAACAATGTTGAAAGTAGGTAGATCTAGTATGGCATACTAGCAAATCAATTTATGTTTGTTAACTTTTCATTGTATGTTTGTGGAATTTATGTGGGAAGCAATGCAAGGAGGTAAGCTATCTTTCATGCAAAATTGCTTTCTGATTTAATCTCGTAGCACTAATGCTTTACAATAATTCTAGGAAGGTATGCCCCAGACGCCCGTAGTATTATCATGCTTTGCACACTGATTGTAGTTCGCACGTATGCATTGACTTTTGATCTCACAAATTAGAATCACCCTTTCAAACACACTGCGTGATTGTATATAGTTATACCACACATTGAAACTTATGCACGTTATGGAGGTGTCAATATGGAATTCATACATACTTGTTCTTAGGTATATGCAAGTTATAACTGAAATAAGGCTGCACAACATTAAACGTTTAACATATACACATTTCCACAAAGTCTGACCTCACCGTAGTTTCTATGAATTAATTTTGCTGAGATAATGAAAATCACGTGGCCTATACAATTTACAAGACAACTTACAGCATGGCTTTGGCACTACAGCATTTAGGGTTAGCTAAGTGTAAAGTGAAATGTAAATGCCAACACGAGCAGTAAAGCTCTATTAATAAAAAGCTTTCCTTCATATACTAAGTTCACACGCTAAATAGTTTAAACATAACTTACATATAAAATAACTAACTGTCAGAAAAACATGTTTTTAACGAAAATACTATCTCACGTACTTACTCCCAGCGATTAGTAACACGAAAATTTAAGACTAGGTTAACTCTTGTTTCAACCACCTGTACACCTCCGCGCTCGAGCGTCGTCATGACAGTAGTTCGCACTACTTGCAATGCTGTGTCGCTTTCCTTTAATTCCACATTTAGGATCGCTTATAGCAACAAGCAGTCAATTTTACTACAAGTTTAAGAACTGTTATGTTTACCTTTGTGAAAGTTTCATTGCCTCTTTAATAAGAAATTTAATAAAACTTATATCCCGTACTTCATAAATGTTTGGGTTATGGTTATTATTTATTGTTGAGCTTATAAAAGTTCCTAATGCCGCAATGTACAATTATAGGTAGAATGGCCTAATCACCAATATTGTAGCAAAAATATAATCCCTCCGCCGATATATTTTTTAAAACCACTAAAAACAAAGAAATTGTTTTCTTAAACTCACTCATTTTATTAAAAATAATTCAAAAGCAGGAAGTTGCAATATAATTTCATATTCATTTTTCACATGCTTTCAAATTAAGAAAATCAAAATATTTACAACTTCGTATCGGTCAAGGCACACTACTTCGTACTTTGATAGGACTGCTGTTGCACTTTCTTCCCGAGTTCGATCACAAAGTGAGTTCTCGGGTTGGTTATCACTGAATGTTTTTCGAGTGTGTCCCAACTGAGAGGTTTGGGTCAGCTCTTTCCATTTTTCAAAACATGGATCTTCAGACACTTCAGAAACACTTAAAATCAGCTATCCAGAATCATCAGGTAGGAGTTTAGAAGTTTGGTCATCTTTCTTTCTCTTTGAAATTTTGCTAAATCTTTCTCAGAGACCGCATTACCAAGCACGCGCGAGCTGAAAGTTAAGTTTACGTTTCTGCACACTGAACTTTTGTTTAATACTATTTCTGAATTAGCTTTATGTTACAATAAAAACGTTTAAAAGTGTTATGGTTTATGATCTCTTAATAAGACTAATATACTCTCAATATATTAGATAAACTTTACTTCCGTGGTGATGTATCTAAAGTTATGATGCTATAGAAAAACTTCAGTAATGAAGGTACCGGTAGTGAGCTGACGTTAGTTGCCGAGTTGCGTGCGTGATGTACGCACGGATTGCTGAACAGTTGTACTATTGCATTTTTAGTTTCAAATATGAATAACATGGTGATAAGAGCAATAAGTAAATGTGTTATTTACATACGGTATTGATTGTCGTAAACTTTATTTTACTATAACTTGTTTAAATAATTATGCTTATTGTTGTTTTCATTCTAGATTGTTGTGTCTAAGATGAGAAACGACCCCCAGGTGAGTTGCTCGCTATGAACTAAGCAGTTTAACTTTGTAAGTTATTGATTTTTCAGTTTTATTGTTGTGAAAGTTATAGTACTGCATCCTGGCACCTTTTTTTTTTTGCTCAAATTACTGTACGTTTAAAATAATACGAATTTAAAAACATTAATTTTTTTCACCTTTACAAATTACAGAGATTTTACTTAAAAAATTAAACATAAATGAGCAAATAATATTACATTAGCTAAAGTTCTAATGAGATTAAAATATTTAAGTGCTTTGAATAAGTAATGTAATTAAAAATACTTGTCATATTTCATTTGAGTAACTATAACAGACCACATTTGCAGTAAGTTGTATTAACATGGAAGGTGTGCTGTGATAATTGTTTCAGACCTGTATAATGACCTGGAAATGGTGAAAACAATATGAACTCCTGAATTAAGCTTGAATCTGGGATTTTCAGCTCTCAAGTGTTTGAGAATGGTACCCAGCCAACTTAGCTATCATTGATATCATGGCTTCAAGCCTGATCTTGACAATTTTATATCTGTATCACTAAATATTGTGTTATTGTTTATGTGTAATTAAAATTTTTGTTCAAGTTTTTGTGTTATATTTATTTAATCTTTAAGAATTTGGGGTTTGTAATTTAAAAAAAAGACTAATATTTGTAATTGTATTTCAATATTTTTAACTGATTGCTTTTGAATAAATATTTTGAAAAGGTTGTGTAATTTTTGAAGGACATTTTGCTGGGTTTCTTATTAACCTTGATTTGTGCTTGGATTGGGTTGTTTGTTTTAATTATACATGATCCATCCCAAGGAAATTTTCTTTTTCCATGCTGTTGAGTTGGTTCCCATATATATCACATGTGTGATTTTAAAGTATGATAAATAAAGGTCATTTGCCAAATATGTCCATTTACTAATTGTTCTAAGCCATTCTCTAGTACCTAAACATCATCAGTGTATCTGAAAATACCAAAGAGTTTTATATAATTAGAAAACTATTAATTTATTAATTAAGTTCCTATCAGTGTCATCAATATAAATGAGAAGGAGCAAAAGAACAGACACTGATTTTTTTTGGTCAGTCCATTAGACTAGGTTCAAGTTTGATTGGACTCTGTTAAAAACAACCATTTATTTTCTTCTATCATACTATCCAGTTAACTGGTTTTTCTCCAATATATACTGATGTGATTTTCCTAGATAATCATTTGTGTCACACCTCAGAAACCTTCTGAAAAATCTAAATACACCAATATATGTATCCTTTGCATTATTATTGTGTTCTAAAAAAAAAAAAGAAATCTAGGTAACAAATTAGGCAAATAAGATTTACCAAAGAAGTAAGTATTCTCAAAAGTTTGCCCTTCCAAAGTCCATTTGCCAAAAGCAAAAAATCTGGCAGCCTGTTTTAAAATAAGCAACTAAATTGTGAAGTGTCATGTTTAGTTATTCATAGATGTTTTCTTTAAAATTCTTTTAGAATGCAGTATTGCAGAAACACTTGCATGATCTTCAAAGTGAAATTCAAAATCTTAGTGAAAAACAGGTATGTTTAATTCTTTAGTTGCAGAAATGTTACATAAATATTAAGAGGTATGAAGCACTTAGTATTCACCATAATGTTTAAGTTTGAATTACTTAACTTTCAAGAATGATTGAGAGATTAAGCCTTTTAAAATGTTTATGAAGCATGTGAAAAACAGCAAATCTTACATTCACCAGAGATTTTCAGGTAACATTTTGTGTATATATAAATATATAAAAAGGAAAGGACATTAGTCACATGAAATAACTGATGAGAGATACTTATGTACATAAAACAAGAAATTTCATTGAATTGTAACCTGGCTTAAATATGACTTTCATCTGCTTTACTCATTTATTACTCTCCTAATGAGAAAGATTATATCTGGAAATGTTCATTCAAAATGGGGAGGAAGGAGGATAAAACATTCAAAATACAAGTTAGTTTTTATACTTACATATTTCTACTACCAGTGTAATAATTCTTGAATTTAGGTTGTCAACAAGCTGTTTATTAATTTCTTTAACCAGTGAAATACTGCAAAAATGAAATTTTCCACTGAATATATTCAAACAAATATCTTAAGATAAATGAAAGACAATGATGTTTAAAGAAGTTTTATGAAAAATAAAAATTATTGTAAATATATCCATTTACTGAAGTCTCTGATAATAAGGTTCCTCTCCAGTAACCACATTATTCTTTCTGTCCATGAAATAAACATATCTTCTAAAGGTGTTCACAAGCCAATAATCTGTTAGATGTAAAAATTCACCTTAAAACAAACTAATTCTTTTGAAAAAAAATGGTAGTCTTACTGATTAGCTATATTTTTCAAAGTATGATATCATCATTACTGTTTCTCATTGTCCTGTAACTAACTTCCCCCTGTTTGTGAACTTGAAAATCCATATAACAAAAATGGTTAGGACTACCAGAAAACCTTTAGCATTCATCTCTATTGTAAAAAAAACACATATACAACTTTATGCAAATATGCAACATGAATGTAAAATAAGTTTACATTGCATCATATTTATATGTTTTAGTATTTGGGCAGGATTTGTCTCCAGAAATATTCCGTGTCTTGTTTTACCTAAAATGAAGCATCAACTCAGTACAAGTTTGTTGTGTTTCATTTACTGTTAAGTTTTTATGTCAAGTTGAAAGTAGTTATGCAAATTTGCTTAATTTCTAGGTTCCATAAAGAGTACTTTGAAAAAAATTTATATAATTAAGAAAATTAAAAATTCTTTAAGTTAATGTAAGGATATGCATAAACGAACTTGAAATGCTCTGAAAATAAATTAATATAACTAAAAATTTCCAGTTATAAAATATTGTATGGAAATGGTTTATGCAATTCAAAATTTTTGTAAATTGTTTTGTACACTTGCATTTTGTTTATTTTCAAGAAATTAGTGGTGGAACAGTTGAGAAAAGAAGTGGAAAAGAAGAAACAAAGCCAGAATCAGATTTTGAACCCAAATCAATTTAATGACGTGTCGTGTCAACAGAATACTCCAGTTCATACTACTAGTCAACCTCAAGTACAAGTGCGTTTGGTTCCATCTACAACCCCATCTCAGTTCATGCAGAAGGTCACTTTACCTGTAAGATAAATATATAAATTAATACTCCTTTCTGTATAAACATATCCATTTTGATTGACAAGAAAATGTTGTTTTTTTTTCAATACCAAGAAATTAAATGACGAATATCTGTTGTTGTTTTTGTTTTCTGCCATGTTTTGAGTTCATTTCTCAATAAAGTACTATTAATAGTTTTTGCATTAGTTGTGAGCTTCAGGTTATTTATTGGGTAGTTAAAATTGTATATTCTTCTATGGATTGTTTTGTTTTTGTTTTTTGAATTTTGCTCAAAGCTACCCGAGGGCTATCTGTGCTTTTTTCTATGGAAGCCAGTATTATTGATTACATTGTAGTTTATGGGATAAGTTTTAGAAATGTATAAATTTCACCATAGGAAGTTATTGCATGTAATGTGCAGTTATTAAGTACAGATTGTTGCTGAACCTCAGATTACAAACTTTTTAAGCTTTAGAACATTTCAAATTATTGCATGAAAAACATATCAGAAGTTCTGGTATTTCTGATTTATATAAAAAATATGTATATTTCTATATGAAAATAATGGTAACACTAGAATTAAATATTACATATGCTTCTGAACATCATTATAAGTTCTTGTTCATCCTTGTTTACAGTATCCTATTGAATGAAACCACTTCTCCATCCATTAGTTGTTGTTTTTATTGTGTACTTGCACATGCTCATAATGAGATTGGTTTACCCAACTTCCTATAACACTGTCTTATGTACTTTTGAAACCTTGTAACCTTCTTCTGATCTGTGATTCTCTACCACTTTATCTCTGACTTGTTTGGAAAACTCCCTGGTTTTCCTGATTGGTTTATGGTTTGAAAAGATGCATTTATTCTGCAGTTCAGTTAAACCACTTTGATTTCACACAGACAGAGATTATTATACACTAATTTTGTGCTCTTTCAAACTAATCTTTTGCACCTGAACTGAATTAGGGTTGCTGTAGCAAAGAGATTAAATACTTATGCAATTGAGAATGTTCTAGTTTTCTTTGAAAATGTAACTTGCAATAATATCAGTATATTTGTTAGCTTTTGCAGTTTGAAGTTAATTGTGTAGATTTTAAACATAAAACTCCATTTGAAAGTTTCATGATTTCAAGCTCATACAGTAAAAAAAGAAAAGGAAACACTGCAGTGAGTGAATACTTTTGTATGGCACTATAAGTGCAGTACACACGCAGTGTGTTTAATGTGAGAAAGATTCTGGTGTTAATGTATGAATAGAAATGATGTTTTAATAAGTGTATTAGTCTTTGTTGGCATATTTTTGGTTTGTGGAAATATGATAATTAGTATTTTTTAAGGGATGAATGAAAATGTCCAAAAATATTGCTGCTTTGGGCTTCTGGTGCATTAGTACTCCTTCAGATCCTAATTCTTATAACTATTAGGCTGTTACTCATGCAAAGTCATTATTATGAATGTCACTGAAAACTGTTCCAATAGTGAAGTTGGTATATCAGTAAAAACATGAACAAACTTGTGAACTATATCTATACCTTTAAGTGCATGTTAAATTGAATTGAAGAACCAAGCCAGAAAACTTGTTAAAATACATTTAATAATAAAAAATAAAATGTACTCTAGGCTCTTAAGTAGTTGAACCAGTTGGAAGATGTACCTTGTAAGGAAAATATCTTGATAAAATTGTCAGAACTCAACACTAATATTTGACATTGCATTAATGAATGAGAAACCTAAAATAAGTTAACTGACATAGTAGTTTGGTGTAATATCCCTGTCTTACATTTTCCAGTTTTTTAAATAGTTTTTGAATAAAAGTATTTGAATAACTGAAATATGTATTTGGTTTGACTTTTGACAACATGTGATCCAGAAAGATTTTTTTTATAGTTAAGAGAGAGTAGTGGCTTTACTTGGTTGTTTTTTGTCTTATTCTTAACAAAACCTTGCATAATATCATAACATTTAAGATGAGCAAGAAGCCTGTTGGTCCATTGAGGCTGTCCCATCCATTAAAAAAAAAAACTCTCAAAATCAATTCTGATCATTTACCTATTTATTAAGCCTTCCCTTAAACTTTCCTAACTTTATTACATCAACAACACCTGAAGACAACTCATTCTAAAGGCCAACCACTCTGTTAGAAAAGTAAAACTGTAAACATATGATGACTTCTACTCTGCCAAAATTTATATTTTTGTCACCTTGCACTAAATTTTAGTGTTAAATATATAAAAAAGGATGGTACATCAATAATATAAATTCCTTTAATTATCTTGAACATTGGATCTGCTATAGCTGAATGTTTTCAGTAAAAAAACAATTTCAGAGATCTTGGCTTGTCTTCATATGGAGATCTTTTCATCTTGGGTATTATCTAGATAACCCTCCTTTGAACTTTTTTATTTGTCCAATGTTAGGTAAGGAGCTGAAGAATGAACACAATAGATGAAATGAGGCCTAACTTATGACCTGTACACTAAAATGATAACCTCATTAGATTTGTATCTAATATTTCTTTAAATACAAATCAAATTTCTATTTTATAATTGAAGATTGTACTTGTGATTTAAATTATAATAATACACATACATTACTTTGCTTATAGTATGAGTAAGACCCATTTGTCACTTTTTAGCACAACTCATCAAATGATCTAAATCTTTTTGTAAAGCAGAAACATCTTCCTTACAGCTAGCAATTCCTAAGATTTTAATATTATTAGCAAATTTAAACAATTTATTGACCATTCCTTTATCTGTGTTATTAAAATTTTATTGTTTTTATATAATTGATTTCAGATTTCTTCCCCCTCCCCTTAAAAAAAAAGTAGTGTGTACAACTGAAAGAAACTGTTTTATGAAACAAATATTAAGTACACAAGTCATATACACATTCATATTTTTTTTTCTGAATACCTGATTGGTTGTGGATAATTTGAAAGAAAAGTATCAACTTGCCCAGAAATGATAAATATTATGTATTATTGCTAACAATATATATAAATGGTTGAATATAAATACTAAAGCTACAAAATGATTCCAAACAAAGGATTTTGAATAGTACAAACAATTTAAAAATCCTTTTTTTTTTTTCATTTTACTGAGCTTGTTACAGAGCTGGAAGTTTAAATGTAATGAAACATTAATGAAAAATAATTTTAAGAAATCTATTGGCATCACAAGTTTCCATGATACAAAACCAGAATATTGATAAAAAAACAAATACTAATCTGCTTATATAAAACAAATTATATATCCTCTAGACTAAAGCTTCAAAGTTGTAAACTAATTTGTTAGTAAGGCAAAGCATGATTGATTATGTGCAATTAGTTAAGCATAATGATTACCTCTGACCTATTTTAAATATTAACGAAGTGTAGTATAAAAGTTCTTTAAATGTTTATTTATCAGTGTCACATAATAACCAAAGAATAATTTGTTTTAGGATTTTCTTTTTAAGTAAGTTTTGTCAAAGCTAAAAACTAGGGATATGCTTATAAAAGAACTAAAACATTACTGAAGAAGTACAGCACTCTTTTTCTACTCTTTCAGATTCAGGTGCAGTCAAAAATACATTTACCCACTAGTAAACAGGGTACACTTATCCATTCGCTTCCTCAGCAAGCCTTGAGACATGTAGTTCCCACTGTTGTTAACAGCTTAGTTTCAACTGGAACCAACTTAACCTTGAAAACTCCATTAGGTACAGCAGTACTGCTCCCGAGCTGTTCAACTTCCACTTCCGCTCTGTTGTCCACACGTCCTGCTGAGCAACATAGATCCCAACCACTTCTTGTGGTACCTTCAATATCTACACATAGTGGAGATGGTCCACGCTTTGTTCTTAACCTCTCTCCGCCAATTAGGATTCCACAATATCCACCTCCACTGAACAAGGTTACTGTACCTGTGGTGAGTAATGTTTTAGTTACCAAACTAAGAAATATGTTAATATACAACTCCGATAGTCTTTATAAGTGAATACTTTTTTTTCTTTCTCTGCTAAAGATCATAAGGTTGATTCAGTTAATTTGTTTTTCTAGATGTTTAAATGAAATAAATTTTATTTTTCAATAATGACCTTTAGTTAATGGTGGAAAACTTGCATACATGTACAAGTGTTTCTGTTAAATGTATGAAGGATAAGTGTTTCTTTTCCTATAAAATTAACGTGAATGTGTGTATTTATATTAATTACGCTTAATGTAAAACACATATTTTCAAAACTATCTGCTTACCTCTCTTCATTCTGTAGCTATTTCTTGTGCTTCCAACACAGATTTTGTAACACAATATTGCCTTCAACTTTATCTCACTTAAATCATGTTTTGACATGAACTGCAGTAGCACATAATGTAATCATGTGACTGTAGCCCTCCATGCCAAGAGGATGACCCATCTCACACAAGGAGTAGATCCCCCTAAGCATTTGCAGTCGAACTCAGCATTGCTGTTACCAGACTTGTCCAATTTTGCTCTTTGGTTTTGAAAGACTTTGTGCAATCTTTGTAATTGATTTAATTTAGTATTGTATATAATTGTAGTTATTATCATTTTTACTATTTCTTCTTTCTTTCTTTACATTTGTATTCTTTATTTTGGACTTTCTTAAGATATATGCTTCCATTTCTCACTTTGTTCATTTTGGAGTAATTGTGCAGTTGAAGCTAGTTAGGGTTACTTTTCATATTCTTTTTCAATTCTGCTAACTCTTGTCTGCACCTCCATCATCCAAGGGTTGTAGTTTTGTTCATAAAGCCAAAATTTCATCTGGAGTTAGACTACTTAATGTATTCTACTAGGATTGCTTGCAGAAGTTGAGACATTATTCAACATTATATATTGAAGTTCCTCACAATTTTTAACTTACCTATAGCTACTGGAGGTTGACCTTTATCCTGTACCCATTACAAGGCCTAACTTCGTTTTCTTATTTTGCCTAACCTTGCACTATCCCTTTACTATATCCTTTTTTTCTATCTTTTATTTGAGACCCTCTATTGTAATCTAGCTATATTTGCTTAGACATCTTCTGTTAACTGTCCTTTTCTCCATTTAAGCTGGAGTCTTGCATTGGCTTTCTCTCTTCTCACGTGGTTTCTGTGTAAATGAGATATATTCATACATGACACCCTTTTCTCTGTCTTTTGTATTCCTCAGTCATCCCTATGTACACACATTTTGCTCCATTCATTTCCTTCAAGATCTTTGGAGTATTCCTTTCACAATGTAGTCTTGGGTTATAGCTACTTATATTCAATGTTATCTCACTCCTTTACTTTCCAATCTTGCCTATTCTCACATCCATTAGCCCATGTATCTCTGTCCTCTCTCATATTTCTTCATGCCACCCCTCTACCTCTAGGTGTCCCTCTCCTGGAAGGTTATATTGTTCATTCTGCTAGTCACTACCCCTCTTTGTACTTTATTTGCTTCATATGTTTCAGCTAAGTTGTTATGGTCTTAACTCACTACATCCATGCTTTCAGAATTTATTTCTGTTCATTTTTGAACATTTGACCATTTTTTGCTTCTACTTGGTAAACCATTTCTACAGCCTCATCCTTTCTCATCAAAGAGAATGTTTGTCTGGGATGGCTGTTCATATTTTATTACTTGTTTCCAATTCCACCTCTGTATTGGACTGACCTTCAGGTTCATTTTTCTCTATTTTGTCTGCAAGCCATACAATATTTGATCATCTTAGCTCTTTTGATATTCAGTCTCATATTTGTTTACTCAAGCTTTGAACACTTTCAGTCTGTTTTGGTTTCTTCATTTTTGTCTGTGTTCCTTAATATCTTCCTTCTCCCCATGTATCTTGGTGATGTTCTGTATCACTCTTGGTTAAATCCTATTGGTGACACTTTAATGGCCATCTTTCGTTTGATTTTCCTTTTTCTACCGACTTGGTTTTAACTTCTACATTATTCTTTCATCTGGAAGTGTTGTTCCTCCTTTGTTTCTTTTGAGATTGTCCATTCCTTATTTGATAGGAAACTTTCCATACTGTTTTGCCCTTCTTCTGTACCTTTGATTTATCTAGAAACTGTTCCCTCATGCAACTGGCATGTTTATTGCTGCTGGTTATTCAGGCACTTTCTGCCTTAAGAGTTGTCCTTGTGTTGTCTGTCACTTCGACTTCCTTACTAGGCTGTTTGACCAGAGATTGTTGGTTTACACCACAACAACTTGTCAGCTACCTTTATTCTTTTTTCTGTTTCCATTTTTTCTTTTCATGTCTCCTACATTGTTATGGCATTTTTTTTCTTTCTTCTCTTCCATTTCGTTTGTCTGGTTGGTACTCTTTTATTTTTGGTTGTTACACTCTCACCCATATCCTGTTTGAACTTTTAGTCGCTTGTTCTTTTTCTCACCTTTCTTTCAATCTCTATGCCTGTTATTCCAATGTTATTCCCTTTTGTTCTTTGACCACTCTTTCCTTCTCTATTTACAGGTGGCTTGGGAAGAAGAAGGGTCCTTTCTTCCCTGTTTCTTTTCTGTCTGTACTGATTGTTTTGACCTTAGTCATTTTGTGTGCCCTGTTTGAGCAATCTCATGTTACTTGACACATTCTACTCTCTTTCTGGATGTTTGCAATTTCTTGTTCATGTTGTGTGACTCCTTCCCATCTGTAGTCCATTTTTCTTACTAGTTATTTTCAGCACTTTATATGGATCATTTATTCTACCTCAGTTGTTAATAGTCACTGGCACTACCACATCACTTTTCATCAGATTGAATTTTTAATCCACTCTGGCCTTCCTCTTTCTGCAACTGTTGGGTGAAATCTTACATCCAGGAAGGTTGAGAAGCCAAATGCACCTTCTTCGTCTTTTACCCTTATTTAGTCTATTCGTATATAAATTTTAATGGGAGTGAACACCTCATTTATTTATTTACCCACTTGTAATAATAGTAATCTCATTTCTGCCTTGGAACCAACCCATGGCCACTGTACTAATGTTTGTAAATCTGTATTGAGTCAGGGATAACAGAAAGTATTAAGTTCATTCACTCTGGTCCCCATGTGCTCACTGTTGAGATGAGGTTTTCTATAAGACCACTATGATGGTCTATATTACTCTGTATCCATTCCAGACTATACCTTCTGTGGGCTATCATGGCAAAAGGCAGCAATGGGGAGAAGTGTCTGCCAACTTTCCTGGATCGTGCATGCTGGCTTTTCAACTTCTTTTAATAAATCTTCCACATTTGTAGCAAGATGGATTTTTTTTTTCCCTTTAAGCCTTTCATCCAGGAATACGTTTCTTTCTAGTGGTCTGTGTGGTGCCATTCACTCACTGCTACCTATATGTGACATTGTTAGCTTCTGTATCCATTTAGTACTCATTTTGCTAAGTTTTTATTTCATTTATTTTTTAATTATCCTCTTTTCTTTGATTTAGGGCTTCTTTTATTTGATATTTTTTACTTTCCCTATACTTTTTTCTCTTATCAAAATTCCATGGCTTTTGAAATTAAAATTCTACCTAGTTTTCTGTTATCTTCCAATTTAATAATGTTGTCAATTATGAAATTTTGGGTGGAACTGTAATTACAATGGATAGTTAAGAAGTGTACAAACCTGTGGAAATGAGTTACAGGGAGCTTAAGAGGAACCACTGTATATGGTGTTTCTGCATGGGGAAGCCATCATGCAGGCTCTGATTGAATGGGTCTGACTGCTGAATATGTAGGCTGTGGTAAGCCCGAGTACACTTGTGGCTGAAATATTTTGCTTGTCTTTCTTGTTCCTATTCTATTTACTTTTTTGCCCTCGTTTTTTTTCTGGTGTATTTTATGAGTTAAAAGCATTTAAATGTTATAACAAATTTTAATGATTTAAATTCATTAAGTATAGTGTTGTCCATCTTTTGTTTTAATATGAAAAGTAAATAGTATTTTATCATACATGCTCCTCTGAAAGCTGTCCTTTGTTATTCATTGTTTCATTTGGTTATGTATGCCAGTGATATATTCTTTTTTTCTAGGAGTGAGTTTTCACTGAATGGTCTTTTTACTTCAATATATGATGAAGTAAGCATTCAGCATTTTCAAAATTTTCTCTAACACTTGCTCCAAAGTAAACAAAATAATGCTTTATTGTTCACAAAAGAACATTTTTGTGTTCAGTTTGAAAATTGAAAGCAATTTAAATAGGATCCTGTATTTTGATATAGAGAAATTTAAAATGTATGTGACTTTCAGTGGAAACAAAACCTTGGACAATGAAAGAATGTGTCTGTAAGAGTTAGAGAAAGCACACAGATACTTAGAGGGAGGGTATATGTGAAAAATAGGCAGAGGGATCATGAGAAGTACTGGCTATGATAATTATTTTGTACAGACAGAGGCAATGCATGCAATTTGTAGCAAACATAAAAACATTTATTTGCATTGACTCCCAATGGAAATGTGATGAGTGGGGTGTGTAAAGTGTTGCTGATAAGTACACTAAGGATTATACCATATTTTTGTATCTCAATCTTTGTCTTCCACTTTAACCTGTTCAGTGCCATAGACGAGATAACTCGTCCAAGCCGATCGGTAACACAGTGCCATGGACGAGTTAATTCGTTCTCAATAATACCTAACTTCAATGCTAGATGTCAGCACCATACATGCATTTGACCTACTTACAAATTGTTTCACTTTCGATCCAAAATGGCGTTACGAAAAAAGTTACAAAATGGAAGCTGCCGTAGCAGCTGAAATACTTGGCAGTCAACACGTTAAAAATTAGAGGCTACTCATATAACATTACATATCCAAAAAAAACTAGAGGTTTGATAATATCATTGTTATTTAGTTATAAGTAATACTTGAATAGCTAATAAGTTTATGACATAAAAAGAACAATTAAACTTTATATAGGTATAAGGATAAACTGTATCAGTTTTTTGATATTATCCATGCATATGGTCTTTTAAATTAATCAAAACGTTATATATTAAAATGTTGCAGTTTGCATCAAATAATTTTGAAATATTTACATACATAATGCGAATAAGTTTGTAACAAAAGTTCTGCTCACTCTTTGATAATAAATGTTAGAAAGTCAAATTAATCACATTATGACATTCATATTTAAATGATTTTATAAAATGTTTTGTCAGCATGTTTCACATCTCTGCTTTTCTTTCACCAGTGGTAGCAATGCCTCCATTTTATCTAATTGCACATTTTTAGACACTCTTGCAGGCTATTTTAATGAGTATTAACTACAAGCAAGCTATAAAGTATTTTATTTAAAGTAACTGCTCTCTTCCAAATGTTTCCAAATCTGTCTTTCAGTGCTCAATTTAAGAATTCTAACACACTGTCCAGAATTCCACTGAACATGACTGCTGTCTCCTGAATTCTTAACAGATCTCTCTTCACTACTTATTGCAGAGATTCTATCTCATTCAGTTTCTGGAAGTACAGTAATATAAAATGAAATTAAATACAGTAGTTGCCTCCAAATGATACATTTCTTTTCCTTCATACTGTGACTGGCACTGAACAGAGTGACCTTAGATGCTATCATGAATTAGTAGGTAAAATCTGTTGTATTTGTGGGTACAGTTGAAAGTTCAGTAAATAAATAATAGTTTTCCACAGGCTTTTGATGTATATTAAGAATGAGCATATTATTTAATGGTTCTAAAGAAAAGTATAATAAGAAACTCGCTTGAAAATAGTTTGAGATAAGTGCATATTTGAATTATATGTTAATTACTCATATTATGTTGAAAGTTCAACCCAACAAAAGCATGGAAGTGTAAACTTTCCCAATTTTTTTCACCAAAATTTTCTGTCCTTCTGACCATTAGCCATCAATCCATAATAGAAAAATTAAAATGTTTTCAACCTATCAAAATATTTCATAAGAACTTTTCTGTAATTTCAAGGGTTACGTAGCTTTTGTTCTTTAAAAGTGTTAGATCGTTTAAATACAGATTTCACCAGGACTGATACATTGTATTGGTGAATATGGTAAGTTACCAGAAAATGTCTGCCTTTGCTGTCAATAACAATAAAAATATTGAACTTGTATGACAAGTGACCTGTTTGAGTTTTAGCTTAAGGTTATGAATTAATAAGCACTCATATATTATATGGAGTCTTGCTAAGGTCTTGGAATAATATGAATGGACCAATGTGCACACTCATACAGGATGTGTTCCAGTACATGTGATTTATTTGATGTTCTTAAATTTCCATATTTTTTTCATGTGTTATTATTTTTGGATCATAAGCATAAAATTATTAAATTTATTGTTGAATATCTGTTAGATCAGAGACTTCCATATTTGGATATATGGATGTTATCTTCAGTATGTTTTTAGATATAAAGATTGTCTTTCTTCATTGAAGCATCAAATGTAGATTATCAGTTTATTTGTATTTGTTGCAAGCAAGGTCATATCTATTGTAACAAGAAAACTGCTGACACCAGTAAAAGAACATGCAACTTTAAAAACATCAAACAAGTAAAGTGAACTGAAGCATTTTGTATACAAGTGTGACATAGTTGACCTATCACATTATTTTAAGATGTTGGCAATAGCCAATGATAAATGCAGCCCTGATATTTAAAAAAAAAAAAAAATCTTACTCATTGATAAACTGGTGCCAGAACTAAATCAGGTTCTCTCATCTTATTTATCTAACAACTTTATTGTCAAGTTTAGTCAGTAATGGCATCACATCAACAAATAAGTTGTTTGTTTATTTATAGGTGGTTAGTAACCAAACATTACCCCTGTCAAATAATGTGTTACTTGGGCAGACAGCTTCTGTGATAGTGTCCACATCTCAATCTCTTATCACTGTGAAACCCTCAGTGTCTGTTTCCCGAGTCAAGATGGTTGCTCCAGTGCTCAAACAAACACAAGCAGAAGAGCAGAAGGTATTATTTTGTTTAAACATATTGGTCTCTCATCCATTAACTTGCTTGAAAGTAATTTTGTTCATTAATATTTGTATATATCTTTATATCAATTTATTGTGTGCACTTAAACCTTTTACACAATGATACATGAACTGTTTTATTCAATATAGTTAAATATAAGTTTACTTGTAACTTTTGTAAAACAATAGAATCTTTGTAAAGAAGTTTATAAGTAAATGTTTTTCTGTGATAAGTTGATACAGTCAAGATATAAAAAACAACCTTTATTTTAATTCTGAAATTTTAAAAAAATATGTAAAAAAAGGTGGGTTCTTCATCACATAGAAAAATTTCAACCACAATTTTCTAATAAAGAGAAAATGAAGGTAGCAAAAAAAAATAATTCATGCTTTAAGTATAATTTTCACAATGTATTTACTTCTGCTCACGTACATAGCTATTCTCATTAAGTTACTTTTTTTTTTCACACATTAAAAGCCTTTCACTTTCAATTACCCTTTAGTTTCCATGGTTTAATTGATTCTTGCATGCAAATTTTCATGTGATAAACTTCCACCAATAGACACGCCTCATACACACATGGCTCGTGACTGCCTGTACGCTGCTAAATCTAATTATCACTTCTTGTTTGGTAGTGCTCATTTTCAGACGTTTTGTTTGGCTCTCTCTTCAAATTTTAGATTTTTGTATTGATAATTTTTCATGTTTCCTACTTATGTCAAATTACACTGCACAACAAAGTTTTTGCTTTTTGAACACTGTTGGGTGTTCCTTATAAATTTTTGGCTGCTGATCACGAAAATCACATCCAAATTTGCCCATCACATACCATTTCATCGAAATCTTCAGTTTTGCTACAATGGAAAAACGATATCATGGCAACTGGAATCTCTCAATGCTTGCTGACTACTGTTGGACACTGCAACGTGATGCACTGGACATTGAATACAAATGAAATTCAGGAGCAAAACACTTTTAATTATGTTGAACTTAATAGCATATTAGAAACATAAACGCAACTAAATACGTTATTGCCAGTAAACAGTTAACTGTCTATTTCTCAGAGTTCCTTTGTGATGAAGCAAAACCAAAACTATATTTGTGCATACCCACCAGGTACCTGTCACAATCAGCAAAAACTTTTCAGGAAGCAAAACTTTTCAAAATAATTGTTGTGCAGTGTAATTTTTATTTTTATCTCATTCAATCATGGTATAATTTAGTTTTCTACCCAGTGATGGAACTTGGTTATTTTTCTATACTTTTATTTCTTTACCAACACACTTGTGTTTGGTTTTTATACACATTATGAATTCTAAAGTGCAAGTTACCATGTCAGGGATTGTACCATGCATTAACACATTTACTCAGGCTTTAGGTGGATGGTGGCACAAAACTTTGGAGTTACTGGGAATTAATTGTAGAGAGAGTGATCATTATTTTAGCCAATATTCTTCTCTTAGTGTTACTCAAATTCCTGCTGAAGGAGCCAGACTTGTTCAGGAGGACAAAGTATTTGACAGCATTTTTCTTCTGCTAGAATTTGCCATGTGTTCCTAAGTTCTTACTATAGGTTCCATTAGGCCAGGTACATCTTTCTTGGACACTATTTACCAGATATGTTCTGTTTTATCCCTCTCCCTAATTTCATATGATTCTCTACCTTTCTTTCAGTATTTTGTATTTCTACCAGCTCCTGATATAGTGGTTCACATTGAGTGTTTAGTATCTTTGTTATGTATGGGTGTTGACATGCCTTGCCCTCCATAGGCTTTGGATCAGTTTGCTTTAGCCTAACCTCAGGTCAATTTTCAATTTCTTGATTCTCACTATTGACATCTAATTTGCCCATTTGCAGTTAGACCTTTATTGTCCCGTTCTTCTGTCCTAGGCTCATTTTCTCTCCTTCGTCTTGCCCTCATGTCTAACAGTTTTTGACCTCCATACACTCCATCTCCAAGGTGATTCATCAAAATCTTAAGGGTTTTTAGGATATGCATTTGCTCTAATTACACCCTTGTATACATGTTTGTTAACTTTGGCTCTTTTCTTTGCTTGTGGTTTCTCTGTTGTTGGGATCTTTTGAGAGGAGATGTGGTTTTGTCTTTTATTCCTTTGCCAGCTCCTTATCTCCATAGATCAGTTTTTTAGAGACCTTCCAGTTATTTTGAAATACCAAATGGAACCTGTGAGAGAGCAATTGACTCCTTCTTGTAGGTTGATCATTGGCCTTATATGGATCCTTGACAATATCCTATTTCTGTTCCCCATCTTAATCCTTCCCAACTCTTACCTGTTCTTTCCTTCTTCACACTGGGGGATCTTCTTCTTATTTTGTTTGATGTTGAGTGTCATACAATCACTATCATCGGTGACTACCCTGTGGGTTCTGGCTTAGTAAGGCACCTTTTTATCCAAGTGTATTCATCTATGGCACTAATTTTCCAAGGATATATATATAGGTCCATTAGGCTTTATCCAAGGAACTTGTCATCAACTTGTTCTCCACTTCTTTAGTTATAGATACTCATTTCCTTTGCATTGGCTTGGGGTCCATCCACATCTCAGCAACTTGTTCAAGAAAATGTAGGATCTTCTCTCTCAGAATGGCATCAGAGGTGTGGTTTACATTTCTCTGCATTTTTATTTCAGACTATTTCTTATACCCAAGGAAACCAGAGATTGTCAGCTTGTGATTGATCTTTCACATCTTAATTTCTTCTTGATGCCACCTCATTTTACCATGGAGTTGCTTCCCTCCCTCAGTTGGACTTTTTCTCCTAGTTTATGGATGACTGAGGCTGATGTTTGAAGTATTTATCTCCAGTCCCATATCTTGGAAATCAAGACACTATAGGGTGAATTATAAATTTCATGCTCTGTGTTATGGGCTTGCTATAGCACTATATGTCTTCTGCCAGGAGGTCACAGTTTCTGCTAGACTTGTTTATGCTTGAGGGTTATGCTTCCAACCTTACATGGTCACCTGGCTTATGTTGGCTCATTCCAAACTGGAGACTACCAAATACAATTGTCTGCTTCTTTTGTAGGTAGCTCAGCTCAGTTGGTTCATCAGGTTGGATAATTCCTTCCTTGTTCCTATTCAGTACCTTAAACATTTGGGTGTTTTGTTCAATACTCATCTCAGTCCAGGTTCAACCTTTTCCTCTTCTACTCTAGTTGATAGAGCTGGCAGTTATTAACACCCTTCCTGCTAGCGAGTTTCTCTTTTCTTTAGGGGTGAAGTCTTCTATGGCAGCACTTACCTCATAGGTCATGTTCACAAGAGATTCCTTCAGGGGACTTCTCACAATGAAAGAAACCTTGTGTGGGATCCCTTAGATATTCTTATTACTGTTCCTACTTCTCTTGTAAATGATCTGTGTATGTAGTTGGATGAGGCTCACACTCTGGTGAGAGTTATGTTTCCTCCCCCTTATATGATTATGATCCTTATAGGGAATTCTATGGCATTGGTGTATAAAAATCACCAGGAAGGCACCTGTTCTCATTCCCTTTGTTATCAGATGTTGGCTATCCTTTCTTGGCCTACACATACAGTATTTATCTTCTTGCATGTCATGTTCTGGGTTCTTTCAACTTTGTTGCAGGTCATTTTTCCTGCCCAGACAAAATTTATCTGACAGAGTAGTCTCTAGATTCTCACATTTTTCCAGTGGTTATTCATGTAGGAGAGAACTTTGCACCTGCATGCATTTGCCACCATCCTAAATTCCAAATTACCTTGGTTTTAATCTCTGGTGCCTCATCCACTTGCTCTGTTTGCAGATGCATTCAGTTGAACTGACAAAGTCCTTTAAGTGTATCATCCTATCAGACTCCTTTCCAGGGTGGTTTCTGTCATCCATTTTGCTCCATGTTAAATCATTTTAATTACCCTTTAATGGCTGGTGCAGTCAGGGTTTCTACAGCTGCTTCAGACTTAATCTATTCTCTTGTTTCTTCTTCCCAGAATTCCATTCATTTTATAACAGCCTTGGTATAGGTAGTTCATTTATCCCACCATTCCTTCCCTTTGTCTTCATGCCTGATTTTTATTTAGTCCTTGGCAAAGGAATCCAGTTTATCACATTGAGTAGCTTCATATTTGGCATATTCCATCTGACTTTCTTTGTTGGATCTTTATAAATGTAGGTGGAATGTTTTCCACCATTTGTTTTTGCATCATGGGTTTTTTCCTGCTTGTCCCATTGTTCCTCTTATTATGGATTTCCTTACTTAGTTATTAATCAGGGGTTTACAATATAAGTATATTCCATTACAGGTTATTAGGCATCCTTATTTCACACTTTTTATTTTTCCTTGCATATTCTTTCCAAATTATTTGTCCTTCATGGTGTGCAGTCCTTCCAGAGTGGGATGCCATTGTTGTGCTTCACTTTGTTACTTTACCTGAATTTGAACTTTTATGTTCTTTTCAATGTTTCATTTATCCCTTAAGGAATATTTTCTCATCCTCTTGGCCTGTGGACATCATCTGTCGGATTTGTTTGCCATTGATGTTTCATGTTCTCTGTACCATTCTTTTTATCTTCTCCTTTATCCAGATTGATCTTTCCTTCCCAAGACTCCAACAGCTTAGAATGGAAGTTCCACTTTCTAACCAGTTTCATTTTCTTCTGTTTCCCACTTCTATTCCAGGTCTGATCCTGATAGTTTACTGTGCTCTGTTTGTGCTCTTTATTGTTATATTGTTGACAAGGGTTCCTTCCATCATAACCATTCCTGCCTATTTGTCCTTTGGTAACCATCTTTTGTTCGCAATTTCTCTCCTTCAATTTAGGTTTGGCTTTTAATTTGATTGTTTTATTCTTCTGTGTCTTATTTTTCATGTCAATGTCTTCTTATCAAATTAGGTACCTTTATCTTTCCATGATGTGTCATCTGCATCCTCCTATGGAGGAAACTCTTCAAGTGGACACATGACTCACTTTCCATATTTTCATCTATCAATATCTGTATTGTTTTGCTATTTCATCCTAAATGGTTTATTGTCTTCTTCATTCTTCAGACTTCAGTGTAACTATAACTGGATAAGTTTTTCTTTCTTTCTTTATGTATATATATATTTTTAAGAGCTTGTCCCATGTATTGATCTCACTTCACCTATGTAGCAAGTAATGCCTGTGGAAGTATACTTTAGTCACTTAGCATTGTACTCAAATCTGCATTGTAAGGCCATGTTGACTTCATTTTCATAATTTCCATGGCTGCTGAAAGTACACTGTGCTTCATTATAGCATATACAAGAGATGGTGAGTTCCACAAGATCACTTGTGGGTTATTCCTTGCAATATATTTTCTTCATAAATATATCCATTATAGACCTTACTGAACCATGAATTTTTGTGGGTGAAACAGAAGGGGATCCATCTCTGCCATTCCTTCAATTAAATAAATTGGCTTTTCTGAATAAGGGTTCATGGTCGCCCATAGTCTGATGTGAAGTTCCTCTAGACTCAATTCTGTGTTTCCCCCCATTTCTTCCATTGATTAAGAGAGCCCTTACCATTTTCCAATAACAAGCTGTAAGAGTGGTAAACCATGGACGTACTCTCCTGAGATAGAGACATGCAATATAAACAAGGATGGCTCTGTTCAGTTGAGAGTTGGATGGAGATGTTCTGCTGGTGTAGTTGATGGAAACCGTACAAAAAGGTTCTCCATCTCTTCACAGGTCTCAGAATAGTCTGCCTGAATCTCTCTTATCTTTATTACATCTGAATGAAGAGTATATCTGGTGCAGAAGTGGTGTAGTCTCCTACATATAATTCTCTTATTACAAGACTTGGACACTGTTGAAGGATGCTTCCACTTTTTCCATTGCACTTTCACCTATTCAATGGGGATTTTAGTTGTGTATGTGAGTGTAAGTAAGGTATCTTGTTAAGGAAGTTATAATTTTTCAATATTTGAAATGTATTTCCATACCTGTTACATTACCCACCCTTCCTCCCCACTGTCAACCAGTGCTTAAATTTCTGCCTAAACTCAAAGTTATTGTTAGGTAGAATAATGAGGAGTGAGTCACGTGCGTGAGGCACATCTGTTGGTTGAAGTTTGTTGCATAATAATTTGCATGCAAGAAACGTTTTAATGTGAACCAAGGGGTGTGTGGAAGTGAAAGGCTTGTGGCATGTGAAAAAAAAAAAGCAAAGTAAATACCTATTGAAAATATATTTTCAGTGTGGGAAAATTATAAATGCTTAAGGTTCACTTGGATACTTTTAAGCCTTATTATTATTGTTATTAGAAGAAAATTGGAACAGCCATGAGCAAACATTGTTATGAGGAAAGCTTGCATAAATTCCTTTACTTATGAAGGACAGTTAAGCTCAAATGTTCCCCTAGTGGTTTTGTCAGCCATTTTCAAGCATTAAAACCTCAAACTCATTCTATAGGTACAAGATTTCAAGCTGATAAGGCGAGTCTTCAGTCTGCTTAAAGTTTTTTTTTTTAGACCCAAATACAGCTTAGTTACTAAGCTTGATAAATTATAGTGGAATTCTGTGGTATTGATATGATTTTTTTGTTATTTAAAAAATAAATGTAAAACCTAAAAAAAATTTTGTTTCACATCCTTCATGTGTGAAATTTAATGAGGCTTAGCAACAGCAAATAAGTACAAAATTCAAACTAGAAAAGATAATTATTTGCTGTACTTCATTGTTTACTGTTTCTTTAAAAAAAATAAGTTTAAAAACATGTTTGTAAATATTAATAATGTATTATAACTAAATAGTGACTGTATTTTATAAAATAGTAATCTGCTGAAATACAGCTGAGACAGGTCACTTAAGATTATTTCATAATAAGCATTTGATAGTTATTTAGATATTTTTAAGATTTCACATGTGCAATTTGAAAATTTTCTGATGCAAAAGTATTTTTAAGATCTTAAACTCAAAATTACTTTGCATGTTGGATAGTCAAAATGCAAAATGAAAAAAAAGCATGATAAACATACAACTTTAAAAATCTTAAAACTTTACAAAAAATCTGATATTGTGCATACAAATGTCTTGTAATGTTAACTGATAATCTGTAAAAGTTTGTGAAGACATGCTTATTAAATTAAAAGCTATAGCTTCAAAACTATACCACGCACAAAATGTTCAAGAGGTTGGTCTCACAGACTGAACCCATGCTGAAAGAGAGTAAGTGATTTGTGTGTACTTTAGAATGAAAAGTAAGACTAAGAAAAACAAGCTACAGTGAAGGGTTTAATAGAAAAATATTTTAGTTAGTCCATGTAACCCCTGTAAATTTGACTGCTGCAAAAGAAAATATTAAAGGGAAACAACCCCAAATAAAGTTTAAGAAAGCTCTGGTGCAGCAAAGTTAAATAACCATGAAATCCAGATCCTAACTGTCAAAACTATTTCACATTTCAAACAATTATAATAATGCAGATAAAATGCTACACTAACAGAGGCAAACTCTAAAATGTGCTCATTTATGGGTGATTTTAGCAAACATTGAAGCACCTTCAGTTGCTCTATGCTACTTACTGTAAACAAAAGTGAAAGTAAAACAAAGCTAAGTACTTTATTCAGGGAAGGTAAATACCCATAGACAAAGAGAGTTCAAAAAAACTAAAAGGTTTTTCCTGAATACTTACAAGAAGTTAGTAACATAAGAAGTTGTTAATTTGAAGATTTAGGAGCTCTAAGCAAGCTTGAACCAAGCAGAAAGTCACACAAAACTCTGAACTCTTCAGAACAATCATTAATTTAAATATGCTCTTCGACTTTTTAGCGTACAAATAAACCAAGATGATTGACACTTATTAACTTAACTAGCTAGATGTAGGAGTAGAATAAGGATGTGACTATATGTAACTATTGTCTAGTTTGCCAACAGGAGTGGCTTAACTCATTAGCTGAATGCTACTCTGATCCTGAAAGAGAAGCAGGCAACCTACAATTTAGAAGTGAAACTCTGGTAGAGAATTAGGAAAAGCTAAAGTTAGAAGTATGCTTAAGCACATTACTGCATCTGAAGGGGAGACAGTATAAAACAATACAATTTAAAAAGGTTTTACTTTTATTTCAAGGGGTGGAAGTTGTATAGCACATTACTGTACTACATTATAAGCATCTTCTTAATGAGCATTTTTAATTCAGAAAAAAAATCTGCAACTCAAACAACATTATTGTAATTAGTTCTTAAATGTTATTTTTTATACTCCTGATAATGTGTCTCATATTGTTATTCAAAAGCATTCTAGGTTATTTTCAGACTTGTGACTCATTAATTTTGTTGGAAGGTATCTGTTTGAATGTTGTATTATTTTTAACTTGTATAAGAAAGAAAAGGTTGTATATTTTTGTCAGTTTGGGTTGCTAAGCATAATTTGGCAATTTCTTTTGTTTTAGTTCTTTTCTTAAAAATTTTTTTTAATAAAACACAAATAATTTGTGATATTTTTATTTTTTCAGTGTATATTTGGTTATGTTTAAGATTTGCATGTAAAGGAACATGTATTTCCCTTTCAAAGATGTTGGTTCAGGGATTCCCTTCCTTACCCAACTAATTAGTTGTTTTTCTTTTCTTGTTGTTATGTTCTTTTGTTTCAGCTGTTATTTTAAAAACTTTGTGCAATATCTTTCTACATATCAGAATTAAATCTTCGCACAATTCTTAAGAAAACTGAAAGATTTTGCAATATTTATGTTGGTACCTTTTAAAGCAATGACAATGAATAAGAACATGGTATATACAATCTAGTGAGGTAATACTGAGAGAATATGTGGTATCATTTGAAGTATATTAAT
This sequence comes from Tachypleus tridentatus, assembly GCF_004210375.1. Classification (NCBI taxonomy): domain Eukaryota; kingdom Metazoa; phylum Arthropoda; class Merostomata; order Xiphosura; family Limulidae; genus Tachypleus; species Tachypleus tridentatus. The sequence goes on along the minus strand of NC_134831.1, from coordinate 127,903,581 downwards.
TAACTTTCAGTTTCATATTGCTGTATCTATGAGTTCATTTAATTTTACAGAAAGCTGACTTCATGAGTGCTTTGGGATTGGTGACCAAGGATACTCTATCAGAGCTTCAAAACAAGAAAGTTGAAAGAAAGAGACGCACAACTGCTAATCCTCAGTTCTCAAATGCAGCTCTTGAAGAAAAGCGAAGAAATGCTGCTTTTCTAAACGTGGAAGGAAAATACCCATCATATAAGAAATCTAGGGGTAAGTATAGCCAAATTAACTTTATTAATTTTGTTACATAACACTATGTAACAAAAATTTTACTTTTTCTTGTTCCTGGGCAGAAAATTTTTTATTTCCCAATTGCTTATGCTTGAAGTAAATGGAAAAGACCTATTTTCTCTTCAGACTTTGCTTTTGCAACCTGGGACCATATGACAAAAACATGATAGGAGACTATATTTGGTGGCTGATACATGAAAGTGATTTACATTATAGTTGCAAATCTCGAGAAACTACTCACTTCTAAACATTTTTGTATAACTTTAGTATTAGTACATGTAAATCTTGATTCATATGCTGTTTTATTCAGACCTTATGTAAATGAAAATCTGCAAATTTGCCCATTTTTACATAGAAAATAGGTTAATTTCTAAATATCATTATTCAGGTCACAAAAGTAAAGTTTGAAGGAGATAATGATCATTTTCTATACTTTTACAACATAAGCAGTTAATAAATAACACATACTATCCAGGAACAAAATTAGTGTTACATAGTGTTATTGATCATGCAGTGCTAACCAGTAACTTTTATTGTTTTGGATTCCTAGAACCTGAAACTTTGTAAGTTCTTGAAAAGTTTAAGGAAAGTGTTGGTACTTGTGTGAATAAAATCTTTTATAAGATCAACACATCTTTCAAAGATGCTTGTTGAAACTGGTTGAACAGACTTAAAGTATAATTGGAGTGAATGAACCTAGTTTTCAGTTAATATACTTCTGACAGATAGTGAAAGAAAATTTTGGGGCAATGTATGATTTCTTAAGTGTTTGAAGTTTGGTTCTAAGAAACTTGTGTTGATGTTTTTAAGAAAGTTTTTTGATTAGCCATCTTATTTTAAAGGTTTCTTAACTATTTACCATTCATTACTTTTAACATATACTGTAAAAGAAGGCTATAGTTTAATAGATCACTTCTTTCCTAAGAATAAAATCATGCTTGCTTTTAAACTAATTTCCTAATTAATTTTCTTTCAGTGTAAGGACAATTGCTTGTGTGATGTGGCTTATGTAGAAATATATTTGTACTTTAGTGTAAGGTTACAAACATTGGAAAAACTTAAGTGTCATTTGAAAGCTTGAAACTATGAGCACTTATGGGTATTGAGTAGAAGTGGTCTTTACCTAGTAAAATCTTGTCACTCAGTAACATGATCACATGAAAACACTATGGATCATAAAATATAAATTAACAACCTTACCACCATTACAGCTAGATCTACAGACCTTAAACTTTTCATTAAACAGGTCTTCTAATTTAAATAATCACCTTACATTCTTTCAACTAAAACTTCCAAACCAATGTAATGTTAGCAATCACAAAGCTGTAATTCATGTGCCCTAAATTGTATTATTACTTATTTTGCATTTTGCTCATGTAAGCATATTGGCTCTGTTGTTGACTAATTTAATCTCTTAAGCTAGCATTTAGTTTATGCATGTGTTAATTCTACAGCTCATTCTTTTTTAATGTTTTCTAAGATTTTGATTAATTTGTTCTCGTACACCTTGTTTTGAGATTCTCTGATGGAATAAATATATTCTGAAACATCTTACGAATCATGTAATTGAAGTTTTTCATTATTTCATCTGTGATTGTTGTATTAGTAGACTATGTTTCCACTTCATAAATCTATTGTCTATTTTACTTTTTAATTTAAAAATGGTATTGCAGTTTTTTTTGTAATCTGATTAAAAACAAACATAACTATGGTGAGCTTCTTCAGTTTTTATATTATTTAAAAAACTGTTGTAAAAGTATTGGTGATTACATCCCCCATTTTTTTTTCATGGCCAGTATTTTTGTAACTTTTTAACCTTATTCAAATATCTATATTTGTAACTAAGACAAGCTCCAATGTTAAAGAATTCTTGAGTGATGGGAATAAACAGTGGCTTATAAATATTTCTAAGTATTCCCTTACCAGTTTGGTTTATAATAGCATTTGAATGTCTGCACTATGTGTATTTGTATGTCATTAAGCCACCTCTATAAACAGCAGATTTTATTGTGATGATTTTAAATATTCTTGCTCACTTTAATAGCATGAGTTAAAAGACAAGTTTTTTTTTATTTCATTATACTATCATTACAGAAAAATATGAGAAATATTTCAAAAGTATATTAAATTTATAGTGTTGAAATAAACCATTTAAGAAATAAGTATGGATGTTAATTTGTGCTTTCATACATTGAATTTTCTGTAATTAATATACTCCCATGTTGTATGTGAGTTACTTACCAAATTATTGTTTTGTTTCAAATAAGTAGTAGACAGTGTGCATTTCAACAAGTCATATATTTGATGAATAGGGGAACACTACTCAATTGGAAAAGACAGTCTTAAAATCAATATGTTCCCACTTCTGTATTCAGCCTTAAAAATATTTCTTGCATTAGATATCTCAATAGTGCAGACAATTTCATATCTCTACATTTAATATGAAACAGACAAATCTCCAGTAACATCTTTTTTTTTTAACACAAGTTTTTGAATTCTTAATCTTTAAATTCACCCATAATATCTTCATTCATTACAAAAGGTTTTGAATGTTTCACTGATTTTAAGGACGTCCAAGACTGATCTCCAGCCCATCCAAGAATGGCTCTTTCTGTGTTCAAGATGAACGCACAGTAGCTTCAGCAGAGTTGGTTCCAAATGGTTTTCATTCCCCTTGCAAGACAGCAATAGCAGTAAGATTTCTATCTCACACTTTCTCTTTTTACTTTGATGTTTAACTAAACTCTCACTAGTGCAATTAGTATAATTATTTTATGCATATGTGAAAGATGTAATGAAAATAAGTTATTGATTTTCAGCACAAACCATCACCAACTTACTGATGTACTAATTTTTTGGCTTTTTTATAAGCAGTTTATTGTTGCTCAAATTTTGATTGGTTATATTGTAACTTTTCTGGTTAATCATTCTCCAATTATTTTTTAGAAATATTAATTATAACTGATGAAAGCATCCTCATGAGTATTGGTTATAAATTTTAAGACATGTAATAATGTAGACTTGTCAGTGTGATAGTGTTTTAAGTTAAGCAATATGTGTGTGAAAAATTTAAATGTTTATTACTAACTGTTACTTAAGGACTCAGTTTTAATTTATAGTAGCTAAAGACAGATATTTAAGAAAACCACATAAATAACATTAAGAAATACATAATAAAAATTAGTGATATTTATTGATATATATTTTGGATTCATTTCTTTACTCAAAATATTTCACTGAGCAAACAGTTCTAATTTGATTGATAAGAGATAAGTCGAATGTACTTGATTGCCGAGAGAAATCCTTTATAAAGTTTCTGTTACGTGATTAGGATGGATAGCAATGTTGTAAAGTGTCCTTTTGATGGATGTTAACAAGATTCCCACTGTCTCTGTGTACTATCTAGTGAAACCACAGCTAAGGGAACAGGCTTGGAGAAATTAGTGTAGAAACATTGATCCTGATGTCCATATAGTACACTTAGACAAATTGTGTTTTCCATCTCTGACAAAGAGATTTGGGCATTAGATTTAACCATGAATTAATTTACTTTATAAAGTCTTTATGAACTTGTAATGCTAACATGAGGGGTTTGATTCCTCCCATTAGAGAGATTGCATATAGCCCACTGAAACAATACCTTTGTTCAAGGTCATCTTGGTGTCACTGTTACTAGGTTTCCTGTGTATCACATAAACATCATGTCCACGTTTAATTTCTAGCAACATGAGGTTGGCAACTTTCCTGTCTGTTAAGTTCCACCATCCCTCTCCCTCCTAAAAACAGACTGGTAGAAAACACTGAATTTTTCCAATGCATTATTAATAATTATAGTGTACCAGTAATGTTGTTTAATTGATTTAATTTTGTGGAAACACTTTTAACTAGAAATATGTCAATTAACTAAATACAGAATCAGTTAGTTAGAACCTACATATCAATGGCCTAGCTCTATAATGAACTTCAAAAATATAAAAGAAATATATTACTTTTGACATTTAAATACTTTTTAATCTTATAAGTCCCTAACAACAATTCGCTGCTAGTTCATTAACAATCAACAAATTCATTTCATACACTTTCATTATTTTATGCATGTACGTTTTTCATAATCCTGACCACTATAGTTATGTTGCATTAGTTACACCAAAAGATGGCTGATTCACTTAAGACCATTATAGTAATGTTATATTAGCTACACCAAAAGATGGCTGATTTACCTAAGACCACTATGGTAATGTTATATTAGCTACACCAAAAGATAGCTGATTTACCTAAGACCACTATAGTAATGTTATATTAGTTGCACCAAAAGCTGGCTGATTTACTTAAGACCACTATAGTAATATTATATTAGCTACACCAAAAGCTGGCTGATTTACTTAAGACCACTATAGGTATGTTATATTAGTTATACCAAAAACTAGCTGATTTACTTAAGACCACTATAGGTATGTCATATTAGTTACACCAAAAGCTAGCTGATTTGCTTAAGAAGTACAAGCATTGGAATATGTTATTTTAAATCTACTTGTTGAATTCAGCCCAGCATGGCCACACTTATAGGGCATTTGACTTGCAATCTGAGGGTAGCTAATTCAAGTCTCTATCCTGCTAAACATGCTCACCCTTTCAACTCTGGGGCAGTTATAATATTATGGTCAATCCCACTATTTACTGATAAAAGAGTAGTCCAAGAGTTGGCAATAAGTGGTAATGACTAGCTGCCTTCCCTCTAGTCTTTTACTGCTAAATTAGTATAGCTAGCAGAGGTAGCCCTCATGTAGTTTTGTGAGAAATTCAAAACCAAACTTGTAGAATTAACCCTCTTACTTTTAGACATGTTTTCTGAATGTTTAATGTACCAAATTGCTTGTGGTTTTATGACCTTGTTTTACCAGGTCTTTAATAAATATGAATCACAAAAAAATGTAAACAAAAGATGCTGTCATTATTATAATTAATACCCACTAATTCTGTTAGCATCCTCTTTATATTTTGTTTTATAAAATTAGTAATTCTTCCTCAATGTGTGTTTAAGTTTCTTATACTACCTGTTGTAACAGTCAAAACATAAAATTACCCAATGTGGTGTAATGTTTCGACTAAACAAGTAAGAAACAGTGTAAAAACTGTTTAGTAATTTAAAGGATAACTTTAAACTTTCTTGAAAGATGTGAAGACAATCTGAGTATTCCAGACTTCAAGAAAATTATCAAACATCAAAAAAATATTTAGAGACAATAATTTAAAACGATACATAAACTTTCTTACTATAAAAAGGCATTTGTGGAAGTCAATTCAACAAGCATAATTTTGGTAGTAATTCAGCTGATCAAGAAAGAGACAAATACATAAGCAAAGAAAAGTGGTGTTTGAGAATATAATCATAGCTGAAAAAGAAATACTATTTTATTTTATTTATTACACATGCAATGTTTTATTCCATTGCTTAGTGCTATCATATCATATATATATCGAGCATATCATGCACATATCTACTTGTACCAATCTCCTGATTGATGACATAGGCTACACGTTCTCAGCCGGTATGGAAAAGATTCCTAAGCCAGGGTAGTACAGTTAATAGAAGTTTGTATGCTGCGATATACCAGTTTGATTTTGTTCTACTGTATTTTTACTTTTATTGGGAAGGAGAGAAAATTATTAACACTGTTCACTTCTGTTACTGAGTGTTGTAGTTTGTATGGTGCATCGTTACTCCTTCCCTAAATAAAATTGTTTTTGCTTGTTGAATAGTAATTGAAAGTGTTACATTAGTTTGTTCATTGTCTCTAGCAGGACACCCATGAAGATATGTGTGCCATCTGCAGGCAGCAAGGAGAATTACTTATGTGTGATACATGTAACTTGGTTTTTCATTTAACTTGCCTGAAGCCCCCATTGTTGACAGTACCTGTAGGTTCCTGGTCTTGTCCACAGTGCCAACCGAGTCAGTCAGACATGAATGTAGAAAAGTCATCAGTGAGCACAAGTCAGCCTACAGCAACCATAACATGTGTGGTCAGTGTCACTCCACCCACATTATCTGTACCTGTAATGTCAACATGTGCATTAACTGTACCCATACCATCTGCATCTCCTTGTGTTGTCTCTCTACCTATCATCCTCACATCTGCCAATCCTTCCAACATAGCCCTCCCTGCTGCAACCAAAGCCATACCAACAGTTCCTGTCCCAGTATCAGTTTCACTAGTAGCAACAAATGTTTCTGTACCTACCACAGTACTTAACCACAGGAACACTCCAATTACTACTACCACTAGTGTCATAAATAAAGCAGGTAGGTATTCTAATTTTGTTTCAAATCTGAGTAATTGTTTAATTACAGTTAGTTAAGATGCTTTAAAAATTACTCATGAAAAGATTTTCAAAGTGATCAGTTCCATTCAACTTTTAAAAAATAAGCAAAACAAACCAAGCTAAAAGAGGAACAAATATAGTACCTACCTCCTCTCATAGGATTAGCTGTTTTCATTCAGTGCTGCCCTCTATAGGTGAACATATTTCTTTATTTATGCCACAAACCTTTCACTTCTTCCCTGTTGGAATCATTTGATTCCTTTGATCTCAACATGTCTGTCATTTAAGTAATCATGAATCACTTCACCACCAATAGGACGGGGCATATTCACTTGACCCATGTGACTTCCTCTTTTCCGATAGGGGTTGAGAAGAAGGCTTATGGCATGCATAGAAAATGTTTGTATATACAGGGCAGTACTGATCATGAATAGCTAATCTTGTGAGAGGAGGTGAGTACTCATTGGAAACACATTTTCAGTAATGAAAAACTATAACTTTTGTATTATTTCAAAATTTTAATTTATGTGTTTTATTTGTTTCTTATTAACTAGTCAAAATATAGTACTGGTTACTTATCGCATGATAATATTTTCTGTATCTGTTGGCATGTAAGAGGATTTTACTTTCTCTTAGAACCAATATACATACTGTTAGGAAAGTTTTAAAATATAAACTAATATTTTTAGAGCAAAGGAATTTTTTTTAAGCCTATAATTTCCAGTTAGATTCATGTGATCAGCTTCCTACAGAGTTTTCTAAACTGTTCATGCACTTAACTGGTTTTGAGTCCATGCCTTTACTGGTTAAAGAATCCTAGTAAAATATAAACAAAAACATCATCAGTATTGAAGTTAATTCATATCAGTACTGCTGGATTTTATCTCCATATTGTGCAAGAAAATGTTTAATTTCAGTGAATTTTTTTCGTAAGTTATTTTAATGAATGTTTGATCAGGCAAAAACGTAAAAAAAATACCTCGGTGTTATGGGACCCCACTGGTAATGAATATGATTAGATCAACTTGGTAATTGAAGGATTAAATATTTTACTGCCAGATAATTTTACTTGTTTGGAGGAAACTGTTTATAGTAGGAAAAAATTAGTCACTAAATAAATGGTAAAAGTTCGTTTACAACATTATTGATAACTTTCAGTTACCAAATACATGTAGCATATCTTATATATAAAACGTACTTCCACGATTTTCTCATTACTTTAAATTTAATTTGTTCGGTGTATCTCACACATTCGTGTATGCACGAGAGATGCTTTGTTGCAGTGTCTGCTAATCATACCTAGTGCTCTCAAACTATGATACAACTTGTAGTTATGTGAAACATGAATTGTAGTCTCAAACATTGTCAACTAAAAATACACATCAGTCTTAGTTTTTTATGTTTTGTAGTAGCACCTGTAATGTGAATGCAAAATAATGTGTACAACCTTCTGTGAATTGCATATTAAATGTACATTTTAATAGTTTGTTTTTAAGTTTAAACTACATTTATTCTAGTTTAGGGTGATGTCTAAAATTTGTATTTTAAGCAGGTAAGATAGTTTTATTAATTTCATCTTAAGGAACATTCTAAATTAATTTTTTTTGACAGCTTTGTGTGTCATTTAATGGCTAAAAGCTGAAAATAATTTAAAGTTAGTTTTTAAAATCATAGTGTATTATAACTGTTAAACATGTTTTATTGTAAATTTTAAGGTAATTTTTGATGTTTAAGATGTATGCTATTTTATTGCTGGAAACCTAAAGAAACAAACAAAAAGAAACTTTGATCAAGTTATTATCAAGTTATTAAATATTACTTGGGAGTACATGTCCCCTGGAGGGATGTTATGTAAATGAATGATTAATGAAAGGTTATCTTAGAACATAAAAAATTGTATTCCTTGTAAGTAATTGTCAGAAATGCCCATAAAAACTGCAAAACACAAAATGGTTAACTGCAATTTTACATGCATTTCCACATGGACCCAGCAAACTTTCATGCCAAATTTTGGTGAAGATCCATCTACAGGAGGTAAATTAGTGTTAAGAAAATGGCCATAAAAAACTGCAAAATGCAAAACTGAAAACTTTTATGTATCTACCCATGGACCCATCGAACCTCTATATCAAATATGGTGAAGATCCATCCACAGGAGCTAAGGGAGTGGTAAAAAACACTCATTAAAACAAAATGCTAAGCTGAAAATTTGTGTGCATCTCCCCATATATCTAATGAGCTTATATACCAATTTTGGTGAAGATCCATCCACACCCTGCAAAGTAGTTGTGTGAGCATACAACAGATAATGCTGTTCAGTGATGTTGAGAAACCCACTTCTTGAGAAAGAATTTTCTCACAAATTTATATTTTCCAGAAACACCTAAACACAACATCTTAAACGATTTTTTCAAAGAATTTTCTCACAAAACCATCAACATAATTTCACAAAACAGAAAACTAAAAAACAACCTTACAAAAAGAGACATTAATTCCATTAAAAATCTAAAACAAGACAAAAACATAAAAATTCTAAAAGCAGATAAAGGTAATGCTATAGTCATAATGAACACGAATGAATACATCCAAAAAATGAATAACATCCTATCAGACACGAACAAATTTAAACCAATACACACAAATCCAACAAAGACACACGAGACGCAACTGAACAAATTACTACTACAAATGAAAAAAAGCCAACACAATTTCACAAACACTTTATTCCTACCTACGTAAAACCGACTCACGCACACCACAAATATATGGCATCCCCAAACCTCATAAACCAGATTGTCCATTACGACCAATAATGTCCACATATGAATCGTTTAATTACAATCGTGGTAAATGCATAGCATGGGGATTCTCCAAATATGTAACATCAGCCAGCTCATTCATCAAAGACTCTTTTAATTTCAAGTCTAATCTAAATCAACTTAATCATAAAGCCTTAATGGCCAGTTTCAATGTTATATCCCTCTTTACAGAAGTTCCAACCACTGAAGCCTGCAAGATAGCCTTAGAACTCTATATCCGAGACCCTAACCCAACCATAGAAATTCCCAGTAACCAGTTAGCAACCCTAATAGAATTCACCATGATAAAGACAAACTTCATGTTCAACAACCAAAACTATATACAAACAAATGGCCTAAGCATGGGCAACCCTATATCACCAGTTCTAGCCAATATTTTTATGACACAAGTTGAAACACAAGCAATTAACACAGCATTACATCCACCACTATACTGGTACAGATATGTAGATGACACGGTTGCGGGATTCAAATCTACAGAACACATACTTAAGTTTTTCAATCACATTAACTCTATACATCCCAACATTAACTTCACATGTGAACAGGAAGAAAGCAATCAAATATCATATCTTAACCTCAAACTTACAAGAACCAACACACAATTCAAAACAGAAATCCACCAAAAAATAACCCATACTGGACTATACATTCCTTGGGACTCAGCACATGAAACAAAACAAAAACTCAACATACTAAGAAACCAAATAAACACAGCCATAAAACTATGCTCACCAGATAAAATTAACGATGAATTAGACAAAATAAAACAATACTTCATCAACATCAATAAGTTTCCCCCACAAACCGTAGAAAACATTATACGCACACACCTAGACAGAAAGCAAAATCAACCAACTAAAGTAAATATCTCACGAATCAAAAAATCACGAAACCATATACTGCTGTATACCATATATTCCTGACATTAGCAAACAAATAACCAACATTTGGCAAAAATTAGTAACAAAATATGACATTCCAGTTAATACCAAATTTATTCGAAAACCAGGCACAAAACTGAGGTCTATACTATGTAAAAACTACACTGACAAACACTACACCAACATTATTTACAAAATACAATGTGATAACTGCCACGACTTCTATATTGGAGAAACAAGTAGAAAAATGGAAACCAGATTCAAAGAACATAAAAAGTCACCTTCACACGTTTTCAAACACTGCAAGTCAAATAAACACAACATAACCATAAAAAACACTCAAATACTAAATAAAGAAACAAACATAAACAAATGCAAAATTAAAGAAGCCTTACTTATACAACTTAAACCCAAAATAAACCAATATAAAGGAACGCCTTTATACCTATATTAATATAATAAAATAAATAAAATTATATATTCAAACATCTAACACCGCCCTCTACATTCCGACACTCAGTTACACAACCCCTTTCAAACATGTGGTCAGCTTCTGGTCAGTTACCTCTTTCTTTGTGAACCTGACGATGGCCGAAGAAGGTCGAAACGTTGTTCGCTCTTCTATGTAAAATATTTTCTCAACCCAAACGAGCCATTTTTGCATATAAAAAAGATAATGCTGTTATATTTATATAGATTCATGGTTACCAAATTAAGCTTAGCTTTGGAAATGGCAGATATATGTATTGAACTGTTTTTCTGTTTTTCTTGAAATAGGTATTTTTTATCAATTTTTTGAAGCTATATAAAAATAAATATTACACAAATATATATATATAGCAAAGTATTGTTTTTTTTAATATGGTAATGTATAATAGACTATTAAGGACACTGGTGATAATAAATTAGGCTAATTATTTATTGTTTTATTAATTGTATATTAGATTATAATATCTGCAGGAGGCATAATGTTTTATTAACAATTACTTTACAATATTTTATTCAACTCCTGAACTACCAGTAACAGTACACTAAAGTTATTACAAACACTGCCAAAAGAGGGAGTAAGGATGATGTTCCATCTTGAGGTGAATGGGGTGAATGTGATTACTTGAATCTGCTCAATGTTACAATTTACATTGTAACAACTTTAGCAAAGGATAGTTAGGTCAGTCTAAGACTACACATCTTGGAAAAACTTTCCACATATCCTTCACTGCACATGGGCAGTGGTTTTCAAGACCATAGCCAAGCAAATAAAAGGCATCTGTTTGGAGCTGTATCTTAAAATTTAATGAATATGTAATATAATAGGAATGTAATGATTTCAGTTGATGTGGTTATGTGTACCATGAAACTAGGTGTAAAATTTGAGGTGTGGTTTGAAGCTTGTAACACCTTATCACCTTCAAATACTCAGTATTTAACTAATAATGCCAGAAAATATTTTCAACTTCATCACAATGGCTGTTATGTTTCATAAAATGTATTTTGTAGTTATTGGCTCTATTTTACAGCTTGAGGTATGGTTTTGAAGCCCACTGCAGTCTGTATTGTTCTGTTGTGCATAAATAATATTGTGGTCGCCTTTCTTCAAAATGTATTATTCAACCACATTTTTTACCAGTTGCTTATGTTAGCATTGCATACTGAATAGTTAGGAATTTTCTGTGAGCTGAATTCATGAGTTCTAAAAACAAAGTACTAACATATCACTCGTGGCACCATGTCTCACTTCTATGATAGTGCAGCACACACTGTATTAGCATATACAAGTTATTCCTATAGAGCATGATTAACATTTTTTTAGATATGGTAAATAACTTAAAAGCCATGATGTATTCATTCAAATGTTTTTACAGCTAAATATTTCATGTTCACTTCTGTCACTAATAATTTATTTGCAAAAACATTCCTTACCAGTGATGTTTGTAAAACATGCTATACTGTCTTATTATTACGTAAATCTACTGTACGATACATAATACTAAAAATGTTTATTTCATTTATTACATATTGAGTTTTAGGCTTCAAATACTAGATCTATTTTAATCACTTGAGCACTACTGTTTCTAACTAGAAAAATAAATGTTTTTGGATGCTGATCATAGAATAACGAAAAACATTTTCAACATTTTAGTGATTTACAAGTTGACGGTAATTAATCCAAAGATAAAAATACAGCAATTACTTTGCTTGTGCATATGTGTGTAAGTCATAATATTATGTAACTCTTAGATTTATAGAAAAGTCTGATTCATTTAGAAAAGGTTTTATTGTGATGGAAATTCTGTGGTACATGTGATTCAAAAAAATAATGTTTTCATAGCAAAAAAGGAAGAGAAACAGAATTTGGTGAAGAGAAGCATGGAGTTGAGAAGTGAAAAGATCCAACTAGAAGAAAAAGCCCAAGATTTGATATCAGTTATATCTGTAAGTTGAAGCTTACTTCAAGAAATGTATGATATCAGTTATATCTGTAAGTTGAAGCTTACTTCAAGAAATGTATGATATCAGTTATATCTGTAAGTTGAAGCTTACTTCAAGAAATGTATGATATCAGTTATATCTGTAAGTTGAAGCTTACTTCAAGAAATGTATGATATCAGTTATATCTGTAAGTTGAAGCTTACTTCAAGAAATGTATGATATCAGTTATATCTGTAAGTTGAAGCTTACTTCAAGAAATGTATGATATCAGTTATATCTGTAAGTTGAAGCTTACTTCAAGAAATATATTTCTTAGGTACTTTATTGAGCTATGATGAGATGAAATATACTATTTTCATACTACAAATGAAACAACTTTTAACTTGTACATTTTGCTTTGAGTTCTGGTTAGTTGTGGTTTATATGGGAATCTGGAAGATTGAAATGCTTATTTTTTGTATCATAAGACTTGTTGAAGGTTTGGTTGATAAATCTGTATGTGTGTGTACTAAGTTTAGATGGATTTGGCTCTGTCATGTATAATTATGCATTACATATATCACATATTATAGACAAATGTTGACAGTAATTAAATTTAAGATACTTTCTAGTGTAGGTCAAAACAAGAAATAGGTAAATGATGCATCTGGTGGAAAGTAAAATCTAATACTTAATAATACAGCAACAGTGGTAAACATCTTTAACAAATGTTTCATAATTACACATATTCAATAAATCTATGAAAATGACAAATTGAATAATCTTTAGCACAATTACTATTATTAAAATACAATGAGTAGTGTCAGAAAAGTTATGAAACAATTAAAAATGAGAGATATAGTTATTTGAGCAACCAAGGGTGAACAATGTATTTATAAAAATGGCTGGTTTGGGTTGAGAAAAATTTTTATGTAGAGGAGCGAACACCATTTCAATCTTCTTTGGTCATCATCAGATTCACAAAGAAAGAAAGAGGTAACTGACCAATAGCTGACCACATGTTTGTAGGGGGTTGTGTAGCTGAGCGTAGGGATATAGAGGGTGGGCTTAGATGTTTGATTATATTTATTAATATAGGTATAAAGGTGTTCCTTTGTATTAGTTTATTTTGGGCTTGAGTTGTTGTATAAGTAAGGCTTCTTTAATTTTGCATTTGTTTATGTTTGTTTCTTTATTTAGTATATGGGTGTTTTCTATTGTTATGTTGTGTTTATTTGATTTGCAGTGTTTGAAAACATGTGATGGTGACTTTTCATGTTCTTTGAATCTGGTTTCCATTTTTCTACTTGTTTCTCCAATATAGAAGCTGTGGCAGTTATCACATTGTATTTTATAAATAATGTTGGTGTTGTGTTTGTCAATGTAGTTTTTACATAATATAGACCGTAGTTTTGTGCCTGGTTTTTGAATAAATTTAGTATTATCTGGAATGTCATATTTTGTTACTAGTTTTTGTGAAATATTGGTTATTTTTTTGCTTATTTGGCAAAAAGTACAAGCGAGTTTTCTTGTCATTATTAATTATTATTTCATCAAGGGTGAACAAGTTTAAACTTCTATTGGATCTTGAATTTTCATTCATAATATGTAGACTTCCTTTTATGAGCATTTTATATCATTACTTCCAAAAGTTAGAATTGAAAACCCTTCTAAGAAAATTGGGTGTGATGATGTTGTGATATGAATGAGACCTAAGTCTAGTTCTGTTAGGAACTCCCATCTATTCCAAGTCATGTATTTGTAAATGGTGAAAAATCTTGCCTATGTATGTGGCTTTGAGCTATTACAAGTATATTTATGTATGACCTTTGAACAATAACTTTGTGTTTTCAAAGGTAAGGAATGATGACAAGTGTTAGAGGGAATTTGAAACATATTTGTATTTTATTCAATGGAGTTTTTTCTTGTTAAAACCCAACTTAAAAAGCTACTCAGGTCCTTCTATTCTCATATTAAATTCTGTATTATCTTCAAATTCTCACTTCTAATCAGTAAGTTTTTTTAGAACTAAGGACATTTTACTTTTGCTCTTACTTTAAAAGGTCATATATAAATACATGTGGTAGCTGTTAAACAATCGACATAAGCAAGACTTCTTGCCAGTTACAAATACACACATTAGAACCCATGCAAGTTTTTAACAGAACTGAACTTGTATTTCAAACTCCACCAAACTGTCTTGTACATTTTCACATAGAAATATCATCTTACCCTAATTTCCTTAGAAGACATTAATTCTAACTTTTGGATGTAATGATCATGAACTGAATTAAATGTTTTTTAATTTTTCTAATACTATTGGTTGTTTTCTTATATTAGGAATTGTTCTGAAGGTTATCCAGTTTGGCATTTTAATACATTTGCTGAGTATGTGTAATTCTGAAACATCCATTAAAGATTGTCATCATTACTCCAGTATTCATTATTAGAAATAGGTATAGATTATCATGTCAACAAACAACAAAGACTTGGTCCAGCTTCTCTGTCCATCTTATGTCTAGGACTCATTTAATTTTACATGTAGGACTTGAAATTAGGATGACAACTTCCTTTCTTGGTGTCCCAGTAAACCAGAGAAATATCCCAAAATTCTACACTTATTAACAGATACTTATCTCTAATTCTAAGTCTCCCTACCTCTGTTTATCAGTTTATCTTGTACAATTAGTAATAAAATAACCATTATAATGCTATTCTTACCAGTTCGTTTATTCCAGCAAGCAGGAAAATAATGACCTTTGTACTATCTCTAAAAGAAAGTGTATTTCAAATTTAAAGCCCCTCAGTATGGATTTCTGTACATGGTGATGGGACCTTTCAGAGAAGGTTCTGTTCTTTCAGTTTACCTCCTCCAGGATCTAAAAATCCACCTATGAGTTTGCCATGCATGGTGACCCTGGATCCTGGTGGTTGAGGGGTCCAACCCTAACACACCATTTTAGCCTTGAATTCCTGTAGACGGGCAGCCTTGGAGTGTCCCCCCCTATAGTCAGTCAGCTGGTCCACTTGAGCTAGGGTCAACCAAGTACCAGTGTTGGGTATTCTCAATGGGTGTTATGGACTTTGTGTCTGATGTTGGTGTTTGGGTATAGTGCTCAGGAAACCCTGGCATTGCTGCAGTGTCCTTGTTTGGCACTGTAGTGCATCCCCTCATAGAGCTCCATGGTGGGTAGGGTCTGTGGGCACTGAAATGTAGCTTCTTTATTATAGATACTCTTTCTGACAAAATAAATAAAAAAACTAAAAAAAACAGATCATTGGAAAACGACAACTCATGGATGACTATGTTGTACAGTCAATATTACAGCCAGATTCTGCACCTCGATTTCTGATTATCCATTTCTTATCTGAGATATCCTTGGGGCAGATGTCTCCATTTTTTTTATTCAAAAGGGACTACAGGGACTTGTTGGCTCCCAAAAGTCAGTAAATAAGTTGTGCTTTGGAGACATTTTGGTGGAAACATCTTCACCACAGCATACCAAACTCCTGTTAAAATCAAAGGCCATTGGGGATATACCCATTGAGATTATTCCCCATGCAACTCTGAATTCTTCCAGGGGAGTTACAGTTGAGAGGGATTTAAAGAACATTCCTGAGTCAGAGATCCTTGTTTCTCCAGCCATGATGTTACTGCAGTGCTCTGAATCTTCACTCATAAAGATGGAATTATGGACCCTACCAATGTTCTGATATTAACGTTTACATCACCGCATCCTCCTGCCACAGTCAAAGCAGGTTATCTGAACTGCAAGGTATGGTCTAACATTCCTAACCCTTTCAGGTGTTTCCAGTGTCAATGGTTTAGTAACTCAAAAACATTGTGTCATAGTTCTTTGATATATGCTTGTTGTGATAGTAAAGACCACACACTTACGAGTGCAACCTGGAACAACACTGTGTTAACTGTAGTGTCCCACACCCCTCTTACTCTATTTCTTGCCCTAAATGGGTAGAAGAGAAAGAGGTGCAATGACTGAAGACTGTTAATAATATCACCTGCCCAGAGGCTTGAAAATTATTGCCTCCCAACATTTTGGACATATGCTGCTGCACTCCATTCCACTACCACAGTGGGAGTGCAGACAGATCTTTCTATGCCTCCAACAGAGTCGTTTGCAAAACATCTTAAGAATCTTATGCCCTCCATAATTAAAACTGTTGATGCGTCTATGTCTACTTCCATCACTGTCTATACCACTCCTTCCAGTGACTGCCCAGTTACACTTCCTTCAGGTTCAAGTGTTTCCTTGGATCCATCCTTTTCTGCAGCTCTGAGAAATAATCAACCATTTGTTCATGTCCTCACTCATTGGAGTCTTTATCCACAGGATCCATGGAGGTTGATAGATCTTTGTCTAATAAAGAAAAAAGCGTGGTCACAAACAAAAGGTCTCCCTGCCACATTCTTCTCCACATAAATAAAAATGGCCACTCTGATCCAATGGAACTGTTGAGGTTTTCAATCAAGTATAGATAATATTAAGGATTTGAGTTATTCTTACCATCCCGTGTGCCTCTCCTTACAGGAAATGTTTCCGAAATCTGCTGATACAGTCACCATTCAGCAGTTTTCCTTGTACAGAAATGATAAGTCGTGTGATGGACAAGTGCATGGTGAGGTGGCATTGGTAGTTGATCAGCATATGCTCACCCTGTCTTTGTCTCTTGATACACCCTTGAAGGCTGTAGCTATCTGTGTTTCCTTGGGTCGTACCATCACTATTTGTTCTCAATACCTGCCTGCTGAGAAGATCTATAATCAATCAGACCTTGATACCTTCATCAAACAGTTATCATCCCCCTTTTTACTACTGGGAGATTTTAATTGACATAATCCTCTCAGGGTGGTGTTAGTATTGATGGGAGGGGTCATGCTATAGAGCATATGCTCTTGGATTCAACCTATCTCTCTTCAGTACTGGTTCTTATACTTATTTTCATGCATCTAGTCAGTCTTTTACTGCTATAGATCTTTCTGTCTGTTCCCCTTAACTTCTCGCTTACTTTTCTTAGAAGATCGACAGTAATCCATGGGGCAGTGATCATTTTCCTAGTATTTTGAGCGAGACTGGTTGTGGTCAATGCCATCCAACCCATGTGCCTCAGTAGAAGTTGGACCAGGCTAACTGGCCTTCTTTCACTGCTCTTTCAGAACTTGATCCTGCCATTGTATGTAAGCCATCGATAGATGACTGTGTAGCAGTAGTAACTGGCTGTATTATACAAGCAGCTGCTCAATACATTCCTAAAACCTCGACACGTTTCCCACAGTATCCTCGTCCTTGACGGAATCCTGCCTGTCACATGACAAGAAAAGTTCAAAAATGGGCTTGAGATACCTTTCGTAGGTATCTTACATTTTTAAACTGCATTGCATTTCAGTGGGTCCATGCACATGCTCAGCAGGTCAGACATCAAAGCTAGAAGGAATCTTGAATTAAATACACCTATAGCATCTTTTCTACCACCAGTCCCAAAGCCATATGAGACAAACTTCGAAATGTTAGTGGCCAGTGTACTTCTGCTCCTTTTTATCTTGTTCTCTGATGACCAAGAAGTTGATGCACAGAGCATTGCTAATACTCTTGGCAAAAGCTTTTTTCATGCATCTAGCACTTATACTCCATCCCCCATCTCCTTAGCCATCAGAACATGGGCAGAATGACTGCCTCTTTCATTTTGGGCCGATCGTCTCTACAATTATCATCTTCCCTTTACACTGGTGGAACTCAACTTGCTTTTCATCAGTCTGGCAGAACATTAGTCGGACCTGATGATATTCATTATCAGATGTTGTGCCATCTCCCTCCTGCCTCTCTTGCTATTCTTCTGGTTGTTTGTAACCAGATTTGGCAAGAGAATGCTTTTCCCAAATGCTTGGTGCCATAGTACTGTACTCCCTTTTCCTAAACTTGGGAAAGATCCCAAGATTCCTTTGAACTACTGTCCAATTGCTCTGATGAGCTATCTCTGTAAGATCTTAGAGAGAATGGTTAATGCTTGTCTTGTTTGGATCCTTGAATCAAACGACCTCCTCTCACTTACTCAGTATGGGTTTCAAAGACAGCTCTCCACCATGGACAACCTGATTTGAGTTGAAACATCAACCAGGGAAACCTTTTTTTCAAGATACATCTTGTTTCTGTATTTTTTTATCTTGAGAAAGCTTATGATACAACATGGAGGTATATCTTGCAAAGCCTCCACTTGTATGGGTTGCGTGGCAGTTTCCTGATTTTTATTACAATTTTTTTAATGAACTGGCAATTCCAGGTCTGTGTGGGTTCGACACCTTCTCATTCTGTCCCACATAAACTTGGAGCCTCTCAGGGCTGTGTCTTGAGTGTCACACTTTTAATTATAAAGATTAATGCCATCATTGGATAACTACCCCTTACAGTTGCAAGCAGTCTCTTTGTCGACGACTTCCACATCTCGTGCCAGTCGTCAAGTAGGAGGTGTGTTGAGCGGCAGCTACAGACTGCCTTTAAACATTTACTGAAGTGGACCACAGCAAACAGTTTTAACTTTTTTCTCTCCAAAACTGTTTGCATGCACTTTTTCTGTCAACGGGATATTCACCTTGATTGTGAACTCCATATTATTATGGAGTGTGAAGTTGTGCTTTCCATGGTCCCTGCAGCAATGTTCTTGGGGCTTATCTTTGACTGTAAGCTGATCTTTGTTCCATACATCAAGCAACTACGTGTGAAGTGTACAAGGACACTGAACATCCTTCATGTCCTCTGTTCCACCTCATGGGGAGGTGGGGGTAGATCAATGTTCAGTGCTAAAAAATCTATCCTGCTCTTATTTGATCAAAACTGGTCTATGGGTTACTGGTCTATGGCTCTGTCAGGACCTCAGTCTTGGAAATGTTGGACCCTGTTCACCATCAGGGGCCTTCTGCACTTCTCCATTCCAGAATTTGTACACAGTCCTGTGAACTCCCTTTGTATCTTAGTCATTTGCAACTGCCTTTAATGTATGCCTCAAAACTCCCATCTTTACTACAGCATCCGACATGGGATTGTTTTTCCTTCCTCAGTGAGCTACACTTTTTTCATAATAGATGGTCTGCCATTGTTCCTTTTAGCCTTCATATCCAGGTGCAGTTGGATGAATTGGGTCTATCTTTGGATGATATAGTGATATCCAAAGATCAGCCTATCCCACCATGGCTAATTACTATCCCCAAATGTGACCTTTCTTTGAGTCATCGGAAGAAGGCAGATACTCCTGACTGGAAGTATCGCCTTCTATTTACTGAACATCTTTCGAACTATCCTTCTATTCACATTTATATAGATTGTTCGAAATCAGATGACTGTAGGCTCAGCCATGGTTTGCTGTAATGTGGTTGTTGCATACAGAATCCTCTCTACATTTGATGTTCACTGCCGAATTGTATGCCATTTCTCTTGCCCTGAAGCTATGCAGTACACGAACTGTACTGTTTATACCAATTCACTTAGCTCTCTGTTAGCCTTGGAATCGATTCAAGTCAGTTCTCACCCTATTCTCACCGATATTAAAAACCGACTGGCCCATTTCTCTTTAACATCTACTTCTATCCAGTTCTTCTGGATACCAGGCCACGTTGGTACTCGTGGGAAGAAGCTTGCAGACACCGCAGCTAAACCTGTCTGCTCTGGCACTATCACTGCTGTGCCTGTTCCATACATGGACTATGGTCCTGTATTCAAGGCTTTGCTCCATGCCAGTTGGCAGTCGATTTGGCGAGCCCAACGTGAAAACAAGCTTTTCCAAATAAAACCCTCTGTTGGACTTTAGCCATCTTGTTTCCATAAAAATTGGAAAGAAGTTGTCCTAACTGGACCATGCATTGGTCACAGTTTAACTCATCATTTTCTAGTATCTTTGACTGATGCACCCATGTGTTGTCTAGGTGACGCTCAATTCACAATAAGCCACATTTTACTGTCTTGCTGTATTTACGACTCTCAACGACGGCATCATTTTCGACATGTTTTGTCCCATAACGTTGGACAGTGTCATTGGCGATGATGATGCTGTCCACCTTACAAATATTTTTAGTTTTTTAAAGACAACTGACCTTTTTAACACTATTTAAATTTTTAATTCATAAATTAGATATTTTTTTAATGTGATTCCTTTTTACGAATTAAAGTACAACTAGTTTGATATGTAATTATAAAATGGCTGTAATGTCAAGTAACTCGAAACCAGGACAGGAAAGGCCAACTTTAGGTGACTTAACGCTGATGTTTGAAATTCCTTGTTAGTCATCCTGGCAAGTTATATTAATTAAAATTATGGTAGAGAAAGCCCTTTAAAACTAGTGTTACTGTAGTTTTTCTCTTACTGCTGTAAACTAGATATAAAAATTGGATTTAATGATATTTAAGTTTTTAATTCAAAAATTAAAATTTGTTTTACTTTAATTTCTTTTTTGTGAATTTTAATAATTTTACTTTACTTTTAACTTTTTACTGGATGTTTGGCACAGATAGCCTAGTTGTTTTGCACAACAAAAAAAGCCAAACCATCCAACCAATAAAACGTAAAGAGTGGAAACATACAGAAAGTGCAGCAAGTAGTGTAATTAT
Source organism: Tachypleus tridentatus (assembly GCF_004210375.1). Taxonomy (NCBI): domain Eukaryota; kingdom Metazoa; phylum Arthropoda; class Merostomata; order Xiphosura; family Limulidae; genus Tachypleus; species Tachypleus tridentatus. Next base: position 127,882,266 of record NC_134831.1, on the reverse strand, counting down.
ATACATGAAAATAATGAATGTATTTAGTAAATTTATAATATATTAAAATTATATTTGTATATTTAGGTTAAAACTGATATTTTTTCTTGTAGAACCAGAAGCAGAAACAAATAGAATTACAGTCTTTATACCAGAAAACGTCAGACTCTTTGAACAAGCTTCAGGATGTCATTCGTCAAGTAAAGGAAAGTTTTTGATATTGCAAGGTTATTAAAGTCTGTGGGAACTTGTATTTGTTTATGTGGGCATTTGTACAAGCAGTGATATCATCATCAGTGTGTGCTCTGACTGTAGTCATAGTATAGTAATTGCAAACTATTGTACATGTAAATATAAAATGTTACTATTGTAAGATTTTAAAATTGTAATTTATATTTGAGATTATGCTGAGATAAAAGATTTCTTTGAATGGTTATGAACATAACTTCTAAACAAAGGAAGGTGGAAATGTGTGCTCTACATCCCCCAGGTTTCACATTATCTTTTTTTTTTTGTTGTTGTTGTTTATTTGTTTTTGCCTCAAACATGTTGATGAGAATGTTTTCTGGAATTCTTTTCCTGTTTCCATAGTACAATTATTAAGACTAACACATATAACTGGATGTGAAGTTTGAATTGTAGACTTAATTTAATCCAATAGTAAAAAATATAGTGGGTCCAGAGAAAATAATGTGCATTGTAATAGAGCTTACACATTCAAATCAGCAGTTTGGTAGGACACTGATAAACATCTTAGAAACTAATGTGGTACACTGCCTTGCTGAAGTAAACACGTGCCAATAAAATTATCAGCTTACAAGTGTTGGAAGAAAGAAATGTGCAAATATGTAATTTCAGTGACTCGGATGTTGAGATGAAAGTATGATTAGTCGTAATGAATCATCTACTGCTGCTCTTAGTACACACTGAAATCCTGTGTTCTTGACCTACTTAAACCGTTGGTTAATTGCATAATTCTGTAGCGCTTCATGGTTGATAGAATTGTCAGAAACAACACTGCACAAGGACCTATCCCACTTACCACGTAATGGTTTGTGCTTTTTGCCGAATAGACACCATTTTGGCATTATCTGTTGATGAAATCTTGAATTCTGGTGTAGGCTGATTTACAAGGATAGAGTGAAGGTTGAGGTTTTTTAGGACAATATATGCTTCACTGAAGATGTTAATATTTCTTTATTTAAAAGATATTTCAGTTTAAACTGTGTACCACCATTTATAGACATAGTGACTTAAGGACTGCAAGGACTGAATCAGTTGAAACTTTGTACTCCAGATTACATTTATTCTTTAGTAAAGATGAGTTGAAACAAAAAAATGATGGAACATGTTTATTTAAATAAATTGACATGAGTATTAGACACCTATTACTATATTTGGGTTAAATTATTGTTATTGACTTGTGTACTTTTTTTTAAAAGCAATCTTTGATCAGCAAGACAATAAATCATATATTTATAAAGTTAACGTTAATCATGAGATTGCTTTTTGTATACTGTAAAGAAACAAACCAGTATTGTTTGAAAATTAATAATTTGATGGTGAATTTTTGTTATATTAATAAAAAATAACATATTTCATCATAAGAAGAGAATGAATACAAACTGACTTTTGATGTCAAGTATTTGGAATTATTTTGACTTAATATAAAATGATGTGGCAGAGATTTTAATTACCAGTTTTATTATAGTGTAGCATCACTCCTAAAACCCATTAATTACATTAGACACGTTATGAGGATTTTCTTTTTCCTTTTTATTTTCAGTTGTAGTATTTATTGTTACAGATCTTTAAAGGAAGATAGCAGAGGTGGTGATATGTTGACATAATTGGTAGAATAAATGCTGTATTTGCATAAGATATGAATTAAAAACCAGGTATTCTTTGATAGGTTGTTTAGGCAGAGTATTTGTGATGAAACTTTGTAGAATGGATGGCAACTGACTGTTGTGGAGACATAAATGTAGAGGACGACGTTTTGAAAGGTGGAAGACTTTCTAAACATCTTCCAATACACTTGTGTCTTTACAATAGGCAGTTGCCATTTATTCTATAAAGTTTCATCATTAAAAACCAGGTATTTACTTCTTTATGGGAAAGAAAAAGGTTTATACTTAAAATAGCTATAGATTATACAGTTCTTGTTTCAGTCTTATTCTGTTGATAATATTTTTGCTCTTTTCTTGTTTGTTAATGAATTGATAATACTGAAAAGCAGTGGAAAAGGTTTTGCTGATTTACATGTATGTATAAACTACATGATTCAAAGTCTTTAGATTGCATTGGCCACTAATTTGCACTCGTAAGTTATGGTTTTGAATAAAAAAAATATTTTGTTACAGTACCATAATTATGTTGGAATGGTGTTTGCAAGTGAATGTTATAAATCAAATTGCTTTTCATTCAGCATAAATTGAAGGTGCAATGTAACTTTGAAGGATTTGATGTTTCTCAAAGCCTTGGAATTTCAGTAAGATTGGTGAAGAATACATTACTTGATTATTTATACTCATCTTCAGTTGCTGTTAATGAAAGATATTTAAAACAAAACATTGTTCCGTTTTCAGATTTTAGTTTATTTTTAATAAAACATGTTTTACCAATTCATACAAAGTATTTTTCAGTCATTGTGTACACCATAGGTGGACAACTGGCAGTCAATATATTTTATCTGGCCTGTTTCTTTAAATCATATTTTATTTTGGTCAAACCAGCAATAAAAATGAAACTATGACTAAGCAAACCAGTCCTGTGATGGTTCTGAGAACTTTCTTCAGATGTTTATTCAGCTCTTCATTCACAACTGTGTAATTAACTGAGAGTCTGTAGCAGACAATGGGGAATGAAAATTCAAATTAAAGAAATAATCTGAATGTACTTTACCTGATTATATAGCTTAAGCTGCCAGATTAAAGCTTATGCAAAAAACTGACCAATGAGCATAAAGAAATTGGCCACTTCTGGTGTACACAGACAACTATTATTGATTCCAGAATTTCCTGTCCTTTATCACAGTTGGTGGATGTTGGCCACACATAGTTCCATAAAAAATAAATTTTTACTCTGCTTTTTAAAGTACTAAGCTAGTTTAATATTTGAGATTGTAAGGTACACATATTGGAGGATTATCCAATCATATATATGATGAATAGTTACCTATATGTGTGTATATATAGATCCTTCTTATGACATCGTCATTATTATGTGACATATGTCACATGCATCACTTGCACCTGTGGTAGGCAAAATATTGAGACCGTCTTACAATACACCTATTGTTTGTTGTGTAATTAACTGCACAAAGGACATAAAAAAGGATTTTCTTTTTAATAGTTTTACTAAAACTTCTACAAAAGAAAAACATTAACTCAATACTACTAGGCTACAAACACTACCAACCACAAACATAAGTTTGACAAGGAGAATTTGTTTCATACGTAGTAACTGAATAATAGACATAATAGTATAGTTTTAATTCTAGGCCTTAATTTAACCATAAGTTTTGTGAAATTGAACTTAAATTCCAAACATTCTTAGGTAGACTCACAGTTTAGCTTAAAGCTTAATATTAAGTAGAAAATTATAATCAAACTTTTATGTTCATCTCTATTAAAATAGTAAGAAATTGATTGTTTTATTTTTTTCTATTTAGAGTTAAATTTTTCTTTCAGAAAATGTCTAAGAATAAAAACAGATGAATGAAGTAAATAGTAAACTGACTGTTTGAACAAGTATGTTGTGAACCAGGTAGTTATTTTAACTACAGAATGAATGAGACAGAACTATCCTGTAAGTGAATCTTGCACATTTATTGCACTTTTATTTCTTATTTTATGTTGTTATATCTGTATGCAGCTGTGCTATGTATTGGCCAATGTTGCCATATATGATAAAACTGTTTATAGATCTGTTATACTCTAATTTGACATCTAAAATGTATGGTGTAGTAACAAGAAATTTTATGATTGCAATTAAGAATAACCATAATCTGTCTTTCTTAGAATCTGTTCATTTAAGAAAATTATATCTGTGTTGTGTTATTTGGATGTGCAAATTATAGTAATATATATCCTTTCTAGTTTTGAAACAGAATCCTTTGTAATACTATCAGTTATTGTCATATTAAAGTATAACATAACAAATGGACACATTGAGAGAGAAAAAATATTTGCTTCCTTAGTATTATGTTTTTGATGATCAAAGCTTCCTAGTGTGCCTAATTTTATGTTTACATTGACATTTTTCTAAGCTTAATACATTGCCTAAGTTAACATTAGAAGGTTATGTTGATACATTTTTGAATAATATGATACAAGCCTGGCTCCTGCTTCTCTCCCTTGGGGAGGGGATAGTGGAACTTTGCTTGAATCTTCCTAGTGAGTTAGAAAATCATACAGTTTTTAAAACTGGTAATATGATTTTTTGTACTACTAGGTACTTGGATGGAATTTGGTGAAGTTTGGAGGTGCATAGCACACCCTAATGCTGGCCCTAATATGATAGGACCATGTAGTGCCTTTTGATTTGTATTAAATAATGATAAACATCCCTAAACTGGATATTTGATAATTTTTGGAACATTTTCTTATCTATCCTGATTACTGTAAGAGAATAGCAATATTGTACTAATATTTATATTTTTTCCTTTTTTTCATTAGCATGATTTGGGTTTTCTTCTATGTTGTTTTATCAGTGTTAGTACCAGTACTATTAGGCCTTCTGCTGTTACTGGTAGAGACACTATAACATTTCCGTTTCTCATTTCTCTACTACGAGCCAAAGATGCAAATGAGATTTCATTTAACATTAACTTGTAAGATTAATATTTATGCTGATTTCCATTTTTACAGTATAGTGAAACATTTTTATTAAAAAGGCCAACTTAACATTTTCTGAGAAGTATGATAAAGTTCAAGGCTTTTAAAAAGACCATGTATTCAACAGGTAATGCCATTTCTTCCTACCACTGGTGCTCTTGTGCAATGATGATGCCAAATATCTATATAATATGTCCACAGAGAAGAACTAAAGAGCGCTGAGGCATAATTTTGTCTTTTATGTTTTACCAGTGTTAATTGGTGATCATTTGAGACTAAAAAAAATACTATTAGTCTTAAAAAGTTTAGAAAAGTGTGGAATTACCAGTTTTCCTATCTTTGAAATTTATCTCAAAGGTTAAAAAAAATTAAGTTACCAGAAAGATACCAGTGAAGTGAGTAAAGCTTGCCTGAAAATTTGAGATAGTAAACAGTGCTTTCTCGTGATGTGTGGCAAGGTGAAAGTAAAATAAAAATGTGCTAAATGATTTGTTGTGTGTACATTAAAATACGTGGTATGTGAAGTTCAAATTAGTATTTTTAATCTAAGAAAATAATATTAATGTATCTCTGTTCTTGAAACTTAGTTTCTATGCTTATTAAAATTGTTGTCCTGATGGTTTTGGAAATCAGTGTGTCTGTGTGTGTGTGCATAAATTTTATGGAAACGCATTGTAAAGAGTTTATTAACTGTCATTATTGTTAACTTGTACTTTTCTGTACAAAAAGAAAATGATAAAAGAAATAAGATTTTTCTAAAAATATTAAAAATATTGCAAGACTGTTACATCATTAAGGGAAGAACAATAAGTGTTTTTATTCTGAATGTTACTGTTTTATGTGTTGAAGAGCTTTGACATAATTTTTCTAGCTTATAATTATATTTAGTCTAAAAGGTATGAAAAAGTTACATGTGAAATGGCCGTTATTTGCCTTTTTTTGTTTTGTCATACTGTCTGTTGAATATTGTGTCATTACACTCAAATGAACCAAGTAACTAGTCAAAGGTTTTTATAACATTGAATGATCTTGAAAGACCTTTTAATAACTGTTTCAGTTAATATTTTTATCTCGTAACAGTCTTTTTACATCAAGGCCAAGAGAAAACTGTGCGATTTTAAGCCTTAAATAAGAACAGTTTTTTTGTCACAAATGTTTTAAGATATGATTTTAGCATAGTTCCTACACTATACATAACATTAATTAAACTCAAATGTTTGCCATTCAACTGTTTTTTTTCATGAACTCACAATAAAGTGTATTTTAATCCACAGTAACAAAGTACAGGTATAATTAGTACAGATTTTTACTTAAGAATGAACACAGTTTTTGTTTCTTGTAAAATATATTTTTTTGTCATTTTCATGTTCTTCAGTTTGTTTCATAATTTTAATGCTTGAGGTGTTTCTGTTTTGTCTTGAATGTTTCTTATAACACCATCATATTCAAATGTTGTACATTGTCAGTTCACTGTGTATTAGTCTTCCTTTTAAAAACCATCAACTATCTGAATAACAAAAGTACAGCACTAGTAAACAATATCATATTTATCCTGATATTTTGTATTGTTATAAGCAAAAAAAAACAAACAAAATCCATCTACAGTACCAGTCTTTTTTTTCTAGTGAATCTTCTCTGGTCACTGATGTTTTGGAAATATTCTTTTTCTTGTACTTTGTTTTAGAAAGAAAGTTGGAACAGATTTTACAGTTTTTTCAGACTGTTTTTATAAGCATTCCTTGTATTGCACAAGTGCCTGGAAAATAATTGTAACCAATACTGTATACATTTCAAGTTTAATCCAAGATAAAGAGATACACAGGTTTTATATTTTTCGTAAGTGTTTCAAGTAACGATGAAATGTAAACCCTATGTGTCAGCTTTCTCTGATCATAAACACTGAAGCAAATTCATTTTTATTAAAGTAATACAAATACAGTGCCTTTAATTTTTATTTTATTAATAAAATGGTAAAATACTGCTAAATGTCTTACTAGTTATTATCACGTCATCGTTTATTACCTTTGTCTTGTATCTGTACGTTTATGAGATTGATTATGAGGCTTTCTAAATGCAATAAATATGAAATTTAATAAAACGTAGTATATTTGTTGGTTTTTGTTAGACGTATAACACGAAAAAAAGTACATATTAAAGGCTAACTAATGGAAAATAGTTCCAAACTATCTGCCATTTGTCTGCCTAACTCATGAATTTCTTTGGCAAGACAGCAGCATCCTCTTGACAGCCAATACTGCAAAACTTTTTATATCAGTTTATAATGATGTGATTGCCCACTTTCAGTTTTCCCATTTTGTGAAGATTCAGTAAACATTGTGTTGTCATTTTCTGAAAGCTGTAAGCAACAGTTAAGATAGTTTAAATTAGATTTTTTTCTAAAATACGTGATTATGGTATCTGAAGAACACAAGTCGAACCGGTAAAATACTCCAAAACAAACAAAAATATTCAAATATTTCTCAGATGCACATGTTATTTGATTAATTCAACTTGTAATTTGCAGAATTCGAAGTTCATCTCAACTACACAAGGATTGATCTATGTGATTTTTTGTGGGGAAGCTCATAGGGATTCTTTCGTAAGGAACAAATCTTGAATTTTAAATGAAAGAAGAATGAGAAACCCATTTTTTGTAAACCTTAAGATGACCTAAAAAGGTTGAAACATTCTTCTGTACTTTATTTTAATTAAAGTGCTAATACCCATACCATACCAGCAGTCTTGAGAATAAAAAAAGACGGGTCTTGTTCTTTCACCAACTCATAAAACTTTTTGGAAAAAAAAACCTCATTATTTATCAGGCTGTAACTTACTATTGTATCTGTGTATGTGTATATCACGTGTGTGTATCTTTATGTGAGTAGAAAAAATCAAGAATAGACAACTCCGTTAACTTCATACCTAGTTACTGCCCTAGCTTTAGCCCAGGTTTTAAACATGCTTTGACAACACAAAATTTCTATATGAAAAAATAATTAAGTTTTATCAGGATATTAGATAAAGATCGTCACGGGAAGTTAAACTTGAGTTATACGAAAAGTATTTCTCTGTTTACAACGCTAAAATTCGGAATTCGATTCAGGCAGATAGCAAAGTATAAATCACAGCTAAGTTATAACTGGTAATGCGTATATAAAATAATAATAATTGAGATATGAAAACTGACAAACGAAATAAAAACTGAAACAAGGAAAATTTCATTCGATATGTTTACTGTTCAGAGTCTAAGACGTAAAGAAAAACTGTTTTTTAAAAGTATTTTTACCATGAAGTAGTGTCGGAGTTAGTTTCCAGATATTTAAATAACCATTGGCGTGAGAGTATTGAGGTCAAACTTGCTGAACTGAGTCTAGAAAACGAATACGTGTGCAAGAAGCAGTTCAGAATGTATTAAGGTGTTATTTTTCATTATAGTATGTAAAGTGCGTGACATCGTATACTTGGCGAAATGACTAAGGGTTTTGAATTTCTGTTGTTGTTAAGATCAAAGTTATATAATGGGATAACTGTGCTGTCATCAACACAGATATCGAATCCCAATTTTTCGGATGGTAATCCCTTAGACTTTCTAAATACTGTGAAGGTGTGGCCGAAGTTATATTTCATTGACATGGTATCATAAATATGTGGCATATTTAAATATTTTATATGATACGCCATGTAACGGCTAGATCCACTTTTACTCTAGTATAAAATTGTGTGCTGATTACTCGTAAATTGACTATCAAACTTATTCTGGTTCGACTGGGTCTTTATACGTAGATTAAGTACTGTAAACTTTAATTACTAACATATAATATGTAATGTAACTGTGACTATATTAGTTAGAAGGTACTGTTATTTTAAACATCAATGGAGCGTTATACGCAAACGATTTGAACAGCTAGATCAGAGACCCAACGGTTCAATTGTGGCCGTCCTTAATTTTTAACTACTGACCATAGACAAACCGGTCAGTTTCACCAGCTACTACAAAGCCTGTGTCCGGTTCTTTCAACCAACTAACATAATTTATTGTTACTTTTATAATGCACCAACTACTAAGAATGTTTAGCAGCATCGAGACTCGAACATTAGACTTTTCGATTCGCAGCCAGCACACTACTTAAAAACGTGCCACAAATAGAAACTATAAAAAGTAAATATAGAAAAGGCTGTGACATTGCTGTATCGATGATCTAATTAATTTGTTTTGAATTATAATATTATTTTCAAATAGTTTATGGGGTTGGGGCAGTTTGATCCAGAAGCTCTGTTTACATTATCATAGATTCTCAGTAAACATGTTATCAGCTAAGATTCATTTTACATTACTCAAATGTAGTTGTTGATGGGTATTTGTTCATAATTTTCCACCAGGTTAATGTTGTTTACAACTCTGATGGTTAAAAAGAAGCTTTTTATACGTTCTGAATTACCATATCAATTTTTAATGAATTTCTCCTACTTGTGTGCTATAGCCTATGAAAATCAACAAATCCAAAGTTACAAATGTTGTTTTTTTTGTGTTTTTTTTCACAAAGTTACAATGTTAAAATCCAAAGTTCGATTTCCCGAGAGCGACAGAGTGTAGATTGCAGTTTCTATAGCTTTGCGAAAAAACAAAATAAAAACCAATAACAACGATAAACACATCATTTTTCCTACATAAACTATCACATATTGAACAGTTGTAACACAAGATTCGATATACTTAACATAATATTGTCTTATGAACTTCTTCAGTTAGCCATTTTTAATGGAGCCTGGCATGTCCTTGTAGTTATAAACACTCGCCTTGCAATCCGTGGGTCGCGGATTCGGATACCCTCATTAAACATACTCGCCTTTTCAGCTGTGAAAGAGTTCTAATGTGAAAATCTATTCAGTTTTTTATTGGTAAAGAGAAGTCCAAAACTTGGCATTGAGTAGTAGTGATTAGCTTCCTTCTAGTCTATCACGTCTAAGTTAGGAATGGCTAGCGCAGATGGTCCGAGAGTAGCTTTGCGCGAAATTTAACAAACAAACACTTATAGCGATCAAGGTTGGCAACTGGAGTGCCCCTGATCAGTTTCGTCGGTATCAGTAATATTAATAATACTTCGTTCCAGTGGAACGCGGAAACTGCCTGCCACGTATTAACACGTGACCGTGTGTGTGTGTTTTCTTATAGCAAAGCCACATTGGACTATCTGCTGAGCCCACTGAGGGGAATCGAACCCCTGATTTTAGCATTGTAAATCCGTAGACATACCGCTGTACTACTGTACATGACCATATTCTCCTATGACACGTAATTATAAACCAATCATCAGCAATAAAGCGACTGAAAAAAAACAACAAGAAAATTATTAAGTTCATAGCCTAAAATACAAGAAGAGTCACATCCACAGTGAAACGGGAGATTCCTGTTTCCAGTTCTATGTTAAACTCTAAGGTCACAAGAGGGCCCGGCATTGCCAGGTAGTTAAGGCAGTCGACTCGTAATCCGAGGGTCGCGCGTTGGAATCCTCGTTGTACCAAACATGCTCGCCCTTTCAGCCATGGGGGCGTTATAATGTACCGTCAATCCCACTATTCATTGGTAAAAAAGTAGCCCAAGAGTTGGTGGTAGGTGGTGACGACTAGTTGTCTTCCCTCTAGTTTTACACTGCTAAATAAATGAGAAATATTTTAAATATTTTTTTTTACTAAATTGAAAACGACATTACTCTAGAGTTATTCAGGTATATTGAATTTTAGGATCCTCTTTTCCCTACATGTAGGGGCTGAATACTATTCATATTTATTTCTATTTTTTAGGTTATAGTTTTATTTCTCATCTAAGCCTTTCAATTGGAGGTGTAGTGTTATTGATTTTTGGAAGAATAATGACACGCAGGCGATAAGAGGCTAGAAGATTTGATTGGATGAAACTATTTGATAATAAGTGGGGAACAGAAGAGATAGACAAATTTGACAAAAAAAATTGCAAAATATTAATTCTGTCTCCTTTTTATCTTCATGATTTTAGGCTAACAAAACTAAAATGCTGTATATCTATTTCACTGGTAGGCGTGATAGAAAGGTAAACTACGTATTGAACGATCTTGAGAGCTGATTGTTAACAATAGGCTTATACCTCTCGAAAATTCAAGACTGAACCTTAAAAGAAAATGAGTGAAATTTATTATTATTTTGCTATTATATGTACGTACGTATGTGTCTGCAAACTTGTTTCTATCTGTAGGTATTTAGTTAGTATATATGGATGAAAGTATTAGACGCATATACGTATGTATCATCTTTCAGTGAGTATATGGCTTTTCTAGGAGGACAAATGGAATAAATGGCCCTGTGAGAAGGACCCTTTCTTTCCATTTCGTTACTAGGTGTTTCTATTTGGGTCACAACGTTTACTAATCGAATGAATCAGCGCGAAGTATTACACAAGTGTTATGGCTTTTTACGTAACTCAGGAATGGATGACTAGCAAGGAAGTTTTGTTGTTTACCGGAATTGGTGTGAATCAGTATATGTAAAGAAAAAAAAAAGGTGTGAACTCTTATAGCGACGTCTTTATGAGAAACTTGGGAGTATGGAAGCGTCAATCTTAACACACATAAATTGTTTTATTGCATCACAGGCCTACAAATTGTGTGTTTGTTCTTGTGATTCTCGTGTTCTTACCAATCGAATTACATAATTAGGCCTAAATGTAGGCTTTTTCAGTAGCCGAAATGTACATCTTCAATCTAGGCGTACTTCTAAGCTTTTCGATCTAAGCGATAGTTTGTAAGCATCAGTCAGTAGGCCTAAGTATACATGCAAGTATCGTGGCAACAAGATTACTCTGTGACTGCATGTTTACAGCTTTCAGGTTCACGTAATCAGATTACCAACTTGCAAATTGAACAGTCCACATAAGTGGTTGCAAAAATCATCCCTCACATCGGGTGTAAAAAATCTACGCCCCTGTTAACACAAGTTTAACGAAACATTGACCTCAACACAAGCGTAAACAAACGTCTTTCTTAACATAGGTGTACTACCCATTCCCATACAACAGATCAGCGGTAAGTTCTGTTACTTACAAAGCAAAAATCTGGGGTTCGATTGCATGCAATGGATAAACCTAAGATAAACCATCGTGCACTTTTGCTTTAAAAAAACGAACAGTCACAAATGTTACGACGTATTGGTGTTGGTGTTAAATGGAGGGAAATATATAACTGTAGACAATTAAATCAAATACGACCTTTAAAACATTTACAAGGAGGGGTTGAGGGGTTATAATGTGGCGATCAATCCCATCATTTGTTGGTAAAAGAGTAGTCCAAGAGTTGGCGGTGGGTGATGATGACTATCTGCCTTCCATCTAATCTTACACTGCAGAATTGGGGACGGCTAACGCAAATAGCACTTGTGTAGTTTTGTGCGAAATTCAAAACCAAACTAAACTACACCAAAACTGGTATTAAATATGTCGACAACCTGACAGAAGCTCCTACTTACCCTATTCGCCCCTGTGGTGATCTGTATGTTGGTAGTTGAGTAGATGCCTATTTGACGGTTTGATATTTACTGTTAACGATATTAACTAATTTATTTTTCATAATCTAAAGATGTATAAAAATGATCCTTATTCTGCTATGCCAACTCCTAACCTTTAGTTGTGAGATTGATAGTAACATTATAACGCCCTCACGGATGAGACTGATAATACATTATAAAGTCCCCACTATTGAAAGGGCAAGCATGTTTGGTGGGACGGAGATTAGAACCTGCAACCAGTAAGTAGATTGCAAGTCGAGCGCTCCTAACGACAAAAATGAACCTATCACTGCAGATGCGTGAATTTTCCCGGCATGAATAGACATCTGACACAATTTTCTGCATCTTGTTGCTGTTAGCTTCTTTCTAACGTAAATGCTTCACAATGAGATCAGGAGAAAAGATTGGTTAATTTGCGCTACTCAGTAGTCGAATTTGACGACAAGGAAGTGACAAAAAACCAGGAAACATTCATCCTTTCAGTGGAGCTAAAATGCTCACATATAAAATATTCCCCTAGCTATCATGCATATGTATAAGTTAGTCGACGTGCGTTTTATTATATATAAAAACGTTTAAATAGTTTGATAATTTGTCATAATAGTTTCAATGAAATCTAATGATTACGACGTCTTTTTCTTGGTACATGAATGGTGCTAATACAATATAAAAAATATTCAGTGTAGCCTGAAAGCTGTTGGATTCTGGTTACCATGTGATATTTTCATTTAACTGTTGGTAATTTATCTACATTACGATAAATCCTGCAGGTTGCGATAGAAGCAGGCCCGGCATGGCCAAACGCGTAAGGCGTGCGACTCGTAATCCGAGGGTCGCGGGTTCGCGCCCGCGTCGCGCTAAACATGCTCGCCCTCCCAGCCGTGGGGCGTTATAATGTTACGGTCAATCCCACTATTCGTTAGTAAAAGAGTAGCCCAAGAGTTGGCGGTGGGTGGTGACGACTAGCTGCCTTCCCTCTAGTCTTACACTGCTAAATTAGGGACGGCTAGCACAGATAGCCCTCGAGTAGCTTTGTGCAAAATTCCAAAAACAAACAAACAAACAAGCGATAGAAGCTTATAAAATACGCTTGTTTTCATTATATGGTTCCCGCCATTTTCTAATAAATGTGACTTTTCACCAACCGATTGTCGTATTTTTGCATACAATGATAATTTAATTGATAATGGGTACATTTTTATATAACGGTGCCTTGCTTTTACTGTAGTTAGATTATTTTGAAATACGTTTGTAAAGTATATACGTTTGAACAATGCGGTTACTGTCAAATCCAAGCAGAGGGTATTTCATGTTTTCCCAATCTTGCAGGCATGCTGACCTCGTTGCCCGAACACGTGTTTCATAGTCACGTGATAAACGTTTCAGAAACCAAGTCACTTGGTCGGCCATTCAGGAGAAGAAACATTTTCGACTCGAAAATTCACAAGTAAATCTCACGTGCTCGACAAAACTTGACAAATACGCTGGTTCAAGGAATGTTAGAAGCTTTTTGACGTCTGCGTCACATTTTGCTCGAGAGGTGTTTCAGTAATTGTTTGTAAGTTCACGGGTTGTTTGCTTCATTTTGTTTTAGTTACGTAACTATGAATGTCGTGTGGTGTTTTATAAATGTGCAATATTTTCTGACAGTTAAAAGACACTTGTCCAGAGCCATCATGGTGACCGACCTATTTCTTTGACCATGTGATATGTCCGGAAGTATATATATACATGTACAGAATATGCTCATCGCAGCTTTTGAGTTAACAACAATCTTACATCATAGGGCGGACTTTCTGCGCATGCCGATGTTACTGTCGAAGAAATTGTAAAAGTATTGTTACACTTATTGCTTGGTTAAGCCAAGAAGAGGGTTGAAATGATCTAATCCATGAATTGTGAACCCAAATCTATTTTGATTTTTCTTATATTTGTGATGTCCTTTTTTTTATATATCTAATAAACACTGGGCTCTGCTTGAGTTGACTTCTACAAGTCCTTGAGGTGATGACTGACAGATGACATGATAACACTTACATGTCAACAGGGAAGATGGAGTTTCGAAGACAGGAGTTAGGTGAAGTCGCTTTCGCATACTTGTCTCTTGAATAAAACTCGCCAACGTTGACTATAAATGAATGAAAAGTGACCAGCGGGAAGAAACAATGTTCTATAAACGAAAGTGTATTTCCATATCATGTTTTTGCCTTGCTTTTTCTGTTCTATTAACAGGAGTGTTGTGCATAGGCCTATCCACGTGTCCGGCTCGTGTGACTACAGCTACGTTGGCCGTTGGGGGAGGTATCTTAATAACTGGAGCTCTAATAGCTGCATCAATCAGTTATTCTAACTTGAAGAAAAATAAAGACATTGAGGGTGGTGACAATCAACCAATATGAAGAGATCCTAGTCCCAGTGTGTTTCTGTTGGTAAGACTAACGATTATAAATGGTTACAACTCAAACAATAAGACCTGTATACGTTTTGGTAAGGCTATTTGAAGGGTATATGTTAGCATGGCATGTGACATGAAACATGATGAAGCATTACTAAGCGTCTACGTACTTATATAGAGATTTCTGGCAGAGCGCCAAAATAGTTTTTTTTTTTTTTCCCTCCACAGCGGCCTCATGTGAAAAACTACTAAATGTTGCGTTGTATTTTTTTTTTTTCTCTTGGCAATTTCCCTTTCTGATAGGTTATTTTGAAGCTCTGTTTTATAAATGCCATTGGTAATGTAAATCAGAAAACGTGTTTGTATATTTTGTAGTTAACTTTCAGTGATAAGGTCGTTAAACGTGGCTAACGGTCATTATCAAAATCTAAAAATTATAACCACGAGCTAGTTGTAAAACTATATCAGTCCAGTGTCATAACTTCAAAACGTTGACTCGGAGCAACTGAATGCGTTGATTTTGTGAGTTAAAGTAAATAAAGTCTTGAAAAATTCTGGACTTTAGTATTGCAGAAGAAAATTTAGAGACTGTTTATATATAAACAGTAATCGTGGATTTATACAGAAATCGACTTGAAAGTGTAAACTGAGAAACTGCATTTGTCTTCAGTCTTGTGTTTTTGTAATTTTGTATGAGCATTACTGTCTAAGTAGTTATTTTGTACGTAAAATACATACCTATTTCGATTATGTAACGTCTCCTTGTTTAAGACTATTGAGAATTAACGCTTTGTATCGTTCTAGTTTTAATACAGATCTCCTAACACATGAATGTATTATAATATCATAATGTTTCGTAATCTTCAAGTTTCTAGCCGCGGTACAGTGGTTAACAGAATGGTACCGAGTTGGTTGGTTTTCTAGAACGAACTGTTTGGTCGTAACTGTGCCATCTCGGGACCGATTTGAAATCTGATTTCACTGTTGGACTCAGAAGGCCAAACTCCAAGATTTCTCAGATTAATTTACACTAATTATGACTAAAAGAGCATCGAGTACCGCAACCATTAAGGATTCCTTCTTGTTGTTAGATAACTACACATTAATAACAACTACTTCCGATCAGGGTTAGATATCTACTTAAACAGAAATTAGAAGTTAACCTGCTAGTGATACAACTAATTAAATATACTTTTCTTGTGTATCTACTTATAATGATTATAAAACATTATTTTATCACTTTGGCAAGGCAATTCATGATACTTTCGGCCGTGAAACTGTAACATCTCGTGTGGTTCGGCTAGTTTAGGAGACTTAGGTGAGCCCGGAATACGGGTACTAAGTTAAAAATGCAAATTGTCTTTATAATACAAGTTTACTAGTTAACGATACATCAGACTACAACAAACGTTATTACATTCGATACAGCACAATGTATATCAATGCTATTAATGAAATGGGCAACAGATAATAAAAATGGAACAACTTTACGGAACTAAAAAAAAAATCCCGTTCAAAATCCTAATTGTTTTCCATGGAGAATCAGTAAAGAAAAAAGCGGCGACGTTAGGGTGGGTGAGTGGAGAGAGAACATGTTTGTCTTTTTCTCCTTGACCCTAAAAATAAAATCCCAGGAAGTATTGGGCAACTTTGTAAACAAGAAAACCCCGCCCAATGAAACATCATCCAATCTCCGATTAATTTTGTTACTTTCGCAGCCAATAAGAACGGAGAATATTTAAAAGTTACTATTTGCGAGTTTATTAAAACGATGAAAGTTAGTGTTCTTGGGTTTAAAAAAAAGCCTTACTTTAAAGTTTCCCAATTTGCCTTTTTTATTATTTTAAGATATAAATTTTGAAACTCAGGTTCCTCTTTCTTCAACACCATTCGCTCCCAACCCACACTAATCCTGAAGTCACTACTGCACTTAGAGGTTAGGTAATTATTTTTCTGTCAACTGAACATGACTTAGAGTAAAACTAAAGATAATACGATAGTTTATAGACCCCTACCCTGATTTATGTAAAATGTATTTCTTGCATAGTTGCATGATTTTTGCCTAGGTTTATATCCTTATCACTTGTAATGATCTCAGATTTTAGCAACAACAGAAAACCTGATAGATAGATTCACACATTCCATGAACTTTTTGGGTAAATATTTACACTAGACAGACGGGATAGGTTGGGTTGTACCTAAACAACAGTGGGCCATCCTGTGCTGTGCCCACCACGGGTATCGAATCAGGTTTTTAGCTTTAAAAATCAGCCAAAACGTAATCCTCGACAATACAAACAAAACATATTAAAATAAAACAATTCCGACTTCATGTGACAAAAGATACAAAAAAAAAGAACAACAACAAAAAAACAACAACAATAAGAGATACCCTGGCGCTTTCGTTATGCATCGGCAGTCTGTTACTTCTCTTTGAATAAAGATATTGACCCATTGTTGTTTTGCCTTATTGTGATTAACTTTTCACCATATACTATCACGTTGAAAATAACTTCACACTATAGGTTATTAAGTAAAAATAAATTAGCTACGCGTTATACACCAACATGTAAAACAAGCATTTGGCTTAAGCTACAAGGCCCGCCATGCCCGGGTGGGTTAAACGTTCGACTCGTAATCCGAGTGTCGCGGGTTCGAATCCCCGTTGCACCAAACATGCTCGCCCTTTCAGTCGTGAGGGCATTGTAATCTGACGGCCAATCTCACTATTCGTTAGTAAAAGAGTAGCTCAAGAGTTGGCGGTGGGTGGTGATGACTAGCTGCCTTCCCTTTAGTCTTACACTACAAAATTAGGGACGGCTAGTACAGATAACCCTCGTGTAACTTGGCGCGAAATTATGAAAAAAAAAAAACTTAAGCTGCATGTTTTATGTTCCACTTTGTCTCTGGAAATTATTTACCTTCGCTTTTAGCTTTTGATTATAGTGCGTACTACAAGGTTAGCTGGCTTCACAATCTTTCGTACCCCAACCTCGGAGATATTACATTTAGAAACTCTGGTCCAAGTGATACGTAATGATTATGTTGTATTACTGATATACACCGTAAGAAAAAAAAAAAAAAGTGTTGTATATTAACACAAGCGTTTTGTTATTTCAAACATTACAAACTGTGTTCCGAAACTATAACACGATAGTTTACTGTAGCGGTATGAGCACACAAGTTTATTAGCATCGTACATGACGTGTCTTTATCAATTCAAAATTTTGTTTATTTAAATACGTTGTTGTAAAGAAAAAAAATGATTTATCACTGTTTAACCTATCAGGTGAGAAATTACTATTGTTGTTATTATACACAAAGGAACACTAAGGGCTCTCTGTGCTCTGCCCACCACGAAAACCGGTTTTTTGCGTTTTATTGTCGATGTGCCGTCGTCCGTTGAGAGTAGAAACGAATAACTTTTTGTATGATGTAACTTCTAAACTACAGCCATTATATGGCACTTTAAATTTATCTTATAAAATTACTAACTTACTAATGGTAATATTCAACACAATTGTGTTCAGATTTGTCATTCTGAAATGGAATTAACCTTAGTCATTTATATGTGTTCTACAGACCATAAATTGTGTTGTGTAAAAACTAAATGTTACAGCATACCTGTAAAATATCTCATGGTTTGTAACCATCCCAAAATTTCGTATTGTTCGTAAGAAAACAAAAATCTGATTTAACGGTCTAGTCTTCATCAGCGTCCATGCTGGACCAGCAGGTTTCAGAAATATTTTTTTTGAAGTCTAAATGAAATATTGTTGCATAAAATGTTGCTCGTTGAATTAGAACTTTACATTCAAGACCCCAACCCATTAATATACACCCCTAACAACCAGTTACCAATTGTTATATAATTTACTACCACCAAAACGAACTCTGACCAAAACTACCCATAAATAAATGGCCTAAGTATGGAAATTCCATGTCATCAGTTCTAACCAACATTTTCATGACACAGATTGAATTTCAAGCGATCACTTTACCCTCACATCCACCACTAAACTGGTACAGATATGTTGACAGTACATTTGCTGCATTCACATCTACAGAACACACAGTTTTTCAACCACGTTAACTCGAAATACTCCAACATATCTGTACCAGTTTAGTACTTACCTGTGAACACGAGAAAACTAACCAAATAACATTTCTCTACCTCATGATCACAAGAACATATACACATTTCAAAACAGAAATCCACAGAAAAATCACTCACATTGGACTATACATTCCCTGGGACTCATCACATGAAACAAAACAAAATCTCAGTATATTAAGATATCAAATAAACATAGCCACAAAACTATGCTCACTTGATAAAATTAATGATGAAATCAATAAAATAAAACGACACTTCATCAACATCAACAAATTTCCATCAAAAACAGTTGGAAAAAATTACACACACACCTAGACCAACAACAAACAAACACTAATAAATTCAGAGAAACAACTATAAAAGCTTACACTGTTGCGTACAATATATTTTCGATATTAGCAATAAACTAAAAATAAAACCTTACAATGAAACACAACGTTCCAATAAACAATTAATTCATTCAAAAAACAAGGTAGAAAACCAAAATCTATAGTATGTAAAAACTACACTGACAAACATAACACCAACATTATTTATAAAATACAATGCAACAACTGCTACGACTTCTATAATGGAGAAACAAGCAGAAAAACGAAAACCAGATTCAAGTAACACAAAAAACACCTTCACACGTTTTTGAACACTGCAAATCAAGTAAACACAACATAAACATAGAAAACAATAGGTACTAAATACATAAACAAATATAAACAAACGCAATATCAAAGAAGCCCTTCTTCTACAAAAACTCAAATAAAATTGAACAAATACGAAGGAACACTTTTATGACTAGCTGCCTTCCCTCTAGTCTTACACTGCTAAATTAGGGACGGCTAGCACAGATAGCCCTCGAGTTGCTTTGTGCGAAATTCCAAAACAAAACAAACAAAAAGTATATTAATTATTAACGCCCCCTACAACATCGTAGCTGTTCACACTCTCGTTTCTAAGACGCACCTAGCAACGGTCAGTTGCAAAGTATTTGTTGACGTTATTCTGTACTTTATTTTAATTAAAGTTTTATTATTCATTACAACCGTCTTTTAGAATACAGTATTACAGCGAAGTTTTTATTAATATTTTAAACCTATTAACATGATAATATATGTACCTTGAGGCTAACGGTGATTAATTTTTCTATCTTATACATTCAAGGATTTATAAAAATGTGAAACTTCTTTGTTTCGTGTATTAAGTGAAAACAAACAAAAAAATTCGATTAGCTAAAACTAGCGGGGCTTTACGAATATAATGCAATCGAACTCCATTGTAACATTTTATGCTTATCACTGTAAGTAAATGTGTATAAAGTAAATAAAATAACTATTATGAGATGCAGTATTTAAATATATTGGGTTAGGCATGGCCTAATGATTAGTATTCAAAATGTAAATCCAAGAGTTTATGGTACTAGAGCTGTTGCCGTAAGTAGTTATTGCACTATAAGGTCAAATCCTGCTGTTCGGTAACACAAGAGTGGACAGTTGGCGATTGGTTTTGTTGAGCAACTGTTTCCTTTGTATAGTATCAGCTCAAAATCAGGGAAGATTGCAATATTTGCTTGTCATAGAGTATATATATATTTATTTATTTACATAATTCTTAAATTTCTTCGGGTTTCAGTCTTGGAACATTAAATCCGGTAGAGGTCACATGATTAATTCCATCTGAGCTTTATATTTTAGGTTTTGTGACTTGATTGTGGAAAGAACTTAAACACTGTTTCATAAAATCATTACATTCGTCTTGACCTTGGTTGCTT
Source organism: Tachypleus tridentatus (assembly GCF_004210375.1). Classification (NCBI taxonomy): domain Eukaryota; kingdom Metazoa; phylum Arthropoda; class Merostomata; order Xiphosura; family Limulidae; genus Tachypleus; species Tachypleus tridentatus. The sequence continues at coordinate 127,861,642 of NC_134831.1, read as the reverse complement.
TTTATGGCTTGACTGGGTAGATAACCCATCTACTTCTTCTTGAGATGGTTGCATTATGCCCTCCTTGACCTTGTGTGGGGGGGGGGGTATCCTGCGGCTGTCGCAGATACAAGAGAATTTTTTACATCCTGGTGTCCTTTTCCAGTCAATAAGCTGCACGTTGAGCGTGCATTATACATGTAGTTTTGATGCTTTTACATAAATTAATTACGATATCTCAGGAGAACGATTTATCTCTATCAGAGAAGTCGGTGAAGTTTTGTTCGTGTGTTATATTTCATATTCTGCTGCTCGTATAGCTTACCACAGTCTTAATATTATTATATTGCTGATATAATTCCATCTTTACAACCTGGTATAATGACGTATAATGCAATTACGTGTGAAATAAACAGCGCCTAGTTGTGTTTGCCAGATTTGTTTGATTTTCTTTGTTGTATTTGTTCTCACACTTACATTCCATTCAGTCTGATCTTCGAACCTCATGTTATGTGGAGGTTGTTTACCAGTGTATTATTATTTCACTGAGATCGTATAGCTTTGCTAGCTGTGCACAGATGATTCGGTGTTGCAACGTCGTGCAGCCTACAAATATATTTACACTATGGCGTGAGATGTACACAACTACTATAATCATCACCATTTAAATGGTTCACCAAAACATAATTTATTGATAAATAATTTATATCTGTAGACATTTTTTCTTCAGTAAATAATAATAATAAGTTCTGTGTTCCAAAAGAGAGTGACTTAAGTTTAGGTTATAATTACGCTAATTTTGACTGTTGGAATTTATTTCAATCCGATTATGTTTGCCCCTCCCATAACTTTATGAAACAGTGTTTTGTACTTCACTAGTTTAAAAAAACTTTGTTTATTATAAATATGCGCTAATTGCAAACAAACGAAATATAAAACGGTGATAATCATAGTACCTTCGTAGACCATACACTGTGGTAGCACCGATGATTCTTTGTGCAGATTTACACTAAAATCTTTTAAAATGTGTTTCATTATTATTTTATCTTCTTACTTGTATAATAATAATTATTTTTAAAATTTTCGACCAGCAGGCTTAGTCTGTTTGCTTCTCGCGAACGCTAATTCATTTTTTATTCTTTTAATTTATTTATTTTATTTCAACCCCACGAGAGAGATACATAGACTGCATTCGTAAATCTGAAACAGTTTCGTTTCAGATTTTGAGATACTGTCAGGTATTTTTTGTTTTAAAAAATGCGTCTGCATCTATACGCTACAGCTTCTATCTGCTCGTTTACGTAATAATTAACAAAAGGATAAACAAGATAACCAAAGCTTTTGTAGATCACTATATGTGTTACCCAAACGTCATATTTGTAATGATTAATTATTTTGTTAAAATAAAAATGACACATAAAGGTTGATTCGTTGTTGAAATAAAGAATCATATACGAACTTACAGTTGCAATGAATAAACATTGTTGTTTGTCATATTGTTCTTTGACGTATTTATTGCACGGTAATGATGTAAAACATCAATGCTTTACGTACTAAGATATATTTAAAACAGCCGACTTTAAGAATCGCGTGCAAACACGCGCTAGGCACGTGCTAGAAGACATTTGCTGAAACAAATTATTTCTTTTGATATTTTACATCATTGCTTTCAGAATCAGATGAATAAATTTTGTAGTAGAAATGACAGGCTTGTTAGGTGTGAGTTCTTTCTGGAAAAGCTCCAACATTACTCAATAGAGATCAACATATTAGACTCGTATAACGTCGTTTGATTTGGTTTGAATTTCGCGCAAAGCTACACGAGAGCTATCTGCGCTAGCCGTCCCAAATTTAGCGGTATAAGACTAGAGGGAGGGTAGCACGTCATCACCGCCAACTCTTGGGCTACTCTTTTACCAACGAATGGTGGGATTGACCATCACTTCATAACACCCCAACCACTGAAAGGGCAAGCATGTATGGTGCTATTTGTTGTTAAATGTTTGTTATATTCATTTGCTGTTATATATTTAAACTTATCACGTGATATCAACAATGAGATGAGAATTTAATCATTATCATGAACTTGCTTCAAAGTATGGTTTACTTAATTAGTCTGTCGCTAGTCGCCTTAAATATTTACACACGCACATGTATATTTATATAGATGTAAGTCCATGCATATGTATACACATATGTATATGAAACTTTATTTTATTTGCCCTTTATTTGTATTCATTTTATTTTTCGAAATTGATGTGTTTTATTTACCTTCATAAGTTAATTGATTTGTTTTATTTACCTTCATAAGTTAATTGATGCGTTTTATTTACCTTCATAAATTAATTGGTGCGTTTTATTTACCTTCATAAGTCAATTGATTTGTTTTATTTACCTTCATAAGTCAATTGATTTGTTTTATTTACCTTCATAAGTTAATTGATTTGTTTTATTTACCTTCATAAGTTAATTGATGCGTTTTATTTACCTTCATAAGTTAATTGATGCGTTTTATTTACCTTCATAAGTCAATTGATTTGTTTTATTTACCTTCATAAGTCAATTGATTTGTTTTATTTACCTTCATAAGTTAATTGATTTGTTTTATTTACCTTCATAAGTTAATTGATGCGTTTTATTTACCTTCATAAGTCAATTGATGCGTTTTATTTACCTGAAGCTTCGTATTACAATTATTCAAGCGAGCCATCATGTCAAACAGAAAGTTCAAACCACACTGCTATGACAAAGTTTCAATTTCAGGAAATTTTCAATCTTACCTTTTCCAAAAGATACTCTTTTATTTGAGGAAATAAGGAAGTAAATCCTTCCAAGACTTTTCCTCTACTTAACCATCTTACTTAATCAGTAAGATCATCAAAGGTACAGTCGCTGCTCTTCAAAGACTCAACAAACTGTCAATGGATGAGAGACCTTCCACTTCTAATTCACAATTTTTACAACAATGTCCATAAAATTTTTCAAGTCATCACTTTTAGACATCTGAGTACATAAATTTTCTTGATGCAAAACGCAATAGAAAGATGGCAGTTTGGGCTTTACATTATTTTCAATTAAATGCTGCTTAAAAAAGAAATTATATCCTAATTTCGCCCCAGTCATGGTGGGAACACCGTCTGTTGTGACAGAAATCAGTTTTTTACAATCTAGGCTGAAGTTTTGTGGCATTTCAAGAAATTTTTCAAAGATGTTTTTCTACACATGTTCGATCTCGTAATCCACAAAGGCCAGTCATTTCTTCCCTCACTTGAAGATCTCAAGTTACATATCGAACCCAAAACATCAACTCTGCAGTGTCACTAACATCTGTTGACTCATCTAGTGCTAAAGAAAAATACAAACATTCTTTTAGTTGTTCAAACAACTGATTTTCTATGTCTTTCACTAACTCTATCATTCTGCGGGCAATTGTTCTTTGACGTAATTGCAAATTGTTTACCTTTTGAAGAATATCATCTTTTATTTTTGAATCGTAATTCTCCAACAGAGTTTCAATGACCACAATCAATATTTCTTTTACTAGTTCAGCATCAGAAAATGATTTCTTTTTTTGAGCTAAAATCCAAGTTACTTTATAGCTAGCTAACGTAACTAGTTCTATCGATGATTAAAATCTTTTTAGGCCTCCCTTCTGTTCTTGATGTTGTACTTTCAGACAGCAAATTTCATTCATACGTGTTTTATTATCAACTGGAAATTTTACATAAAATTCGTTGTGAAAATTGTTACTTAAGGTTGTATACTTTATTATTCCTAAAGACTTCGTTACACAAAAGTCACACTGGTTTATTATTTACTTCAATCACTACAAATTTCAACTCGCAACTGTCATTAAATTCTCGTTTTACATTTTCCAGTCACGTGTCATTCTCTTTACGTCAGTAAAGACAGAATTAATTAAATTGTCTTTATTTTCAGAGTGTTCACCATCATCTGGATTCTTTTGTTTTCAAATTATCCACTTATCCATATTATGGGATTAAAAACAAAATATATTTAAACACTTGAAAGCTGCAAAATAAAAATATGTTTGCAAGCGCATGCAAAGCAACGCACACTTGATAACAAACATTTAAACCAGACTGACGTTACAAAATGGGCGGCGTTTGTGGCAGTGATGAAGCGTGTGACATTAGCGATGACGAGAGGCAGTCCAGTCACTGATTACCAAATTTGCTGTAAAAAATAAAAAAAATGTCAAAAGTTGATTCCTGAACTCGAGCTGGCCACAATTGTGTTATCTACTGACCACGTGTGGCCAGTGGCCATGGAGTTGTCTACCCCTGTTACAGACAGTTAGTAACTTTATTACCAGTTGACTGATGTTAAGGGATAATGCTATTAATAATACTTACAAAAAGCTTGGGTATGAAGAAATTTTTCTGTTCTTCAGTTGAGATTGTAACTGAGATACTCAGCTGTCTGAATTACATAGCTGACTAACTAACTAACTAACTGCACTTATTTTCCAAGCCCTTTTATATTAGTATAAGGGTGATTATCGGCCCACTCAGAGAAACAGCTGGTTTCCTGTTTACTATTGCTCTGAGTTTGTTTCATGATAAAAACTCTTATCGACACACCATTAAACTGTCAAACTTTGTTTACGAACTTCTACGTTCTCCAGTTAATCACTAATCCTCTTTTTAACAAGGAATTGGTTGATTTAACTGATCACATGATCTTTTCTCTATACATGTACAGTATTTCCTCCACCATTCGAGAACAACGGTCTGATTATAGCGTTGTCTCATTAATCGAGGTCTTCAGGTTAAAATCTAAGTTTGTATGTTTTGTTACAAGCTCGCTGACGTCTGATTTACTTCGACATTCATGACACATTTCCTCGATTTTAGTTTGTAGTTTTGGTAACCTCTTATAACTCTGAGAGCGTGTATTTATCCAATCTAAACAGATAACTGAAGTCCCTCGGTGTGTTTCTGTGAATTAATGTCCTGAGTTATGCCTCTGTATTTATTTGACCTTTCGGAGTGTCAGTTATTTCTCTACATGTTAATTGTACTGTGACACGTTTCTCAACGTTTGCTTAAGATATCGTTGCATTGCTTTAAATAGATATATTCGTTCATACTGCACTTTCAGATTACTCGCAGGACAACGCGTTTCTCGACGTGTTTCCTTCAAGCATTGCTATTTTCTAAACATTATTACTTTGATTGGTTTAGTTTGTTTTGAATTTCACGCAAAGCTACACGAGGGTTATCTGCGCCAGCCGTCCCTAATTTTGCAGTGTAAGACTAGAGGGAAGGCAGCTAGTCATCACCACCCACCACCAACTCTTGGGTTACTCTTTTATTAACGAATAGTGGGATTGATTGTCACATTATAACGCCCCCGCGGCTGTTTGGTGTGACGGGAATTCGAACTTGCGACCCTGAGATTATGAGTCGAGTGCCTTAACCCACTGACTATGTCGGGCCTCATTACTTTGAAAGATATGTTTGCTTCTGCGGTATCTTTCTCTGTTTATTGCTACAATTAATGATGCGGGGCATCCACATACTTAGCGATGCGTTATAACATACAGCACCAAATTTCACATTTATATGAAATATAAATCACATAAAGATGGGGTGTTTATCGTTAACCTTACCTCAACTAGATTTAAACAAAATGATTTCAGGTAGAGCAAAATAACCAATGAAGAAGACATTTGTTTCTTATAACTAATAAAACCGACATAACAATAATAATAAAAAAACATTTATTTTTCTTTGATCAAAATATATGGAAAGTTTTGCAAAAAAAAAGTTTTTAATAATCACGTAATACACAATATAACAAAACTAATATTAGTAATTTATTGGTTTTGAGAGGTTTTTTATATTAAAATCTAATGTATACTATTCCAAATTCTCAGACTGCTCTTAGCAACAGTTTCTGAGGGGTAAGGAAGCCTCAGTTTCCAATAATATTGAATTCAACTGGCCGTATTTTCATCTCAACTTGCGGGAGAGAATAGTGGTAGCCCTTCCAAGCACGCCATTCGATACCATCAGCATAACTGTTGTGTTCCCCATTTAAGTATAGACCATTCAAGTTGGATTCGTGACAGCGATCGTACCACCAGCCTCCTTTGTACGTCTGGGCACAGTGGGTTTCATGGGTATCGTGGTCCTTATCTATTGTGGAGAAATTATGTCCATTGTGACGTCCAAAACTGTTTCCTGAGGGGTAAAAATACGAAAACAAAAGATACGAGAACTTATAATTTCAAACATTCTAACAAAACTATTTAGTGAATTGAATACAACACCTAACAAATCTATTTAGTGAATTGAATACAACACCTAACAAAACCATTTAGTGAATTGAATACAACACCTAACAAAACTATTTAGTGAATTGAATACAAAACTGGTTTAAAAGTCATTGAAAATACTTTATTAGCCAATGCATGATACAATATAATGTTTCATTTAAGACAAAAAACAAAACAAAACACCTAGGGGCTAAAATACATGTTTGAAATAGTTGGATACACGATTAGTATTAATCCAACTGCAAGAGAAATGAAAATTATATTATTATCTTGTTTTTAAAAGACAGATAACGAAAATGAAAATATCGTAGATTAAAATCAATTTTCGGTCAGTCTAGAATGTGTTAATTAAATATCAAGGTTTGTGATTCAGTTTCTCACCATTTCAATATAATAGAAAAGATCGTAAACCAGAGCCTAAGATGTTATATCACATGAGGTTATATTTTAAATGAATCAAAGTCACGGGTCTTAGTGAAGATTCATTTCTAATTGAACAAAAGCAGTGATGTGTTTTCAATATGGCTGGTATGGGTATTAAAACTTTAATTAAAATAAAGTACAGAACAACGTTTCGACCTTCTTAAGTCATCTTCAGGTTAGGAAAGAGAGTTATACACTAAGTATTGTGTTAACTGAAAGCCGTTACCACACAAGTTGAAACAAAAAAACCGTTAACGTACACTTTCTGCAACGCCCCCTACAATCCCATACCCGTTTATACTTTCGACCATAAGACGTGCCCGGCAACGGTAAGTTGCAAACTCTCTTTTTGTTAACATGAAGATGACATAGGAAGGTCGAAGCGTTGTTCTCTGCTTATCAATAAAAGTGTTAACATTCACAGCAGCCTTTCTGAGATACAGTTTAAACGTAGGCCTTATGTCACGTCAAATACTGCAAAAGGTAAAATCTGCGTGTCACGGTAATAAATGTGAAGAACACGCACGAGGAAAGTGTTTTTCATTGCATTGGTTTGATTTATTTTGCTACCAAATAGCTATCTGCTCTAGACTTCATAATTTAGCTGTCACTGACTAGAGTGAAAGTAGCTAGTCATTACCACCCGTCGTCAATTCTCGAGATACTCTTTTGTCAACGAATGGTGGGAATGTTCGTCACATTACAAAGCCTCCACTGCTGTAAAGGAAATCATGTTCGGTGGGCCGGAGATTCGAACCCACAAATAACGGGTATAACGCATAACCACCTGGCCACGCCGAGCCATTTCATCTTTACAGGGTTTGTTCATTTATACAGTTTGAATCTTTTTCTGATAATGCATATTATACAGCTAACCCCTATATCCTAATTTGTATCATTGACTAGGACTGATAAACATATAAGATTTCAAAGTAACTTCAACAAACATAGTAATTTAGTGTTTTTAGCAGATTTTATAAGGCTTACTTTCTACACATTGTCGTGGAAAATCATTTAGTTTTAATGTCAGTTCGCAGTTAATCAACGACGTTCAGATTGCGAGTCGAATGTCTAAACCATCTCACCATGTTGAACCACTTCAACGTAACTGATTAAATAATACCACCGTTTATAGAATAGCTATATTATTTTATCTTTCATATAACAATATTCGTATTTAGTCCTAAATTCATTCAATGCTACTAATCCTTCCTACACTAAATATTTTGATAAATTATTGTCACGGTTTATAAGACAAATGTAGTTCAAGAAATATACTAAGATAAAACAATGTTTAACACTTACTCAAAGCGGAACAGAATCTCAAGAAAAAAGCCAGAAAATTGTTTTTTTTCTGTTTAGAAAAATCATGAAACGTTTTATCCAGCGTCAGTTCTGTCTTCAATCATCAGAAATATTGTTTGTTTTTCATACGTATTTGATTAATCTTACCTGCATCTCCACTGTAGTTGCCAATATGCAGACAATAAAGATAGTCTTCATTTTCTATCCAGAAATCTTGATAAATGGCGTATCGTGTGTCGTTTTCTTTATCTTTCAGATCGAACCTGATCATGTAGTTTCTTTGATTCGTGAGAGCAAATATTCGGTCATTTCCTGGAAACAGGTAATGTTAGCCTTAATAGATATTATTCCATAATTGCACGACTTTTAAAATGTGTAAAAAAGATAAAAAATATCCCTACCTTCATTCCTAGAACTTCGTAATATATATATTTTAAGGACGTTTTAGCTTTTCTCCGTCCGATTCCATTTTATAGGCTCGGCATGGCCAGGTGGTTAGGGCGCTCGACTCACAATCTGCGCGTCGCAGGTTCGAATCCCCGTCACGCTAAAATGCTCGCCTTTTCAGGCATAGGGGCGTTATATAGTTACAGTCAATCCCACTATTCGTTGGTTAAAGAGTAGCCCAAGAGTTGGCGGTGGGTAGTGACGACTAGCTGCCTTCCCTTTAGTCTTACACTGCTAAATTAGGGATGGCTAGCGCAAAAAGCCATCGTGTAGCTTTGCGCGAAATTAAAAAAAATCTGTTTTGTTGATGTAGTCCACTTTCATGTTAGGAAGAACACAATTAAATAGGGAATAGAATTTTATGTGTGTCGTAAAATATTAATATAAATATTCTACTTGTAGGATTCAATTATTTTTTCGTTTGCATATAAATCCAGTTAAAGAGTAACGAGGAATTATAAACTGAAAAATATAAGTTTTCTTTTTATTCTGGGGATGTTAGATTTTTGTTTATTGAATTTCGTACAAAGCTACACGAGGGCTATCTGTGCTAGCTGTCTCTGATTTAGCAGTGTAAGACTAGAGTGAAGACAGTCGTTATCACCCATCGCCAACTCTAGGGCTACTCTTTTACCAATGAATAGTGGGATTGATCTTACCTTAATAACATCTTTATGACTGAAAGTGCAAGCATGTTTGGGCGTGACAGGGATTTGAACCCGTGACCATCAGGTCACGAGTTGAACATCCCTAACTACTTGGCCATTTTGGGTCAGGCGAAGTTTGTGAACGACTGACCCAGAACTTATGAACCTAAGTCTATATGATATAGTATATTATTTTTGTGACTTTTGGTTCTTGTTCAAAATAATGATTTATGTAGTTGGTATGAATATTTCATTACGTATTATTACGTAGGCATGGGGTATAAATTATTGCAATGAACTTACCTAACCAAAAATCCTTTTCAATGTTTCCAAATCCCAGTTTGTAATTTTTCCATGGTTTGTAAAAGTAGTCACTGGGGTTCCCATAATTCCCTCGTCTCTGTATTACCTGATTTTAAAACACTATGTTTATTTTAATTTGCCCAGACAATAACATTATCTGTTTCGAGTATGAAAACAAGATGGAAATAAATAATGAAAAACAGACACTTAAATTAAACCAAATGAAAACTGAAATTGATGTGTCGTAACCTGGAAGTTTAATAACAAAACGTTTTTTACATCGCATATTTTTTGTTCTAAATATCACTTACCATAATAACAGCTTTATATCGTGTTTCAGTTTGTATATTACTGTTCCCATCTCATAAACCTTCTTCCCTAACTTTGGTGAATGTTACAGTCCAAAACCTTATATTAAGTTAATTAAGTATATTTTGCTTTATCGTCATCATATTTTAAGTTTTAAGATAAGACAATAAACAAATGGGATTTTATTAACTACTTTTAATAACAAAACTTTTGGATTTTGTTCAGTTTCGTTAGCAAACTATTCCTTTCATCTCATAACCACGGACCCCTAACTTGGGTGAATGTGACAGTCCAAGATCTTGTATAAGGTTAACATAAAAGTTTTTGCCTTTTGTCTTCAGGTTTTAACCATTACGGTTCTTTGTTTTTAATATTACCAACAATTGGACTTGTGTTACTAGGTTATAGAACGTTGATTTATATTATAAGGTTTCTCGCTGGTAGAGCGGCAAGTCTATGGATTTACAACGCTAAAATTAGGGGTTCGATATCCTGCGGTGTTCTCAGCAGATATATGAGAAAAACACACACACACACACACTTTCATCCTTGATAGTAAGTAGTACTTACTGTCCACCCCTCCGTCAGTTTCCATGTCACAGTAAACATTCAAAGTTCCTACAGTCATCCAAGACTTTGGCCAAATACGGTACCCTCCACTTGAACGATATCCATTCAGTAAGATGTCAGCACAGTCCGTTGGATCAGGAGAAACGATTGGTTGAGCTACTTCACTTGTTCCTATGCCAAATAATAATGTTACAGTATTTGTAGTTAACATTATATCATAATTATTAAGTTAGTAAGAAAATTGAAAATAGCTAAGTATTTGTTAATAGAAATAACCTATGACTTTTTCAACATTAAAGAAACTTAATATATACATATTGTTATATAATTTGTGATACATATACATGTATGATTCACGCTATTCCAATACATTTATATAGAGAGTTACTGGCTATTAGAGATTTATAAGAGAAAAAAGAACACATGTTAATATTTATGTGGCTGTTTTTAGAAAGTTTCACCACAAGGATTTATTTTTATCAGTCTGACCTTTGTCCTTCAACTGTTCTTTGACGTGATAAGCCATGACTTTGATAGAATCCAGAAGGCCTGTGGACGACGTGACGTCACAGAGTTCCTTATTCTGGCTACTCGTTAATCCATACTTCTGACCAATCAGAGTGATCACAAATAAAATATTCCGTAGGTTGTGCATTTTTGGGTTTCCTTTAGCTAGTGTTATATACAAAAGTAAAGCTTTAGACACTTTAAACTATAGACAAATTGTCTATTTCTCATTGGCTTCATATTTTCATTATTGCACAACAAAGGATAAACTAGTATAGCTTCTTATATTCACTTCGCCAATTCTATTCTTCACCAACACTGCTAAGGTCAGTGTGTATCAGGGGTCAGTTTGCAAAAATACTCAATAGGCTATCTGTGCTCTGCTCTTTACATATGTCGAAAACAGATTTTTAGACGTAAGCGTTCATATTTACAACTAATTCACGTTGGAGCATAAGCTTACTTACTTGTAAAGTTAAATTCCGAGGTTCGATTTCTAGCCGTGGGTACAGCAAAGATAGCCAGTTGTGTAGACTTGTGCTAAAATAACAACATCAACAGTGCAAATATACGATTCAGTAGTCTTACACTGCTGCTGTTGCTAAAACATCTGACTGTAAATGACACTAATGCATGTACACGTGCAGAAGGTATCTCGTAATGTAATTCATGATTATCATACTGTTATCATATTATTTACTGTTCATGTAAAACATTGAGTAAACAAAACTTTATACTGACATTTTTATATTTGTAATGCAGCAAGTAAAATTGTCGGGTATGGCCAGGTGGTCAGGGCGCTTGACTCGCAATCTGAGAATCGCTGGTTCGAATCCTCTTTCCACCAAACATGCTTGCTCTTTTAGCCGTGTGGGCGTTATAAGTGACAGTCGATCCTTCTATTACGTTGTAAAAGAGTAGCTCTCTAGTTTCTCACTTCTAAATTAATTAAAGCTAGTACGGATAACCCTCGTACTCAACCAAGCAAAATATAGTTAAAAAATAGAGGGGCATACCTTACTCACGCAGAGCTGATCCTATTCGGCTCACAAAAATATGCAAAAATGTATCCTTCGTTATCAACAAAGACAAAACATTTCTGACAGAACAATGAGGAATAATAATCTATGTATGTCCACTAAGTTTAATTAAAGTGCGATCGTTTTTGACTGAGTTATAGAGCAGAAATAGTGTCAAAAAATAGGTCTCTTAAGTAACCCTTCAAAGACTAATAACTTCCAAGCTGGGTCATAGTTCATATGTATACCATCTTTTGTCCACATTCATTCAAAGAAATCTTGCTAACAAACACTCACAGGGGTGGAATCATAATCTCCGTGGCGAAGGATATAAACAACTGAAAATATAAATGGAAAATAAAGTAATGTTTACAGATGTGTGAAATGTATTATTACACCAAGTACCTATACTTTGTAATAGGTGGACAACGAAGAAAATAGACTTATATCAATGAAGGCATAGAATATTATAAAGTGTATGGTAGATATATTATTTTATAATAGTTTATTGTGAAAGACATTTTCTAATGGCTCGGTGGATTCAGCAGATAGCTCGATGTGGCTTTGCTATAAGAAAACACAGACACACACTTTCTAATGGCTTAGAAAGATGATATCTTGTTAATATTTAGCTCATACGGTAGGTAGAGTATGATATATGAAAACAATTTTGAATACATAAGTTAGCAAATCACGTTACAAGCACAGTCAATATAAATTTGTATGAGAACTACATTTTGACATTGTTTAACGTTACGTAGGTAGTGTGATGCCACTGATCATGGGTCCAAGTGAGATGCTGTTAGTTACTTATTTTCAACTACTTCAGATAACCTTCCAAAATCGTTTTGTTTAAGTTATTTAGGATTCTCTGATAAGCTGTGTCATGGAGGTAGAGAGTGCTCATTTGTATTCTTGGAGGACCTTATGACGAGCACAATGGGCTACATGAGTTGTGGATGCCCGCTTGGATTTTAGTAGATCTTTCTATCCCTGCTCATTATTTATAGAGTTTTGGTAATGTGTTGGTCAGTGGTCCGTCTATATCCCAGATGCATGGTACCTCTATGAGTGTTATTGTGTTTTTCACATGATACATACTATTAAGTGTCACTTTTTTTTTTCTTTTAGCTGTCATTCAACTGAGAAGAAAGATAACAGTTACATTTCCAATCCTCATCCAAAATGTCAGTCAATAAGTGCTTGGTAGGCATTGACTGCTACCTCTCGTGGGAGGAACTTTTATTGTAATGGTCAGTTTCATCACTGATTGACACTTTTTTACCTATTAAGTCTTTAAAGCACTAGAACTTGCATACGCTCATCCACAGGCAAATGGTAAACTAGTGATTTCAAAAAGTATTTGTACAATATTGTAAATATAATTTAATAAGCTTAATAAACAGAAAGCTCGGTCAGGTCCAGAAACAGGAAAAATATCTGTTGTGTCTATATAACCCGACAAAGTCACTTATAATAAACTGTGATAAAACCAAAGGGTTGGGCTAATACCTCAGCTTCAAATAAATAAACAATGAAAAAAACTGAACTTTGTCTTCTGAATTTACATCTACTGTTTCATATCTGTGATTAGCGAGCTCTCTTAGGCGTTGTATGATTACGAAAGGAAAGTAGCAACAGTGTGTAGATACCCTTGTGGTTCTTCAAGAAAACAAGGAAAAATCAGGTGGTTTATGCACCATTTAAAATCCACTGACTTAAGTAAATAGACACATTTACAAATTACAAAGAAATTTACAAATGAACCATAACAAAATGATAAAATATTGACTAAGTTTTCAAGATGTGCCAAAAATATAATTTAAAGAAATTGTTTACTCACTTCTTTACTGTGGGTCAAGAACTCTTTAAACTATTGCTGTTTAGAATATTTCAACCCAGAAGCATGTTTATATAGTGACATAATGCAGAGAAAGACGTTCTTAGAACGATGATACGTTTACAACATATGCCAAACGAGATGATTTTCTACGTGAACTTCCTCTTAGCCAAAGATCAATTTTCACAAATAAGTTACGGCAAAGAGCGTCACTAGAAATATAGAAAAAATTCAAATATATCCTAATGGTTTAAATACGTTGGCAATAAATATTACAAAACAGCAAACCGGAACTTTGGAAACTTAATTATGCGACTTATATGTCTTGGAAATTTTGTAAAAGATCATAAGTATTCGTAGCACAGAGTGTGGTTGAATGGTGTTAAAGAAGAAAGGCAACTCTCTTTAAAAATAAAAACATTTTTTTAATTTGTTTCGAATTTAACGCAAAGCTACTTAAGGGCTATCTGCGCTAGCCGTCCCTAATTTAGCAGTGTAAGACTAGGGGGATGTCATCTAGTCATCACCACTCACCGCCAACTCTTGGGCTACTCTTTTACCAACTAATAGTGGGATTGTCCGTCACATTATAACGCCCCAACGACTGAATGTGCGAGCATGTTTGGTGTGACGGGAATTCGAACTTGTGACCCTGAGATTACGACTCGAGTGCCTTAACCAATTGGTCATGCCGGGCCCAAAAACGTTGTTAAGTTAAATGCAGAATGAAAACTAGAGAAACAATAGCTTCAAAGAAATTTCTTATGAAAAAAATATTTTAAGATTAAACTTTCGTCAAAGTTAGAAAGCGTTGGCAACCAGATGGATACCATAAAAGTAATATGATGGTGGTTATTACAGTAGGAGCTAAAGAACACCAGCATCAATACACTTTTATATCAATCTGCGAACCTCAGCTACTGATTAACAATTAAATATAAGAAAAATTAAAATCTCCAGTGTTACATATGTTTTCCAACATCCGTGACACTAAGTGAATTATGTAGAATTAGAAATTAATTAAATAAAATATTGTTGTATAGTGTAAAATGCGTATCCAAACTTACATACTGCAAATCCAATTTGTACCTGATCTTAAAATGTCGTTGTAGATTACATTGTAGAAATGACTTTATTCTGTTGTTCGAACGCTATGTTGCGTTTCGTATACGTTAGTTACAAGTTGTGTTATTGAATTCTAATTTAGACAAACTGCTAATTGAAAGTTGAATAAATGTTTATTTGCTTAAGTCTCGTTTCTATATGAATCTTCCAGACATTCCGTGTTGTTTTGGCAGCAGTTGTGAATTAAACAGCAGTTAAGCACAAACAAAAGAAAACAAGTGGATTTGAAACGATGTTTTGTAGCAAACGTAGACCGTTTATTAAACACTGTGCTCTTTGGTGTATCTTGTGAAATACATTTCAAGCGTAAAAAAAATGTAATTATCTTTCAATATAGTTCCAAAGTTTTAATAACTTATTTATGTTGTATATTCTTATACAAATCATGTAATAACAAATTATACTTGTTTCCAACATCAGCAGGGATTTAGTTAAGTTGGATGTTAACTTACGAATAGTTGTTTAAATATAAATGTTTTAAAGAAACACAAGAGGGAATCCTCAATAGCCACCACCATGATTAGATCTCGAATCGGTCAAGAGATAGAGATATGTGATGAAATTTGTACGTGAAAATATTCAGAGTCATTTTATGAGACGTTTTGCCGCGGCTAAAAAATAAAGTAAAAACAAGAACTAAAACTACTGGAGTTTTATATGCTTAGATGGTTTGCTTATCATGCGCAAAATATGTAAGCTTCTTAGTGTTTCTCAGGATTCAAAATTTCAAACGCTGTGTTTTACCTTGAGCGTTATGTACCTCCAGACACAGATTTTAAAATTTCATTCAAAAGCTTTGGCTTTAAAGCTACGTAAAATGTTGCAGAAAAATTCCAAACCCTATATATGCAGCGGTAGAAACAACAAAAACAATTGTTCGATTTATGTTTTTTTCTTAGTGGCATAAACACGAAAAGGAAAATTCAATGTGTACACTTTTAAAAGGTTTGATAGTGAAAATGTAAAGCTCTGCTTCCAAATGTGTTTCAAAATAATCGACATTTCATCATTATTCCCCACTAACGGTAGCACCAAAACGTAAACACTTTAAGAACAGTAGTGAACGCTGGGTTGAGCGCTTGCAACGCGAGCGCCTAGCGACCACGGAAAGCCGGTTCTTACTTTAATCCTTTGCAAATTTTATAATACTAACTAATTTTGCCAATAGCAGTATGAACCAATCAATTTACTCTGCGCCAGTTTAGTTGAGGCAGTTGTTTTCTCGTTATTTGAGTTGTAAATGAATATTTACTGTCGAAAGCATGCCGTGTTTGTGGTGTTAAAGAAACAAACATCGATTAATAAAAATGAAAGATATTCACCTTCATTCTGTCCTGTCTCTTTCCTCTATGGAGTTCATTTGACGTGGCTTAACTAAGAACGATAGTGTCACTTTCTGATCTTTCTCACGTCTTTAGAGGTAACACACTTTCCAATCTAACGTAATATACACTGCAACGTGTGTTTATTCAGCGACATACTGATGTGCGTGTTACTTATGTGTATGTATTATTTCCCTTTAAAGGACTGGTTAAGCAATAATGATCACAGAGCAAGTGTGTGCTCATTGAAGTTATAACAGAAATAGAATTGTTAGAATTCATAGTACTGGTGGGAACGATCCACTCTAAATGTTTATTTGTACTAATTTCATGTTCATATTATACTGGAGAACAGTATTTGTACCTATTTTCATGTGACATGTATTGTTTCGTTAAAAGTTAAATTTTGGACCTTTCTCTTTTAAAATATCTAAACATTGTCCCTCTGTTCAGGTAGTCTCCCGATGGAACAGTGGTAAGTTTTTGGTTTTACAACGCTAAAATTAGTGGCTCGATTATTCTCAGTGGACACGACAGATAGCCTGATGTGGCATTGTTATAACAGAAACTCAATCAATGTTCAGGTTAGGACGGCTATTAATGCAATAGTGAAAAAAATGAGCGTTTTAATACATTATTTATTGATGACAGTAATAAGTAATTATTACAACATACATATATACCATTTTAGTATGTGTCGGTGTATTATATCAAGTCGTTCAACTCTCCTTTTCATTTATTTAGTAAATAGGGGCGTGGATGACAAAGGTTTTGGAAACGCTGCCTTAAATGAATAATCAAGCTAAGAGGAACTTGACCAATGTGAAAATCGCATATACAGGGCTAGCAAACACATGGTGTGTTTGTATACCACTCAGTGTACATATTGTCTTCTGCATGGTCACACCACACTCTGACTTTCACTTTAACCACTTTGTGTCTACAGATTTCCTTCTGAACAGCGGAAGTGCACTTTGAAACACTTGTCACAAAACTCCACTTTTAAATTTGTGTAATAAAATTGAGTAATGTCCAAGGATCAAGTGAGATGGATCCAGTTTCTTGACTTTTGAAATTATTATTGTTAACGTAAATGTATAAGTACGCTAACGTGTTGCAAAACATTTAGGCTTGATGTGTGTTTATATATGTAGTTTATTATTCCTTAACTGTTTTAACTTCGTATATAATTTTACTTTGTAGAAACTACATAATGGTAAAAGTCTGGCCAGAATTCAGGTTATAGAAGGCTAAAGGTAATTTCTTAGTTCATTTTCAACGAAGTAGTTGCACCACAGTTTTTATTAATTTAGTCTGAATTTTCTTCTAAATAGCATACTCTCTATTGTTAAAAATTATTTCTTATACTGAAAAAAAAATATTTTGAATATATTATGGAAAAATAAAGAATAAATTCACTTAATAATATTTGAAATATTTATTACCACAATGTATATCTTTTCAGTTGTTTCCTGTGTAAACATACATGACAATTATCATCAGTGAAGTTGCGCAAAAATCAATGGTTACCAAACGATATTTTCACTGATGATACTCAAACCAACCTACCATGATTCTCGCGACAACGCTGCTGCCACCTGAAGTACTTTTAGTGCAGTTTTTATTTTTTTCACGTTCGACATTTTTCTTTTGCTGAAACCTTCACTATAATTCTAGCAACTAACCACGACACACAGTTTGGAAAACATTGCTTTAAACTAATCGATCTCATTTACAAGATAAAACTGGTGACAAAGAAGGACAAGATTATCAGCAAAATGTACATAACGTAAAAAAGCAAAAAAAAACTTTATTTTTCTTTAATCAAAATATAAAGAAAATTCTTGTAAACAAAAATTATCCAGTAAATACTTAATGCACAGTGTTATGAAACTAATAGTAGGCTGTTACCTAGCAGAAAAGTTTTTTTTTGAAAATCTCACACTTGGTGCTCAGAAATTGTCAGACTGCTCTTAACAACAGTTTCTGAGGGGTAAGGAAGCCTCAGTTTCCAATAATATTGAATTCAACTGGCCGTATTTTCATCTCAACTTGCGGGAGAGAATAGTGGTAGCCCTTCCAAGCACGCCATTCGATACCATCAGCATAACTGTTGTGTTCCCCATTTAAGTATAGACCATTCAAGTTGGATTCGTGACAGCGATCGTACCACCAGCCTCCTTTGTACGTCTGGGCACAGTGGGTTTCATGGGTATCGTGGTCCTTATCTATTGTGGAGAAATTATGTCCATTGTGACGTCCAAAGCTGTTTCCTGAGGGGTAAAAATACGAAAACAAAAGATACGAGAACTTATAATTTCAAACATTCTAACAAAACTATTTAGTGAATTGAATACAACACTGGTTTAAAAGGAATATTTTATTTGACGATTTCATGATAAACTAAAATTTGATGGTTTTAGATAAAAAGAAGAATGAAACCACTTGAAAAGAAATTAAATCAACTTTCTTTGTTTGTAATGAAGAAACAATTAAAATATAAATGCCTTATATTAAATTTAATTATCTGTCAATTAGGCTTTGTCCTTATAATACTGCACTGAAGCTGTCGTCTCAGTCCAACACTGTCAACATTACTGTTTTTTCAACCAAAATATGTCAACATAGTTGTTGTATCAATCCAATGCTGACACCATAGTTGTTGTGTTAATCCAGTACTTTCAAGGTAAACTATACGTGTCGTGGTAATGGATGTGGGGATGAACGTGAACTTAGTGGTAACTGATTAAATAATACCACCGTTTATAGAATAGCTACATTATTTTATCTTTCATATAACAATATTCGTATTTAGTCCTAAATTCATTCAATGCTACTAATCCTTCCTACACTAAATATTTTGATAAATTATTGTCACGGTTTATAAGACAAATGTAGTTCAAGAAATATACTAAGATAAAACAATGTTTAACACTTACTCAAAGCGGAACAGAATCTCTAGAAAAAAGCCAGAAAATTGTTTTTTTCTGTGTAGAAAAATCATGAAACGTTTTGTCCAGCGTCAGTTCTGTCTTCAATCATCAGAAATATTGTTTGTTTTTCATACGTATTTGATTAATCTTACCTGCATCTCCACTGTAGTTGCCAATATGCAGACGATAAAGATAGTCTTCATTTTCTATCCAGAAATCTTGATAAATGGCGTATCGTGTGTCGTTTTCTTTATCTTTTAGGTCGAACCTGATCAAGTAGTTTCTTTGATTCGTGAGAGCAAATATTCGGTCATTTCCTGGACACAAAAAATAGATATATTTTACTGTATGTATAGATTAATCAAAAATCTTTGTAGTTCATAACTATGGAATGTGTCAAATGTGTAAAAAACACCTTAGTACCCACGGATATAACGTGTCAGTTTCATCACTGGTATTCTGTGATGTGTTACGTATTACAATTTGGAGTAGCCTGTAACTGAGTTGAATCATAAAATAAATTTAGAAGTTAAATAAATGTCGATATGTATCCAGTTTATTATATTAGTCAAAACGATTGATACACACGGTTTATTTTTTATTATAAATATAATTTAATATACAATTTATAATAACGGTTATTATAGATTATTGCAAATAATGATCTATGTGCAAATGTTTTAAAAACTTACAACAGTATGAAGTGTTCTTTCTAGTTTGGAACTTTCATGATTTCTTATCGAGGGTTTACGATGAACGAGTTATTTCGTGTTGATTGATGTAGGTACAATTCACTTAAGGGGGAGCTGAATCTGCAGGTTAAACGGTTTGTAATGCTTGAAATTTATAAATATTCCTGGTCAAATATCTAAAGTTCTCGATTAATAGGCGTTAATCACAGTTGTATCTTTTGAGGTTTATAATATACCAATAACATAATTTCTTTTATCGCACCGCGTTCATTAACTTACAGGCTTGACGAGAGTTTTTAGAAATTTAAGCTTGTATAACAATACAGACGATATACCAGTGTTTGCGTATACACATATATTGTTGATTCTTGCACTCTAGAATCTTCTACAATTTTAGTGAATACGCGGAAATTTCTCAATACAGATCTAACAGGTATGTATATTTCGAAATATAAATTAAACGTAAACGAACATTGATATTACAATAAATATGTGATAATAAATCCTTCAGAGCTGAATGTTTCCAATGCTTTCAGATTGCGTTTTGTATTTATTATTTGTTACTTTTGTTTGTTGATGCAGTCCGTTCTCACGACAAGATAAGTTAATAAAGAATATTATATAATATTGCTACAGATATCATGACTTCGGTCATTGTTTTTATTATTAACATTTTTCAATCTTTCAAATTATAATTGTCGAAGAAGAAATACAAGAAAATAATGGTCCAAATGAATTTGTTTTTCGTCTTTTCAGCTACTTTCTCACAGTCTTCACATTGTTTTAATTTCATCTTTTCAACTCTGCTTGTGTTTACTTGTTTTATCTTGTTTTAATGTTATATTTTCAACTTTGCTTATATGAACTTTTTTTATCTTGCTTTAATTTCATCTTTTCAACTGTCCCCCGCTAGTACAGCGGTAAGTCTACGGATTTAGAACGCTAAAATCAGGGGTTCAATTCCCCTTGGTGGGCTCAGCAGATAGCCCGTTGTGGATTTGATATAAGAAAGGTGCAAAGCACAAAATCACGTCTTTTCAACTTGGGAGACGCACAATACAACCATTCGTGAAACACAATGTAAATGGTTGTATTTGTGGGACTGGTTTGTTACGCCTATTTTCGCGCTTGCTGCCATATTAACCGCCCATCCATAAGATCTTGAAATTTCTTGTTACTCAGGTATAGTTTATCTGTATACAATTATTCTCGTAAACCAGCTCACCACAAGTAGGTATATATAACTTGACAGAAATATACCAGAGTGGTACAGGTCTAACAAAATAAACAGTGCAGAGAAGTATATTAATTCATTGTTTCAAGATATTTTTTGTAAAACATTAACGTATCCGAGGAAAATATAAAACGAAGGCTACCTGTTTAATATCATTTAATTTAGTTATTGTTCAAAGTTAAATAATTTGTTTATATACTTTTGCTTGGCCTTTTCTCACGTGTTGTAACGCGGGTATGTGGTATAAAAATTATTGCTAATAACTTACCTAACCAAAAATCCTTTTCAATGTTTCCAAATCCCAGTTTGTAATCTTTCCATGGTTTGTAAAAGTAGTCATTAGGGTTCCCATAATTCCCTCGTCTCTGTATTACCTGATTTTAAAACACTATGTTTATTTTAATTTGCCCAGACAATAACATTATCTGTTTCGAGTATGAAAACAAGATGGAAATAAATAATGAAAAACAGACACTTAAATTAAACCAAATGAAAACTGAAATTGATGTGTTGTAACCTGGAAGTTTAATAACAAAACGTTTTTTACATCGCATATTTTTTGTTCTAAATATCACTTACCGTAATAACAGCTTTATATCGTGTTTCAGTTTGTATATTACTGTTCCCATCTCATAAACCTTCTTCCCTAACTTTGGTGAATGTTGCAGTCCAAAACCTTATATTAAGTTAATTAAGTATATTTTGCTTTATCGTCATCATATTTTAAGTTTTAAGATAAGACAATAAACAAATGAGATTTTATTAACTACTTTTAATAACAAAACTTTTGAATTTTGTTCAGTTTCGTTAGCAAACTATTCCTTTCATCTCATAACCACGGACCCCTAACTTGGGTGAATGTGACAGTCCAAGATCTTGTATAAGGTTAACATAAAAGTTTTTGCCTTTTGTCTTCAGGTTTTAACCATTACGATTCTTTGTTTTTAATATTACCAACAATTGGACTTGTGTTACTAGATTATAGAACGTTGATTTATATTATAAGGTTCCTCGCTGGTAGAGCGGCAAGTCTATGGATTTACAACGCTAAAATTAGGGGTTCGATATCCTGCGGTGTTCTCAGCAGATATATGAGAAAAACACACACACACACACTTTCATCCTTGATAGTAAGTGGTACTTACTGTCCACCCCCCTCCGTCAGTTTTCATATCACAGTAAACATTCAAAGTTCCTACAGTCATCCAAGACTTTGGCCAAATACGGTACACTCCACTTGAACGATGTCCATTCAGTAAGATGTCAGCACAGTCCGTTGGATCAGGAGAAACGATTGGTTGAGCTACTTCACTTGTTCCTGTGCCAAATAATAATGTTACAGTATTTGTAGTTAACATTATATCATAATTATTAAGTTAGTAAGAAAATTGAAAATAGCTAAGTATTTGTTAATAGAAATAACCTATGACTTTTTCAACATTAAAGAAACTTAATATATACATATTGTTATATAATTTGTGATATATATACATGTATGATTCACGCTATTCCAATACATGTATATAGAGAGTTACTGGCCATTAGAGATTTATAAGAGAAAAAAGAACACATGTTAATATTTATGTGGCTGTTTTTAGAAAGTTTCACCACAAGGATTTATTTGTTGTCAGTCTGACCTTTGTCCTTCAACTGTTCTTTGACGTGAGAAGCCAAGACTGTGATAGAATCCAGAAGGCCTGTGGACGACGTGACGTCACAGAGTTCCTTATTCTGGCTACTCGTTAATCCATACTTCTGACCAATCAGAG
Source organism: Tachypleus tridentatus (assembly GCF_004210375.1). Classification (NCBI taxonomy): domain Eukaryota; kingdom Metazoa; phylum Arthropoda; class Merostomata; order Xiphosura; family Limulidae; genus Tachypleus; species Tachypleus tridentatus. Next base: position 127,838,914 of record NC_134831.1, on the reverse strand, counting down.
TGACCACAAGTAAAATATTCCGTAGGTTGTGCATTTTTGGGTTTTCTTTAGCTAGTGTTATATACAAAAGTAAAGCTTTAGACACTTTAAACTATAGACAAATTGTATACTTCTCATTGGTTTTGTATTTTCATTATTTGACAACAAAAGATAATCTATTATCATTTTGATAATCATTCTACCAATCCTTTTTCTCACCATAACTAACAGAAATCAAGGTTATATTGTTGTAGAAACAGCCTGTTCACACTATTTCTCTACTAACTGGCAAAGATTACACTGCGAAAAGTTCACAATAGGAGAAATACCAATGTCTGTCTATTGTCGGGTCTTTGATAACTGGGAAGAGTCAGGTGCTTTTGACCTCTTCCTCACTCCTGCGCATGATGTTATTCGTAAGGTGATGTTTTATTGACTACACGAGGATCAGAACCAGCACTGATCCCTTTCAAAGGCATGCTCATGTAGGTAAGTAATGCAACATATGATGCATATAACACTTTCTCTTTGTTTGGTTAGCATATAATCCTACACTTCACAAAGAGTTCCAATGATGTTTTAGCATTTTACACACATTTTAAGTTAAAAAGTGAGAACATTTACCTGAATATCCTACAATGTTTTAAGAATAACCTAAAATTATGTTAGGTTTGATATGTCGAGTAGTTAGGTGGCGTGTTTTTTATTTCTTATATATTTATTCACTGGTGAGAAGTGATTAGGACAATAATATTCGTGTAGCCAGTATCTGCTACCTAGTTTGTATAATAAATAATTTTTTTGAAGTAATTTAGTGTACTATGTGGAGTCAATCTGTTACTGTTTCTGTGTTTGAGTGTTCATGCGTGAAACCAGGGGAAGTAGTTAGTTCTAGAAACTTTATAAACGGTTATAAGTGGTGAGTTTTTCACAGTTTGTAGTTTACTTTGTACTAGTTTTATTGCTACATTTACCCATGCTGAAGCTACGTAGTTAATTACAGGTCAGATGCATGTTTTGTAGATGTTTAATATGTTGTCAGCTGTTGCTATTACCCAGTTAGTCTCCCAGCATCGTTTGTTTGTTGTTGTTTTTTTTTGCCAGATTTTGGTTCTAACCTTGTTTAAGTAGTTTATTCACGTTAGTTTTGAGTCATAAGTTAGTTTTAGAAATTTGGTGGAGAGGGTATGTAGCAGTCTGCAGGAATGTTCCATTCATATATATTATTGGTTCTCTTTTTACGTTTGGTTAATTTGGTGAGAACCACTAGTTGGTTTTATGGTATATGGATTTTAATTCTATATTTTTGATAATGTTCAGTTACTCTATTTAATTGGGGTTATATATCTGTAGGTGCTACCTTCTGTTTGGTTTTTGAATTTCGCGCAAAACTGCACATGAGCTATCTGCGCTAGCCGATCCTAATTTATCAGTGTAAGACTAGGGAGAAAGAAGGCAGCTAGTGATCACCACTCACCGCCAACTCCTTGGCTACTCTACCTTTTCCTGCACATTATTTGAGATATCCGATGATGTCATGGGAGGTATGTTGCTGGGCGTCGAGATGTATGAGGATAGAGGGCACCTTGTCCCTATTTTATTCATTCACCACAGGTGTATGAATCTTTATTAAATTCACAATTTCGGACTACTTCTGGAAAGACTTTCTGCGGACGCCCATGTGTGTGCTTTGAGGAAGTTTATGATTATCCTATTGTTATTGTTTGCTTTTTAATGTTAATATAATTTTGTTTTCTTATAAAAAAGCCACATCGGGCTATCTGCTGTGTCCACGGAGGGGAAACAAACCCCTGATTTTGGCGTTGTAAATCAATAGACGTACCGTTGTACCAGCGGGGGACTATATAAATAAATCAACAAACTACGTCATGCATTGGAAAACAAAAACACTTTGTCCTGAAACTTCTCAAACACCTTTAAAAAATGAAAATAAAAATGAAGTAAATGAAAGAGAAATAAAAAGCTCACACGCATGCAGAATGTGCTATCCAATCATATTTTAAGTTGAATCAAAAGCCCACACGCATGCAGTATGTGATATCCAATCATATTTTAAGTTGAATCAAAAGCCCACACGCATGCGGTATGTGATATCCAATCATATTTTAAGTTGGACGTAGCGTAAGTGAATATGACATGTATGAAGTAAGCCTAATAAACTGATATAGTAAACGTATTACTTGTTAGTATAATTAATCAAAAACACTCATTCAGTGGGTTTAAAATACATAACATCACTTTTCTAATAAACTTGTTATATTAGTCTTTCTAATAAACTTGTTATATCAGTCTTTCTAATAAACTTGTTATGTTAGTCTTTCTAATAAACTTGTTATATCAGTCTTTCTAATAAACTTGTTATGTTAGTCTTTCTAATAAACTTGTTATATCAGTCTTTTTAATAAACTTGTTATATCAGTCTTTCTAATAAACTTGTTATATTAGTCTTTCTAATAAACTTGTTATATCAGTCTTTCTAATAAACTTGTTATATCAGTCTTTCTAATAAACTTGTTATATCAGTCTTTTTAATAAACTTGTTATATCAGTCTTTGTAATAAACTTGTTATATTAGTCTTTCTAATAAACTTGTTATGTTAGTCTTTCTAATAAACTTGTTATATCAGTCTTTCTAATAAACTTGTTATATCAGTCTTTTTAATAAACTTGTTATATCAGTCTTTCTAATAAACTTGTTATATCAGTCTTTCTAATAAACTTGTTATATTAGTCTTTCTAATAAACTTGTTATATCAGTCTTTTTAATAAACTTGTTATATCAGTCTTTCTAATAAACTTGTTATATCAGTCTTTCTAATAAACTTGTTATATCAGTCTTTCTAATAAACTTGTTATATCAGTCTTTCTAATAAACTTGTTATATCAGTCTTTTTAATAAACTTGTTATATCAGTCTTTCTAATAAACTTGTTATATCAATCTTTCCAATGAACTTGTTATATTAGTCTTTGTAATGAACTTGTTATATTAGTCTTTCTAATGAACTTGTTATATTAGTCTTTGTAATGAACTTGTTATATTAGTTTTTCTAATAAACTTGTTATATTAACATGTTTAACGAATACCTATCAATATTTTCCGTATTATTTTATTGACTTAAATATTGATTACCTAAGTCAAATTATCTAAACTTCTGAAGTAGATTTAAAATTACAATCTAGAAATAAAACTATTGAATGCACTAAAATAAAACTATTGAATGTACAAAAATAAAACTATTGAATGCACTAAAATAAAACTATTGAATGTACAAAAATAAAACTATTGAATGCACTAAAATAAAACTATTGAATGTACAAAAATAAAACTATTGAATGTTCTAAGTATACTAAAAAATAAAACTATTGAATGTTCTAAATATACTAAAAAATAAAACTATTGAATATACTAGATATACTAAAAATAAAAGTATTGAATGCTTTAAATATACTAAAAATAAAACTATTGAATGTTTTAAATACACTAAAAAATAAAACTATTGAATATACTAGATATACTAAAAATAAAAGTATTGAATGCTTTAAATATACTAAAAATAAAACTATTGAATGTTTTAAATACACTAAAAAATAAAACTGTTGAATGTACTGAAATATACTAAAAATAAAACTATTAAATATATTGAAATATACTTTAAAATAAGACTATTGAATGTACTAAAATAGAACTATTAAATGTTTTAAATATACTAAAAAATAAAACTACTGAATTTACTAAAATATACTTCGAAGTATAACTATTGAATGCACTAAAATAAAACTATTAAATATTCTAAAATATATTAAAAATAAAAAAATATTGAATATACTGAAGTATACTTTAAAATAAAACTATTGAATGTACTAAAATATATTAAAAATAAAAAATATTGAATATACTGAAGTATACTTTATAATAAAACTATTGAATGTACTAAAATATATCTAAAATATTGAATCATGGTATATGTCCAGATGATATTTTGCACGATAACTCATCATTTATTGGATATTGAAGTAATTTCTAGCTAAACACGACAATTTTCAAAGTTAGAAATAGGTGGTTTATTTCACACCGGATGATACTCATTAAGTTGTCAATCCTTACGCTCCGTCAGATCAAAAGGAGCTCGGCATGGCGAGGTGGTTAAGGCGCTCAACTCGTAATCTGAAGGTCGCGGTTCGAATCCCCCTTGCATCAAATATGCTCGCCCTTTCAACCGTGGTGGCGTTATAATGTGACGGTCAATCCCATTATTCGTTGGTAAAAGAGTAGCCCAACAGTTGGCGGTGGGTGGAGATGACTAGCTGCTTCGTCTCTAGTCTTACACTTGAAAATTAGGGACAGCTAATGCAGATAGTTCTCGTGTGGCTTTGCGCAAAATTCTAAAAGAAACAAACAAACAGATCGACGGAAAATAAAACTTTGCTACTGAACGTCGTATGATTCATTCCCCCAGTGGCACAACAGTTTGTCTGCGGACACTTACTACTAGAAACCGGATTTCGATACCCATAGTGGTCAGAGCAGTGATAGTTTCCCTTGTCTAGCTTTAATGCTTAATTACAAACATCGTGTGGTTCGTACGAATCACTGCTGCCATCTGTGGAGGTCTTAATAAAACACAACTTAGAAAAACAAATCGTTTGTTGTTAAACGCAAAACTTTTAACAATGAACTCGATTTTTAGCGATAAAGCTCTCAGTCCTACCACTGAGCCATCGGGGACGAAACAAATAGTTAAACCATCTTAAGTGATATGAAAAGATGCGATATTGAAATTTATAATAAATTGCAAATGGCTGGTATACCAATACCAGCCGTTCTGAGATACATTTAAGGTGTTCGACTCGTAATCTGAGGGTCGCGGGTTCGAATCTCTGTCATACTCAAGATGCTCGCTCTTTCAGCCGTGGGGCGTTATAATGTGACGGTCAATCTCCCTATTCGTTGGTAAAAGAGTAACTCAAGAGTTAGTGGTGGTTACTAGCTGCCTTCTCTCTAGTCTTACTCTTCTCTCTAGTGTAAATTAGGGTCGACTAGCGCAGATGATAGCCCTCGTGTAACTTTGCGCGAAATTAAAACAAAAACAAACCTATTTTCTATCTCCTAGACACCTGCTTCCGTCTAGTTAATCTCTATTAAGAAAAGTTATAAGCTTCGTGTTTAATTTTGCGATCTGTTGGTTAGCACGGGTACATGTTGGTTAGTGAGTTATCACTGTTCTAATCCTCCTACTTTAGAAATTATCCCTAAACGCTCATTTTTTGAGATTCTTTACAGTTTCAGGAATAATATGCATCACGTAAGCAGAAGGTGCGTAATGACTCACCTGGAAAAGGTTTTGTTGTTATTTCAGGTTACTAATATGTAGCCTCAGTTGAGGCTACAGGAGTACTTTGGTGTGGGCAGTAGTGAGCGCAAGATGCATGTGGTCACTTCATTTGCATTTTGCCAGATTTCAATGTGTTTGGTCACTATCCACATTATTTTGTATTTGGCAGTGACCTTTATTCTCCTGCACGATCGATGACTCATGGTGTGCTGCCACTTTGAGCATGTGATTGTCTTTTAAATAGTCTGTTAACAAGTAGAAATCACTCAACTGAGAAGAATTCCAAGTTCCATTTCTAATATTTATATTCAATGTCAGTCAGTAACTGCTTTGGAGCGTATTGAATGCAACTTCAAATACACACGATTATTTTAACTTTAACTCTTAGTACAAGTTACATAATTTCTCCTGCAAATTCCTACAATGGTACCGATTTCAGCTAACATTAAGTCATTACTAGATGATGAACTTAGTACACATAAAACATAGATTCTGTACTGAAAACCAAGAAACTTACCTATGGTGTCTGTCTAACCTCGTGAACATAAAAAAACAGTTATGATAAGTAACAATTCAAAGAATTGGTTATTAACTGAGTTTTAAAAAGGGAAAATATTAAACTGACGTATTGAAAATATAGAAAAGAATTCCAATTATGTCTTTACAAATAAACTTAAAACAAGAAACATATTACAAGGTAAACATTGTAGCAAATCCATGGCTAACTGGATCATGGAACACTTAAGCTAACATTAATTTTAATTAATTAAAAAGTGAGCGTTTTATCGTTGGAATTTGAATATGTACATAAATATATCCGACTAATAAATAACACTGTACTACGTTTAGGTGAGTCTATGTATTGGGTGACAACCAACGATTACTAATATTAAAGAATAAAGCATTATCTGTAACACACGTTAACAAAAATCAAGTGAGTGTCAACCAACGTTTGTGTAATACAAAGTATGAGAAACCTTAGTCACGTAGCAACAAAGGATCAACATTTCTAGTTAATTTCTTAGTTAACTGACAAAACTAATATCTTTAACCTTGTAGGCTAGCTAATCTTTGAATCAATATTTGCACAGTAATATTATACCTCTGATACACAGCTAACCAAACCAATGACAGGGAAAGAATGTAATATTTAGATATCGGCTACAATGTGAAATTGCACATCTTATATTGCACGCGGAGAGAGATGTGCTGCTCATTACACACTAAAGTAAAAATAAAATGTTGTAGTTCAAACTTTCAAACCTAAGTAAAAAAAAAAGTGGCCCATCAGCAAACAATACAAAAACATAATCACTTCGTTGCTAAGCCTAATGACACACCTTAGAAATTTCAGTGTTTTTGAAGCATTTGCTGTAGAAGTGTCACATTTATGCCAAACAATACAAAAACATAATCACTTCGTTGCTAAGCCTAATGACACACCTTAGAAATTTCAGTGTTTTTGAAGCATTCGCTGTAGAAGTGTCACATTTATGTAAAACAATACAAAAAATTTATCACTTCGTTGCTAAGCCTCATGACACACCTTAGAAATTTCAGTGTTTTTGAAGCATTCGCTGTAGAAGTGTCACATTTATGCCAAACAATACAAAAACATAATCACTTCGTTGCTAAGCCTAATGACACACCTTAGAAATTTCAGTGTTTTTGAAGCATTCGCTGTAGAAGTGTCACATTTATGTCAAACAATACAAAAAATTTATTACTTCGTTGCTAAGCCTAATGACACACCTCAGAAATTTCAGTGTTTTTGAAGCATTCGCTGTAGACGTGTCACATTTAAGTCATTTCGTAAAGCTAGGCAATTTTATGTCTATGACATTCATGCAATAACTTAAACACAGACTTCAAGTAACAACTCATATTGCCTAAACGTAATTACAACAAAAGTGTAAAATTTATTAATATTAACATAACGTTGTACGCTTCTCAAAAATGATATAAATAGATATAAATAAGGCCTACCACCTACTCCGTGGGGTGCTCTTGTCTAATCAAATAATGGGACATACACTGCTGGCCAAACTTTTAAGGCCAATGAACATAAAGACAAAATATGCATTTTGCGTTGTTAGACTCAACCACTTATTTGAGTAGAGATTCAATAGATGAAAATAAGAAAAGGGAAAATATAAATAAAATCTTTTTTAGCATTTAATAGGGAAAATGTGAACACTATGAAATTAGCCTAAATACTAGCTGGTCAAAAGTTTAAGACCATACCAAAAAGAAGTCCTAAACAGGGTGGTAAATGCCCAACAAGAGGTCTCAGTAGTGAGTTGCACGGCCGTCATTGCGAATAACTGCAAACATTCAGTTTGGCATGGTCGATATAAGCGTTTGCAGAAGGCTGGCTGGAATGTTATTCCAAGTGGTGAAGATGGCTTCACGAAGATCATGCATTGTTTGGAATTGACGTCCAATTCTGTAGACTCCCTTGCCATCCACCCCCAAACATTTTCAATGGGGTTCAGTTCGGGCGAACACGCTGGATGGTCCAAAAGAATAGAGTTATTCATCATGAAAAAGTCCTTTGTCTTGCGGGCATTGAGGATTGCAGCATTGTCCTGCTGAAAGATCCAGTTATTTCCACACAAGCGAGGGTCTTCAGTCAATAAGGATGCTCTCTCCAGCATGCCAGTGTAGCCAGCCGCTGTGTGACGCCCCTGTATAACCTGAAACTCCATTGTTCCATGGAAGGAGAAAGCACCCCAGATCATGATGGAACCTCCTCCACTGTGTCGGGTAGAAAATGTCTCCGGTGGGATATCCTTATCGTGCCAGTAACGTTGGAAACCATATAGACCATCCAGGTTAAATTTCTTCTCATCAGAGAAAACAAAACCTTCTTCCACTTTTCTACGTTCCATGTTTGGTGCTTCTCAGCAAAGTTTAACCGAGTTGTTTCGTGGTGTGGAAGGAGGCGTGGCCTTTGAAGACGTTTACAGTTTTTAAAACCTTTCTCTCGTAGATGCCGTCTTATTGTTCTTGAGCTGCATTCTGTGTCCGTAAGGGCCTTAATATGGTTCGACGATCGGTAGGTGTCTTGCTGGACAACCCGTCGAATCCTCCTGCTCAACGCCGGCGAAATTTTCTTGGGCCGACGACTTGAAATTCTCGTTCCGTATCCCTCAGGGTCTTTTAAGAAATTTACAACAGCAGTTTTACTCCGCCCAATTTCACCAGCGATGGCACGTTGAGAAAGACCTCGCTTTTGCAGCTCGACAATTCTGCCACGTTGAAACTCTGTCAACTTTTTAGCCTTTGCCATGTTTTTACCCAATGTAAAACAGGAGATGTCAGTGGAAGATATTGACAACGCTAATGCTTGAACACAAATGATTAAATTTCGTTACGTGTTTACCGATTAATGCTTCGTTTCTGTATGGCCTTAAACTTTGACCGACTAGTATTTAGGCTAATTTAATAGTGTTCACATTTTCCCTATTAAATGCTAAAAAAGATTTTATTTATATTTTCCCTTTTCTTATTTTCATCTATTGAATCTCTACTCAAGTAAGTGGTTGAGTCTAACAACGCAAAATGCATATTTTGTCTTTATGTTCATTGGCCTTAAGATTTTGGCCAACAGTGTATCTGTCACTCTTATAACGTACCAAAAGAGGAGGGGTGCGAACTATGAGCTTTGGAAATACAAATCCGGGCCTGTTAACCACTAAGCCATGCTCTGCCCGAAAAAAATAGTGACTATACGCATCAGTTAGAAAACATGATTTTGAAAATATTTAAAAAGGTGTATTTGTGAAAAGCGTCGCCTAATTCGCATGGTATTAGAAAAACCAAGATGCACCTACCTAATGTAGAAGGTGTGCTCTGTTCGCTCAACCACTTTTTAAAGTCTGAAGCGTTTTAGAAGATCTGAACGTTTATATAGTGATATAATAGAGATGACGACTTTCCTTTTATGGGCATATGTTAACGACATTCTTTGAATGCCTCTATGCTGACTTGGTTTTCAAGGTGAACTTTCTCTCAGATAAGGTTATTTTTCTCACTTAGGAAAGAGCATTTATGCCGGTTTTTAACCTTAGTGAATGATTTGATAAGATCATCGACTTAAGACACATCCAATGTTATAAAAACCGGTTGGTAAACATTCTGGGAAACCTACTTGCTTGTTCGGCTATTATTATGGTTTACAACAATAGAAAGAGGTCGTGAACTATATACACGCATACATACTATAAAAAATAGCCCAAAGCAGTTATTTATGTTTTATGAAATTAAAAAAATATACCGGCATCCCATTCGCACAAACACAGACAATAGAAAAAACGCGTGAAATAATTAAACACTGTCCATTGGTTGTCATAATAACCGAATCTGTATTTTAGCCAATCTTGAGATACGAAAAAAACTAAGCTGCTGTGATTGATATACAAGTTGGTCGTGTAAAACTTTAATATCAATAGTGTGGCTCAACAATAGAAAAATACATGTGAAATACCCCAAACTTCACTCAGATCTGGCAGTTTTAACTGGTTAAAGAAGGGTATGGATTCATCTGGTAGTTAAATGTTGTTGATTGACACGCACAGTGAAAGAATGTAACATTATTTTTACCACGATAAAGCAATTATATTTATCTTTCATCAACGAAATAGTAGTGTCTGTTAAATGTTTTGAGCAAAAGCTGTTATTTTTCATTTCATAATTAATGACAACTTCTTAAAAGACGCCCTCCAGTGGCACAGCGGAATGTTTGCGAACTCTCATCTCCAGAAACCGGTTTTCGATACTCTTGGTGGGCAAAGCACAGATAACCCATTTTGTATTTGTGTTTGATTCCAATTAATCAATCGTTATTTAATAAAATCCTGAAAGAAATAAAAAAACAAGAAAATAAATATAGGCGCCGTCATGGCCAGGTGGGTTAAGGCGTTCGACTCGTAATCTGAGGGTCGCGGGTTCGAATCACTGTTACACCAAACATGCTTGCCTTTTCAGCCGGGAGGGCGTTATAATGTTTCGGTCAATCCCACTATTCGTTGGTAAAAGAGTAGCCCAAGAGTTGGCGGTGGGTGATGATGACTAATTGCCTTCCCTCTAGTCTTACACTGCTAAATTATGGACGGTTAGCGCAGATAACCCTCGTGTAGCTTTGCGCGAAATTAAAACAAAATAAATATTGCCAATTCATTTCTGACAAAAGAGTTACCACACAAGATCACATACAAAAGTTATTGTGAATTTCAAAACAAAATAAACACACACACACAAACAAAGAAACAAATTCGAGCGCTTTCTAATAGTTCACTTTATTCTTCCTAAGAAGAACAATCAGGTATTCAAAAGCGTTCTAGTTTTAGGCCTTTTTCTGAAATTTTTTGCCAATTCAGTGAAATTTTCAGCTTAAAAGACCTTGGTTTATAAGGTTAGGTAAGAAATTCCCAGGACTAAGGCATAAACTTCCATAACTTTGAATCACTGACCAGAGGAAAAACAGCCAGCCAGAAGCACCTGTCGCCATATGAACTTTGTGATGAGTCGCGGGAATTACTGTTATCTTATAACGCACTCACTGGTCAAAGTGCGGAACCCGTTCAACTGCATCACGTCTCAAACTTTAGACCATGGAGTCGAAAAATTAAACACGTGTGGCCGTTAGTTTCATTCGGGGTGTAAAAAATGTTTATATTTTCATTAGAATGTATAAAGATTTTGTTACGTAACAGTGTAACAAGAAATAATGTCCAGAGAGTCAACTGCGACGAATGGAATTATGAGAAACGGAAAAGTTACTAAGTGTACAAGGTAAATAAACAGTACCTCAAAGTACTCGCGACCCTTAAATTACGAATCGAGTGCCTTAACCACCTGGCCATGCCGTGCCCATATTTCTCAGTGTTTATTTTATTTTAACATGTTTGAAAATCGTATTTACAACTGTGGACTTTGAATCAGTTTTGATATAAACGTTTAGAATGAGAAGGTAGCTGTTCAACAGTATTCCCTCCCGTTATAATGTGACGGTCAATCCCACTACTCGTTGGTAAAAGAGTAGCCCAAGAGTTGGCGGTGGGTGGTGATGACTAGCTGCTTTCTCTCTAGTCTTACATTGCTAAATTAGGGATGGCTAGCGCAGATAGCCCTCGAGTAGCTTTGCGCGAAATTCAAAACAAACCAATCAACGATGTTCGTGGTTTTAACCGTCATTCGTATAGCGCACTCTGGACCCAAAAGGCGGAATGAAATATTTGTGGTAATAGACACTCCTCCCCCGCTGGTACAACGGTAAGTCTTCGGATTTACAATGCTAAAATCAGGGCTTCGATTCCCTTGCGTGGACTCAGCAGATAGCTTATTGTGGCTTTGCTAGAAGAAAAAAAAATACACACACATAATAGAAACTCTCGACGCCAGGCTAATGAATTTTTGTTTAATGAACAACGTATATGAATGGAAATTTTGTTTGTTTCGTTGCACAGTGTGAACACAATTTTAGCATTTGTATGTCCTCAAATTTACCACTGAAGTATTCGGGGAGGAATGAAGTAATGCGATTGTCCCTGTTTCTATTGTCCCTTAGTAACATCAAGGGTCAAATAGATTTGGAGAAACCAGCTGCTCGAAGTTTTGTTTTCGGGAAATTTTATTTTGTATAAATGACTTTCGATTACCATTAATAATAATAGTGAAGTTAAATTGAAACTTAAGTAATAATAATGAAGTTAAAGTGAAACTTAAGTAATAATAATGAAGTTAAAGTGAAACTTAAGTTATAATAATGAAGTTAAAGGGAAACTTAAGTTATAATAATGAAGTTAAAGGGAAACTTAAGTTATAATAATGAAGTTAAAGTAAAACATAAGTATTGTTCAAAGTACTTTAGCTAAATAATTTCAAACTACCTTCTAAGAGAAACCGAGGTTCGATTCTACTGGTTACTATTACAAACATCGAGGTTTGTCTCACAAATGTTGATTCTTGTTCATTTTCTAGATCAAGTACAGAATTTTGGTGATTCACAGAGAAACCACAACACCACACGAAACCGTAATTTTTAAGACAAGAATAATAGAATGAAGTGAAATAATCAGTTTTCCCAAACTTCATCAGACAAAACAAGTGGCACCAAAGTCTGTATTTAATATCTAGTTTAGTGAATCACCGTTAGGTTTATAATGAAATCTACATAGTAGTTAAGGTTTAGTAAACCTTTCATTAATTTAAAATCTAGTTTAGTAAATCACGGTTAGGTTTATAATGAAATCTACATATTAGTTAAGGTTTAGTTAACCTTTCATTAATTTAAAATCTAGTTTAGTAAATCACGGTTAGGTTTATAATGAAATCTACATATTAGTTAAGGTTTAGTTAACCTTTCATTAATTTAAATTATAAATATACATTTATAGTACTTCGCAAAATTGTTAGGACAAACGAATATTTTTCCATTCTTTTAACAGATCAAGGTTCATTATTTCTCCAGTTTCTCCAGTGCTACGAGTTGGAAATGTTTCCTCTTTTGGTATTGACAATTGAATGAAAGAACTATGTATATATATAGGAAGACATACAGGACATAAGACCCAATGCTATTTCAAAGGTGCAAACAGTAACATAAATATACCTAGTCTTCTATTCTTGTTTTACTTAACTACATTACTTCTTTGGTTTGTTTGTAATTTCGCGCAAAGCTACACGAGGGCTATCTGTGATAGCCGTACCTAATTTAGTAGGAAAAGACTAGAGGAAAGGTAGCTAGTCACCACCATCACCCACCGCTAACTCTGGGGCTACTCTTCTACCAACGAGTAGTAGGATATATTGACATGTAATAACGCCCTCACGGCTGAAAGGGCAAGCATATTTGGTGTAACGAGGATTCGAATCCACAAATTACGAGTCTAACGCCCTAACCACCTGATCATACCGAGCTATTTCGTCTTTACAGGGTTTGTTTCTTTGTACAGTTTAAATCTTTACTGATTCTGCATCTATATACAGCTAACCTCTATATCTTAATTTTTAGCTAGAGCTGATAAAAGGTATGAGGTTTACTTGAAATTAACTTCAATAAATATAATAATTTGCTGCGGTGTTTTTAGCTAATTTTACAGGCTAACCTTTTCTATACGTTATCGTGAAAAATCATTCAGCTTTGATTTCGGTTTGCAGTTAAGCAGTATTTCTTCCATTAACGTATCGAAAAGTTAAAAGTGTTTTTTTTTTTCGTAGTTATAATTTTTTTTTTGTTATTAAAAGGATAGGTGAGCAATTTTATAGCAACAGCAGATAACAGCGACCACAGTGTCACATTTCTGAAACACTATTACAAGTACGCCATCACTCAGTGAACGTGATTTAGTGATCAAAGGTCCCATTTTTAGTTCAGTGTTCCTGCGAAACAAATACCTGGCGATCAAATATTCTCCGCAGTGCTCGTTTGATTCCGTATACAGGGTAGTGTTGAGGTTTGTACTGTTTGTAATCTGTGGTCGTATCACGGCAGATAGTTGTGATTAGCATTGAAGACGACCTTCGTTCAGAAACAATGAGAACTTGCAAGGACGTGAAACTCTACATAATACTGGCACTGTCTAGCTTTTTTGTCGGAGCAGAACTGGTTGCTAGTCATTTTACAAAATCTCTAGTGCTGCTGGCAGACTCTTATCACATGTTGTATAACGTCCTCTCTCTCTTGTTGCTGATTGTCAACTATAACCTGACCAAGGAAAGAACTCTAAAGAACACCTTCGGATGGGCCCGTGTCGAAGTTTTCGGAGTGTTAGTAAATATGCTACTTCTAGTCGCTTTGTGTTTTCCTGTCTGTGTGGAAGCACTCCAGACGATGGTTCATGTTTCATATGAAAACACACAAACCAAGTACCCAGCAGGCTTGCTAGTCTTCGGTGCGGGTGGTTTGTGTTTGAATTTTATCTGTATAGCCTTGCTTGGAGGATACACGCGTCACCAAAGTTGCTATCTGAGAGTTAACGGTGGCGACGTCCAGGTCAACTTGGTACTGTTGACAGACGAAAATACGAACAAATCTGACCAATTACAGCCACTCGGAAAAATCAGGTGCGCCTCATCAACTGACCGGTCGTACTGTTTTGTTAACCACGGAACCTTGGAGTTCTCTAGATATTTACACCGCATGCTTGACCTTTTACGTGACACGTGCAGTTGCGTTTTGGTCATAATAGTGGGTTGCTTTGTCCTTTATTTCGATGATCAAGAGTTTATTAGATACACTGATCCTGTCGTTAGTTTAGTCACTGTTGTTGTTCTAATCTCTACCAACTATCACTTTATAAAAGAAAGTGGTATGATTCTCCTCCAAACTGCACCTGATTACATCGACGTCCAAGAACTAACCAAGCGCCTCCTAGCGAAATTTCCAATTATTCGTAATGTACACGACTTACACGTATGGAGACTGACCGGAGCTCACGCGATCGCCACTGTACATATCATCTTGGACTATCCTAGTGAGTATTTAAATATTTCCCACCAGGTGAAAAACTTCTTCCAGGACGAAGGGATTGCTTTTGTCACTGTCCAACCAGAATTTTTTCAAGGTGCCGGGTTTCTTCCGAGTATGGATTGTGTTCTTCAGTGTTCAGAGTCTCGTACGTGTAGGGATCTCACGTGCTGTGGACCACTTCGAAGGTCTTTTACGACACAGCCAGAAGAAGGAGACAGCTCCATCTGTCAGAGGAAGCTTTATGTTGACAGTTCAGAAGTTTCAACTGGTGGTGGAAATTATCGGTACGAACAACATTCACAAAACCTGTGTGATGATACTGGAAGACACAAAAAAAGTACACCGGACAAAACTAACGCTGACTCTGGCAGAGATTTTGTAGAATACGTTTATTATTTCGAAAACCTAGAAAACAGTAAAGAAACTGCTGTGTGACACATATAAAAGTTAAGCGTCGAGGCTGCGAAACCTGGAAAACTGAAGAAAACCAGACTGAAAAAACTGGAAGAAAAGAAAGCGGGAAAAGTGACATGATTGTTGTTACCAACCGTAATATATTTGAAAATCACGTGACACTTCAAAAATTATTATGGTTACGTGAGAAATGATACGTGAAATGTAAAAAAAGGAATCGATGTGGAATGTAGATAAAAACACGCATAAAAACCAGAATTTTTTTTTTAAAGGAATAAGACTGGAAAACGTAATGAAAATCATTTGAAGTTTGAGGATTGGGATTTTTTTTTTTTTTTTACCCAGGAAAAACGAAAGGAAATGGTGCATAGCAAATTGAAAAACGTAAGATATATAATTTACCAGATTAGATGTTTTTAGAGAAAATTAAGTTGAGCGAATAACGTTAAGTATGTTGTAATAAATTAAGATGTTAAGAAAACAGGGCTGTTGAGGAATTAATATATTAATTAATTATCTTATAACAGAATAAGTTGACTGTAAGGCTTAAAAGTAAGATATATATATGGAGAAGAAAATCCGTGTAGAAAAACTATAATAACTAAAGATATTTAACATTCTATATCAGTACCCCAGAGGACTAAACACATTTCGTTATTAGATGCTATTGTTCTGTTAACTGGTAACAATATTTTCGACCTCAGTCAAAATTCTGCGTCATGCCTGAAGAGAATACATTTTATTTTCGCGTTAACAAGAACATAGTACAATAGTGTACAATTTTGGATATGGCATCTATCTTGACTTACAAAAAGTTATAAGAACGTTTTGAAATCGTCTGCTGACATTTGGAAAAATGATACAAAATCTCTGTTGAATATTAGAAAAAATAACAAATATATCGGTTAACGTGACACTGATAAAAAAAAACAAATCATAACAATATAATTCTAGAATGCTAATAGAATAGTTAAACTTGTTATTCGAATATTTGTTTAATTATCACAAACTGGAATTTACTCTTAATGACGAGAAACTCATTTGAAATAAAAATGTATCTCAGAATGGCTGGTATGGGTATTAACACTTTTACCAATAAAGCAGAAAACAACTTTTCGACCTCCCTAGGTTATCTTCAGGTTAATAAGAGGGAAGACAGCTAGCCAGCACCACCAACCGCCAATTCTTGGGCTACTCGTTTTACCAATGAATAGAGAGATTAACCGTCACACCTATAACGCCCCCACTGCTGAAAGAGTGAGCAGGGTCCTACGCTTTGTTAACCTGAAGATGACCTGGGAAGGTCGAAACGTTGTTCTCTGCTTTATTAGTAAAAGTGTTAATACCCATATCAGCCGTTCTGAGATACAAACTGGAATTTATTTTGAGACGTGTGTGGTTTCTTATAACAAAGTCACATCGGGCTATCTGCTAAGTCCATCGATGTTTTGAAACATTTCTACAAACGTAAATAGAATCACGACCTATAGCCTACGACTTATAGGATATCGATATCTCCTGATGAAACTGTAATAGAGAAATATTAAGCTGTTGTTGTTTTGAATTATTGTTTGTGTTTGTGTTTTCTTATAGCAAAGCCACATGGGGCTATCTGCTGAGCCCACCGAGGGGAATCGAACCCCTGATTTTAGCGTTGTAAATCCGTAGACATACCGCTGTACTAGCGGGGGGCAGTGTTTTGA
Source organism: Tachypleus tridentatus (assembly GCF_004210375.1). Lineage (NCBI taxonomy): Eukaryota > Metazoa > Arthropoda > Merostomata > Xiphosura > Limulidae > Tachypleus > Tachypleus tridentatus. Next base: position 127,821,988 of record NC_134831.1, on the reverse strand, counting down.
ATTAAGCACAAAGCTACACAGTGAGCTATCTGTACTTTGCCCACCACGGGTATCGAAACCCGGTTTTTAACGTTGTAGGTCCGCAGGCATATCGCTCTGACACTGGGGGGCCAATATTGAGCTAATGAAGTTACATTCTGAAGATATAGGTCCTGATTTTATTTAAAGATATAAAAAATGATGATTTGACCAATATCTTGAAAGTCTCAAGAACGGAGGAAATTGCTTGTTTATTCTTAAACAATGCTGTGTGATTAACACACTGTAATACAAAAAACTTGGATGTTTACTTCTAGAAACTCATTTTTGTAACAATATGGTAGTTTTCAAACAGTAATGAAAGCGTTAAATTATTGTAGGCTTCATTAAAAAACACATAAGAGTTTTGTTTTTTTTAATTTCGCGCAAAGCTACACGAGGGCTATTTGCGCTAGCAATCCCTAATTTAGCAGTGTAAGACTAGAGGAGAAGCAGCTAGTCATCACCACCCACCGCCAACTCTTGGGCTACTCTTTTACCAACGAATAGTGGGATTGACCATCACATAACAACGCTTTCACGGCTGAAAGGGTGAGCATGCTTGGTGCGGCCGGGATTCGAACCCGCGACCCTCGGATTACGAGTCAAACGCCTTAACACACTTGGCCATGCCGGGCCTGCACATGAGAGCCTGGTTGATATTTTCTTCCCAAATCCTGTAATCTAACAACATGAAAATCGGTTGAATTATGTTGAGTGAATATAGGTTGAAAGTCTGAGCTTCGACTAGAAAGCGGAGAATCGTAGAATTCTGGTTTTCAACCATTTAGATAAACGACATGCAAAAATCCTACCCTTTAATTTTACAGACTAGAGGAGTTCCATGATTGGGTTTAAATAACCTCAGTTGAAGACTGTTGATGAGCAAACTTTATTTCATGTACAATTCCTGTTTTATTTTTAAAAACTTCATAAGTTTAAAGTTCTCGCCAGAGTGAGTAATTATCAGAAATTGCGCATATAAACAGTTCATATGGACCTTGCTCGCCCTTTCAATCATGGGGACGTTATATTGTTACGGCCAATCTCACTATTTCTTGGTAACAGAACAGCCTAAGAGCTGGTGATGACTAGCTGTCTTCCCTTTTTACACTGCTAAATTATAGACAGCTAGCGCAGATAGCTCTCGTATAGCTTTGTGCAGAAATCCAAAAAACAAACAAACAAATAAGAGAGTAAAATAGCACAATTCGTTTGTTATTAATTTTGTAAGCACTCTTGCTTCATAAAACAGAGAAAGTCTGGTTCGAATTAGTTGCTTAAAATGTAAAGTGGTTCTACATTGTCGAAACCCTAAAACTGGTTACCCAAAATTGATGGATTCTACATTGTTCAACACCTAAAACTGGTTGCTTAACACTGGTGGACAACATTCTATAATGTTGTAACGCTAAAACTGGTTACACAGAACGTTATGGATACTGTATTGGTGAAAAGTTAAAATTAGTTAATCAAAATGTAATAAATCCTCTCCTGGCGAAACACTAAGTATTTATAGAATGTGACAGGTTGTATATTACCGAACCAATATAGTTTGGTAAGCTCTGTTATGATGTAATGAGATAAAATTTGGAAGTTGGGTTGTTTGTTTCTTTCTAAATTTCGCGCAGAACTACACGAGGGCTATCGGCGCTAGCCATCCCTAATTTAGCAGTGTAAGACAAGAGGGAAGGCATCTAGTCATCACCACCTACCGCCAACTTTTGGGCTGCTCTTTTACCAACGAATAGTGAGATTGATCGTCACATTATGACGCCCTCCCGGCTGAAAGGGCAAGCATGTTTGGTGTGACGGGGATTCTCGACTCTCGGATTACGAGTCGAACACCCTAACCACCTGGCACTTGGAAGTTAAATTAGAGAACGTAATATAATATTAAAACACGTTTAATAGCTTTATTTCATATGAAGAGCTAGACGACAACAAAACAGATAACTGGATTTGAATTACAAACTAAACATACATGATAATTCAAATAGACTTCCGTGCTCGGCCTACGCACTTGGGATCAGCCCTCTCGCTGGAAATTTTTTATGCATTTCTCATAAAAGTGATTTTATGTTTCCAGTCGTAAATCTTTTACTACTACTAAATAAAAACCGTTTGTCGACGTCAGTTACTCATAAAACATATTGTTCTACTTCAAAAAACTGCTAGTTAATCTCACTATTTTTCCTCTCGCAGTAATAAAGATGTACAAAAACTTGTCGATTTTTTTGTCTTTCAAGTTTACTTTGTTGTCATTCTCTCCGGGTCTATAAAGCTCAAACACTTTCGTTATCCACGTGAACAAACACGTCATATCTCTAGGTTGGCAGGTTAGTATCTCATGATTTATATTCAACCATGAAACGTTGACCTGAAAATCCAGTAGTTTATCAAATGAGAACATATGCGGGAACAAAGGTCTTAATAATACCTCATTTATCGCATGACTACCACAGCTGTTAATATCCCTTAACACGCAACACATTGGATAATATATATCAAAGTATTAGCACTAAAGTTAACGTTCTAGGTATTCATATGAACTATTTGCCAAATTAACTCAACATTGTTTAATTTCTACTGTATTTTTTACTACAGTACTTAAGTATGAGACATTCAAGATGTAATATATCGTCTCTTTAAAGAAATGTCTTTTCTCTCTTGATCAGGTAATACTATCGAAATTTATAAAGTTTATGAAATTATATGTATTGTTAGAGGTTTAAATACTCTACAAACAATCAAATGGGAAATAAATGTAGTTTCAAAGGTAATGTCGAACACTTCAGCTGTACAAGACAGCAGTGTTTCAAAGGTAATGTCGAACACTTCAGCTGTACAAGACAGCAGTGTTTCAAAGGTAATGTCGAACACTTCAGCTGTACAAGACAGCAGTGTTTCAAAGGTAATGTCGAACACTTCAGTTGTACTAGACAGTAGTGTTTCAAAGGTAATGTGGAACACTTCAGTTGTACTAGACAGTAGTGTTTCAAAGGTAATGTCGAACACTTCAGCTGTACAAGACAGCAGTGTTTCAAAGGTAATGTCGAACACTTCAGCTGTACAAGACAGCAGTGTTTCAAAGGTAATGTCGAACACTTCAGCTGTACAAGACAGCAGTGTTTCAAAGGTAATGTCGAACACTTCAGTTGTACTAGACAGTAGTGTTTCAAAGGTAATGTCGAACACTTCAGTTGTACTAGACAGTAGTGTTTCATAGGTAATGTCGAACACTTCAGTTGTACTAGACAGTAGTGTTTCAAAGGTAATGTCGAACACTTCAGCTGTACTAGACAGTAGTGTTTCATAGGTAATGTCGAACACTTCAGCTGTACTAGACAGTAGTGTTTCATAGGTAATGTCGAACACTTCAGCTGTACTAGACAGTAGTGTTTCAAAAGTAATGTCGAACACTTCAGCTGTACAAGACAGCAGTGTTTCAAAGGTAATGTGGAACACTTCAGTTGTACAAGACAGTAGTGTTTCAAAGGTAATGTTGAACACTTCAGCTGTACTAGACAGTAGTGTTTCATAGGTAATGTCGAACACTTCAGTTGTACTAGACAGTAGTGTTTCAAAGGTAATGTTGAACACTTCAGTTGTACTAGACAGTAGTGTTTCAAAGGTAATGTCGATCACTTCAGCTGTACTAGACAGTAATGTTTCAAAGGTAATGTTGAACACTTCAGCTGTACTAGACAGTAGTGTTTCAAAGGTAATGTCGAACACTTCAGTTGTACAAGACAGTAGTGTTTCAAAGGTAATGTCGAACACTTCAGTTGTACTAGACAGTAGTGTTTCAAAGGTAATGTCGAACACTTCAGCTGTACTAGACAGCAGTGTTTCAAAGGTAATGTTGAACACTTCAGTTGTACAAGATAGTAGTGTTTCAAAGGTAATGTTGAACACTTCAGTTGTACTAGACAGTAGTGTTTCATAGGTAATGTCGAACACTTCAGCTGTACTAGACAGTAATGTTTCAAAGGTAATGTTGAACACTTCAGCTGTACTAGACAGTAGTGTTTCAAAGGTAATGTCGAACACTTCAGTTGTACAAGACAGCAGTGTTTCAAAGGTAATGTTGAACACTTCAGTTGTACAAGACAGTAGTGTTTCAAAGGTAATGTTGAACACTTCAGCTGTACTAGACAGTAGTGTTTCATAGGTAATGTCGAACACTTCAGCTGTACTAGACAGCAGTGTTTTAAAGGTAATGTTGAACACTTCAGTTGTACAAGATAGTAGTGTTTCAAAGGTAATGTTGAACACTTCAGTTGTACTAGACAGTAGTGTTTCATAGGTAATGTCGAACACTTCAGCTGTACTAGACAGTAGTGTTTCATAGGTAATGTCGAACACTTCAGTTGTACTAGACAGTAGTGTTTCATAGGTAATGTCGAACACTTCAGCTGTACTAGACAGTAGTGTTTCATAGGTAATGTTGAACACTTCAGCTGTACAAGACAGCAGTGTTTCAAAGGTAATGTCGAACACTTCAGTTGTACAAGACAGCAGTGTTTCAAAGGTAATGTCGAACACTTCAGTTGTACAAGACAGCAGTGTTTCAAAGGTAATGTTGAACACTTCAGTTGTACAAGACAGTAGTGTTTCAAAGGTAATGTTGAACACTTCAGCTGTACTAGACAGTAGTGTTTCAAAGGTAATGTCGAACACTTCAGTTGTACTAGACAGTAGTGTTTCAAAGGTAATGTCGAACACTTCAGCTGTACTAGACAGCAGTGTTTCAAAGGTAATGTTGAACACTTCAGTTGTACAAGATAGTAGTGTTTCAAAGGTAATGTTGAACACTTCAGTTGTACTAGACAGTAGTGTTTCATAGGTAATGTCGAACACTTCAGCTGTACTAGACAGTAGTGTTTCATAGGTAATGTCGAACACTTCAGTTGTACTAGACAGTAGTGTTTCATAGGTAATGTCGAACACTTCAGTTGTACTAGACAGTAGTGTTTCAAAGGTAATGTTGAACACTTCAGTTGTACAAGATAGTAGTGTTTCAAAGGTAATGTTGAACACTTCAGTTGTACTAGACAGTAGCGTTTCATAGGTAATGTCGAACACTTCAGCTGTACTAGACAGTAGTGTTTTATAGGTAATGTCGAACACTTCAGCTGTACTAGACAGTAGTGTTTCATAGGTAATGTCGAACACTTCAGCTGTACTAGACAGTAGTGTTTGAAAGGTAATGTTGAACACTTCTGTTGTACTAGACAGTAGTGTTTCAAAGCATAGTCATGCAACTTTATTATTTTAGTTAGATTACTTATTGTATTAATTTTTAAATTAATTTGACCTTTCAATCATCACATTGAAAGTGATTTTCACTGTAAGTCATTACTCACTTGGCTCCAGACGGGAGGTCAACAGCAAGTTTATGATCTATACTTCTAAAATCTGGAGTCGATTTCCCCGGAAAAAACCCAACAAACCTAACAACAAAGTAGAAACAAAATTTATCGAAGGGTAAAAATGAAAGAAATTGCATGTTTATGTTAATTTGAAATGGTTTAGGATATTATATCTGAATTTTGAAAAATAAAACGTGTCGTAAAATATAGGTTCCGTTCTTTATCACTGACATAACGGTTGTTATTTTGTATTGTTGTTATTCCACATAATAAAACAAACTATAAACCAATATGTATAAAGGTACATTATAAGTGTTCACCCACTCTTTTAAAACAAAACATCCAGATTGCCAGTCACAACAATCTTGAATGATTACTGGATCCTATGGTGTATTGGATTATATGCTTTTGTTGTTTCCAGGTGTCGTATCAGCCTATATAAAATTCCATGATGTCTGGAATTACTTATTTAATGTCTATGTTTTTAACAGTTACAAAAAGCGTTATATGTTAACCGTACTTTTTTATCAGTCGTAAGCAGGTGCATGGTTCGTCATACTTATGTGCACCCATACATAATAGTTCAAATTCAAGACACTTATTTTCTTTGATCTGAAATTTATAGCTGATCTGATCCTTTTTTCTCCAGTAAATCTTAGAACAAAATTCCGGGGATCAGTATATACGCTGTTACAATACTTTGCATTGCCTGTATGGTTAACTTTACACAGATAATATACACAAAAAAGTAATTAGAAAGGATAGTTTCAGGTTCAAATTTCAAATACTTGTAATAATGAGAAACAGTCCATTGTTTCTGCCATTTTGGAAAGATATAGTCGTTATTTGTCTGATACTCTAATATTTATCAAATGGCATCTGAAGCAGCTGGTTGTGTATTGTTTTATATCATTTAACTTACGTACTATTAAATTATACGAATTAAATTAAATACTAAGTTTTTACATATTTTATGCGTGTTTTCAATAGTATGCTTTATTTTCGACTTTTTAAATATTAATTTATATAGGATTGTTTGTTTGTTTGTTTTTTGAATTTCGCACAAAGCTAATCGAGGGCTATCTGCGCTAGCCGTCCATAATTTAGCAGTGTAAGACTAGAGGGAAGGCAGCTAGTCATCCCCACCCACCGCCAACTTTTGGGCTACTCTTTTACCAACGAATAGTGGGGTTGACCGTTACATTATTATGGTCCCACTGCTGAAAGGTCGAGCATGTTTGGCGCGACGGGGATGCAAACTCGCGGCCCTCAGATTACGAGCCTCACGCCTTAACATGCTTGGCCATGCCGGGCATATTTATATAGGAAAAGAAAACTATAGTGAAAAACTTGCAGAGTTAAAATATTTTTATTGGTAAACACGAAAGCAAAGTTTCTGGCAACAGCCGTTCATCGGGTTTCTAGTGTAAATAAAACTGTTCAACAGTTAGTTATTATTATTATATTAATTTATCCGTTTACTTTACTGTTATCAGGTAGTAAATTATACCATAGCATGTTGCCTTTCAATACATAGGCGCGTTTTTATTTATTGGTTATGTTAGAAGAGAATGTTCACAATCAAGCTTTTAGATAAAAATTGTGATAACATTTAAAAAAAAAACCATTATATGCAGTGAGGCTTTATGAAAGACAAAAGAAACATGCGTCATTTTATTGCGTGATGTATTGTTGATGTCACAATACAAGTACTGTCATGATATAGATACCAAAAGTGTCTCAAGGGGTTTCTTATTATCTAGTTCTTTTGTATAGATAAACGTACTTTAACATTTATCTCTGTGTGCGAGTGAGTGTGTACAGTTTCTGTAATCTGGGTGGAAAATGAGAAATGTTTGTTTTTTTTACTGTTTTTTTTAGTTTGAAAGGAAAATTCAGTATTTAATTCAATACCAATGATGATTTTTCGGCCTTCTTAACTTATTTTCATATTATACTGTTAATACACTCGAAATTAAGACCTTAATATGCATTATATAGAAAAAGAGGTCTTACGGATGACCCTTCGCCCCCAAGTAGCTCAGGCGATAAGTTTGACTGAAATGGTGCCGAATACATTATCGGAAAATACATATCACGGTACATTAATGTTTATTATATAACACTGAGAGCGATACACGGTTGGTTAGATAACACACAAATGTTAACGTTTACCAAATAGAGAAAAACAAAAGAATGTTTATAATTCGTTTCTCTGCAAACAAAATCATGATAAACAATTTAAATTAAAAATTCAAGCAACAGAAAAGAAGCCGTTATAAAAAGTATTGACTTTAGTTTATTTGTTTTGTTTGTTTTTTTGGAATTTCGCACAAAGCTACTCGAGGGCTATCTGTGCTAGCCGTCCCTAATTTAGCAGTGTAAGACTAGAGGGAAGGCAGCTAGTCATCACCACCCACCGCCAACTCTTGGGCTACTCTTTTACCAACGAATAGTGGGATTGACCGTCACATTATAACGCCCCCACGGCTGGGAGGGCGAGCATGTTTAGCGCGACGCGGGCGCGAACCTGCGACCCTCGGATTACGAGTCGCGCGCATTACGCGCTTGGCCATGCCTGGCCATTGACTTTAGTAACAGACTTTATTAATACAGTGTTTTTATTTCTTTATCACTACTGACTAAAATACTTCACTTCACTGTTTGTTACTTTTTTGGGTGAACATGGTTAATTTAATAAGTAAATGCACGTACTATTAAAGCTACGGTAATAATAGGTGTTAGGCCTAATTAGAGTTTACACATTAGATATGGTTTGGTTTGTTTTTAATTTCGTGAAAAGAAAGTCGAGGGCTATCTGTGCTAGCCGTCCCTAATTTAGCAGTATAAGACGATAGGAAAGTCTTTCTAGTCATCACCAACCACCGCCAACCGTTGGTATACTCTTTTACCAACGAATAGAAGGACTGACCGTAACATTATAACGCTCCACGGCTGAAAGGGCGTGCGTGTTTGGTGTGACGGGGATTCGAAACCACGATTCTCTGATTACGAGTCGTGTGCCTTAACCACCTGGCAATGTCAGATCCATTAGATTTGGAGTTATAAAGAATGTCCAAACAAACATTTTCTAACGCTATTAATGTTTGTTTGAGAAAGGTAGTTGCCTAACATTACAGGCAGTTAAATTATTATGTTTTATAAAAATTATTGGATTGTATGTTTTAAATCACATGTTTTGTAAAAAAAAATACCATACTTTATACAACTAAGTGGAAAAAAAATATTTTTTTTTTTTTCAAGTAGGTAGTGCACAAGTTTAAATAATAATTTCTTCAATAAAATTGTAATTATTAAAAACTTATATCTTAACTACTCTCATATAACAGTTTGGAACTTTCAAATATTAAGTGACACCCTATTAAAATGTTCCCAACTATTACTTCAATAGATATTATTAAAAGCTTTGCATTTCAATAAGTGCATTCTGAAACGGCTATCGACTAGTAACCTTTCATCTCTTCTATTAAATTCAAAAGTAGGATCGACCTTACGCATGCAGCCGTTATGTAACTTTGTATGGACTAAAAGAACAACCAAAAACAAAACAGCAACAACAAACCAACTTTTTTATAACAAATTAACTGTTTTAATGTTGTTTTAGAAGACTCGTGTTGGGATATTCAGGAGATCAGTTTTTAATTAATATAATTTCAAGTCAAATATGTTATTGTTTTCCTGTTCTTAGTTATTATCAATGATGAGAAGTAATAAGAATCTTTATGTGTCAATAAAGTCAATATATGTCTTTCCTTTAAATAACACATGGTTCCTGTTGTCTTCAGATCACGGATATGTATTTTATGTGTTGTCAGTTATAGATATTGAAACAGAAGCGACATCTAGTAAAATTGTAGCCTGTATGAACTTTGTATTCCGCGCCCCTGTAAAATAAACAAGAACCGTTAAGTGAAATATCAATTTTAGCGCCCCTTCGGGTGGGGCCCCTTAGCGGGATGCTACGTGAAACAATGTATTTCAGATGAGCGCCCAGTTTGTCACGTTAAGTATGACGGTTCCTCACGGACAAGCCTCCAGTTTGTCATGTTACTTATTACAATTTGAAATAGTCTGAAACTGACTTTACTTGTAATTTAAATTTGGAAGTTAATTATTTAAGATATTTGCCAGCAAGATTGATACACACTATTTTTTTTCTTAGCACAAACTTATATTTTAATATACAAAAAATAAAACAATGTATAATAATTTATATATGAAAGTTTCACAAACTTACAAACAACATTGAATTTTCTGTCTGGTCTGAAACTGTTTCTTGACGAACGAATTAATTTCGAGTTGATACAGGCACTATTCTCTTGACAGGAAGCTAGCTAGCTCTCCACCGATGACAGTCGAGTTTTCACCGAGTTATATAATATCTTCGTAAAAATATTAATGACCAGTATGAATACGCTGAAGTTAAGAAGTTTTTTATGTTTGAAATTTATAAACGTTCCTGTTTCAATATCTATAGTTTCCAGTTACTGCTTCCGAGCATACCAATTGTAGTAAACCAACGACATAAAAACTGTCTCTTTACGTTCGTTGGTTACCTTTAATAAATTTCAGAGGAGCGTTTCTAAAAATTTTTAGCTAAGGCAACAATACTGGTAGTCCATAGTACATATATATATATATATATACACACACACATCGTACATTGTTGATTCTTACACTCGAGAATCTTCTACAAGTTTAGTGAATAGGCGGGAATTTCCCAATGCAGTTTTAAGAATATAAGTGACATGAATTTTTACATATACATTTAACTTACATAAACATCGATAGTAAAATAATTGTATAATAGTAAATCCGTCACAAAGGATACACAAACGTCGCCTATCACGAGTACGGTTCCATTTAACGTCTGGAATTCGAATAACTGAGCAGTAAATATGAATATAAGAGTGACATGCTTTGCAAGTGGTACAATCACATGCAGGCTCATCGGTGTTGCTATTAATTAATGTTAAAAGTTAGTCTAATAAACCGTATAGATGCATTATCTAGGGTGCGTATTATCTAAGGAATGTTTTTTATGTTTAGATCAAATGAGAGTTTTTATTTGATACGTTATGAAGACGTTCGTTTAATAACAATGCACAAATAACAAGTTATCATGATTGTTATTATTTAAAGTTATTAACATGTGTGACAGCAAAGGTTCCATAAAATGTCACTAGCTGCACTTTGAAAAATTCATTCGAAACAGTTTCAATGTACATGTGTTTGCGACTTATACCTCTAGAAACCGGGTTTCGATACCCATGGTGGGCAGAGCGCAGATAGCCTTCGAGTAGCTTTGTGCTTATCCAAACAAACAAATCAATTTAGATTATTTTATTTACTCACAGATCCTGAGTCATGTCTTATGCAGTTTATCCGAATGGAACGTAATAATAACATAAAACAAAACAACGGAACTACAAATCGGAGGGGCCCGACATAGCCAGGTGGGTTACGGCGCTTGACGCGTAATCTGAGGATCGCGGATTCGAATCCCCGTCGCGCCATACATGCTCGTCCTTTCAGCCGTGGCGGCGTTATTATGTGACAGTCAATCCCACTATTCGTTGGTAAAAGAGTAGCCCAAGAGTTGGCCGTGGGTGGTGATGACTAGCTGCCTTCCCTCTAATCTTACACTGCTAAATTAGGAACGGCTATCGCTGATAGCCCTCGTGCAGTTTTGCACGAAATTCAAAACAAACTAACTGCTAATGAAACTAACATTAAATAAATAATAGAATATAACTCAACGATATGTAAAAAAATAGCTCTCTGGTTCATGCATAACTGACATAAAATAATGAAACCAGTAATAGTGATAAAACTTGCTCTGGTCTTTAGGTGTTCTTAATTAATTTTAATTTGTCCATTAATTATTTCGAAATCAAAAGCGTTTGCAAATAGTACTTAAAACCAAAGGTTAAGCTTCACACGTGTGCAACTCAGTTGGCTAGTTCTTATATTGAACGAAAGGGTTTTTGAGTCGCTGGTATATGACATACGAAAATATATAAAAGTTACTATTTTTACATGCCTACAGCTGTAAATACGTTAGGAAATAATTAAAATACGGGAAAAGGTTTTATTGATATGGTATTGCGCATTCGTGTCTTTTCCTCCATAGATCTCGTGGAAGAATGATACGTATATTCACCAGTGCATAATACACCTCTTCACGTATACGTGCCCTTTCCCACTCAGTGATGATACACGAAGAGTGGCCGCATTTTTAAACTGATGAAATGCTTTTCTGAAGAAATGTCAATAAAAGAGACACGTTCCTCGGCTCAATTACAGTATATGTGGTACATTTGTGGATCTCAACGAGTAAAGTATTTTGATAGGGTTGTGTAAAGGTACGTATTTAAAACAAAGAATAAATACATATTGAATCTCTATGCAACATTTGGTGTTATTTGTTTTCTGAAGGTTTTCACTAGTATACGTGAACCACTTGGGATCAACATGTAGTTTGATTTTACAAGATATTTTCAGCAGTGTTTCCATACATTCTATTGATAGTGTATCTTCTTCGTGATATCTGCGTTTCAAAGGTTATTTTTCCAATGTTTTCCCATGGATGAAATCAAACACTTTATCAGTTCTACCTACAGATGAATACCTCTGCTACTCTTTGTTTCGTACCTTGCGAGTGGATATCACAAGTAGAGAAATTTGTTAAATGTTACTCATAGTCGATTATTGATAACCCTGAAAAACAACACCTGTATTGTGGATTATTAATAATCCAGCATGACAACACCTGTTTTGTTGATTATTAATAATCCAATATGACAACAACTGTTTTGTTCATTATTAATAATCCAGTATGACAACACCTGTATTGTTCATTATTAATAATCCAGTATGACAACATCTGTATTGTTGATTATTAATAATCCAGTATGACAACATCTGTATTGTTGATTATTAATAATCCAATATGACAACAACTGTTTTGTTCATTATTAATAATCCAGTATTATAACACCTGTATTGTTCATTATTAATAATCCAGTATGACAACATCTGTATTGTTGATTATTAATAATCCAATATGACAACACCTGTATTGTTGATTATTAATAATCCAATATGACAACAACTGTTTTGTTCATTATTAATAATCCAGTATGACAACACCTGTATTGTCCATTATTAACAATCCAATATGACAACATCTGATTGTCGATTATTAATAATCCAATATGACAACACCTGTATTGTCGATTATTAAAAATCCAATATGTCAACGTCTGTATTGTCGATTATTAATAATCCAATATGACAACATCTGTATTGTCGATTATTAATAATCCAGTATGATAACACATGTATTGTCGATTGTTAATAATCCAATATGACAACATCTGTATTGTCGATTATTAATAATCCAGTATGACCACACTTGTATTGTCCATTATTAACAATCCAGTATGATAACACCTGTATTGTCGATTATTAATAATCCAATATCATAACATCTGTATTGTCGATTATTAATAATCCAATATGACACCATCTATATTGTTGATTATTAATAATCCAATATGACAACATCTGTATTGTCGATTATTAATAATCCAGTATGATAACACATATATTGAGGATTGTTAATAATTCAATATGACAAAATCTGTATTGTCGATTATTAATAATCCAATATGACAACACATGATTGTCGATTATTAATAATCCAATATGATAACATCTGTATTGTCGATTATTAATAATCCAACATGACAACATCTGTATTGTCGACTATTAATAATCCAATATGACAACACCTCTATTGTCGATTATTAATAATCCAATATGACAACACTTGATTGTCGATTATTAATAATCCAGTATGATAACACATGTATTGAGGATTGTTAATAATTCAATATGACAAAATCTGTATTGTCGATTATTAATAATCCAATATGACAACACATGATTGTCGATTATTAATAATCCAATATGATAACATCTGTATTGTCGATTATTAATAATCCAACATGACAACATCTGTATTGTCGACTATTAATAATCCAGTATGACAACATCTGTATTGTTGATTATTAAAAATCCAATATGACCACACTTGTATTGACGATTATTAATAATCCAATATAGCAACACCTGTATTGTCGATTATTAATAATCCAGTATGATAACACCTGTATTGTTGATTATTAATAATCCAGTATGATAACACCTGTATTGTTGATTATTAATAATCCAGTATGATAACACCTGTATTGTCGCTCATTAAACTCCATTTTTTTTCCATTTTACCTGTGTAGCCTATCTGAACACAAAATAGTGGATAAATATAACATTCAGTGATGACGAGAAAACCCACTTGTGGAGAAAAATATATATGTAAAAACGGCTGGTATGGATAGAGAACGTACTATGTAAAGGAGCGAACAACGTTTCGACCATCTTATGTATGTAACCATTATGTCTGAGCTAACATACATTACACCACTATTAACGGTAGAAACTCATATGATCGTAAAGAAACAAAGAAAAAATACTAGAGAAACTAAGATGTAAACAACAGAAAGGACACTAACATGACAAACCGTTGACTAACCTCATAACTAACAGATCCGACCAACAATTAAATACAGACGAGATACATCTACTTAACAAAGTACTTAACTTCGCAATAGCACCCAGATACATCCCAATCTTAAAAATTAAGACATGTTTGGAAGACCTAGCCAGAAGACTTGTGATACTTTCTACAGAAAACAAAAACAAGAAAACAACCGAAAGCAATCAACAGAAAGAAGACAACTTGGACAATTTTATTGACATTCCACAGGAAAAATTCCCAGAAAAAATTAATAAAGACCTAAAACCAACATCTTAAACGATATTTTCAAGGACGTTTCTCGCAAAACCATCAACATAATTTCACAAAACAGAAAGCTAAAAAACAATCTTACAAACAGAGACATTAAGTCCATTAAAAACCTAAAACAAGACAAAAACATAAAAATACTGAAAACAGATAAAGCAAACGTTATAGTCATATTGAACACGAATGAATACATCCAAAAAATGAAGAACATTCTAACAGACACAAACAAATTTAAACCAATACACACAAATCCAACAAAGACACACGAAACGCAACTAAACAAAATACTACGAAAAATGAAAAAAGCCAACACAGTTTCAAAAACACTTTATTCCTATTTACGTAAAACCGACTCACGCAAACCACAAATGTACGGCATCTCCAAACCTCATAACCCAGATTGTCCATTACGACCAATAATGTTCACATATGTATCATTTAATTACAATCTTGGTAAATACACATGGGCATTCTCCAAATATGTAACAACAGCCAGGTTATTCATCAAAGTCTCTTTTAATTTCTAGTTTAATCTTAATCAACTTAATCATGAAGCCTTAATGGCCAGTTTCGATGCTATATCCCTCTTTACAGAAGTCCCAACCGCTGAAGCCTCCAAGATAGCGTTAGAACTGTATATTCGAGACCCTAACCCATCAATAGACATTCCCAGCAACAAATTAGCAGCCGTCATAAAATTCACCATGATGAAGACAAACTTCACGCTCGACAACCACAACTATATACAAACAAATGCCCTAAGAATAAGCAACTCAGTATCACCAGTTCTAGCCGATATTTTTAAGACACAAGTTGAAACGCAAGCAATTAACACAGCATTACATCCACCACTATACTGATACAGATATGTAGATGACACGGTTGTGGGATTCAAATCTACATAACACATACTTAATTTTTTTCAATCACATTAACTCTATACATCCCAACATTAACTTCACTTGTGAACAGGAAGAAAGCAATAAAATATCACATCTTAACCTCAAAATTACAAGAACTGACACACAATTCAAAACAGAAATCCACCGAAAAAGCACCCATACTGGACTATACATTCGTTGGGACTCAGCACATGAAACAAAACAAAAACTCAACATACTAAGAAACCAAATAAACACAGCCATTAAACTATGCTCACCAGATAAAATTAACGACGAATTAGACAAAATAAAACAATACTTCATCAACATTAATATGTTTCCTCCACAAACAGTAGAAAACATTATACGCACACACCTAGACATAAAGCAAAATCAATCAACAAAAAAAAAGTAAATATATCTCACGAATCAAAAAATCACGAAACCATATATTGCTGCATACCATATATTCCTGACATCAGCAGACAAATAACCAACATTTGGCAAAAACTAGTAACAAAATATGACATTCCAGTTAATACCAAATTTATTCAAAAACCAGGCACAAAACTGAGGTCTATACTATGTAAAAACTGCATTGACAAACACCACACCAACATTATTTATAAAATACAATGTGATAACTGCCACGACTTTGAAATTGGATAAAAAAGTAGAAAAAATGGAAACCAGATTCAAAGAACACAAAAAAGTCACCTTCACACGTTTTCAAACACTGCAAATCAAATAAACACAACATAACCATAGAAAAGACCCACATACTAAATAAATAAAGAAACATAAACAATCGCAAAATTAAAGAAGCCTTACTTATACAACAACTCAAGCCCAAAATAAACCAATACAAAGGAACACCTTTATACCTATATTAATAAATATAATCAAACATTTGAGCACGCGCTCTACATTCTTTCACTCAGTTACACAACCCCCTTCAAACATGTGGTCAGCTATCGGTCAGTTACCTCTTTCTTTCTTTGTGAACCTGACGACGACCGTTGTTCGCTCCTCTACATAAAACATTTTGTCAACTCAAACCAGCAGTTTTTACATATATATTTTAACTATGACATTGTATTATATTCCAGTTATCAACAAAAAAACCAATCTGTGAGAATTCCTTTTATGTGTATGAGTGATTGCTGTGATTCAATGTTCTTAAACCACCTTATTTTATCAAACAACTTCTAATTTTCTGATGGGGCTAGATGTTTGTGAAATAATCTTTTACGAGCCCTTGTAAAGTTTAAATTATCGTCTTGCTAATGACATTAGGAGGTAGACCACTCCTCATCACAATGAATTTTTGGATGACCTTCTCTCTTCCCTAACCAGAATCATTAGAGTTTGACTCGTAATCTGAGAGTCACAGGTTCGAATCATCTTTACAGAAAACATGCTCAACCTTTCAGTCCTGGCAGTGTTATCATGTTACGGTCTCTCCCACCATTCCTTGGTGATAGAAAAACCCAAGAGTTGACGGTGGATGGTGGTGACTAGGTAACTTTCTTCTAAGCTTAAACTGCTAAATTAGCAACGGCTTGCATAGATAACCATCGTGTACCATTGCGCGAAATTACAAAACAAACAAACCAAAACCACCAATTTTTAGATGAAGGTAATACTATAGTTTGTATTTTAAACAATTGCTTAGTAACTTTTAAACAATCTGCTACAGTGGACGACACTGAAGGTTTGTCTTTTCAAAACGTCCGATGTGCTTTGGCTCCATCATTTGATAGTTCTTGTTCGCGGAAGGTTCTTTCTTGGAAAAAGGATGAGTTATGCTCCTCAGGTCGTAATTCAACCCGTGGTGGACAGAAAAAGCTATTGTAATAAGAGACGATATATCTAAAGTCCAATCCATTAATTAACTAATTTAAATGTATCAAAGTAAGTAACCAAGTTTTAAATTTTAGTTTCTTTGGTATGCTTGTATAAATAAATATTACATTGAGTAAATGTAACGAATCTTTCATTACGTCTTACGAAAATTGTAATATTTAATCGTTTGTTACGAAGTTAGTTGTAAGGGGTATGAGTTCATATTGAGAGAAGTAACTTTCCTCTAAGTCATAAGCGAATAATTGGAGTGAGTGGCCGTCTTTTTTTAAAGTTCAAACTAATTGGAGACTGCAAAATGTCCTATAGTTATGAATTATTATAATCCGATACATTTTATTTCTGGCGGTTTACTGACTGCTCTTATTTGTTATCACTAGAGGTTCAACCTTTAGTCATGTAGCGCACAGAATTTTCTAAATTATAACCTGTGAAGCTATTTAAAATTGGTATAGCCTTCAATCTATGTCTCGACGTGAATTCAGTTCCTATTATACATTTTTCCTCAATGTAAATTACTCACACATCATGAGACATAAAAAGATTTACTTCAGTAGTGATAACTGTCAATATTTCTCTATCTGGAGCTTGGCATCCATTTATCGTTTGCATTAATCAATTTTTTTCGATGGAGAAAATTTTCCACCTTTTATTAACAAATCATGTTGCGTTATTGAAGCTGTAGGACATGTTTCTATTAACACACTGTAAGGTTTATTATCAACAAAAACCTTGACTTGTAACAAATGTCTTTAAATAATGAGTTTTTGTCTTATATGTGGCAGAGAGAACATTCTCAGCTTAATTTCATCTCATAAATACAGCTAGCCTCCTAGCGACACAACGGTATGCTGTGAACATACAACTCTAGAAACCGAGTTTCGATACTCGTGGTGAGCAGAATACAGAGAATCCATTGTGTAGCTTTGAGTTTAATTACAAACAAAGTTCAGTTCATTCCTAGTCAGGTCAAAGGAGCAGCAAAGAACCAACCACACATCAGAGATGAGGAATTAGCTGGAACTACCGGTAAGGTTTTATTTCATCGGTACAAGTTTCAAACCTAATGGCCAACGTTATAAGAAATTCTATTTTTTGAAATCATTTGAGAGGAGTTTTTATTCCATACAGATTTTGTCTTCTCCGTGGCAAGATGACCTTTTGATGTTACATTTGAAATTATTTTATTTATTTTAAATTTAAATTCGTAAGTCGTCCTTGAGCTCTTAGCATACATAAAAAAAACGAAAATAATTTTGTTTATTTCGAATTAAGCATAAAGCTACATAATGGATTATCCTTGCTTGGTCTATTACGGGTATCAAAACCCAATTTTTTTGTATTATAGCCTTCAGCTGAACGCTTTACCATAAGGGTGGGGGACTTATTACTGAAAATAAAGCTACCTCTAGTTTCTTACACAAAATATATCCGCTAATAATTAAAATTGTTTAATTTTGTGAGAAAACATTCAAGGTGGAGCTTACGTATAACACTGTATTGAGTAGTTTGATTTTGTTTTTATATCTAAACCATTCACTTGAGAGAACTGGGTGAAATCTCCCATTTTCATGCAAAATACACAGTAAATCTCACAGTAATAATTAGTGGGATTAAATTCAGTAATTACAGTATTTTCGACCATATTGTTTTGTGTCATCCGTATGTTATTGGTCTCTCGTTGGCTCAAGGTTTATAACGTTAAAAATCAGATGT
This sequence comes from Tachypleus tridentatus, assembly GCF_004210375.1. Classification (NCBI taxonomy): domain Eukaryota; kingdom Metazoa; phylum Arthropoda; class Merostomata; order Xiphosura; family Limulidae; genus Tachypleus; species Tachypleus tridentatus. The sequence continues at coordinate 127,803,245 of NC_134831.1, read as the reverse complement.
CGATACTCGCTTTTGGCAAAGCAGAGTTAACCCACTATACAGATTTGTGTTTAACAAGAAATAAAGTCGTAGGCCTATAGACAGTTTGCCTAATGGATTGATTAAAAATGTAGAAAGACAACTCAGTAAATCCATGGTTATAACAAACGTGTCTTAAGAAATCATATTTTTAACATCGATCAAATATTCTGTAGGGTGACGTCAGCACGACGTCGCAAGGTTCAAGAAAAAAATTTTCTTCAAATTAACTGACGAGACGTATATAAATAAAACGAAGTTACGTAGCTATGCTTTTAAAAAAAAAGATCACGTGAAGTATTTTCATTGGTGGATTTAGTATTTTCATGTTGAAAGAAGTACAGAAACATTCATCTGAACATTTTTTACATATACCTTCCTAGCCTTCCCTTACTTTTATACAAGGAGATTGTTGTACTTTTGATGAATATATGGAGACATAATTTTAGCTGCATGTTTTACAAGTTGCTTATTATTTATGACAAACAGAATTCTATGTAAAATTAGGTTTTATTCTAGATCTCATTAAAATTTATAAACTTTAAATGAGTTTCGTTTCTTCGAGTTTGCCACCTTATAACACAATAATATGTATAGGGGCTTACAACACATAAACTAGAGTTTAATAACAGTGATGGGCAGAGCACACACAGCCCATTATTCAACTTTGTGCTTAATTACAAAGAAATAATGTGTATTTGGACTAAAACAAACGAATTTAAACAATATCACTGTTATTAATGAAGTCCTAATTTAGCAGTGTAAGACTAAAGGGAAGGCAGCTATTCATCACCACTCACTGCAAACTCTTGGACTACTCTGTTACTAAAGAATAGTGATATTTACTGTAACATTATAACGTTCCCACAGCTGAAAGGGCGAGCATGTTGGGCGCGACAGGGATGCAAATCCTCAGATTACGAGTCGCACGCCTTAACACGCTTGGCCATGCTGGGTTCGTTTTTGCTGTAAAACAAACAAATTAGAAAAATATCACATATTATTAATGAAGTAAAATGGTCAACTACAAACCAAACCATTTAAATTTTATCTTTGTTTATAAAAAAAGTTTACGTAGCCCTGACTCAAAGTATACACGACGTTTAACAAAACTTAAGAATATAATTAATTTTTAACCAGCAATCTAAGATTTGGAACAGAAGCATATTTATCAGTGATAATTAATTGAAAACGAGATACTGCTTACGAAAGATGCTTACGTAAATAATTACAAAAGAATAACTTATGTCTTGTGGTGATGACATTTATTTTATGGTCAGCCATCTTGAATTTCAATATTTCGTAATTTTTTATTTTACACTTTTTTTTTTACTCGAAATAGATTTTAGCGTTGGAAGTCCACAGACACCCCACTGCAACTTTGAGAAGCTATGAAGTTTATAACGGTAGCTGTTGAAAGCTGAAATGTGATCACGTGATCTTATTTTCACAGCATGATAGGCTCTGGGTCAGAAAATTAGAAAGAGGGGCAGATTTCACATCCATAACTTGTATATATTCTCATAAAGAACTCACACGTTTGTGAACAACTCTTCTGTACAAGGTAGGAGTAGTATTATATCTGGAGTCATATTTGATAGTGTCTTTTATATTTGATATAGTATCAGTGATATCACAGCAACTTCTAACTTAGGACAAAGATGTATTGTAACGTTAACTGCCTTTACTGCTTCATAAAATCAATAATTCTTCAAGTATTAAATCGTTACGTTGATTTGGAACATATCATATAACCACGGTTTTAAGAGAAGCATCAACAATAATCGATTATTTTCAATGACTATTAGTTTTTAGATATTCAATAACTATGTTGAGTTTAAACATATCTTTTACTATTGGAAACTCTTAAACAAATATTTTCGATAAAAGCTGTGTATTGTGTGAGACATTTGTTCTTTACAATGTGTATTGTGTGTGACACTTGTTCTTTACAATGTGTATTGTGTGTGACACTTGTTCTTTACAATGTGTATTGTGTGTGATAATTGTCCTTTTAAATTATTAAAATAGTTAAAGCAACTTTATCCGCAATTTTCAAAATGCGATACATTTTAAGAAAGAATTTTTTTCTCTTAGAATTGCCCCTTGCAAGTTCAACGATAAGTCGACGGAGTTACATCGCTAAAATGAGGGGTTCGATTCCCTTCGGTGGTCTCAGCAGTTAGCTCGATGTGGTTTTGCTATAACAAAAGCACACAAACCTACAACTCTTAACTAATAACATAATTCTTAATATTGTAATTGTTCACGAACTGAAATCATGGAAAACATCCCTATCCAATATATTAAAAGGATAAAGAGTGTCTTGTCTCTCCATATACACCAGTTTCTGTAGTGACACAAGGAGGGTAAATAGTTCAAATTAAGCCACATGAGAACACGGTGAGAAAAGAAAAATTTCCTTTGTTGGATAACCAGACAAAGCATAATTCCGTCCTCTCTTTTGGCCTCAAACCGACACATTCTTTAAGTTCTGTTCGGATCTTTTCATACAACCAAAACCAGGTTAGAGCACCTTGAATATCTTCATTTCTTCTGAGAGTCCCTAGAATATGCCATGAAGCAATACTTCAATATGATACTAAAACCATTCTATATTTTCAAAGAACTCCACATTTCACAATATTTCACTGCAACTTGCTGTCATAGAACAATAAAAGCCTCGATCTATAAAGACAGGGAAAAATTAACAAACAACATTACGAAATATATTTATATTGGCAACAACACAAATACAGAACCCCTAAAAGATAGCTTTAGAACTACATAGTGAATATTTTTAACAGTAAGTTAACTTAAACTCTTGTGAAAAATGTTATATAAATGAAACCGGAAGGAGTGTTGAAACATTCACATAAACACATTAATTATGGAAAGGTTGACAATGTTTGTTTTTTATTGTATGAAATATTCTGTCATCCAACTGATCGGGAACCAAGAATAATTTATTTTTTTATTAAACTAGTAACCATAAAAACTGAATTGTTGAAAGTGTCTTAATAAGAAAGTTGCTTAATTTCAACGCCTTCCAAAAGATCACTTTGAGCTAAACAACTTTGCGACCTCCTGTGTTCTTAAATAAAGTCAAAGTCCTTGGACTACGTAAAGGTTTATATGTTGAGTACAAGTATTTTTTTCCTTACCAACATATGACATGAAACTGAAGAGGTAAACACAGATATTTCGAAACTAGTTTTTTTGTAATATCGAAACATTTCTAAAAGTTTGTTACACAAAGCTCTCAACACTTATGAGAAAGCTCGACTTTACGGTAGAAACAAAGACACAAACGTATATCAGAAAGCTTATAGTTTACAACAAACGAAACAAAGCTCTGAACACTTACTGCAAAGCTCATACTTTAAAGTGGGATAAACAAACTAACTGAAACTGAGATTGAATTTTATACTTCAACGAGAAAAACCCTGTTATTACCTATTACTGAGTCTCTGAATATTACGTTATGGAGAGTAGTGTTTTTGTTTTCAATTTCGCTCAAAGTCATATGAGGGCAATCTGCGCAGGTCTTACCTAATTTAGTAGTATTGGAGAGAAGTCAGCAAATAAACAAACAAAGAAACTATTTTAGCCTTCATATCACAACGATTTTAAAACCAAATTTCTTATAGTATCTCCACTGGAGAAGCCCTTATAATGTTGTATTTTATAATAATCTTTTAGAAATCATGTGAGTTAGAAGAGCTAAATAAAGATATCTATATGAAACATAAACGTTTTAAGTGTTTACCCTATAATGTAGAAGTAGTTTGGTCCCCCGCTAGTACAGCGGTATGTCTCCAGATTTACAACGCTAAAATCAGTGGTTCGATTTCCGTCGGTGAGTTGAGCAGATAGCCCGATGTGGCTTTGCTATGAAAAAAACACAAACACAGATCTAGTTTGTTTTATTTATTTGTTCAATAATGTAACCACAAGGAAGAAGTCAGTTTAACATGCTTTAAATACTTTTATTATTTGAAAATAGTTCATATCTATATTATGTCTTTAGGTTCAATGATATGTTTGTGATAATAGATTTATTTTAGAGTTTAGAATGTTGTTGGTTTTCTAATTTGTCATTTTGTTTATTATAAGACTAGAATAATAGCACGCAAATTAACTAAATTAAATATATTTTAGAATGAATCCATTAGTAGATCAGTATATATCCAGGAGGCAATCAATGAATTTGGACTAGATTAATTCCAAACTGCCTTTTTATAAAACACGAATGACTTGGTCAAATGAAGGGAATATCTTAGATTTCGGTTGTGGTCCAGGAACAATAACTCGAGATATATTGCTACCACAATGTGTCAATTTGATGAATCTTATCGTGTTGACATCCAACCAGTGTTTGTTGAATACGCCAAGAAGACATTCAACCACGAAAAGATTGAATTGCGAGAAATAAATTTAATGTATTTAATAATACATCATCATCATACAATAATGGAACTCTTGCTTATATGATATTGAAAAAACTTTTCTATTACGCGACGTGCAACCTCAACTTCGCGAAATTTTTATACTGATCGCATGCCGGTTTGCAATAGCAGTCACGATTTTTCTATTTCGACTACGTTTCCCGTCACGGATAATTTTATTTTTCTTCATTTTAAGGGTGCAGATATGACATCATGAATACGTCACACCCGGATCTAATGCACCAGCGCCACGGCTAATCGTCTACTTATAATAATAACTAAACTATTTTTTACTTAGCTGTTCAAGTATCATCATTTTAAAAATCATCACGCTCGGACCAACATAGTCAGGTGGTTTGAGCACCCAAATTGTAACGTAAGGGTCACGGGTTTGAATCCTCGTCACCACAGACATGGTCGACCTTTCAGCAGTGGGAGCGTTATTATGTGACGGTCAATCCCACTAATCGTTAGTAAAATAGTAGCCAAAGATTTGGCCGTAGGTGGTGATGACTAACTACCTTCCTCTAGTCTTACACTGCTAAATTAGGAACGGCTAGCGCAGATAGCCTTCGCATAGCTTTGCGCGAAATTAAAAACAAAACAAACTTAAACTACAGTGCAACAAGATAAAATAGATAATCCTAGCATAGTTGTTTTCCATGATTTTCATGCAAAGATTCGGGACTTTCCAGACGCCCTTGCAATTGCTGTTTAAAATTTAGAAGTTTATAAGACGGGTATGCTTACTATCTGAAAAAAAAATCGATTGAAGAAAACTGAATATTTTGAAGAAATTCTTTTTGTGTTTAATCTTGTGTTAGAAAACAACAAAAACAAAAATGTTACACAGAATAAACCTGTTCGTTTTACTATGTATCAGTATTAACATGATTGAGGGAATTTTGATATTTGAATTATAACATTCTTAAAATATTTTACATTTCTTCCTGTTGCTAATTGTAGTTTCAGGAAATTTGTATTTCTTACGTGAAACAGAGCGAAATATGAAATTCGTGTGATAACTGTTTTGAGCTAAACCACATTACACTTAATCCAGCTTAGGAGTTAACCATCCAGAGTGTCACAATTAATACAGTTAATTCAACTTAGAGGTTAACCATCAAGGATGTCACAATTAATACAATTGATTGAACTTAGGGGTTAATCATCCAGAACGTCACAATTAATACAGTAAATTGAACTTAGGGGTTAACCATCCAGAATGTCACAATTCATAAGACATTTTGCTCCTGATGGACTCACACCACCAGAAACCGGGTTTCGATACCTGTGATGGACAGAGCATTGTGTAGACTATAGAAATAGTTCATTGTATAGCTTTGTGCTTAATTCCAAACAAACAAAACAATTTTCTATTATATAACAACTTTGAGCGATATGAAATATAACAAAACTACATCTTTAAATTATAAAAACAATAATTTAAAGCAAAGGCTTCTGTATTGGTTTTAGTTGGTTTTCTAGTAAAAGATAACAGTATCTTTGACCATAAATCCCGTAGGCCTCTTCGCTGATGCCGATGAATGCTTTCGAACAACACCAGAGCTCATTAGGCTGATGGACATGCAGCACAAAATATTTCGGTAGAAACCTTATTATATCAGTCATTTATAAGACAACAGTTGTTATGGATTGTAATGACTTCTGTACCGTTCTGTGTTGCATGCCCATACGACCCGATGAACTCTGGTATTGTTTGTTTGTTTTTTTAATTTTGCGCAGAGCTGCACGAGGGTTATCTGCACTAGCAATCCCTAATTCAGCAGAGTAAGACTAGAATAAAAGGCAGCTAGTCATCATCACCCACCGCCAACACTTGGGTTACTCTTTTACCAACGAATAGTGGGATAGAATGTCACATTAAAAAGACTCCATGACTGAAAGGACGAGCATGTTTGATGTGACAGGAAATCGAACCCACAACCCTTAGATTACGAGTCTAGCGTCCTTACCACCTGGCCATACGGAACTTCTGGTGGTGATCAACATAACTAGTTAATAGTGGCTTGCGGCACATGAGGTGAATAGTAGAAATCTGCTGTTTACTTTTTATTAAACACTTGTATATAGCCAGAAGAAATATCTGTTAAAATTATTATTATCTTCACTGTGTTGTAACAACACATGAACTGTCGAACTATAGACCAAGCGTCGCCGATCTTTAACGTTATATATCGTTATGAATGATGTAACTTGTTTATAAGTTGGCTCTGAGTTTGAAATTATTTCCATTGGAATTAATTAAGCTAAACTAATTAAAACATTAATAAATATTACATGAATTCTTAATGTATATAATGCCCAAGCTTTAGTAAGAAACAAATTAGAAAGTACAATTTAATTTCAAAGAAAATTTGGAATGAGAATATCCGCCATTTTCTTTTTTCAATAGTTATTTCGCACATTAATACATTTGAAGAATATTATGTAAAAGGTTTTGTTTCAGAAAAATATCGCAGCTATAAAACATATATTAATTATACACAAAAATAAGTTCCTCAGTGGGGCAGTGATAAGTTTACGGTCTTACAGTACTAGAATCTGGGATTTGATTCCACGTGGTGGTCACATAGTAGATAACCTTATGTGACTTTGTTCTAAGACAAATAAAACGATAATTGAAAAGAGTACAGGTGAATTTAGAAAAAAATAATATATTATTGATACACACCTACCAATAACGTCTGATCAAAGCATTTTAGTTACGTAGATCAAAACTAAAAATCTCTAGTTTCTTCAGCGGTGAATTTGTAGCACGTAAAACATACATTATGTAGTCATCCTTTGGTGGTCACTTTATGATTGAAAATTATGTTTTCATACATGTAAACTACCTATTTCTTGGACTTCGAACTCGCGACCCTCAGATTACGAGTCAGACTTTTTAACCAACTTGGCCAAGCTGGGCCAAGTTCTTTGTATTTAATCTTCATTTGTATTAGTTTTTACCTGTGTAGAAATATTTTTACTGCTGTTTTGGATTTTCTTGTAGGATTCCATCAGAATGGGAGGGGACATTTCACAAGATATTCTCGCTCTTTTCTATTCACTGTATCAAAGATACCTCAAAATTTTTAAAGGTCTTTCACCGTTAATTGAAACCAGGTGGTTATTTTCTTGCTCTGGGTGTATGTACAGAAGAATTGTTAAGCAATTTAAAAGTCAAAACTTTTTGTTGTCAAAACTGCCACAATGGATAGAGTACATACAGGTGAGACCAGATCACTCTAAATCCGTTCCAAAGTTAAGATTTGCCTGTCTGAACGATCGTCCTCATAACAGAACAATAAAGCAATATTCTAAACAAATATTGAAATAAACATTATTCTGACGTATTTTACAAAAAGTGCAGTAAATAGCTTGAGTGTATTAAGTTATATTAGTCAGAGGTTTGGATTTGATGTTTAATGCAGTTCTTCCTATCGATTTTGTTTAATTTAATTTGTTTGTCCCTATCAGTATTAATTTTTCTTCTCTCTCTCTATATATACACATATATGTGTCACAGGTGAACAATATATTTTACTTGGAATTTTATTATTAGAATTAATTAAGTCTAGTCAACACAACTTACCGCTCCTTCGTGAACTATTTTCTAATCGATGATTACTGCGACCGACCGCGTTGCGAGTCTGTAATATCAGAGGTTCGATTCTCCTCTGTGGATTCAGCAGATATTTTGATGTGGTTTTGCTATAAGAGAACACACACACACACAGTTATTAATACAACCAACACATACTTTAACTCAACATTGTTTCTTTGGAACGTGAGTCCTAGGCTCTAAGCTACACAATGTTGATGTCTATCTTAACATGACCGTGTTATTAAAGTAAAGAAGCTACATATCAACACTCAAGAGTATATAAGGAAAAGTGCAGTAACATTAAAGCAAACATTGTCTCCCTAAAGCGTTCTACATTTACAAAGTATTTTATGTCACTTGTAATTTCAAAATTGGGAACGACTAACAAATAATATTTGTTAAAATAAACAACGTATTACCTTTCTGTAATTGAAGAAGTTGATAATTTTATCCAATTAACTACACTGTAATTAAGAAATGAGGTAGTGATTCTAATTAACACATTGCAATAGTTTTAGAGTATTGTATTTAATAAAGCTAGTTGTTTTATCGAAAGCAACTAACAATAGGGTTGTTTTATTATTAGAAGACTATTTAAATAATAGCACTATGCTATAATAAATTTTGTTCCTGAATAGTATGTGGTATTTATTAATTGCTTATATTGTAAAAGTACAGAAAATGGCCATTGTTCCTTTCAAACTTTGCTTTTGTGACCTTGATAATGAAATTTAGAAATTAACCTATTTTGTAAGTTTAAACGGGGAAATTTGCACATTTTCATTTACATAAGGTTTGAAAGAAACAACTGATTTACATGTATTTACACTAAAGTTATAGAAAAATGTTTAGATGTGAGTAGTTTTTCGAGATTTGGGACTGAAATGTAAAAGAGTGGTAACTGTTGTTAAACGTAAGAGAATTAGTGATAAAGTAGAATAGTGTTGTGAATACATGTAGCAAACACTGATATTACATATTGTATTACCACTTTTGAAGGTATTTGTATTAAGACGAAACATTTACTTTGTAGTGAAATATGTTGTCACAATATATATATCCCAGCTCTTCTATAAAATACTTCCTTGTGAAACAAGGCATTCTACCCGCTCATATTAGAAACAACAAAATCTTCTGTTAAAATAATTTCCAACACATTTTTACAATCAAAAGTTTTCTTACATTTCAGTATTATTTTCAGTTTGTAAGAACGTTCGTTTAGTTAAACGTTTATATTATAAGGTTTCTAATAGAACTAAATATTCTAATAAGCAAATGAGCATGTGAACCATCGTTGCAACTGTTTGGTGTATTATTTCACACCGCTGTTGTGTCTTGTGTACATTTCATATTATTCTTGAAGGATCACAAGTGTGCAGAAAAAATCATTAATATATTCACCATTAAGTTTAAATACCTGTTACTTATATATTTGCCATTAGGTTAAACTACTTGATTCTGACATATTTCCTCTTAGGTTAAACTACTTGATGCTGAAATATTTGCCATTAGGTTAAACTACTTGATTCTGACATATTTGCCCTTAGGTTAAACTACTTGATGCTGACTTATTTGCCATTAGGTTAAACTGCTTGATGCTGACATATTTGTCAAATCACTTAATGTTGACATATTTGCTATAAAATAAAAATACTTGATGTTCATATGTTTACACTTACGTAAGTTAAAGTTTTTTGGTTTTTGATAAATTAATTTTTTTATAGTTATCAACTTTATATTGTTTTGAAATTCCCTGCCTTACATATTGTACGAAAATAGAATGTTTGCACATTCATATTTCGTCAAAAATATATTATTAAATGATATTTCACATTTATTATTTTTCATTTTATAGAATTTTGTGAATCCATTATGCCTGAAGCCATCATGAAACGAATACCCTCAAAAAAGTTAGAGGATTTCTGGACAGACTGGTGTGAAATGGCTCAGAAGTGCAAAGTAAACTTTAGAGCTGATGGAACAGTTTTAAGAGAAATCATAATGTTGGAAATGTGTCTAATATCTAAAATTTAAATTGTGAATTTTTATATCCTCATTTCATAACTAAACATATATATATATATATATATATATATATCCTTATGCTCAAACATTTATTGAAAATAACAACACCCACGTATCCAAACTCAAACTACAAATAAGACGTAGGAAGCTGCAATAGTATTTTCTCAATATTTCACATTTTTGTTACAGCCTATATGACTAATGTCTTTATTAACACAGTTGTGTTTTATTGGCTGGTTTTGATTGATATGTAAGTTGTTAGTGGTTTGAAGTAACAAGATTGAAATTCTTAATTAATGAATGGAAAACGAAAATAAGAAAGATTTATAAACATTTACGTTCAACTCCCCAGCTGTCAATTTTTAACTCATTTCTTCGAGAAGGAAGTATGTGGCTAGAAAGAATTACATAGTCTTTATTATCACTAAATCAGCTACTTGATGAAAACTTGTCTCCTATACTTCAAGTAAAATAAATATTTTTTTGACATTGCATTTGCTTAATAAAAGAGAGTAAATTGGTATTATGCAAAGAAGGTCATATGTGTTGCATCGGAATAGCATTCGGTAATTTTTGAGTAACGAATAAACCTTTTCTTAAAATACACCTTTGTTACGTCCTTTTAAATGTAATATTGCGTTATTTACAAATTACATTTCATCACACATAAATACGTGTATTGGAAACTTTTCAGTTTACATTTTTTAGGTCTTTCAATGACAAATGCCGCTATAGTTCATGTATTAGAATACTTAAAGTATCGAATTAAGCTAAAGCTATCGCTGTGTTGTTCAGTATCAAAGGCTGCTACAGTTCATATATTAGAAAGCTTCAAGAATCAGTTCTAAAGCTATTTTTAAGAACGTTCCGGTGAATTTATTTCCCGAGTTCGCCAAACCTTATTGAGATTTTGCTGTGTTATTACCACTAGATAGCCCATGTTGCAACATAATGTATCATAAACTGTCCCAGACTAAGCCATTAACATTATTAAAAAAACTGAAAAATTGACTCTTTTGACATAGTGAAAGGTAAAACTTTTATTATTAGATGCAGTTTAATTACCATCTATCTATTGTTGACAAATCACTTTGAGAAATAAGTATGTGACTAAATAGAAATATATATATTTATTATCACTGAATCAGGAACTTGATGGAAAACTGTTTCCTATACTCCAAATAAAAATATTTTTAAAACGGCATTTGTTTAAGAAAGAAAATAAATTACTGTTATTCAAACAACATATCATTAAATTGTAGCAGAAAGTGTCTGAAATGAAATGTTGGATCATTTACATTTGAAAACTGATTACATTGTATTTGTAAAATTAACTTTTTACGGGGCTTTAAGAACAGAATAAATATAATAAACCTATCTGTAACACGTGTTTCAAAATTTTCTTTTCCAAACCTGTGTTGTTATTTTATGTACCAGTTCTTTAGTTTTTTATATTTATATTGTTTATACATATAAAAATATGTATAGCAATATAACTTGATAATTATTTAAAACACACGAGTTTCAGCACATCAGTGGTAAGGGCGACACAACACTAGAGGGCGATTTGTACGTGCCGAACAATGGCGACGGGAGGGGTTGATACAAATTCATAGCGCTCTCTTGTTTCATGTTTTTATTTTACAGTTTAACCCGTTATACGCTATATATAAATAAAATAAAATAAAAACTTCCGATTACCTTTTTTTAAAGGTAACAACTTGGAACAAATAATGCTGAGAACGTAATTATAAAATTCGCTGGACATATTAAAAAAACAACTGCACATATAATAAGAGCATCGCTGTCATTGCAGAATACCATATAAATCTGATAGGATTATAAGCGTCCTAGGCATTTTAAACTCATCACAAATGGAAAACTGGTCCTAACATAAGGACAATTCTATGCAATAAACTGCACACTAACTGCTGTTTTGAAAACAGATAAACATGAACACGAGGAATTTTGAATTTCATCAATGTATATATATATTTTAAATTCACACAAGATAATGCTCAAATTCCTTACATTTCAACTGACCTTTCTTGTACTTAACTACCAATGTAAAAAGCAAGTTATTGAATGTGCACGATGTCTTCTAATATTCCAAAGAGAACATTATTGTTACTGTTACCAGAACTGGTGAAAATATTCCTGTACTCATCAGGATAATGCTACTCAGGAATATAATATTAATGGAACAGAGTTTGTTAAAGCTAATTATTAAATATGGAAAACAAAAGTTGTGGAACTTGAAACTGTTTATGGCAGGATTACAGTAATTTAATCTATGAGATCATTTTTTGTCATTTTTATTAACTACATTTTTGTGCGCCAGCAATACCAAGTGTAAGGCGCATTTATATCTGATTCGATTTTATTACTCATTACAATCTCTAGCAGCCTACTCTCAAATTGGAATTACTTTAGACAGAATAAAAATTAATGTGCGAGAACTTGGGCGTAATTAAACAGATCAATCAAAAGGGTTGGACCTCCTGAGTCCAAAACTTAATTAGATCTCACATCTGTCAAGAGATGACATAGTTATGAGCCAAAGTTAGTAGTTCAAAATACAATAACCAGAAATCGAATAAACAAAAAAGTCAGAGCCGACTACGATCCGCTATGCCGTAGTTGAAAAGGAAAAATACACAATATTTTACTTTCCGTTCTTGTTTTATGTAACGCCCATGTTAGCAAAGCATGATATATTATAAATCAGTTGCTTTTGACACATAACATTACAATAGGACTAATAATAAATTTTTACCAAGTGTCTTTTTTCTGGTCCTTTGTGTTTTGTATTCGGTGCCAAGGATCTTCTGTGCTATACCAGAGCTTGTCAGATCAGCACCTCTGGACACATTGTGGTAGCAATATATTTTGAGTTATTGTTCCTGCACCAGAAACGAAATCTAAGATATTCTCTTCATGTGACCAAGTCATTTGTGCTTTATGAAAAGGCAGTTTGGAATTAATCCACTTCAAATTCATTGATAGCCTCCTGGATATATACTGATCTACTAATGGATTCACGCTAAAATATATTTGATTTAGTTAATTTGCGTGCTATTATTCTAGTCTTATAATAAGCAACATTACAAATTAGAAAGCCAACAACAATCTAAACTCTAAAATAAATCTATTATCACAAACATATCATTGAACCTGAAGACATAATATAGATATGAACTATTTTCAAATAATAAAAGTATAAAAAGCAAGTTAAACTGACTTCTTCCTTATGGTTACATTATTGAACAAAAAATGAAAGAAACCAGATCTACTTTATTGGGTAAACACTTAAAACGTGTATGTTTTATGTAGATATTTTTATTTAGCTTTTCTAACTAACATGATTTCTAAAAGATTATTATAAGATACAACATTATAAGTGCTTGGCCAATGGAGATATTGTAAGAAATTTGGTTTTAAAATCGTTTTGATATAAAGGCTAAGATAGTTTCTTTGTTTGTTTATTTGCTGACTTCTCTCCAATACTACTAAATTAGGTAAGACCTGCGCAGATTGCCCTCGTATGGCTATGAGCGAAATTGAAAACAAAAACACTACTCTCCATAACGTAATATTCAGAGACAGTAATAGGTAATAACAGGGTTTTTCTCGTTGAAATATAAAAGTCAATCTCAGTTTCAGTTAGTTTGTTTATCCTACTTTAAAGTATGAGCTTTGCAGTAAGTGTTCAGAACTTTGTTTCGTTTGTTGTAAACTATAAATTTTCTAATATATGTTTGTGTCTTTGTTTCTTCTACCGTAAAGTCGAGCTTTCTGATAAGTGTTGAGAGCTTTGTGTAACAAACTTTTAGAAATGTTTCGATATTAAAAAAAAAACTAGTTTGGAAATATCTGTGTTTACCTCTTCAGTTTCATGTCGTCTGTTGGTAAGGAGAAAAAAAAAACTTGTACTCAACATATAAACCTCTACGTTTGACGACCCAGAACTTTGACTTTATTTAAGGTCGCAGAAGGTTTCAAAGCTGTTTAGCTTAAAGTGATCTTTTGGAAGGCGGTGAAATTAAACAAGTTTCTGATTAAGAGAATTTTAACAATTCAGTTTTTACGGTTACTTAATTAATAAAAAAATAAGTTATTCTTGGTTCCCGATCAGTTGGATGACAGAATATTTCATACAAAAACAAACATTGTCAACCTTTCCATAATTAATGTGTTTATGTGTATGTTTCAACACTTCTTCCGGTTTCATTTATATAACATTTTTCACAAGAGTTTAAGTTATCTTACTCTTAAAAATGTTCACTATGTAATTCTAAAGCTATTTTTAGGGGTTCTGTTGCCAATATAAATATATTTCGTAATATTGTTTGTTAATTTTTCCATGTTTTTTAGATCAAGACTTTCATTGCTCTATGACAGCAAGTTGCAGTGAAATATTGTGAAATGTGGAGTTCTTTGAAAATATAGAATGGTTTTAGTATCATATTGAAGTATTGCTGGATGGCATATTTTATGGACTCTCAGAAGAAATGAAGATATACCAGGTGCTCTAACCTGAATTTGGTTGTATGAAAAGATTCGAGCACAACTTAAAGAATGTGTCGGTTTAAAGCCAAACGAGAGGATGGAATTATGCTTTGTCTGGTTATCCAACACAGGAAATTTATTTTTTGTCAGCATGTTCTCATGTGGTTAATTTGAACTATTTACCCTCCTGGTGTCACTACAGAAACTGGTGTATATGGAGAGACAAGACACACTTTATACTTTTAATACATTGGATAGGGATGTTTTCCATGATTTCTGTTCCTGAACAATTACAATACTAACATTATGTTATTAGTTAAGAGTTGTAGGTTTGTGTGCTTTTGTTATAGCAAAACCACATCGAGCTATCTGCTGAGCCCACCGAAGGGAATCGAACCCCTCATTTTAGCGCTGTAATTCCGTCGACTTACCGTTGTACTTGCAAGTGGCAATTGTGAGAGAAACAAATTCTTTCTTAAAATGTATCGGATTTTGAACCTCGCGGATTAACTTGCTATAACTATTTTAATAATTTGAAAGGACAAGTATCACACACAATACACATTTTAAAGAACAAGTGTCACACACAATATACATTGTAAATAATAAGTATCACACACAATACACATTGTAAAGAACAAGTGTCACACACAATACACATTGTAAAGGACAAGTATCACACACAATACACATTGTAAAGGACAAGTATCACACACAATACACATTGTAAAGCTTGCTTTAGTACAAACGGCGAAGAAATAAAAATGTTTTACTTTAATTTTCTCGCTTCTCAATAATTTCAAAATTGCAGTTTTAAGTGCAGTATCCTAAAACTCCTCGTGCCTGGTTTAGATATAAAAACAAAATGAAACTACTCAATACAGTGTTATATGTAAGCTCCACCTTGAATGTTTTATCACAAAATTAAAACAATTTTAATTATTAGTGAATATATTTTGTGCAAGAAACTATAGGTAGCTTTATTTTCAGTAATAAGTTTCCCACCCTAAAGGTAAAGCGTTCAGCTGAAGGTTATAATACAAAATAAATTGGGTTTCGATACCCGTAATAGACAAAGCAAGGATAAACCTTTATGTAGCTTTATGCTTAATTCGAAATAAAGAAATTTATTTTCCTTTTTTTGTGTGTGCTTAGAGCTCTAGGACGATTTACAAATTTTATTTTAAAATAAATATAATAATTTCAAATGTAACATAAAAGCTCATCTTGCCAGGGTAGAAGACAAAATCTGTATGGAATAAAAACTCCTCTCAAATGATTTAAAAAAAATAGAATTTTTTATAATGTTGGCAATTAGGTTCGAAACTTGTACCGATGAAATAAAACCTTACCGGTAATTCCAGCTAATTCCTCATCTCTGATGAGTAGTTGGTTCTTTGCTGCTCCTTTCACCTGAATAGAAATGAACTGAACTTTGTTTGTAATTAAACCTTTATGAGATTTATGAGATATATGAATTTATGAGATGAAATTAAGCTGAGAATGTTCTCTCTGCCACATATAAGACAAAAACTTATTATTTAAAGAAACTTGTTACAAGTCAAGGTTTATGTTGATAATAAACCTTACACTGTGTTAATAGAAACATGTCCTACAGCTACATTAACGCAACATGATTTGTTAATTTAATGGTGGAAAATTTTCTCCATCGAAAAAAATTGATTGATGAGAACGATAAATGGATGCCAAGCTCCAGAAAGAGAAATATTGACAGTTATCACTACTGTAGTAAACCTTTCTATGGCTCATGATGTGTGAGTAATTTACATTGAGGAAAAATGTATAATAGGAACTGAATCCACGTCGAGACCTTGATTGAAGTCTATACCAATTTTAAATAGCTTCGCAGGTTATTTTAGAAAATTCTGTGCGCTATATGAATAAAGGTTGAACTTTTAGTGATAACAAATAACAGCAGTGAGTATACCACCAAGAAATAAAATATATGGAATTATAATATTTCATAACTATTGGAGATTTTGCAATCTCCAATTAGTTTGAACTTTAAAAAAAGGCAGCCACTCACTCCATTTATTTGCTAATGACTTAGAGGAAAGTTACTTCTCTCAATTTTAACTCATACCCTTTACAACTAACTTCATAACAAACAATTAAATATCCTAATTTTCGTAAGACGTAATGAAAGATTCGTAACATTTACTCAATGTAATATTTATTTATACAAGCATACCAAAGACAATAAAGTTAATACTTGGTTTCTTGCTTTGATAAATTTAAACAATTTAATTAATGGATTAGACTTTAGATATTTCGTCTCTTATTACAATAGCATTTTCTGTCCACCGCGGGTTGAATTACGACCTGAGGAGCATGACTCATCCTTTTTCGAAGTAAGAACATTCCGCGAACAAGAACTATCAAACGATGAAGCCAAAGCACATAGGACGTTTCGAAGAGACAAACATTCAATGTCGTCCACTGTAGCAGATTGTTTGAAAGTTACTAAGCAATTGTTTAAAATACAAACCATAGTAATACCTCCATCTAAAAATTGGTGGTTCTGGTTTGTTTATTTTTTAATTTCGCGCAATGGTACACGATGGCTATCTATGCAAACCTTTGCTAATTTAGCAGTTTAAGACTAGAAGGAAGTCACCTAGTCACCACCATTCACCGTCAACTCTTGGGTTTTTCTCTCAGCATCGAATGGTGGAAATGACCGTAACATAATAACTCTCCCAGGACTGAAAGGGTGAGCATGTATGTTGTAACGGCGATTCGAACCTGTGACTCTTAGATTACGAATCAAGCGCTGATGGTTTTGGTTAGGAAAGAGAGAAGATCATCCAAAAATTCATTGTGATGAGGAGTGGTCTACCTCCTAATGTCATTAGCAAGACGATAATTTAAACTTTACAAGGGCTCGTAAAAGAATATTTAACAAACATCTAGTCGCTAGAAGTTGTTTGATAAAATAAGGTGGTTTAAGAACTTTGAAGCACAGCAATCACTCATACACATAAAAGGAATTCTCACAAAATGTTTTTTTTGTTGATAACTGGAACATAATACAATGTTACATTTAAAATATATATGTATAAACGGCTGGTTTGAGTTGAGAAAATGTTTTATATAGAGGAGCAAACAACGTTTCGACCTTTTTCGGTAATCGTGAGGTTCACAAAAAAGGAAGAGGTAACTGACCGATAACTGACCACATGTTTGAAGGAGGTTGTGTAACTGAGTGAAAGAATATAGAGGGCGTGCTCAGATGTTTGATTATATTTATTAATATAGGTATAAAGGTGTTCCTTTGTATTAGTTTATTTTGGGCTTGAGATGTTGTAAAAGTAAGGCTTCTTTAATTTTGCGATTGTTTATGTTTCTTTCTTTATTTAGTATGTGGGTGTTTTTCTATGGTTATGTTGTGTTTATTTGACTTGCAGTGTTCGAAAACGTGTGAAGGTAACTTTTTTGTTTTCCTTGAATCTGTTTTCCATTTTTCTACTTGTTTCTCCAATATAGAAGTCGTGGCAGTTATCACATTGTATTTTATCAATAATGTTGGTGTTGTGTTTGTCAGTGTAGTATTTACATAGTACAGACCTCAGTTTTGTGCCTGGTTTTTTTAACAAATTTATTATTAACTGGTATGTGATATTTTGTTATTAGTCTTTGCCAAATGTTGGTTATTTGTCTGCTGATGTCAGGAATATATGGTATGCAGCAGTTATGGTTTCGTGATTTTTTAATTCGTGGGATATATTTACTTTTGTCAGTTGAATTTGCTTTTTGTCAAGGTGTGTGCATATAATGTTTTCTACGATTTGTGGAGGAAACTTATTAATGTTGATGAAGTATTGTTTTATTTTGTCTAATTCGTCATAAAAATTATCTGGTGAGCATAGTTTTATGACTGTGTTTATTTGGTTTCTTATTATGTTTCATGTGCTGAGTCCCAAGGAATGTATAGTCCAGTATGGGTGATTTTTCGGCGGATTTCTGTTTCAAATTGTGTATCGGTTCTTGTAATTTTGAGGTTAAGAAATGATATTTTATTGCTTTCTTCCTGCTCACTTGTGAAGTTTATGTTATGATGTGAGGTATAAAGTTAATGTGATTAAAAAAATAAGTCTGTGTTCTGTAGATATAAATCCCGCAATCGTGTCATCTACATATCTGTACCAGTATAGTGGTGGATGTAATGCTGTGTTAATTGCTTGTGTTTCAACTTGTGTCTTAAAAATATCGGCTAGAACTGGTGATACTGGTTTGCTTATGCTTAGGGCATTTGTTTGTATATAGTTGTGGTTGATGAAAATGAAATTTGTCTTCATCATGGTGAATTTTATGAAGGCTGCTAATTTGTTGCTGTGAATGTCTATTGATGGGTTAGGGTCTTGAATATAGATTTCTAAGGCTATCTTGGAGGCTTCAGCAGTTAAGGTTTCTGTAAAAGAGAATATAACATCGAAACTGGCCATTAAGGCTTCATGATTAAGATGATTAAGATTAATCTTGAAATTAAAGGAGTCTTTGATGAATAGGCTGGCTGATGTTACATATTTGGAGAATGCCCATGATATATATTTACCAAGATTGCAATTAAACGATTCATATGTGAACATTATTGGTCGTAATGGACAATCTGGTTTATGAGGTTTGGGAATGCCGTATATTTGTGGTATGCGTGAGTCGGTTTTACGTAAATAGGAATAAAGTGTTTGTGAAACTGTGTTGGCTTTTTCATTTGTAGTAGTAATTTGTTCAGTTGCGTCTCCTGTATCTTTGTTGGATTTGTGTGTATTGGTTTAAATTTGTTTGTGTCTGTTAAGACGTTCTTCATTTTTTGGATGTATTCATTCGTGTTCATTATGACTATAGCGTTTACTTTAACTGTTTTCAGAATTTTTATGTTATTGTATTGTTTTAGGTTTTTAATGGACTTAATGTCTCTGTTTGTAAAATTGTTTTTTAGTTTTCTGTTTTGTGAAATTATGTTGATGGTTTCATGAGAAACTTCTTTGATAAAATCGTTTAATTTTTTCTGGGAAGTTTCGCTGTTGGATATCAGTAAAATTGTCCAAGTTGTCTTCTTTCTGTTGCTTGCTTTTGGATGTTTTCTTGTTTTTGTTTTCTGTAGAAAGTATCACAAGTCTTCTGGCTAGGTCTTCTAAACATGTCTTAATTTTTAAGATTGGGATGTGTCTAGGTGCTATTGCGAAGTTGAGTACTTTGTTAAGTAGTGGTATTTCGTCTGTGTTTAATTGTCGGTCGGATCTGTTAGTTATGAGGTTAGTCAACGGTTTGTCATGTTGGTGTCTTTTCTGTTGTTTACATCTTAGTTTTTCTAGTGTTTTTTTCTTTGTTTCTTTACGATCATATGAGTTTGTACCGTTAATAGTGGTGTAATGTATGTTAGCTCAGACATAATGGTTACATAGATAAGATGATCGAAACGTTGTTCGCTCCTCTACACAGCACTTTCTCTATCCATACCAGACGTTTTTATATATATATTTTTCTCCACAAGTGGGATTTCTTGTCATTACTAAATGTTATATTTATCCACAATTCTGTGTTCAGATAGGCTGCACAGGTAAAAAAGAAAAAGAAAATGGAGTTTGTAGAGCGACAATACAGGTGTTGTCATGTTAGATTATTAATAATCAGCAATACAGGTGTTGTCATACTGGACTATTAATAATCGATAATACAGGTGTTGTCATACTGGATTATTAATAATGATCAATACAGGTGTTATCATACTGGATTATTAATAATCAACAAAACAGGTGTTGTCATACTGGACTATTAATAATCGATAATACAGGTGTTGTCATACTGGATTATTAATAATGATCAATACAGGTGTTATCATACTGGATTATTAATAATCAACAAAACAGGTGTTGTCATACTGGACTATTAATAATCGACAATACAGGTGTTATCATACTGGATTATTAATAATGAACAAAACAGGTGTTATCATACTGGATTATTAATAATCGACAATACAGGTGTTATCATACTGGATTATTAATAATCGATAATACAGGTGTTGTCATACTGGACTATTAATAATCGATAATACAGGTGTTGTCATACTGGATTATTAATAATCGATAATACAGGTGTTGTCATGCTGAATTATTAAGCAAGCCTTAATAAGCCACCTGGCTATGTCGGGCCCCTCCGATTTCTAGTTCCGTTGTTTTCTTTTTTGTTATTATTACGTTCCATTCGGATAAACTGCATAAGACATGACTCATGATTTGTGAGTAAATAAAATCATCTAAATTGATTTGTTTGTTTGGATAAGCACAAAGCTACTCGAAGGCTATCTGCGCTCTGCCCACCATGGGTATCGAAACCCGGTTTCTAGAGGTATAACTCGCAAACACATGCACATTGAAACTGTTTCGAATGAATTTTTCAAAGTGCAGCTAGTGACATTTTATGGAACCTATGTTTCATAACTTTAAATAACTTTAAATAGTAACAATCATGATAACTTGTTATTTGTGCATTGTTATTAAACGAACGTTTTCATAGCGTATCAAATAAAAACTCTCATTTGATCTAAACATTAAAAACATTCCTTAGATAATACGCACCTTAGATAATGCATCAATACGGTTTATTAGACTAACCTTTATTATTAAATAATAGCAACACCGATGAGCGTGCAAATGATTGTACCACTTGCGAAGCATGTCACTGTTATATTTATATTTACTGGTCAGTTATTCGAACCCCAGAGGTTAAATAAAACCGTACTCGGGATAGGTGACGTGTGTGTATCCCTTGTGACGGATTTACAATTATTTAATTATTTTGCTATCGATGTTTATGTAAGTTAAATGTATATGTAAAAATTCATGTCATTTATATTCTTAAAACTGCATTGGGAAATTCCCGCCTATTCACTAAAGTTGTAGAAGATTCTCGAGTGTAAGAATCAACAATGTACGATGTGTGTGTGTATATATATAAATATATGTGCTATGGACTACCAGTATTGTTGCCTTAGCTAAAAATTTCTAGAAACGCTCCTCTCAAGTTTATTAAAGGTAACCAACGAACGTGAAGAGACAGTTTTTATGTCGTTGGTTTACTACAATTGGTATGCTCGGAAGCAGTAACTGGAAACTATAGATATTGGAACAGGAACGTTTATAAATTTCAAACATACTTAACGTGATAAACTGGGCGCTCATCTGAAATACATTGTTTCACGTAGCATCCCGCTAAGGGGCCCCACCCGAAGGGGCGCTAAAATTGATATTTCATTTAACGGTTCTTGTTTATTTTACAGGGGCGCGGAATACAAAGTTCATACAGGCTACAATTTTACTAGATGTCGCTTCTGTTTCAATATCTATAACTGACAACATATAAAATACATATCCGTGATCTAAAGACAACAGGAACCATGTGTTATTTAAAGGAAAGACATATATTGACTTTATTGACACATAATGATTCTTATTACTTCTCATCATTGATAATAACTAAGAACAGGTAAACAATAACATATTTGACTTGAAATTATATTAATTAAAAACTGATCTCCTGAATATCACTTCACGAGTCTTCTAAAACAACATAAAAACAGTTAATTTGTTATCAAAAAGTTGGTTTGTTGTTGATGTTTTTGGTTGTTCTTTTAGTCCATACAAAGTTACATAACGGCTGCATGCGTAAGGTCGATCCTACTTTTGAACTTAATAGAAGAGATGAAAGATTACTAGTCGATAGCCGTTTTAGAATGCACTTATTGAAACGCAAAGCTTTAAGTAATGTCTATTGAAGTAATAGTTGAGAACATTTTAATAGGGTGTCACTTAATATTTGAAAGTTCAAAACTGTTATATGAGAGAAGTCAAGATATAAGTTTTTAATAATTACAGTTTTATTGAAGAAATTATTATTTAAACTTGTGCACTACCCACTTGAAAAATTAAAAAAATATTTTTTTCGACTTAGTTGTATAAAGTATGCTATGTTTTTTACTAAACATGTGATTTAAAACATACAATCCAGTAATTTTTATAAGGCATAATAATTTAACTGCCTGTAATGTTAGACAACTATCTTTCTCAAACGTACTTTAATACCGTTAGAAAATGTTTATTTGGACATTATTTATCACTCCAAATCTAATGGACCTAACATGGCCAGCTGGTTAAGGCACTCGACTCGTAATCAGAGAGTCGTGGTTTCGAATCCCCGTCACAACAAACATGCTCGTCCTTTCAGACGTGGGGGCGTTATAATGAGACGGTCAATCCCTCTATTCGTTGGTAAAAGAGTAGCCCACGAGTTGGCCACAAGTGGTGATGAATTTAAAGACTTTCCTCTAGTCTTACACTGCTAAATTAGGGACGGCTAGCACAGATACCCCTCGATCTGCTCTGCACGAAATTAAAAAACAAACGAAACCATATCTAATGTGTAAACTCTAGTTAGGCCTAACACCTATAATTACCGTAGCATCAATAGTACGTGCATTTACTTATTAAATTAACCATGTTCACCCAAGGAAAGTAACAAACAGTGAAGTGAAGTATTTTAGTCAGTAGTGAAAAAGAAATAAAAACACTGTATTAATAAAGTTTGTTACTAAAGTCAATATTTTCTATAACGGCTTCTTTTCTGTTGCTTGAATTTTTAATTTAAATTGTTTATCATGATTTTGTTTGCAGAGAAACGAATTATAAACATTCTTTTGTTTTTCTCTATTTGGTAAAAGTTGTCCATGGCCATGATGTCTATTTTCCGATAATGTATTCGGCACCATTTCAGTCAAACTTATCGAGTGAGCTCCTTGGTGGCGAAGGATCATCCGTAAGACCTCTTTTTCTATATGATGCACCTTAAGATTTTAATTTCGAGTGTATTAATAGTATAATATGAAAATAAGTTACGAAGGCCGAAAAATCACCATTGGTATTGAAACACATACTGAATTTTCCTTTCAAATAAAAAAAACAACAAACATTCCTCATTTTCCATTCAGATTACAGAAACTGTACTCACTCATTCGCATACAGAGATAAATGTTAACTTACGTTTATCTACACAAAAGAACTAGATAATAAGAAAAACATTGAGACACTTTTGGTATCTATATCATGACAGTACTTGTATTGTGACATCAACAATACATCACGCAATAAAATGACGCATGTTTCTTTTATCTTTCATAAAGCCTCACTGCATATAATGGTTTTTTTTAAATGTTATCACAATTTTTATCTAAAAGCTTGATTGTGAACATTCTCTTCTATCATAACCAATAAATAAAAACACGCCTATGTCTTGATAGGCAACATGCTATGGTATAAATTACTGCCTGTTACAAGTAAAGTAAACGGATAAGAGAATATAATAATAATAATTAACTGTTGAACAGTTTTATTTACACTAGAAACCCGATGAACGGCTGTTGCCCGAAACTTTGCTTTCGTGTTTACCAATAAAAATATTTTAACTCTGCAAGTTTTTCACTATGGTTTTCTTTTCGAACGCCTTGGCCATGCCGGGCTTTAAACTGAACAAGTTAATGAGATGTACTCTTCCTGTTTACTTAAAACTTTTAACTTCAATTACTTCACAAATGTTTCCTTCTCAATAAAATTCTATTAGTTATATCTATAGGTTTGATTATTGATATTGTGATAGCTTTGCCACAGAAGTCATTTAAACAACCGATTGCAATAACATGATCTCCCCTTTTCTATGTAAATAAATATTCGTAATAAAGCATTTTTAGTCTGAGGGTTCTAGAAACTGAACCAAACAATTGATATTGTAAACGAAATTTTTTCATTTGAAAATGAATGTGTTTTTCTCATAGCAAAGCCACATTGGGCCATGTGCTGTGCCCAATGAGGGGAATCAAACCCCTGATTTTAGCGTTGTACGTCCGAAGACTTACCATTGTTCCAGCGAGAGACTTTGAAAACGAAAGGTTTGTCAATGTGTTTCAACAAATTGCTATATAATTATGTAATAGTCGTGTTCAATTTTTATACGGTTACACAGTGACGTCAACTTATAATTGCTTAAATGTGGATTATCATGCGTATACATCAGATGTCGCTATGGTAAATTCACACATAATATGCTATTTAAATCGCTAATTTATGTGATATTATACAACATTACAGTACGACTTGTGATTGTATGTATAGTGTTTTAGTTGTATTTTACTCATCATAATGAATTTATATTTATGCATGATTTGTAGAACTAAAGATATTTTACACAGACAGTTCATCATGACAAGAAACACAAACATGTTTTAATACATTAGGATTCATCCAGAGTTGCTGATCTGATAAGACGTAGTAAAGCACAAAAGATCCTTGGCACCGCATACAAACACAAAGGACCAGAAAAAAGATAGTTGGTAAAAATTTATTATTAGTCCTATTGTAATGTTATATGTCAAAAGAAACTGATTTATAATATATCATGCTTTGCTAACATGGGCGTTACATAAAACAAGAAGTGAAAGTTAAATATTGTGTATTTATACTTATCAACTACGGCATAGCGGATCGTAGAAAGGCTTTGAGTGTTTTGAGATTTGAGATCTAATTACAGTTTTTGACTCAGAAGGTCCAACCCTTTTGATTGATCTGTTTAATTACGCCCAAGTTCTTGCAGATTAATTCTTATTCTGTCTAAAATAATTCCAATTTGAGAATAGACGGGTACATATTCTAATGAATAATAAAATCGAATCGGATATAAGTGCGCCCCACACTTGGTATTGCTGGCACACATAAATGTAGTTAATAAGAATAACAAAAAATGATCTCATAAATTTACTGTAATCCTGCCATAAAGAGTTTCAAGTTCCACAAATTTTGTTTTTCATATTTTTTAATTCGTTTTAACAAACTCTGTTCCATTAATATTATATTCCTGAGTAGCATTATCCTGATGAGTACAGGAATATTTTCACCAGTTCTGGTAACAGTAACAATAATGTTCTCTTTGGAATATTAGAAGACATCGTGCACATTCAATAACTTGCTTTTTACATTGGTAGTTAAGTACAAGAAAGGTCAGTTGAAATGTAAGGAATTTGAGCATTATCTTGTGTGAATTTAAAATATATATATATATTGATGAAATTAAAAATTCCTCGTGTTCATGTTTATCTGTTTGCAAAACAGCAGTTAGTGTGCAGTTTATTGCATAGAATTGTCCTTATGTTAGGACCAGTTTTCCATTTGTGATGAGTTTAAAATGCCTAGGACGCTTATAATCCTATCAGATTTATATGGTATTCTGCAATGACAGCGATGTTCTTATTATATGTGCAGTTGTTTTTTTAATATGTCCAGCGAATTTTATAATTACGTTATCAGCATTATTTGTTCCATGTTGTCACCTTTAAAAAAAGAATCATTATGGTTCATCGTAATCGGGAGTTTTTATTTTATTTTATTTATATATAGCGTATAACGGGTTAAACTGTAAAATAAAAACATGAAACAAGAGAGCGCTGTGAATTTGTATCAACCCCTCCCGTCGCCATTGTTCGGCACGTACATAGCGCCCTCTAGTGTTATGTCGTTCTTACCACTGATGTGCTTAAACTCGTGTTTTAAATAATAATCAAGATATATTGCTATACAAATTTTTATATGTATAAACAATATAAATATAAAAAACTAAAGAACTGGTACATAAAATAACAACACAGGTTTGGAAAAGAAAATTTTGGAACACGTGTTACAGATAGGTTTATTATATTTATTCTGTTGTTAAAGCCCCGTAAAAAGTTAATTTTACAAATACAATGTAATCAGTTTTCAAATGTAAATGACCCAACATTTCATTTCAGACACATTCTGCTACAATTTAATGATATGTTGTTTGAATAACAGTAATTTATTTTCTTTTTTAAACAAATGCCGTTTTAAAAATATTTTTATTTGGAGTATAGGAAACAGTTTTCCATCAAGTACCTTATTCTGTGATAATATATATATAGACAGATGGTAATTAAACTGCATCTAATAATAAAAGTTATACCTTTCACAATGTCAAAATATTCAATTTCTGTGGTTTTTATAATAATGTTAATGGGTTAGTTTGGGACAGTTTATGATACATTATGCTGCAACATGGCTATCTAGTGGTAATAACACAGCAAAATCTCAATAAGGTTTTGCGAACTCAGAAAATAAATTCACCCGAACGTTCTTAAAAATAGCTCTAGAACTGATTCTTGAAGCTTTTGAAAACATAAACTGTACCAGCATTTGATACTGAAAATCAGCGATAACTCCAGCTTAATTCGATACTTTAAGTATTCTAATACATGAACTATAGCGGCATTTGTCATTGAAAGACCTTAAAACGGAAAACTGAAGAGTTTCCAATTTACGTATTTATGTGTGATTAAATGTAATTTGTAAATAACGCAATATTACATTTTAAAAAAACGTGACTGAGATGTATTTTAACAAAATGTTTATTCGAAACTTACAAATTACAGAATGATATTCCGATGCAACAGATGCGACCTTGTTTGCATAATACCAATTTAATCTCTTTTATTAAACAAATGCAATATTAAAAAAATATTTATTTTACTTGAAGTATAGGAGACAAGTTTTCATCAAGTAGCTAATTTAGTGATAATAAAGACTATGTAATTCTTTCTAGCCACATACTTTCTTCTCGAAGAAATGAGTCAAAATTTGACAGCTGGGGAGTTCAACATAAATGTTTATTAATCTTTCTCATTTTCGTTTTCCATTCATAAATTAAGAATTTCAATCTTGTTACTTCAAACCACTAATAATTTATATATCAATCAAAACCAGCCAATAAAACACAACTGTGTTAATAAAGACGGTAGTTATCTCGGCTGTAACCAAAATGTGAAATATTGAGAAAATACTATGACATCTTCCTACGTCTTATTGGTAGATTGATTTTGGATACGTGTTTGTTGTTATTTTCAATAAATGTTTGAGTATAAGGATAATTTTTCTAGTTCTTTTCTGTAATATATATATATATATATATGTTTAGTTATGAAATCAGGAGATAAAAATTCACATTTTAAATTTTAGATATCAGACACATTTCCAACATTGTGACTTCTCTTAAAACTGTTCCATCAGCTCTAAAGTTTACTTTGCACTTCTGAGCCATTTCACACCAGTCTGCTTAAAAATACTCTAACTTTTCTGAGGGTATTCGTTTCATGATGGCTTCAGGCATAATGGATTCACAAAATTCTATAAATGAAAAATAATAAACATGAAATATCATTTAATAATATATTTTTGAGAGAATATGAAGGTATATGAAAGGCAAACATTCTATTTTCGTACAATATATAGGGCAGGGAATTTCAAAACTCTATAAAGTTGATAATTGTAAAAAAATTAATTTATCAAGAACCAAAAAACTTACGTAACTGTAAACATATGCACATAAAGTATTTTAATTTTATAGCAAATATGTCAACATTAAGTATTTAACTTAGTAGCAAGTATATCATCATTAAGTGATTTGGCAAATATGTCAGCATCAAGTAGTCTAACCTAATAACAAATATGTCAGCATAAAGTTGTTTAACCTAATGGCAAATAAGTCAGCATCAAGTAGTTTAACCTAAGGGCAAATGTGTCAGAATCAAGTAGTTTAACCAAATGGCAAATATATAAGTATCAGGTATTTAAACTTTATGGTGAATATATTAATGAATTTTTTCAGCACACTTGTGATCCTTCAAGAATAATATGAAGTGTACACAAGACATAACAGTGGTGTGAAATATCTGAGGGCTGAAAAATAAAGTCTGAAAATATAATACACCAAACAGTCGCAACGATGGTTGACACGCTCATTTCTTTATTAGAATATTTAGTTCTATTAGAAACCTTATAATATAAACGTTTAAATAAACGAACGTTCTTACAAACCAAAAGTAATAATGAAACGTAATAAACTTTCGATCGTAAAAATGTGTTGGGAATTATTTTAACAGAAAATTTTGTTGTTTCTAATATGAGCGGGTAGAACGCCTTGTTTCACAAGGAAGTATTTTATAGAAGAGCTGGGATAAATATATTGTAACAACATATTTCACTACAAAGTAAATGCTTCCTCTTAATACAAATACCTTCAAAAGTGGTAACACAATATGTAATGTCAGAGTTTGCTATATGTATTCACATCACTATTCTACTTTATCACTAATTCTCTTACGTTTAACAACAGTTACCACTATTTTCCATTCCAGTGAAAATTATAACAGTGTCCTCGTGTTTGTAGCGTTTTATTTATATAATGAAAAAACCATTTGAAATGAAATGAACTGGAGTACATCTCAAAATTTACATTGTTACGTATTTCTGTGTGTTTTGTTTTCTGGAATCAATGTTTTTATTTGAAATAAATTATACTGGTTGGGTTAGATTAAATCACAAGTGCCCTTGCTGTTATTAGTTTCTCAAGCGATAGGTGAATCATAATTTGTGAATTATACTTACGTATGTATTGGCTTTTTGAATTGAATACTTGAGTTTGGGGCGTTAGGGCAAAAAAGTCAGTATCAAACCCACACTCAGTTGCTAGCTTCTTAGTTGTACCATAAAAGTCGCTGCAGTCATAAGCTACCCAAAAGAAGTTTTCTACATTCTGAAAAAATTAAATCTAATATTTTGAAAATAATTTAACTCATCCACACATTCTTTAGCTGACAGCACATTAATATATTTTCATCATCTAAATGAAGATTTTATAGTCGACTGTTTTATTATTTAGCTTAGAAAACGTATAAAAGAAATAAAATATTATTAAACCAATACAGCGTCAGGAAAAATTATTATTATCATTATTTAACTAAAACATACAAACAAAAATTGTTTTTATTATTTTAATAAAGGTTTTAACGTGCTTTTGTAATTTATCTGATATTGTATATGAATGGTAGATGTTTTTATTATTTATATGTAACAAAATATTTACTTTTCCTTGTTTTTGGACAGAAATTGTTATTTCCCAATTGCTTATGCCTAAAGTAAATGAAAAAAAAACAAACCTATTTTTCTCTTCAGTTATTACTTTTGTGACCTTAGCTCGCTGTAACCACGCCGACTGATACGTGAAAGTGATTTACATTACAATCGCAAATCTCGAAAAACTACTCACATCTAAACATTTTTCTATAACTTTAGTATAAATACATGTAAATCAGTTGTTTCTTTCAAACCTTATGTAAATGAAAATGTGCAAATTTGCCCGCTTTTCATAGAAAATAGGTTAATTTCTAAATTTCATTATCAAGGTCACAAAAGCAAAGTTTGAAGGAAATAATGGCTATTTTCTATACTTTTACAACATAAGCAATTAATAAATAACACATACTATTCAGGAACAAAATTTATGTAGCATAGTGCTATTATTTAAATAGTCTTCTAATAATAAAATAACCCTATTGTTAGTTCCATTCGATGAAACACCTAGCTTTATTAAATACAATACTCTAAAACTATTACAATGTGTTAATTAGACGCACTACCTCATTTCTTAATTACAGTGTAGTTAATTGGATAAAATTCTCTACTTCTTCAATTGCAGAAAGGTAATACGTTGTTTATTTCCATGCGAAACAACTCGAGAAATATTTTGCGTCAGCCGTTCCTAATTTTAAAATTACAAGAAACAAAACCATTTTTAAATGTAGAATGCTGTAGTGATGACAATGTTAAAGAAAAATACATATTTGCTTTAATGTTACTGTACGTTTACGTTATATACGCCTGAGTGTTGATATGTAGCTTCTTTACTTTAATAACACGGTCATGTTGGGATAGACATCAACATTGTGTAGCTTAGAGCCTAGGACTTACGTACCAAAAAAACAATGTTGAGTTAAAGTATGTGTTGGTTATATTAATAACTGTGTGTGTGTGTGTGTTCTCTTATAGCAAAATCACATGGAAATATCTCCTGAATCCACCGAGGGGAATAGAACCTCTAATATTACAGACTCGCTACGCGGTCGGTCGCAGTAATCATCGATTAGAAAATAGTTCACGAAGGAGTGGTAAGTTGTGTGTTGACTAGACTTAATTAATTGGAATAATAATATTCCAAGTAAAATATTGTTCACCTGTGATACATATATATGTATGTATATGTAGATAGAGAGAGAAGAAAAATTAATACTGATAGAGACAAACAAATAAAATTAAAACAAAATCGATGGGAAGAACTGCATTAAACATCAAATTCAAACCTCTGACTAATATAACTTAATACACTCAAGCTATTTACTGCACTTATTGTAAAATACATTAGACTAACGATTTATTTAATATTTATATAAAATATTGCTTTATTTGTCTGTTATGAGTACGATCGTTCAGACAGACAAATCTTAACTTTGGAACAGATTTAGAGTGATCTGGTCTCACCTGTATGTACTCCAACCACTGTGGCAGTTTTGACATATCTTTTAAACTGCTTAACATACACCCAGAGCAAGAAAATAACCACCTGGTTTCAATAAACAATGAAGGGCCTTTAAAACTTTTGAGGTATCTTTGACACAGTGAATAGAAAAGAGCGAGAATATCTTGTGAAATGTCCCCTCCCATTCTGGTGGAATCCTACGAGAAAATCCAAAGAAAAAAAAAAGTTGGTTAAAAAGTCTGACTCGTAATCTGAGGGTCGCGAGTTCGAATCGAAGAAGTTCACTCTTTCAGCCGTGTGGGCGTTATAATGTTACGGTCAATCCAACTATTCGTTGCTTAAAGAGTAGCTCAAGAGTTGGCGGTGGCTGGTGATGGTTAGTTGCCTTCCCTCAAGCCTTACTCTCCCAAATTAGGAACGGCTAGCACAGATCGCCCTCGTGAAGCTATTGAGAAACAAACAAATACAAAGAAGTCCAAGAAATAGTTGGTTTACATGTATGAAAACATAATTTTCAATCACAAAGTGAGCACCAAAGGATGACTACATAATACATGTTGTACGTGCTACAAATTCACCACTAAAGAAACTAGAGATTTCTAGTCTTGATCTACGTAAGTAAAATGTTTTGATCATAAGTTATTGGTAGTCGTGCCTAAGTAATATATTATTTTTTTCTAAATTAACGTGTACTCTTCTCAATTATCGTTTTATTTGTCACATTAGCTATCTACTGTGTCCACCACGTGGAATCAAATACCAGATTCTAGTACTGTAAGACCATAAACTTATCACTGCCCCACTGAGGGACTTATTTTTGTGTATAATTGATATATGTTTTATAGTTGCGATATTTTTCTGAAACAAAACCTTTTACATAATATTCTTAAAATGTATACATGTGCTAAATAACTATTCAAAAAAACAAAATGGCGGATAGTCTC
The DNA here is from genome assembly GCF_004210375.1 of Tachypleus tridentatus. Lineage (NCBI taxonomy): Eukaryota > Metazoa > Arthropoda > Merostomata > Xiphosura > Limulidae > Tachypleus > Tachypleus tridentatus. Next base: position 127,771,245 of record NC_134831.1, on the reverse strand, counting down.
CATCCAAGTATTCTTTTGAAATTGAACCATCCTTTCTAATTTGTTCTTACTAAAGCTTGGGCATTATACACATTAAGAATTCATGTAATATTTATTAATGTTTTAATCAGTTTAGCTTAATTAATCCCAAAGGAAATGATTTCAAACTCAGAGCCAACTTATAAACAAGTTACATCATTCATAACGATATATAACGTTAAAGATCGGCGACGCTTGGTCTGTAGTTCGACAGTTCATGTGATGTTACAACACAGTGAAGATAATAATAATTTTAACAAATATTTCTTCTGGCTATATACGAGTGTTTAATAACAAGTAAACAGCAGATTTCTACTATTCACCTCATGTGCCGCAAGACATATTAACTAGTTATTTTGATCACTACCTAAGGGTTCCGTATGGCCAGGTGGTAAGGACGCTAGACTCGTAATCTAAGGGTTGTGGGTTCGATTTCCTGTCACATCAAACATGCTCGCCGTTTCTGTCATGGAGTCTTTTTAATGCGGCAGTCTATCCCACTATTCGTTGGTAAAAGAGTAACCCAAGTGTTGGCGGTGGGTGATGATGACTAGTTGCCTTTTTTTTCTAGTCTTACACTGCTGACGTAGGTATTGCTAGTGCAGATAACCCTCGTGCAGCTCTGCGCAAAATTAAAAAACAAACAAACAATTCCAGAGTTCATCGGGTCGTATGGGCATGCAACACAGAACGGTACAGAAGTGATTACATTCCATAACAACTGTTGTCTTATAAATGACTGATATAATTAGGTTTCTTCCGAAATATTTTGTGGTGCATGTCCATTTGCCGAATGAGCTCTGGAATTGTTCGAAAGCATTCATCGGCATCAGCGAAGAGGCCTACGAGATTTATGGTCAAAGATACTATTATCTTATACTAGAAACCCAACTAAAACTCATACAGAAGGCTTTGCTTTAAATTATTGTTTTTATAATTGAAAATTGTTTTGTTTGTTTGTTTGGAACTAAGCACAAAGCTATACAATGGACTATTTGTATTGTCTGCACAATGCTCTGTCCATCACAGGTATCGAAACCCGGTTTCTGGTGGTGTGAGTCCATAGGCATACTGCTGGCCACAAGGGAGCAAAATTTCTTATAAATTGTGACATTCTTGATGGTTAACTCCTAAGCTCAATTAACTGTATTAATTGTGACATTCTTGATGGTTAACTCTTAAGCTCAATTAACTGTATTAATTGTGACATTCTTGATGGTTAACTCTTAAGCTCAATTAACTGTATTAATTGTGACATTCTTGATGGTTAACTCTTAAGCTCAATTAACTGTATTAATTGTGACATTCTGTATAGTTAACTCCTAAGCTGGATTAACTGTAATGTGGTTTAGCTCAGGACAGTAATCCCACAAATTTCATATTTCGCTCTGTTTCACGCAAGAAGTATAAATTTCTAGAAACTGCAATTAGCAACAGGAGGAAGAAGTGAAATATTTTAAGAATGTTATAAATAAAATTTCAAAATTCCCTCAATCATGTTAATACTGATACATAGTAAAACGAACAGGTTTAATCTGTATAACATTTTTGTTTTTGTTGTTTTCTTACAAAATATTTAATACAAAAAGAATTTCTTCCAAATATTCAGTTTTTTTCAATCAATTTTTTTCAGATTACGAGCATACCCGTCTTATAAACTTCTAAATTTTAAACAGCAATTTGTTTTGAATTTCGCGCAAAGCTATTCGAAGGCTATCTGCGCTAGCCGTCCCTAATTTACCAGTATAAGACTACAGGGAAGTCAACAAGTAATCTCCACCCACAGGCATCTCTTGGGCTACTCTTTTAACAATGAATAGTGGGATTGATCGTCACATTATAACGCTCCCACTCCTGAAAGGTCGAGCATGTTTGGTGTGACAGGGATTCGAACCGCGATCCTCCAATTACGAGTCGAGTGCATTACCCACCTGGCCATGTCAGGCCGTAGTTTAAGCATAAACTCTATTATTATCTTAGATGAGAGACGCAGAGCTTTCTAGCTTTCAAAATATGGTCATAATATCAAAAAAATTGTAAAAATTTCTGAATTAATCGTTTAACTACAAATTAAAATTTAATTGTACAATCAAGTTCCCGAATATCAAAGTGAAACATTCGAATACAATTTAATTGTTTTTGATTTCGTGCACAGGTGCTCGTGGATTTGTTTTTTGTTGAATTTCACGCAAGTATAAGCGAAGGCTATCTGCGCTAGCCGTCCCTAATTTAGCAGTGTAAGACTAGAGGGAAGGCAGTTAGTCATCACCGCCAACGCCAAATCTTGGGTTACTATTTTACTAACAGGTTAAATCTATATAATATTTTTGTTGCTGTTGTTTTCTTACATAAGATTTAATACAAAAAGAATTTAAAAGCCAATTTGAGCGTACAAAGGTGTTTTGTACACAGATTCAGTTTTGTTCAATCGATATTTTTTTCAGATTACAAGCATAACTGTCTTATAAACTTCTAAATTTTAAACAGCAATTGCAACGACGTCTGGAAAGTCTCGAATCTTTGCATGAGAATAATGAAAATCATCTTTGCTAGGATTATATATTTTAACTTTTTGCACTGTAATTTAAGTTTGTTTTGTTTTGAATATCGCGCAAAGCAATGCAAAAGCTGCTTGCGCTAGCCGTTCCTAATTTAGCTGTGTAAGACTAGAGGAAAAGCAGTTAATCAACACCATCGGCGGTCAAATCTTTGGCTACTATTTTACTAACGAAAAGTGGGATTGACTGTCACATTATAACGCTCCAACTGCTGAAAAGTCGACCACGTTTGTGGTGACGAGGATTCAAATTCGTGACCCTCACGTTACGATTTGGGTGCCCTAACCACCTGACTATGTCGGGCCGAGCGTGATGATTTTTAAAATGATGATACTTAAACAGCTAGGTAAAAAATAGTTTAGTTATTATTATAAGTAGACGATTACCCGTGGCGCTGGTGCATTAGATCCGCGTGTGACGTATTCATGATGTAATATCTGCACCCTTAGAATGAAGAAAAATAAAATTATCCGTGACGGGAAACGTAGTCGAAATAGAAAACTCGTGACTCCTATTGCAAACCTGCATGCGATCAGCATAAAAATTTCGCGAAGTTGGGATTGCACGTCGCGTAATAGAAAAGTTTTTTCAATATCATATAAACAAGAGTTCCATTATTGTATGATGATGATGTATTACTATAATAACATTACCTCTCCATTAAATTTATCTCTCGGTATTCAATCTTTTCATGGTTGAATGTCTTCTTGGCGTATTCAACAAACACTGGTTGGATGTCAACACCGATAAGTTTCTTCAAATTGACACACTGTGGTAGCAATATATCTCGAGTTATTGTTCCTGGACCACAACCGAAATTTCAGATATTCCCTTCATTTGACCAAGTTATTCGTGTTTTATGAAAAGGCAGTTTGGGATTAATCCAGTCCAAATTCATTGATAGCCTCCTGGATATATACTGATCTACTTATGGATTCATTCTGAAATATATTTGATTTAGTTAATTTGCGTGCTATTATTCTAGTCTTATAATAAACAAAATGACAAATTATAAAGCCAAGAACAATCTAAACTCTAAAATAAATCTATTATCACAAACATATAATTGAACGTGAAGACATAATATAGTTATGAACTATTTTCAAATAATGAAAGCAAGTTAAACTGACTTCTTCCTGTTAGATTATTGAACAAATAAATGAAACAAACTTAATCTACTTTATAGGGTAAACATTTAAAACGTGTATGTTTTATGTAGATATTTTTATTTAGCTCTGATAACTAACATGATTTCTAAAAGATGATTATTGGATGCAATATTGTGCTGGCATGTCCAGAAGGAATATTGAAAGAAATTTGTTTTTAAAATCGTTTTGATGAAAAGGCTAAGATAGTTTCTTTGTTTGTTTATTTGCTGACTTCCCTCTAATACTACTAAATTAGAAAAGACTTGCGCAGATTGCCCTCGTATGGTTTTGAGCGAAATTGAAAAGAAAAACACTACTCTACATAACGTAATATTCAGAGACACAGTAATGGGTAATAACGAGGATTTTCTCGTTGAAATATAAAAGCCAATCTCAGTTTCAGTTAGTTTGTTTATCCCACTTTAAAGTATGAGCTTTGCAGTAAGTGTTCAGAGCTTTCTTTCGTTTGTTGTAAACTATAAGCTTTCTGATACATGTTTGTGTCTTTGTTTCTTCTACTGTAAAGTATTAGCTTTCTGATAAGTGTTGAGACCTTTATGTAACAAACTTTTAGAAATGCCTTTATATTTTAAAAAACTAGTTTTGAGATATCTGTGTTTACCTCTTCAGTCTCATGTCGTCTGTTGGTAGGAAAAAAAAACTTGTACTCAAAGTTCTGGGACTACGTAGAGGTTTAGAGGAGGTCTCAAAGTTGTTTAGCTTAAAGTGATCTTTTGGAAGGCGTTCAAATTAAACAAATTTCTGATTAAGACACTTTCAACAATTCAGTTTTTGTGGTTACTGGTTTAATAAAAAATAAATTATTCTTGGTTCCCGATCAGTTTGATGACAGAATATTTCATACAAAAAAAACATTGTCAACCTTTTTATAATTAATGTGTTAATGTTAATGTTATAAATCAAGACTTTCATTGCTCTATGACAGCAATTTGCAGTAAAATATTGTGAAATGTGGAGTTCTTTGAAAATATAGAATGGTTTTAGTATCATATTGAAGTATTACTTGATGGCATATTCTATGGACTCTCAGAAGATATGAAGATATACTAGGTGCTCTAACCTGGTTTTGGTTGTATGAAAAGATCCGAACAGAACTTAAAAAATGTGTCGGTTTAAGACCAAAAGAGAGGACGGAATTATGATTTGTTTGGTTAATTCGTGGCTTAATTTGAACTAATTACCCTGCTAGTGTCACTATAGAAACTGGTGTATATGGAGAGACAAGGCACTCTTTACACTTTTAATACATTGGATTGGGATGTTTTCCATGATTTCTGTTCCTGAACAATTACAATATTAACAATTATGTTATTAGTTAAGAGTTGTAGGTTTATGTGCTTTTGTTATAGCAAAACCAGATCGAACTATCTGCTGAGCCCACCGAAGGGAATCGAACCCCTCATTTTAGCGCTGCAACTCCGTCGACTTACCGTTGTACTTGCAAAGGGCAATTGTGAGAGAAACAAACTCTTTCTTAAAATGTATCGCATTTTAAAAATTGCGAATAAAGTTGCTTTAACTATCTTAATAATTTAAAAGGACAATTATCACACACAATATACATTGTAAAGAACAAGTGTCACGCACAATACACATTGTAAAGAACAAGTGTCACACACAATACACATTGTAAAGAACAAATGTCTCACACAATACCCAGCTTTTATCGAAAATATTTGTTTAAGAGTTTCCAATAGTAAAAGATATGTTTAAAATCAACATAGTTATTGAATATCTAAAAACTAATAGTCATTGAAAATAATCGATTATTGTTGATGCTTCTCTTAAAACCGTGGTTATATGATATGTTCCAAATCAACGTAACGATTTAATACTTGAAGAATTATTATCAAATATACAAAAGACACTATCAAATATGACTCCAGATGTAATACTACTCCTACTTTGTACACCTTCTGAGTCTTGAAGAATTTCAGAAGTGTTGTTCACAAACGTGTGAGTTCTTTATGAGAATATACAAGTTATGGATGTGAAATCTGCCCCTCTTTCTAATTTGCTGACTCAGAACCTGTCATGCTGTGATAATAAGATCACGTGATCACATTTCAGCTTTCAACAGCTACCGTTATAAACTTCATAGCTTCTCAAAGTTGCAGAGGGGTGTCTGTGGACTCCCGACACCAGAATCTATTTCGAGTAAAAGAAAAAGTGTAAAATAAAAAATTACGAAATATTGAAATTCAAGATGGCTGACCATAAAATAAATGTCATCACCACAAGACATAAGTTATTCTTTTGTAATTATTTACGTAAGCATAGTTCGAAAGCAGTATCTCGTTTTCATTTAATTATTACTGATAAATATGCTTCTGTTCCAAATCTTAGATTGCTGGTTAAAAATTAATTATATTCTTAAGTTTTGTTAATCGTCGTGTGTACTTTGAGTCAGTTTTTTATAAACAAAGATCAAATTTAAATGGTTTGGTTTGTAGTTAATCATTTTACTTCATTAATAACTGTGATATTTTTAATTTGTTTGTTTCAGAGCAAAGACGGGCCGGGCAAGGTCAAGCGTGTTAAGGCGTGCGACTCGTAATCTGAGGGTTTGCATCCCTGTCGCGCCCAACATGCTCGCCCTTTCAGCTGTGGGGACGTTATAATGGTACGGTAACTATCATTATTCGTTGGTAAAAGAGTAGTCCAAGAGTTGGCGGTGAGTGGTGATGACTAGCTTCCTTGCCTTTGGTCTTACACTGCTAAATTGGGACTTCATTAATAACAGTGATATTGTTTAAATTCGTTTGTTTTAGTCCAAAGACACATTATTTCTTTGTAATTAAGCACAAAGTTGAATAATGGGCTGTGTGTGCTCTGCCCATCACGGGTATTAAACTCTATATTATGTGTTGTAAGCCCCTATACATATTATTGTGTTGTAAGGAGGCAAACTCGAAGAAACGAAACTCTTTTAAAGATTTTAAAATTTTAATGAGATCTTGAATAAAACCTAATTTCACAAAGAATTCTGTTTGTCATAAACAATAAGCAACTTGTAAAAACATGCAGCTAAAATTATGTCACCATATATTCATCAAAAGTACCACAATCTTCTTGTATAAAAATAAGGGAAGGTCAGGAAGGTATATGTAAAAAATGTTGAGATGAATGTTTGTGTACTTCTTTCAACATGAAAATACTAAATCCACCAAATGAAAATACTTCACGTGATCTTTTTTTTAAAAGCTTAGCTACGTAACTTTGTTTTATTTATATACGTCTCGTCAGGTAATTTGAAGAAATATTTTTTTCTTGAACCTTGCGACGTCGTGCTGACGTCACCCTACAGAATGTTTGATCGATGTTAAAATTATGATTTCTTAAGACCCGTTTGTTACAACCATGGATTTACTGAGTTTTCATTCTACATTTTTTTAATCAACCCATTAGGCAAATTGTATATAGGCCTACGACTTTATTTCTTGTTAAACACAAATCTGTATAGTGGGTTATTTTTTGTTTGTTTGTTTTGAAATTTCGCACAAAGCTACTCGAGGACTATCTGTGCTAGCCGTCCCTAATTTAGCAGTGTAAGACTAGAGGGAAGGCAGCTAGTCATCACCACCCGCCGCCAACTCTTGGGCTATTCTTTTACCAACGAAAAGTGTGATTAACCGTCACATTATACGCCCCCACGACTGGGAGGGCGAGCATGTTTAGCGCGACGCGGGCGCGAACCCGGGACCCTCGGATCACGAGTCGCACGCCTTACGCGCTTGGCCATGCCAGGCTCCTATATAGTGGGTTAACTCTGCTTTGCTAAAAGCGAGTATCGACATCTGATTTTTAACGTTATAAGCCTTCAGCCACCGAGAGACCAATAACATACGAATGACACAAAACAATATGGTCGAAAATACTGTAATTACTGAATTTAATCCCCCTAATTATTACTGTTGGGATTTGCTGAATATTGTGGATGAAAATGAACAATTTCACCCAGTTTATAATAATTCATAACTACAGGACATTTTGGACTCTCCAATTAGTTTGAACTTTAAAAAAAAGACGGCCACTCACTCCAATTATTCGCTTATGACTTAGAGGAAAGTTACTTCTCTCAATGTGAACTCATACCCCTTACAATTTGCTTTGATACATTTAAATTATTTAATTTATGGATTAGACTTTAGATATTTCGTCTCTTAGTACAATAGCATTTTCTGTCCACCACGGATAGAATTACGAACTGAGGAGCATGATTCATCCTTTTTCCAAGAAAGAATATTCCGCGAACAAGAACTATCAAACGATAGAGCCAAAATACATAGGACGTTTTGAAAAGACAAACCTTCAGTGTCGTCCACTGAAGCAGATTGTTTGAAAGTTACTGAGCAATTGTTTAAAATACACATCACAGTAACACCTGCATCTAAAAATTGGTGGTTCTAGTTTGTTTGTTTTTTTAATTTCGCGCAATGGTACACGATGGCTATCTATGCAAGCGTTTGCTAATTTAGCAGTTTAAGACAAGAGGGAAGTCATTTAGTCACCACCATTCACCGTCAACTCTTGGGTTTTTTAATCATCAACGAATGGTGGAATTGACCGTTACATGATAACAATCACAGAACTGAATGGGTTAGCATGTTTGTTGTAACGGTGATTCGAACCTCTGAATCTCAGATTACGAGTCAAGCACTGATGTTCAGGTAAGGAAAGAGAGAAGATCATCCAAAAATCCATTGTGATGAGGATAGGCCTACCTCTTAATGTCATTAGCAAGACGATAATTTAAACTTTACAAGGGCTCGTAAAAGATTATTTCACAAACATCTAGCCTCATCAGAAAATTAGAAGTTGTTTGATAAAATAAGGTGGTTTAAGAACAATGAATCACAGCAATCACTCATACACATAAAAGGAATTCTCACAAAATGGTTTTTTTGTTCATAACTGGAACATAATACAATGTTACATTTAAAATATATATGTATAAACGGCTGGTTTGAGTTGAGAAAATGTTTTATATAGAGGAGCAAACAACGTTTCGACCTTTTTCGGTAATCGTCAGGTTCACAAAAAAGAAAGAGGTAACTGACCGATAACTGACCACATGTTTGAAGGAGGTTGTGTAACTAAGTAAAAGAATGTAGAGGGCGTGCTCAGATGTTTGATTATATTTATTAATACAGGTATAAAGGTGTTCCTTTGTATTGGTTTATTTTGGGCTTGAGTTGTTGTAAAATTTTGCGATTGTTTATGTTTGTTTCTTTATTTAGTATTTGGGTGTTTTCTATGTATATTGTTTCTTCAATATAGAAGTCGTGGCAGTTATCACATTGTATTTTATAAATAATGTTGGTGTGGTGTTTGTCAAAGTAGTTTTTACATAGTATAGACCTTAGCTTTGTGACTGGTTTTTGAACAAATTTATTACCAACTGGAATGCCATATTTTGTAATTAGTTTTTGCCAAATGTTGGTTATTTGTCTGCTGATGTCAGGAATATATGGTATACAGCAGTATATGGTTTCGTGATTTTTGATTCGTGAGCTGTATTTACTTTTATTAGTTGATTTTGCTTTTTGTCTAGGTGTGTGCGTATAATGTTTTCTACGGTTTATGGAGGAAACTTATTAATGTTGATGAAGTATTGTTTTATTTTGTCTAATTCATCGTTAATTTTATCTGGTGAGCATAGTTTAATGGCTGTGTTTATTTGGTTTCTTAGTATGTTGAGTCTTTGTTTTGTTTAATGTTCTGAGTCCCAAGAAATGTATAGTCCAGTATGGGTGATGTTTCGGTGAAATTCTGTTTTAAATTGTGTATCGGTACTTCTAAATTTGAAGTTAATAAAAAAAAAATAACACCAAAGGTTTAAAACGTAGCGAAGAGATTCAATATGTATTTATTCTTTATGGCAAATTCGTACCTTTACACAACCCTATCAAAATACTTTACTCGTTGAGATCCACAAATGTATTACATATACTGTAATTGAGCCGAGGAACGTGACTCTTTTATTGACATTTCTTTAGAAAAGCATTTAATCAGTTTAAAAATGCAGCCACACTTCGTGTATCATTACTGAGTGGAAAAAGGCACGTATACGTCAAGAGGTGTAACATGTATCATTCTTCCACGAGATATTTGGAGGGAAAGTCACGAATGCGCAATGCATTCGGGCATTCCAGCAGACAAAAATGAATAAATAAATAAGTACTACATAAAGATTCTCGAAGTTACGTCATTCAAACGGAACGAGAAAAACAGTGTAGATGTAAGTTGCTGATAAGAAAACACACACACACTGTTCCCACTGAAAGGAATCATACTTCTGATTTTAGCGTTGCAAATCCGAAGACTTGCCACTGTTCCAGCGAAAGAATTTGAAAACGAGAAGCCTGTCAATGCGTTTCAAGAAATTACTATATAATTATGCAATAGTCGTGTTCAATTTTTATATGGTTACACAGTGACGTCAACTTATAATTGCTTAAATGTGGATTATAATGCGTGTACGTCAGATATCGCTGTGGTAAATTCACACATAATATGCTGTTTAGATCGCTAATTTGTGTGATATTATGCATCATTACAATACGACTTGTGATTGTATGTATAGTGATTTATTTGTATTTTACTCATCATAATGAATTTATATTTGTATATGATTTGTAGAACTAAAAATATTCCACATATTCATCATGAGAAGAAACACAAACTTGTTTTATTACTTTAGGATTCGTCCATAAGTGCTGATCTGACAAGCTCTGGTTTCGCACAGGAGATCCTTGGCACCGAATACAAAACACAAAGGACCAGAAAAAAGACACTTGGTAAAAATTTATTATTAGTCCTATTGTAATGTTATATGTCAAAAGCAACTGATCTATAATATATCATGCTTTGCTAACATGGGCGTTACATTAAACAAGAACTGAAAGTAAAATATTGTGTATTTTTACTTTTCAACTACGGCATAGCGGATGGTAGACAGGCTCTGAGTTTTTTGTTTATTCGATTTCTGGTTATTGTATTTTCAACTACGAACTTTGACTCATAACTATGTCATCTCTTGACAGATGTGAGATCTAATTAAGTTTTGGACTCAGGAGGTCCAACCCTTTTGATTGATCTGTTTAATTACGCCCAAGTTCTCGCAGATTAATTCTTATTCTGTCTAAAGTAATTCCAATTTGAGAGTAGGCTGCTAGAAATTATAATGAATAATAAAATCGAATCAGATATAAATGCGCCCCACACTTGGTATTGCTGGCGCACAAAAATGTAGTTAATAAAAATGACAAAAAATGATCTCACAGATTAAGTTACTGTAATCCTGCCATAAACAGTTTCAAGTTCCACAACTTTTGTTTTTCATATTTATTAATTCGTTTTAACAAACTCTGTTCCATTAATATTATATTCCTGAGTAGCATTATCCTGATGAGTACAGGAATATTTTCACCAGTTCTGGTAAAAGTGACAGTAATGTTCTCTTTGGAATATTAGAAGACATCGTGCACATTCAATAACTTGCTTTTTACATTGGTACTTAAGTACAAGAAAAGTCAGTTGAAATGTAAGGAATTTAAGCATTTTCTTGTGTGAATTTAAAAAATATATATATATTGATGAAATTCAAAATTCCTCGTGTTCATGTTTATCTGTTTGCAAAACAGCAGTTAGACTGCAGTTTATTGCACAGAATTGTCCTTACGTTAGGACCAGTTTTCGATCTGTGATGAGTTTAAAATGCCTAGGACGCTCATAATTCTATCAGATTAATATGGTATTCTACAATGACAGCGATGCTCTTATTACATGCGCAGTTCTTTTTTTATATGTCCAGCGAATTTTATAATTACGTTCTCAGCATTATTTGTTCCAAGTTGTTACCTTTAAAAAAAAGAATCATTCTGGTTCATCGTAATCGGGAGTTTTTATTTTATTTTATTTATATATAGCGTATAACGAGTTAAACTGTAAAATAAAAACATAAAACAAGAGAGCGCTATGAATTTGTCTCAACCCCTCCCATTACAATTGTTCGGCACGTACATAGCGCCCTCTTGTGTTGTGTCGTTCTTACCACTGATGTGCTTAAACTCGTGTTTTAAATAATTATCAAGTTATATTGCTATACAAATGTTTATATGTATAAACAATACAAATATAAAAAACTAAAGAACTGTTACATAAAATAACAACACAGGTTTGGAAAAGAAAATTTTGGAACACGTGTTACCTATAGGTTTATTATATTTATTCTGTTGTTAAAGCCCCGTAAAAAGTTAATTTTACAAATACAATGTAATCAGTTTTCAAATGTAAATGATCCAACATTTCATTTCAGACACTTTCTGCTACAATTTAATGATATGTTGTTTGAATAACAGTAATTTATTTTCTTTTTTAAACAAATGCCGTTTTAAAAATATTTTTACTTGGAGTATAGGAAACAGTTTTCCATCAAGTACCTGGTTCTGTGATAATAAATATATATATTTCTATTTAGTCACATACTCATTTCTCAAAGTGATTTGTCAACAATAGATAGATGGTCAAAAGAGTTAATTTTTTACTTTTTTTAGTAATGTTAATGGCTTAGTCTGGGACAGTTTATGATACATTATGTTGCAACATGGGCTATCTAGTGGTAATAACACAGCAAAATCTCAATAAGGTTTTGCGAACTCGGGAAATAAATTCACCGGAACGTTCTTAAAAATAGCTCTAGAATTGATTCTTGAAGCTTTCTAATATATGAACTGTAGCAGCCTTTGATACTGAACAACACAGCGATAGCTTTAGCTTAATTCGATACTTTAAGTATTCTAATACATGAACTATAGCTGCATTTGTCATTGAAAGACCTAAAAATGTAAACTGAAAAGTTTCCAATACACGTATTTATGTGTGATGAAATGTAATTTGTAAATTACGCAATATTACATTTAAAAGGACGTAACAAAGGTGTATTTTAAGAAAAGGTTTATTCGTTACTCAAAAATTACCGAATGCTATTCCGATGCAACACATTTAACCTTGTTTGCATAATACCAATTTACTCTTTTTTATTAAGCAAATGCAATGTCAAAAAAAAATTTATTTTACTTGAAGTATAGGAGACAAGTTTTCATCAAGTAGCTAATTTAGTGATAATAAAGACTATGTAATTCTTTCTAGTCACATACTTCCTTCTCGAAGAAATGAGTCAAAATTTGACAGCTGGGCAGTTCAACGTAAATGTTTACAAATCTTTCTCATTTTTGTTTTCCATTCATTAATTAAGACTTTCAATCTTGTTACTTCAAACCACTAATAATTTGTATATTAATCAAAACCAGCCAATAAAACACAACTGTGTTAATAAAGACATTAGTGATACAGGCTGTAAAAAAATGTGAAATATTGAGAAAATACTATTGCAGCTTCCTACGTCTTATTGGTAGTTTGATTTTGGATACGTGTGTGTTGTTATTTTCAATAAATGTTTGAGCATAAAGATATTTTTTCTAGTGCTTTTATGTAATATATATATATATATATATGTTTAGTTATGAAATCAGGAGATAAAAATTCACATTTTAAATTTTAGATATTAGACACATTTCCAACATTGTGACTTCTCTTAAAACTGTTCCATCAGCTCTAAAGTTTACTTTGCACTTCTGAGCCATTTCACACCAGTCTGTCCAGAAATCCTCTAACTTTTCTGAAAGTATTCGTTTCATGATGGCTTCAGGTATAATAGATTCACAAAATTCTATAAATGAAAAATAATAAACATGAAATATCATTTAATAATATATTTTTGAAAGAATATGAATGTATATGAAAAGCAAACATTCTATTTTCGTACAATATATAAGGCAGGGAATTTCAAAACTCTATAAAGTTGATAACTATAAAAAAATTAATTTATCAAGAACCAAAAAACTTACGTAACTGTAAACATATGCACATAAAGTATTTTAATTTTATAGCAAATATGTCAACATTAAGTATTTGAACTTAGTCGCAAGTATATCACCATTAAGTGATTTGGCAAATATGTCATCATCAAGTAGTTTAACCTAATGGCAAATATGTTAGCATCAAGTAGTTTTACCTAATGGCAAATATGTTAGCATCAAGTAGTTTTACCTAATGGCAAATATGTCAGCATCAAGTAGTTTAACCTAATGACAAATATATAAGTAACAGGTATTTAAACTTAAGGGTAAATATATTAATCAATTTTTTTTATCCTTAAAGAACAATTTGAAGTGTACACAAGACACAACAGCGGTGGGTAATATCTGATGGCTGAAAAATAAAAGAAAAGAATATATATGCTATTGACAGTCTGAAAATATAATACACCAAACAGTCGCAACGATGGTTCTCGTGCTCATTTGCTTATTAGAATATTTAGTTCTATTAGAAACCTTATAATATAAACGTTTAACTAAACGAACGTTCTTACAAACCGAAAATAATACTGAAATGTAAGAAAACTTTTGATTGTAAAAATGTGTTGGAAATTATTTTAACAGAAGATTTTGTTGTTTCTGATATGAGTGGGTAGAACGCTTTGTTTCACAAGGAAGTATTTTATAGAAGAGCTGGGATATATATATTGTGACAACATATTTCACTACAAAGTAAATGCTTCGTCTTAATACAAATACCTTTAAAAGTGGTAATACAATATGTAATATCAGTGTTCGCTATATGTATTCACATCACTATTCTACTTTATCACTAATTCTCTTACGTTTAACAACATTTACCACTATTTTATATAAAAAACTATTTGAAATGAAATGAACTAGAGTACGTCTCCAAATTTACATTGTTACGTATTTCTGTGTGTTTTATTTTCTGGAATCAATGTTGCTATTTGAAATAAATTATACTGGTTGGGTTAGATTAAATCACAAGTGCCCTTGCTGTTATTAGTTTCTCAAGCAATAAGTGAATCATAATTTGTGAATTATACTTACGTATGTATTGGCTATTCGAACTGAATACTTGAGTTTGGGGCGTTAGGGCGAAGAAGTCAGTATCAAACCCACATTCATCTGCTAGCTTCGTAGTTGTGCTAATTTAACTCATCAACACATTCTTTAGCTGACAGCACATTAATGTATTTTCATCATCTAAATGATAGATTTTATAGTCGTCTGTTTTATTATTTAACTTACAAAACGTATAAAAGACATAAAATGTTATTTAACTTATTTAGCGTCAGGAAGAAATTATTATTATGATTATTTCACTAAAACATACAAATAAAAAGTGTTTTTACTATTTTAATAAAGGTTTTAAAGTGGTTTTTATAATTTATCTGATTTTGTATGTGAATAGTAGATGTTTTTATTATCTATCTCGTGTCAGAAAAAGTTGTATAGACTAAATACAATATGTAACAAAATTTTTACTTTTTCTTGTTTTTGGATAGAAATTGTTATTTCCCAATTGCTTATGCCTAAAGTAAATGGAAAAAAAACAAACCTATTTTTCTCTTCAGTCATTACTTTTGTGACCTAAGCTCCCTGTAACCACGCTGACTGATACGTGAAAGTGATTTACATTACAGTCACAAATCTCGAAAAACAACTCACATCTAAACATTTTTGTATAACTTTAGTATAAATATATGTAAATCAGTTGTTTCTTTCAGACCTTATGTAAATGAAAATGTGCACATTTGCCCGTTTAAACATACAAAATAGGTTAATTTCTAAATTTCATTATCAAGGTCACAAAAGCAAAGTTTGAAGGGAATAATGGCCATTTTCTGTACTTTTACAACATAAGCAATTAATAAATACCACATACTATTCAGGAACAAAATTTATTATAGCATAGTGCTATTATTTAAATAGTCTTCTAATAAGAAAATAACCCTATTGTTAGTTGCTTTCGATAAAACAACTAGCTTTATTAAATACAATACTGTAAAACTATTGCAATGTGTTAATTAGAATCACTACCTCATTTCTTAATTACAGTGTAGTTAATTGGATGAAATTATCTACTTCTTCAATTGAAGAAAGGTAATACGTTGTTTATTTTAACAAATATTATTTGTTAGTCGTTCCCAATTTTAAAATTACAAGTAACAAAAACATTTTTAAATGTAGAATGCTGTAGGGATGACAATGTTAAAGAAAAATACATATTTGCTTTAATATTACTGCACTTTTACGTTATATACTCCTGAGTGTTGATATGTAGCTTCTTTACTTTAATAACACGGTCATGTTAGGATAGACATCAATATTGTGTAGCTTAGAGCCTCGGACTTACGTACCAAAAAAACAATGTTGAGTTAAAGTATGTGTTGGTTATATTAATAACTGTGTGTGTGTGTGTTCTCTTATAGCGAAACCACATGGAAATATCTGCTGAATCCACAGAGGAGAATCGAACCTCTTATATTACAGACTCCCTACGAAGTCGGTCGCAGTAATCATCGATTAGAAAATAGTTCAGGAAGGAGTGGTAAGTTGTGTGTTGCCTAGACTTAATTAATTGGAATAATAATATTCCAAGTAAAATATATTGTTCACCTGTGATACATATATATGTATATATAGAGAGAGTGAAGAAAAATTAATACTGATAGGGACAAAGAAATTAAATTAAAACAAAATCGAAAGGAAGAACTGCATTAAACATCAAATCCAAACCTCTGACTAATATAACTTAATACACTCAAACTATTTACTGCACTTATTATAAAATACGTTAGAATAACGTTTTATTTAACATTTATTTGGAATATTGCTTTATTTGTTTGTTATAAAGACGATCGTTCAGACAGACAAATCTTAACTTTGGAACAGATTTAGAGTAACTCTGGCCTCATCTGTATGTACTCCATCCACTGTGGCTGTTTTGACATATCTTTTAAACTGCTTAACAATTCTTCTGTACATACACCCAGAGCAAGAAAATAACCACCTGGTTTCAATAAACGGTGAAGGACCTTTAAACGTTTTGAGGTATCTTTGACACAGTGAATATAAAAGAGCGAGAATATCTTGTGAAATGTCCCCTCCCATTCTGTTGGAATCCTACAAGAAAATCCAAAACAGCAGTAAAAATATTTCTACACAGGTAAAAACTAATAGAAATGAAGATTAAATAAAAAAAGGGCCCAGCATGGCCATGTTGGATAAGGCGTCTGACTCGTAATCTGAGGGTCGCGGGATCGAATCCCGGTCGCACCAAACAAGCTCACTCTTTGAGCCATGTGGGCGTTATAATATTACGTCCAACTTTTCGTTGGTGAAAGAGTAGCCTAAGAGTTGCTGGTGATGGCTAGTTGTCTTCACTCTAGCCTTACACTCCAAAGTTAGGGACGGCTAGCATAGGTAGCCCTCGTGTAGCTTTGCGCGAAATTGAGAAACAAACAAATACAAAGAAGTACAAGAAATAGGTAGTTTACATGTATGAAAACATACTTTTCAATCATAAAGTGACCACCAAAGGATGACTACATAAAATATGTTTTACGTGCTACAAATTCACCGCTAAAGAAACAATAGATTTTTAGTCTTGATCTACGTAACTAAAATGCTTTGATCAGAAGTTATTGGTAGGTGTGTAAAAATAATATATTATTTTTTCTAAATTCACCTGTACTCTTTTCAATTATCGTTTTATTTGTCTTAGAACAAAGTCACATAAGGTTATCTACTGTGTCCACCACGTGGAATCAAATCTCAGATTCTAGTACTGTAAGACCGTAAGCTTATCACTGCCCCACTGAGGAACTTATTTTTGTGTATAATTAATATATGTTTTATAGCTGCGATATTTTTCTGAAACAAAACCTTTTACATAATATTCTTCAAATGTATAAATGTGCTAAATAACTTTTCAAAAAAAGAAAATGGAGGATATTCTCATTCCAAATTTTCTTTGAAATTGAGTTGTCCTTTCTAATTTGTTTCTTACTAAAGCTTGGGCATTATACACATTAAGAATTCATGTAATATTTATTAATGTTTTAATCAGTTTAGCTTAATTAATCCCAAAGGAAATAATTTCAAACTCAGAGCCAACTTATAAACAAGTTACATCATTCATAACGATATATAAAGTTAAAGATCGGCGACGCTTGTTCTGTAGTTCGACAGTTCATGTGTTGTTACAACACAGTGAAGATAATAATAATTTTAACAAATATTTCTTCTGGCTATATACGAGTGTTTAATAAAAAGTAAACAGCAGATTTCTACTATTCACCTCATGTGCCGCAAGACATATTAACTAGTTATGTTGATCACCACCAGAAGGTTACGTATGGCCAGGTGGTAAGGACGCTAGACTCGTAATCTAAGGGTTGTGGGTTCGATTTCCTGTCACATCAAACATGCTCGCCCTTTCAGCCATGGAGTCTTTTTAATGTGGCAGTCTATCCCACTATTCGTTGGTAAAAGAGTAACCCAAGTGTTGGCGGAGGGTGATGATGGCTAGCTGCCTTATTTTATAGTCCTACACTGCTGAATTAGGGATTGCTAGTGCAGATAACCCTCGTGCAGCTCTGCGCAAAATTAAAAAACAAACAAAGAATACCAGAGTTCATCGTGTCGTCTGGGCATGCAACACAGAACGGTACAGAAATCATTACATTCCATAACAACTGTTGTCTTATAAATGACTGATATAATAAGGTTTCTACCGAAATATTTTGTGCTGCATGTCCATCAGCCTAATGAGCTCTCGTATTGTTCGAAAGCATTTCGGCATCAGCGATGAGGCCTACGGGATTTATGGTCAAAGATACTATTATCTTTTACTAGAAAACCAACTAAAACCAATACATAAGCCTTTGCTTTAAATTATTGTTTTTATAATTTAAAGGTGTCGTTTTGTTATATTTCATATAGCTCAAAGTTGTTATATAATTGAAAATTGTTTTGTTTGTTTGTTTGGAATTAAGCACAAAGCTATACAATGGACTATTTCTATAGTCTATACAATGCTCTGTCCATCACAAATATCGAAACCCGGTGGTGTGAGTCCATCAGGAGCAAAATGTCTTATGAATTGTGACATTCTGGATGGTTAACCCCTAAGTTCAATTTACTGTTTTTAATTGTGACGTTCTGGATGATTAACCCCTAAGTTCAATCAATTGTATTAATTGTGACATCCTTGATGGTTAACCCCTAAGTTGAATTAACTGTATTAATTGTGACACTCTGGATGGTTAACTCCTAAGCTGGATTAAGTGTAATGTGATTTAGCTCAAAACAGTTATCACAGGAATTTCATATTTCGCTCTGTTTCACGTAAGAAATACAAATTTCTAGAAACTACAATTAGCAACAGGAAGAAATGTAAAATATTTTAAGAATGTTATAATTCAAATATCAAAATTCCCTCAATCATGTTAATACTGATACATAGTAAAACGAACAGGTTTAATCTGTGTAACATTTTTGTTTTTGTTGTTTTCTAACACAAGGTTAAACACAAAAAGAATTTCTTCAAAATATTCAGTTTTCTTCAATCGATTTTTTTTCAGATAATAAGCATACCCGTCTTATAAACTTCTAAATTTTAAACAGCAATTGCAAGGGCGTCTGGAAAGTCCCGAATCTTTGCATGAAAATCATGGAAAACAACTATGCTGGGATTATCTATTTTATCTCGTTGCACTGTAGTTTAAGTTTGTTTTGTTTTTAATTTCGCGCAAAGCTATGCGAAGGCTATCTGCGCTAGCCGTTCCTAATTTATCAGTGTAAGACTAGAGGAAAGTAGTTAGGCATCACCACCCACGGCCAAATCTTGGGCTACATATCAATAACGATTAGTGGGATTGACCGTAACATAATAACTCTCCCACTGCTGAAAGATCGACCATGTCTGTGGTGACGAGGATTCAAACCCGTGACCCTTACGTTACGATTTGGGTGTTCAAACCACCTGACTATGTTGGTCCGAGCGTGATGATTTTTAAAATGTTATACTTGAACAGCTAAGTAAAAAATAGTTTAGTTATTATTATAAGTAGACGATTACCCGTAGCGCTGGTGCATTAGATCCGCGTGTGACGTATTCATGATGTAATATCTGCACCCTTAGAATGAAAAAAAATAAAATTATCCGTGACGGGAAACGTAGTCGAAATAGAAAAATCGTGACTTCTGTTGCAAACCTGCATGCGATCAGCATAAAAATTTCGCGAAGTCACAAATCCTAATGTAATAAAACAAGTTTGTGTTTGTTGTCATGATGAATATGTGGAATATTTTTAGTTCTACAAATCATATACAAATATAAATTCATTATGATGAGTAAAATACAACTAAATCACTACACATACAATCACAAGTCGTATTGTAATGTTGTATAATATCACATAAATTAGCGATCTAAACAGCATATTATGTGTGAATTTACCACAGCGATATCTGACGTACACGCATTATAATCCACATTTAAGCAATTATAAGTTGACGTCACTGTGTAACCATATAAAAATTGAACACGACTATTGCATAATTATATAGCAATTTCTTGAAAC
The DNA here is from genome assembly GCF_004210375.1 of Tachypleus tridentatus. Lineage (NCBI taxonomy): Eukaryota > Metazoa > Arthropoda > Merostomata > Xiphosura > Limulidae > Tachypleus > Tachypleus tridentatus. The sequence goes on along the minus strand of NC_134831.1, from coordinate 127,751,002 downwards.
GCATTGACAGGCTTCTCGTTTTCAAATTCTTTCGCTGGAACAGTGGCAAGTCTTCGGATTTGCAACGCTAAAATCAGAAGTATGATTCCTTTCAGTGGGAACAGTGTGTGTGTGTTTTCTTATCAGCAACTTACATCTACACTGTTTTTCTCGTTCCGTTTGAATGACGTAACTTCGAGAATCTTTATGTAGTACTTATTTATTTATTCATTTTTGTCTGCTGGAATGTACTAATGCGTTGCGCATTCGTGACTTTCCCTCCAAATATCTCTTGGAAGAATGATACATGTTACACCTCTTGACGTATACGTGCCTTTTTCCACTCAGTAATGATACACGAAGTGTGGCTGCATTTTTAAACTGATTAAATGCTTTTCTAAAGAAATGTCAATAAAAGAGTCACGTTCCTCGGCTCAATTACAGTATATGTAATACATTTGTGGATCTCAACGAGTAAAGTATTTTGATAGGGTTGTGTAAAGGTACGAATTTGCCATAAAGAATAAATACATATTGAATCTCTTCGCTACGTTTTAAACCTTTGGTGTTATTTTTTTTATTAACTTCAAATTTACAAGTACCGATACACAATTTAAAACAGAATTCCACCGAAAAATTACCCATACTGCTCTATACATTTCTTGGGACTCAGCACATGAAACAAAACAAAAACTCAATATACTGAGAAACCAAATAAACACAGTCATAAAACTATGCTCAGGAGATAAAATTAAAGACGAATTGGACAAAATAAAATAATACTTCATCAACATTAATATGTTTCCTCCACAAACCGTAGAAAACATTATACGCACACAACTAGACAGAAAGCAAAATCAACTAACAAAAATAAATATATCTCACGAATCAAAAAATCACGAAACCATATACTGCTGCATACTATGTATTCCTGACATCAGCAGACAAATAACCAATATTTGGCAAAAACTGATAACAAAATATGACATTCCAGTTGGTAATAAATTTGTTCAAAAACCAGTCACAAAGCTAAGGTCTATACTATGTAAAAACTACTTTGACAAACACAACACCAACATTATTTATAAAATACAATGTGATAACTGCCACGACTTCTATATTGAAAAAACAATATACATAGAAAACACCCAAATACTAAATAAAGAAACAAACATAAACAATCGCAAAATTTTACAACATCTCAAGCCCAAAATAAACTAATACAAAGGAACACCTTTATACCTATATTAATAAATATAATCAAACATCTGAGCACGCCCTCTATATTCTTTCACTCAGTTACACAACCTCCTTCAAACATGTGGTCAGTTACCTCTTCCTTTTTTGTGAACCTCACGATTACCGAAAAAGGTCGAAACGTTGTTTACTCCTCTATATAAAACATTTTCTCAACTCAAACCAGCCGTTTATACATATATATTTTAAATGTAACATTGTATTATGTTCCAGTTATCAACAAAAAAACCATTTTGTGAGAATTTCTTTTATGTGTATGAGTGATTGCTGTGCTTCAAAGTTCTTAAACCACCTTATTTTATCAAACAACTTCTAGCGACTAGATGTTTGTTAAATAATCTTTTTACGAGCCCTTGTAAAGTTTAAATTATCGTCTTGCTAATGACATTAAGAGGTAGGCCTATCCTCATCACAATGAATTTTTGGATGATCTTTTTTCTTTTCTTACCTGAACCATCAGTGCTTGACTCGTAATCTGAGATTCAGAGGTTCGAATCACCGTCACAACAAACATGCTAACCCATTCAGTTCTGTGATTGTTATCATGTAACGGTCAATTCCACCATTCGTTGATGATTAAAAAACCCAAGAGTTGACGGTGAATGGTGATGACTAAATGACTTCCCTCTTGTCTTAAACTGCTAAATTAGCAAACGCTTGCATAGATAGCCATCGTGTACCATTGCGAGAAATTAAAAAAACAAACAAACCAGAACCACCAATTTTTAGATGGAGGTGTCACTGTGATGTGTATTTTAAACAATTGCTCAGTAACTTTCAAACAATCTGCTACAGTGGACGACACTGAAGGTTTGTCTTTTTTAAAACGTCCTATGTATTTTGGCTCTATCGTTTGATAGTTCTTGTTCACGGAATGTTCTTTCTTGGAGAATGGATGAATCATGCTCCTCAGTTCGTAATTCTATCCGTGGTGGACAGAAAATGCTATTGTACTAAGAGACGAAATATCTAAAGTCTAATTCATTAATTAAATAATTTAAATGTATCAAAGCAAGTTGTAAGGGGTATGAGTTCACATTGAGAGAAGTAACTTTCCTCTAAGTCATAAGCGAATAATTGGAGTGAGTGGCCTACTTTCTTTAAAGTTCAAACTAATTGGAGAGTCCAAAATGTCCTGTAGTTATGAATTATTATAAACTGAGTGAAATTGCTCATTTTCATGCAAAATACACAGCAAATCCCAACAGTAATAATTAGTGGGATTAAATTCAGTAATTACAGTATTTTCGACCATATTGTTTTGTGTCATCCGTATGTTATTGGTCTCTCGTTGGCTCAAGGCTTATAACGTTAAAAATCAGATGTCGATACTCGCTTTTAGCCTGGCATGGCCAAGCGCGTAAGGCGTGCGACTAGTAATTCGAGGGTCGCGGGTTCGCACCTGCGTCGCGCTAAACATGCTCGCCCTCCCAGTCGTGGGGGCGTATAATGTGACTGTCAATCCCACTTTTCGTTGGTAAAAGAGTAGACCAAGAGTTGGCGGTGGGTGGTGATGACTATCTCCCTTCCCTCTAGTCTTACCCTGCTAAATAAGGGACGGCTAGCACAGATAGCCCTCGAGTAGCTTTGTGCGAAATTTCAAAACAAACAAACAAACAAAAAGTAACCCCCTATACAGATTTGTGTTTAACAGGAAATAAAGTCGTAGGCCTATATACAATTTGCCTAATGGGTTGATTAAAAAAATGTAGAACGACAACTCAGTAAATCCATGGTTGTAACAAACGGGTCTTAAGAAATCATATTTTTAACATCGATCAAATATTCTGTAGGGTGACGTCAGCATGACGTCGCAAGGTTCAAGAAAAAATGTTCTTCACATTAACTGACAAGACGTATATAAATAAAACAAAGTTACGTAGCTATGCTTTTAAAAAAAAGATCACGTGAATTATTTTCATTGGTGGATTTAGTATTTTCATTTTGAAAGAAGTACACAAACATTCATCTGAACATTTTTTACATATACCTTCCTGACCTTCCCTTATTTTTATAAAAGGAGATTGTGGTACTTTTGATGAATATATGGTGACATAATTTTAGCTGCATGTTTGTACAAGTTGCTTATTGTTTATGACAAACAGAATTCTTTGTAAAATTAGGTTTTATTCAAGATCTCACTAAAATATAAAAAACTTTAAAAGAGTTTCGTTTCTTCGAGTTTGCCTCCTTACAACACAATAATGTGTATAGGGGCTTACAACACATAAACTAGAGTTTAATACCCGTGATGGGCAGAGCACACACAGCCCATTATTCAACTTTGTGCTTAATTACAAAGAAATAATGTGTCTTTGGACTAAAACAAACGAATTTAAACAATATCACTGTTATTAATGAAGTCCTAATTTAGCAGTGTAAGACCAAAGGCAAGGAAGCTAATCATCACCACTCACCGCCAACTCTTGGACTACTCTTTTACCAACGAATAGTGATATTTACCGTAACATTATAACGTTCCCACAGCTGAAAGGGCGAGCATGTTGGGCGCGACAGGGATGCAAACCCTCAGATTACGAGTCGCACACCTTAACACGCTTGGTCATGCCGGGTTCGTTTTTGCTGTAAAACAAACAAATTAGAAAAATATCACATATTATTAATGAAGTAAAATGCTCAATTACAAACCAAACCATTTAAATTTTATCTTTGTTTATAAAAATGTTTACGTAGCACTGATTCAAAGTATACACGACGTTTAACAAAAATTAAGAATATAATTAATTTTTAACCAGCAATCTAAGATTTGGAACAGAAGCATATTTATCAATGATAATTAATTGAAAACGAGATACTGCTTACGAAAGATGCTTAGGTAAATACTTACAAAAGAATAACTTATGTCTTGTGGTGATGACATTTTTTATGGTCAGCCATCTTGAATTTCAATATTTCGCAATTTTTTATTTTACACTTTTTGTTTTACTCGAAATAGATTTTAGCGTTGGAAGTTCACAGACATCCCACTGCACCTTTGAGAAACTATAAAGTTTATAACGGTACTTGTTGAAAGCTGAAATGTGATCACGTGATCTTATTATCACAGCATGATAGGCTCTGGGTCAGCAATTTAGAAAGAGGGGCAGATTGCACATCCATAGCTTGTATATTCTCATAAAGAACTCGCACGTTTGTGAACAACTCTTCTGAAATTCTTCAAGACTCAGAAGGTGTACAAGGTAGGAGTAGTATTATATCTGGAGTCATATTTGATAGTGTTTTTTATATATTTGATATAGTATTAGTGATATCACAGCAACTTCTAACTTAGGACAAAGATCTATTGTAACGTAATCTGCCTTTAGTGCTTCATAAGTTCAATAATACTTCAAGTATTAAATCGATACGTTAAATTGGAACATATCATATAACCGCGGTCTTAACAGAAGCATGAACAATAAACGATTATTTTCTAAAAGTATGAGTTTTTAGATATTCAATAACTATGTTGATTTTAAACATATCTTTAACTATAGCAAACTCTTAAACAAATATTTTCTATAAAAGCTCAAACACTGAAATTGTTCCTATATTTGTTTATATCATTTGTTATGAAAAAAGTTTGTTTTTTTCTTATAGAAATTACGTGATTTTACTGTAGTCATTGTATAATGATGTTAGAGATATTTGTTTGTTTGTTGGTTCCTTTGTTTCACGAAACACGAGGAGTTTTAAGACACTGCTCTTAAAAGCTGCCATTTTGAATTTATTGAGAAGTTTGAAAAGTAAAGTAAAACATTTTTATTTCTTCGTCGTTTGTACTCAAGCAAGCTTTACAGTGTGTATTGTGTGTGACACTTGTTCTTTACAGTGTGTATTGTGTGTGATAATTGTTCTTTACAATGTGTATTGTGTGTGATAATTGTCATTTTAAATTATTAAAATGGTTAAAGCAACTTTATCCGCAATTTTCAAAATGCAATACATTTTAAGAAAGAATTTTTTTCTCTTAGAATTGCCTCTTGCAAGTTCAAAGATAAGTCGACGGAGTTACATCGCTAAAATGAGGGGTTCGATTCCCTTCGGTGGTCTCAGCAGTTAGCTCGATGTGGTTTTGCTATAACAAAAGCACACAAACCTACAACTCTTAACTAATAACATAATTGTTAATATTATAATTGTTCACGAACTGAAATCATGGAAAACATCCCTATCCAATGTATTAAAAGGATCAAGAGTGTCTTGTCTTTCCATATACACCAGTTTTTGTATTGACACAAGGAGAGTAAATAGTTCAAATTTAGCCACATGAGAACACGCTCAGAAAAGAAAAATTTTTTTTTTGGATAACCAGACAAAGCATAATTCCGTCCTCTCTTTTGGCCTTAAACGGACACATTCTTTAAGTTGTGTTCGGATCTTTTCATACAACCAAAAGCAGGTTATAGCACCTGGTATATCTTCATTTCTTCTGAGAGTCCATAGAATATGCCATCCAGCAAGACTTCAATATGATACTAAAACCATTCTATATTTTCAAAGAACTCCACATTTCACAATATTTCACTGCAACATGCTGTCATAGAGCAATGAAAGCCTCGATCTATAAAGACAGGGAAAAATTAACAAACAACTTTACGAAATATATTTATATTGGCAACAACACAAATACAGAACCCCTAAAAGATAGCTTTAGAACTACATAGTGAATATTTTTAACAGTAAGTTGACTTAAACACTTGTGAAAAATGTTATATAAATAAAACCGGAAGAAGTGTTGAAACATTCACATAAACACATTAATTATGGAAAGGTTGACAATATTTTTTTTTTATTGTATGAAATATTCTGTTATCCAAAAGATCGGGAACCAACAATAATTTATTTTTTTATTAAACCAGTAACCATAAAAACTGAATTGTTGTAAGTGTCTTAATCAGAAAGTTGCTTAATTTCAACGCCTTCAAAAGATCACTTTGAGCTAAACAACTTTGCGACCCCCTGTGTTCTTAAATAACGTCAAAGTTCTGGGACTACGTAGAGGTTTGTATGTTGACTACAAGTTTTGTTTTCTTACCAACAGACGACATGAGACTGAAGAGGTAAGCACAGATATTTCGAAATTAGTTTGTTTTTTTTAAATATCAAGGCATTTCTAAAAGTTTGTTACATAAAGCTCTCAACACTTATCAGAAAGCTCAGACTTTACAGTAGAAGAAACAAAGACACAAACATAAATCAAAAAGCTAATAGTTTACAACAAACGAAACAAAGTTCTGAACACTTACTGCAAAGCTCATACTTTAAAGTGGGATAAACAAACTAACTGAAACTGAGATTTACTTTTTTATTTCAACGAGAAAAACCCTGTTATTACCTATTACTGAGTCTCTGAATATTACGTTATGGAGAGTAGTGTTTTTGTTTTCAATTTCGCTCAAAGCCATATGAGGGCAATCTGCGCAGGTCTTACCTAATTTAGTAGTATTGGAGAGAAGTCAGCAAATAAACAAACAAAGAAACTATTTTAGCCTTCATATCACAACGATTTTAAAACCAAATTTCTTACAGTATCTTCACTGGACAAGCCCTTATAATGTTGTATTTAATAATAATCTTTTAGAAATCATGTTAGTTAGAAGAGCTAAATAAAGATATCTATATGAATCATAAACGTTTTAAGTGTTTACCCTATATAGTAGAGCTAGTTTAGCCCCCTCCACGCTAGTACAGCTGTATGTCTCCGGATTTACAACGCTAAAATCAGCGGTTCGATTCCCGTCGGTGAGTTGAGAGATAGCCCGATGTGGCTTTGCTATGAAAAAAACACAAACACAGATCTAATTTGTTTCATTTATTTGTTCAATAATGTAACCATAAGGAAGAAGTCAGTTCAACATGCTTTAAATACTTTTATTATTTGAAAATAGTTCATATCTATATTATGTCTTTAGGTTCAATGATATGTTTCTGATAATAGATTTAATTTAGAGTTTAGATTGTTGTTGGCTATATAATTTGACATTTTGTTTATTATAAGACTAGAATAATAGCACGCAAATTAACTAAATCAAATATATTTTAGAATGAATCCATTAGTAGATCAGTATATATCCAGGAGGCTATCAAAGAATTTGGACTGGATTAATCCCAAACTGCCTTTTCATAAAACACGAATAACTTGGTCAAATGAAGGGAATATCTTAGATTTCGGTTGTGGTCCAGGAACAATAACTCGAGATATATTGCTACCACAATGTGTCAATTTGAAGAAACTTATCGGTGTTGATATCCAACCAGGTTTGTTGAATACGCCAAGAAGACATTCAACCATGAAAAGATTGAATACCGAGAGATAAATTTAATGGAGAGGTAATGTTATTATAGTAATACATCATCATCATACAATAATGGAACTCTTGTTTATATGATATTGAAAAAACTTTTCTATTACGCGACGTGCAATCCCAACTTCGCGAAATTTTTATGCTGATCGCATGCAGGTTTGCAATAGGAGTCACGAGTTTTCTATTTCGACTACGTTTCCCGTCACGGATAATTTTATTTTTCTCCATCCTATGGGTGCAGATATGACGTCATGAATACGTCACACGCGGATCTATTGCACCAGAGCCACGGGTAATCGTCTACTTATAATAATAACTAAACTATTTTTTACCTAGCTGTTTAAGTATCATCATTTTAAAAATCATCACGCTCGGCCCGACATAGTCAGGTGGTTAGGGCACCCAAATCGTAACGTGAGGGTCACGGGTTGGAATCCTCGTCACCACAGACATGGTCGACCTTTCAGCAGTTGGAGCGTTATAATGTGACAGTCAATCCCACTAATCGTTATTAATATGTAGCCCAAGATTTGGCCGTGGGTGGTGAGGACTAACTACCTTCCTCTAGTCTTACACTGATAAATTAGGAACGGCTAGCGCAGATAGCCTTCGCATAGCTTTGCGCGAAATTAAAAACAAAACAAACTTAAACTACAGTGCAACAAGATAAAATAGATAATCCTAGCATAGTTGTTTTCCATGATTTTCATGCAAAGATTCGGGACTTTCCAGACGCCCTTGCAATTGCTGTTTAAAATTTAGAAGTATATAAGACGGGTATGCTTATTAGCTGAAAAAAAAATCGATTGAAGAAAACTGAATATTTTGAAGAAATTCTTTTTGTGTTTAATATTGTGTTAGAAAACAACAAAAACAAAAATGTTACAGAGATTAAACCTTTTCGTTTTACTATGTATCAGTATTAACATGATTGAGGGAATTTTGAAATTTGAATTATAACATTCTTAAAATATTTTACATTTCTTCCTGTTGCTAATTGTAGTTTCTGGAAATTTGTATTTCTTACGTGAAACAGAGCGAAATATGAAATTCCTGTGATAACTGTTTTGAGCTAAACCACATTACACTTAATCCAGCTTAGGAGTTAACCATCCAGAGTGTCACAATTAATACAGTTAATTCAACTTAAAGGTTAACCATCAAAGATGTCACAATTAATACAATTGATTGAACTTAGGGGTTAATCATCCAGAACGTCACAATTAATACAGTAAATTGAACTTAGGGGTTAACCATCCAGAATGTTACAATTCATAAGACATTTTGCTCCTGATGGACTCACACCACCGGGTTTCGATATTTGTGATGGACAGGGCATTGTATAGACTATAGAAATAGTCAATTATATAGCTTTGTGCTTAATTCCAAACAAATAAACAAACAAAACAATTTTCAATGATATAACAACTTTGAGCTATATGAAATATAACAAAACGACACCTTTAAATTATAAAAACAATAATTTAAAGCAAAGGCTTCTGTATTGGTTTTAGTTGGTTTTCTAGTAAAAGATAACAGTATCTTTGACCATAAATCCCGTAGGCCTCATCGCTGATGCCGAAATGCTTTCGAACAATACGAGAGCTCATTAGGCTGATGGACATGCAGCACAAAATATTTCGGTAGAAACCTTATTATATCAGTCATTTATAAGACAACAGTTGTTATGGAATGTAATCACTTCTGTACCGTTCTGTGTTGCATGCCCATACGACCCGATGAACTCTGGTATTGTTTGTTTGTTTTTTAATTTTGCGCAGAGCTGCACGAGGGTTATCTGCACTAGCAATCCCTAATTCAGCAGTGTAAGACTAGAATAAAAGGCAGCTAGTCATCATCACCCACCCCCAACACTTGGGTTATTCTTTTACCAACGAATAGTGGGATAGACTGCCACATTAAAAAGACTCCATGGCTGAAAGGGCGAGCATGTTTGATGTGACAGGAAATCGAACCCACAACCATTAGATTACGAGTCCAGCGTCCTTACCACCTGACCATACGGAACCCTTAGGTATTGATCAAAATAACTAGTTAATATGTCTTGCGGCACATGAGGTGAATAGTAGAAATCTGCTGTGTACTTGTATATAGCCAGAAGAAATATTTGTTAAGATTATTATTATATTCACTGTGTTGTAACATCACATGAACTGTCGAACTACAGACCAAGCGTCGCCGATCTTTAACTTTATATATCGTTATGAATGATGTAACTTGTTTATAAGTTGGCTCTGAGTTTGAAATTATTTCTATTGGGATTAATTAAGCTAAACTGATTAAAACATTAATAAATATCACATGAATTATAAATGCGTGTAATGCCAAAGCTTTAGTAAGAACAAAATAGAAAGGATGGTTCAATTTCAAAAGAAAATTTGGAATGAGACTATCCGCCATTTTGTTTTTTTGAATAGTTATTTAGCACATTTATACATTTGAAGAATATTATGCAAAAGGTTTTGTTTCAGAAAAATATCGCAGCTATAAAACATATGTTAATTATACACAAAAATAAGTCCCTCAGTTTAGCAGTGATAAGTTTACGGTCTTGCATACTAGAATCTGGGATTTGATTCCACGTGGTGGACACAGTAAATAGTTAATGTGACAAATAAAACGATAATTGAAAAGAGTACAGGTTAATTTAGAAAAAAATAATATATTATTTAGGCACGACTACCAATAACTTCTGATCAAAGCATTTTACTTACGTGGATCAAGACTGAAAATCTCTAGTTTCTTTAGTGGTGAATTTGTTGCACGTACAACATATGTTACGTAGTCATCCTTTGGTGCTCACTTTATGATTGAAAATTATGTTTTTATACATATAAACTACCTATTTCCTGGACTTCTTTCTATTTGTTTGTTTCTCAATATCGCGCAAAGCTAAACGAGGGCTATCTGTGCTAGACGTCCCTAATTTAGTAGTGTAAGGCTAGAGGGAAGGAAACTAGCCATCACCACACACCGCCAACTCTTGGGCTACTCTTTTAACAACGAATAATTTGATTAACCGTACCATTATAACGTCCACACTGCTGAAAGAGTGAGCTTGTTTGGTGCGACCGGGATTCGAACCCGCGACCCTCAGATTACGAGTCAGACGCTTTAACCAACTTTGTATTTAATCTTCATTTGTATTAGTTTTTACCTGTGTAGAAATATTTTTACTGCTGTTTTGGATTTTCTTGTAGGATTCCACCAGAATGGGAGGGGACATTTCACAAGATATTCTCGCTCTTTTCTATTCACTGTGTCAAAGATTTTGTTTAATTTAATTTGTTTGTCCCTATCAGTATTAATTTTTCTTCTCTCTATATATATATACACATATATGTGTCACAGGTGAACAATATATTTTACTTGGAATTTTATTATTAGAATTAACTAAGTCTAGTCAACACACAACTTACCGCTCCTTCGTGAACTATTTTCTAACCGATGATTACTGCGACCGACTTCGTAGCGAGTCTGTAATATCAGAGGTTCGATTCCCTTCGGTCGACTTAGCAGATATTTCGATGTGGTTTTGCTACAAGAGAACACACATCAGTTAATATTATAACTCAACATTGTTTTCCTGGTACGTAATTCCTCGGCTCTCAGCGACACAATGTTGATGTCTGTCCTAACATGACCGTGATATTAAAGTAAACAAACTGCATATCAACACTCAGGAGCATATAACGTAAAAGTGCAGTAACATTAAAGCAAATATGTATTTTTCTTTAACATTGTCATCCCTACGACATTCTACATTTAAAAATGGTTTTTGTTTCTTGTAATTTTAAAATTAGGAACAGCTGACGCAAAATATTTCTCGAGTTGTTTAGCATGGAAATAAACAACGTATTACCTTTCTGCAATTGAAGAAGTAGAGAATTTTATCCAATTAACTACACTGTAATTAAGAAATGAGGTAGTGCGTCTAATTAACACATTGTAATATTTTAGAGTATTGTATTTAATAAAGACAGGTGTTTTAAACTTTGCTTTTGTGACCTTGATAATGAAATTTAGAAATTAACCTATTTTCTATGAAAAACGGGAATTTGCACATTTTCATTCACAAAAGGTCTGAATGAAACAACTGATTTACATGTATTTATACTAAAGTTATACAAAAATGTTTAGATGTGCGTAGTTTTTCGAGATTTGCGACTGTAATGTAAATCACTTTCACGTATCAGTCGGCGTGGTTACAGGGAGCTGAGGTCACAAAAGTAAAGACTGAAGAGAAAAATAGGTTTTTTTTTTTTCCATTTACTTTAGGCATAAGCAATTGGAAAATAACAATTTCTGTCCAAAAACAAGAAAAAGTAAAAATTTTGTTACATATAAATAATAAAAACATCTACCATTCATATACAATATCAGATAAATTATAAAAGCACGTTAAAACCTTTATTAAAATAATAAAAACAATTTTGTTTGTATGTTTTAGTTAAATAATCATAATAATAATTTCTTCCTGACGCTGTATTAGTTGAACAATATTTTGTCTTTTATACGTTTTGTAGGTTAAGTAATAAAACAGACGACTATAAAATCTTCATTTAGATGATGAAAATACATTAATGTGCTGTCAGCTAAAGAATGTGTTGATGAGTTAAATTATTTCCATAAGAGTAGATTTAATTTTTTCAGAATGTAGAAAACTTCTTTTGGGTAGCTTATGGCTGCAGCGACCCTCATGGTACAACTAAGAAGCTTGCAGATGAATGTGGGTTTGATTCTGACTTCTTTGCCATAACGCCCCAAACTCAAATATTAATTTCGAAAAGCCAATACATACGTAAGTATAATTAACAAATTATGAATCATCTATTGCTTGAGAAACTGATAACAGCAAGGGCACTTAAGTTGTGATTTAATCTAACCTGACCAGTATAATTTATTTCAAATAAGAACATTGATTCCAGAAAACAAAACACACAGAAATATGTAACAATGTAAATTTTGAGACATACTCTAGTTCATTTCATTTCAAATAGTTTTTTGTTATTATATATAGAAAACGGTACAAACATCAGGACACTCTTATAAGTTTCACTGGAATGGAAAAGAGTGGTAACTGTTGTTAAACGTAAGAGAATTAGTGATAAAGTAGAATAGTGTTGTGAATACATATAGCAAACACTGATATTACATATTGTATTACCACTTTTGAATTAAGGTATTTGTATTAAGACGAAGCATTTACTTTGTAGTGAAATATGTTGTCACAATATATATATCCCAGCTCTTCTATAAAATACTTTCTTGTGAAACAAAGCGTTCTACCCGCTCATATTAGAAACAACACAATCTTCTGTTAAAATAATTTCCAATATTCTTATAAGCAAATGAGCACGTGAACCATCGTTGCGACTGTTTGATGTATTATATTTTCAGACTGTCAATAGCATATATTTTCTCTTCCTTTATTTTTCAGCTCTCAGATATTTCACACCGCTGTTGTGTCTAGTGTACACTTCATATTGTTCTTGAAGGATCACAAGTGTGCAGAAAAAATTATTAATATATTCACCATTAAGTTTAAATACCTGTTACTTATATATTTACCATAAGGTTAAACTACTTGATGCTGACATATTTACCATTAGGTTAAACTACTTAATGTTGACATATTTGCTATAAAATTAAAATACTTGTTTACAGTTACGTAAGTTAAAGTTTTTTTGGTTCTTGATAAATTAATTTTTTTATAGTTATCAACTTCATATTGTTTTGAAATTCCATGCCTTATATATTGTACGAAAATAGAATGTTTGATTTTCATATACATTCATATTTCGTCAAAAATATATTATTAAATAATATTTCACATTTATTATTTTTCAATTGATGGAATTTTGTGAATCCATTATGCCTGAAGCTATTATGAAACGAATACCCTCAGAAAAGTTAGAGGATTTCTGGGCAGACTGGTGTGAAATGGCTCAGAAGTGCAAAGTAAACTTTAGAGCTGATGGAACAGTTTTAAGATAAGTCACAATGTTGGAAATGTGTCTAATATCTAAAATTTAAAATGTGAATTTTTATCTCCTGATTTCATAACTAAACATATATATTACAGAAAAGCACTAGAATAAATATCCTTATGCTTAAACATTTATTGAAAATAACAATACACACATATCTAAAATCAAACTACCAAGAAGACGTAGGAAGCTGCAATAGTATTTTCTCAATATTTCACATTTTCGTTCCAGCCTAGATGACTGACGTCTTTATGAAAACAGTTGTGTTTTATTGGCTGGTTTTGATTGATATGTAAATTGTTAGTGGTTTGAAGTAACAAGATTGAAATTCTTAATTAATTAATGGAAAACGAAAATACGAAAGATTTATAAACATTTACGTTGAACTCCCCAGCTATTTTTAACTCATTTCTTCGAGAAGGAAGTATGTGACTAGAAAGAATTACATAGTCTTTATTATCACTAAATCAACTACTTGATGAAAACTTGTCTCATATACTTTAAATAATATAAATATTTTTTTAATATTGCATTTGTTTAATAAAAGAGAATAAATTGGTACTATGCAAACAATGTCGTTTGTGTTGCATCGGAATAGCATTCTGTAATTTTTAATTTTCGAATAAACATTTTGTTAGAATACATCTCACTTACGTCCTTTGAAATGTAATATTGCGTTATTTACAAATTACATTTCATCACATATAAATACATGTATTGGAACCAGTTCAGTTGATCCTTTTTAGGTACTAGAGATGATATCTTAGTTAAAATTTGACATTGTTATTTTTAGTTCTTGTTTACATATCGTATACATTAGAGGTATAATTATGTCTTTCAACGACAAATGCCGCTATAGTTCATGTATTAGAATACTTAAAGTATCGAATTAAGCTAGAGTTATCGCTGTGTTGTTCAGTATGAGAGGCTGCTACAGTTCATATATTAGAAAGCTTGAAGAATCAGTTCTAAAGCTATTTTTAAGAACGTTCGGGTGAATTTATTTCCCGAGTTCGCCAAAACCTTTTTGAGATTTTGCTATGTTGCTACCACTAGATAGCCCATGTTGCAACATAATGTATCATAAACTGTCCCAAACTAAGCCATTAATATTATTAAAAAAACTCAAAAATTGACTCTTTTGACAAAGCGTAAGGTATAACTTTTATTATTAGATGCAGTTTAATTACCATCTGTCTATTCTTGACAAATCACTTTGAGAAATAAGTATGTGACTAAAAAGAAATATATATATGTATATATTTATTATCACAGAATCAGGTACTTGATGGAAAACTGTTTTCTATACTTCAAATAAAAATATTTTAAAAACGTTATTTGTTTAAAAAATAAATTGCTGTTATTCAAACAACATATCATTAAATTGTAGCAGAAAGTGTCTGAAATGAAATGTTGGGTCTTTTACATTTGAAGACTCATTACACTGATTTGTAAAATTAACATTTTACGGAGCTTTAACAACAGAAGAAATATAATAAACCTTATAGTAATACGTGTATTCAAAATTTCCTTTTCCAGACCTGAGTTGTTATTCTATGTACCAGTTCTTTAGTTTTTTATGTCTATATTGTTTATACATATAAAAATAAATATATCAATATAACTTCATTATTATTTAAAACACACAAGTTTAAGAACTTCAGTAGTATGGGCGACACTAGCGTAATACAACACTAGAGGGCGATAAGTACGTGCCGAACTCTGACAATGGAAGTGGCAATGGAGGAAAATTCATAGCGCTAACTTGTTTTATGTTTTTATTTTGCAGTTTTACCCGTTATACGCTATATATAAATAAAATAAAATAAAAACTTCCGATTACAATGAACCAGGATGAATCTTTTTTAAAGGTAACAACATGGAAAAAATAATGCTGAGAACGTAATTATAAAATTTCCTGGACATATTAAAAAAACAACTGCGTATATAATAAGAGCATCGCTGTCATTGTAGAATACCATATTAATCTGATAGAATTATGAGTGTCCTAGGCATTTTAAACTCATCGCAAATCGAACACTGGTCCTAACGTAAGGACAATTCTATGCAATAAACCGCACACTAACTGCTGTTTTGCAAACAGATAAGTATGAACACGAGGAATTTTGAATTTCATCAATATATATATATATGTTTGAAATTCACACAACATAATGCCAAAATTTCTTACATTTCAACTGACTTTTCTTGTACTTAAGTACCAATGTAAAAAGCAAGTTATTGAATGTGCACGATGTCTTCTAATATTCCAAAGTGAACATTATTGTCACTTTTACCAGAACTGGTGAAAATATTCCTGTACTCATCAGGATAATGCTACTCAGGAATATAATATTAATGGAACAGAGTTTGTTAAAACGAATTAATAAATATGGAAAACAAAAGTTGTGATACTTGTAACTCTTTTTGGCAGGATTACAGTAACTTAATCTATGAGATCATTTTTATTAACTATATTTTTGTGCGCCAGCAATACCAAGTGTGGGGCGCACTTATATCCGATTCGATTTTATTATTCATTAGAATCTGTACCCGTCTACTCTTAAATTGGAATTATTTTAGACAGGATAAGAATTTATCTGCGAGAACTTGGACGTAATTAAACAGATCAATCAAAAGGGTTGGACCTCCTTAGTCCAAAACTTAATTAGATCTCAAATCGGTCAAGAGATGACAAAGTTATGAGCCAAAAGTTAGTAGTTGAAAATACAATAACCAGAAATCAAATAAAGAAAAAACTCAGAACCTTTCTACGATTCGCTGTGCCGTAGTTGAAAAGTAAAAATAAACAATATTTTACTTTCAATTCTTGTTTTATGTAACGCCCATGTTAGCAAAGCATGATATATTATAGATCAGTAGCTTTTGACACATAACATTACAATAGGACTAATAACAAATTTTTACCAAGTGTCTTTTTTCTGGTCCTTTGTGTTTTGTATGAGGTGCCAAGGATCTTCTGTCCTATACCAGAGCTTGTCAGATCAGCAACTCTAGACGAATCCTAATCAAATAAAACAAGTTTGTGTTTCTTGTCATGCTGGAGTGTCTGTGTGGAATATTTTTAGTTCTACAAATCATATATAAATATAAATTCATTATGATGAGTAAAATGAAACTAAAACACTATACATAAAATCACAAGTGTTGTAATGGTTTATAATATCACACAGATTAGCGATCTAAACGTCATATCATGTGTGAATTTACCATAGCGACATCTGACGTATACGCATTGTAATCCACATTTAAGCAATTACAAGTTGACGTCACTGTGTAACCGTATAAAAATTGAACACGACTATTGCATAATTATATAGTAATTTCTTGAAACACATTGACAGGCCTTTCGTTTTCAAAGTCCTCCGCTGGAACAGTGGTATGTCTTGGAATTTACAACGCTAAAATTAAGGGTTTGATTCCCCTCACTGGGCACAGCAGATGGCCCAACATGGCTTTGCTTTGAGAAAAACACATTCATTTTCAAATGAAAAGTTTCCGTGTACCATATCAGTTGTTTGGTTCAGTTTCCAGAACACACATACTAAAAAATGTTATTTGCTGAATATTTATTTACATGGAAAAGGGGAGATCATGTTATTGCAATCGGATGTTTGAATGACTTCTGTGGCAAAACTATCACAATATCAATAATCAAACCTATAGATATAACCAACAGATTTTTATTGAGAAGGAAACATAGGTGAAGTATTTAAAGTTAAAAGTTTTAACTAAACTAGAAGAGCACATCTCATTAACTTGTTCAGTTTAAAGCCTGGCATGGCCAAGGCGTTCGAAAAGAAAACAATAGTGAAAAACTTGCAGAGTTAAAATATTTTTATTGGTAAACACGAAAGCAAAGTTTCTGCCAACAGCCGTTCATCGGGTTTCTAGTGTAAATAAAACTGTTCAACAGTTAGTTATTATTATTATATTAATTTATCCGTTTACTTTACTTGTAACAGGCAGTAAATTATACCATAGCATGTTGCCTTTCAATACATAGGCGTGTTATTATTTATTGGTTATGTTAGAAGAGAATGTTCACAATCAAGCTTTTAGATAAAAAATTGTGATAACATTTAAAAACAAAAACCATTATATGCAGTGAGGCTTTATGAAAGACAAAAGAAACATGCGTCATTTTATTGCGTGATGTATTGTTGATGTCACAATACAAGTACAGTCATGATATAGATACCAAAAGTGTCTCAAGGGGTTCTTATTATCTAGTTCTTTTGTGTAGATAAACGTACGTTAATATTTATCTCTGTGTGCGAATGAGTGAGTACAGTTTCTGTAATCTGAATGGAAAATGAGGAATGTTTGTTGTTGTTTTTATTTGAAAGGAAAATTCGGTATTTGTTTCAATACCAATGATGATTTTTCGGCCTTCGTAACTGATTTTCATATTATACTATTAATACACTCAAAATTAAGACCTTAAGGTGCATCATATATAAAAAGAGGTCTTACGGATGATCCTTCGCCACCAAGCAGCTCAGTCGATAAGTTTGACTGAAATGGTGCGGAATACATTATCGGAAAATACACATCATGGCCATGGACAACGTTTACCAAATAGAGAAAAACAAAAAAATGTTTATAATTCGTTTCTCTGCAAACAAAATCATGATAAACAATTTTATCTAAAAATTCAAGCAACAGAAAAGAAGCCGTTATAGAAAATATTGGCTTTATTAAAACTTTATTAATACAGTGTTTTTATTTCTTTTTCACTACTGACTAAAATACTTCACTTCACTGTTTGTTACTTTCCTTGGGTAAACATGGTTAATTTAATAAGTAAATGCACGTACTATTAAAGCTACAGTAATAATAGGTGTTAGGCCTAATTAGAGTTTACACATTAGATATGGTTTGGTTTGTTTTTATTTCGTGCAAAGCAACTCGAGGGCTATCTGTGCCAGCCGTCCCTAATTTAGCAGTGTAAAACTAAAGGAAAGTCTTTCTAGTGATCGATAACCACCGCCAACTCTTGGGCTACTCTTTTATCAACGAATAGTCGGATTGACCGTTACATTATAACGCTCCCACGGCTGAAAGGGTGAGCATGTTTAATGCGACGGGGATTCAAACCAACAACCCTCAGATTACGAGCCGAATGCCTTAACTACCTGGTCATGTCGGGCTGTTGCACGTAGGCTATCTGCAATAACCTTCCCTAATTTAGAAGTGTAAGACTAGAGGAAAAGCAGCTAGTCATCACCACCCACGGCCAAATCTTGGGCTACTCTTTTACCAACGAATAGAGAGACTGACCGTAACATTATAACGCTCAAACGGCTGAAAGGGCGAGCGTGTTTGGTGTGACGGGGATTCGAAACCACGACTCTCTGATTACGAGTCGAGTGCCTTAACTACCTGGCCATGTTAGGTCCATCAGATTTGGAGTTATAAAGAATGTCCAAACAAACATTTTCTAACACTATTAAAGTACGTTTGAGAAAGGTAGTTGTCTAACATTACAGGCAGTTAAATTATTGTGTCTTATAAAAAATTACTGAATTGTATGTTTTAAATCACATGTTTTGTAAAAAAAAAAATTCATACGTTATACAACTGAGCGGAAAAAATATTTTTTATTTATTTTTTCAAGTAGGTAGTGCACAAGTTTAAATTATAATTTCTTCAATAAAATTGTAATTATTAAAAACTTATATCTTAACTACTCTCATATAACAGTTTGGAACTTTCAAATATTAAGTGACACCCTATTAAAATGTTCCCAACTATTACTTCAATAGATATTATTAAAAGCTTTGCATTTCAATAAGTGCATTCTAAAACGGAATTTCTAATCTACTTCAAACTCTTTTAGCACTTTAAGTTTTCCAGTTACACTAAGTTAACATTAACAACAATTAATTATTCTAAACCACAGTATTAGTTTCAACGATATTAGTTTCATTTTCAGAAGATAATTTATTTCCTGGTGTGTGGTCATGATAACATGGACCTGTTTTTACTGGACATAAACTCGTAATCACACAGTTACCTTCAATCAATTGTAAAAAACACTGATGATAAAAACAGCGCGTTTAAAATTTTACACACTGATCAAAAGACGAAAATTTATATTAAAATACTACTCTTGGATAATATCTGAAAGTAAATTATGTAATAAGGCGTCTTAGCATAATAAGACATTTAAAGACAAATTTGTGGCTTAGTTTCGCAAACTGTAGAGAAAAGTTTCAAATAAAAACAACACTGATTGTTTTAAAGTTGTATGCAGGGTCTATCGCAGGGATTCGAACCTTTGTAACTCCTTAAACTTATCGCTTTCTTATCCGGTACATATTTTTCGAGCTTAGCTTTATAAGAGGGCCTAGCATGGCCAGGTGGGTTAAGGATTTCGACTCGTAATCTAAGGGTTGCGGGTTGGAATTTCCGTCGCACTAAACATGATCGTCCTTTCAGTCGTGAAGGCGTTATTACGTGATGGTCAATCCCACTATTCGTTGGTGAAAGAGTAGCCCAAGAGTTGGCCGTGGTTGGTGTTCACTAGCTGCCTTCCCTCTAGTCTTACACTGCTAAATTAGGGACGGCTATCGCTGATAGCCCTCGTGCAGTTTTGCACGAAATCCAAAACAAACCAATTAACATTGCTAATGAAACTAACATTAAATAAATAATAGAATATAACTCAACGATATGTAAGAAATAGCCCTCTGGTTCATGCATTACTGACATAAAATAATAAAACCAGTAATAGTGATAAAACTTGCTCTTGCTTTCAGGTGTTTTTAATTAATTTTAATTTGTCCATTAATTATTTCGAAATCAAAAGCGTTTGCAAATAGTACTTAAAACCAATGGTTTAGCTTCACACATGTATAACTCAGTTGGCTAGTTCTGATATTGAAGGAAAGGGTTTTGGGGTCGCTGATATATGACATACGAAAATATATTTAAGTTACTATTTTTACATGCCTACAGCTTTAAATACGTTAGGGAATAATTAAAATAGGGGAAAATGTTTTATTGATATGGCAACAACTAGAAAATAATAAAAGTAATTAGAAGCTATGATTCCACTGGTAATGAATGATTGATACTTGTGTACCTTATACCCAAATCAATTCGACTGTTAACTTACTGAATTATTAAAAATGGATTTATAACAAGATACGGATCTTGTTTTGCATAATAATGGCGTTAGACTACTTCCGTTTCTATTTTAATTTCGCGCAAAGCTACTCGAGAGCTGGATGCACTAGTCGTTCCAAATTTAGCAATCTAAGACTAGAGAGAAGACAACGCGTATAAAGTTTTACATTTTTTGTTGCAGTTATCATCTCAACTTTCTAGAGATGTTGCACCAATGTAATTGTTAGAAAGATCGGATGTTTACATGGCCAATTGGTCCTTACATGAGTACCATAGTTACAATACACTATATGATTATTACGAGCTTATAACCACCAGATTATTTTGCTTGAGGGATCTACGTATCATGTTTGGCCCATATAAAAATGATATATTAATATTTTCAGTTGGTATATTTGACTCGCCGCATGTTCTCCTACTTATAAAATAATACATTTCAGAACTGCCTCAGTACATGTTGTATTGTCATTGTATTTCACTCTTTAAACTGCTTAATAACATTAACGAATCTCTGGATGCTTTTTGTTTGCCTCACGTGGTAATAACGTGTTTGTTATTTCCTTACATCTTCTATCAGTTTGATACCAGTAACCTACATTGACATTGCTTTTCTTGTTCCGTTTGAATGACGTCACTTCGAGAATCTTTAGGTGGTACTTATTTATTTATTCATTTTTTGTCTGGTTGAATGCGCGAATGCATTGCGCATTCGTGTTTTTTCCTACAAAGATCTCGTGGAAGAATCATACGAATATTCACCAGTGCATGACATACCTCTTGACGTATACGTGCCCTTTTCCACTCAGTAATGATACACGAAGAGTAGCCACATTTTTAAACTGATGAAATGCTTTTCTAAAGAAATGTCAATAAAAGAGTCACGTTCCTCGGCTCAATTACAGTATATGTGGTACATTTGTGGATCTTAACGAGTAAAGTATTTTGATAGGGTTGTGTAAAGGTACGGATTTGCCACAAAGAATAAATACATATTGAATCTCTATGCAACATTTGCTGTTATTTGTTTTCTGTAGGTTTTCACTAGTATACGTGAACCACTTGGGATCAACATGTGGTTTGATTTTACAAGATATTTTAAGCAGTGTTTCCGTACATTCTATTGATAGTATATCTTCTTCGTAATATCTGCGTTTCAAAGGTTATTTTTACAATGTTTTCCCATGGATGAAATCAAACACTTTATCAGTTCTACCTACAGATGAATACCTCTGCTACTCTTTGTTTCGTACCTTGCGAATAGATATGGCAAATGGAGATATTTGTTAAATGTTACTCATAGACGATTATTGATAACCTTGAATAACAACACCTGTATTGTCGATTATTAATAATCCAGTATGACAACACCTGTTTTGTTCATTATTAATAATTTAGTATGATAACACCTGTATTGTTCATTACTAATAATCGTGTATGACAACATCTGTATTATCGATTTTTAACAGTCCAATATGACAACACCTGTATTATCGATTATTAATAGTCCAATATGACAACACCTGTATTGTCGATTATTAATAATCCTGTATGACAACATCTGTATTATCGATTTTTAATAATCCAGTATGATAACACCTGTATTGTTGATTATTAATAATCCAATATGACAACACCTGTATTATCGATTATTAATAATCCAATATGACAACACCTGTATTGTTGATTATTAATAATCCTGTATTGTTGATTATTAATAATATGATAACACCTGTATTGTTGATTATTAATAATCCAGTATGATAACACCTGTATTATCGATTATTGATAATCCAGTATGATAACACCTGTATTGTTGATTATTAATAATCCAACATGACAACACCTGTATTGATGATTATTAATAATCCAGTATGACAACACCTGTATTGTGGCTTTACAAACTCCATTTTCTTTTTCTTTTTTTACCTGTGTAGCCTATCTGAACACAGAATTGTGGATAAATATAACATTCAGTGATGACGAGAAAACCCACTTGTGGAGAACAATATATATGTAAAAACGGCTGGTATGGATAGAGAACGTACTATGTAGAGGAGCGAACAACGTTTCGATCATCTTATCTATGTAACCATTATATCTGAGCTAACATACGTTACACTACTATTAACGGTACACACTCATATGATCGTAAAGAAACAAAGAGAAAACACTAGAAAAACTAAGATGTAAGCAACAGAAAGGACACCAACATGACAAACCGTTGACTAACCTCATAATTAACAGATACGACCGACAATTAAACTCAGACGAGATACATCTACTCAACAAAGTACTCAACTTCGCAATAGCGATACATCCCAACCTTAGAAATTAAAACATGTTTTGAAGACTTGTGTTACTTTCTATAGAAAACAAAAACAAGAAAACAACCGAAAGCAATCAACAGAAATAAGACAACTTGCCCTTGTAAAGTTTAAATTATCGTCTTTCTAATGACATTAAGAGGTAAGACCAACATCAACACAGTGGATTTTTGGATGATCTTCTCTTTCCTAACCAAAACCATCAGCGCTTGATTCGTAATCTGAGAGTCACAGGTTCGAATCGCCGTTACAACATGCATGCTTACCCTTTAAGGTCTGGTAGAGTTATTATGTTACCGTCAATTCCTCCATTCGTTGCTGAGAGAATAGAACAAGAGTTGACGGTGGGTGGTGGTGACTGGGTGACTTCCCTGTAGTCTTACACTGCTAAATTAGCAACCGCTTGCATAGATATCCATCGTGTATCATTGCGCAAAATTAAAATACAAACAAACCAGAACCACCAATTTTTAGATGGAGGTAATACTATAGTTTGTATTTCTAAACAAGGTTTGTCTCTTCGAAATGTCCTATGTGCTTTGGCTCCATCGTTTGATAGTTCATGTACGCAGAATGTTTTTTCTTGGAAAAAGGATGAGTCATGCTCCTCAGGTCGTAATTCTATCCGTGGTGGACAGAAAAAGCTATTGTACTAAGAGATGAAATATCTAAAGTCCAATCCATTAATTAAATAATTTAAATGTATCAAAGTAAGTAACCAAGTTTTAAATTTTAGTTTCTTTGGTAATATTGTATAAATAAATATTACATTGAGTAAATGTAACGAAAATTAGGATATTTAACTGTTTGTTATGAAGTTAGTTATAAGGGATATGAGTTAAAATTGAGAGAAGTGAATCAGTTTCTAAAGAACTAGGAAATAACAGTACTTAAGTTATAACAAACGTATCTTAAGAAATCATATTTTTAACATCGATCAAATATTCTGTATGGTACCGTAAAGACAACGTCGCATGGGTCAGAAATTTTTTTTTTCCAATTAACCGGCAAGACGTATATAAATAAAACGAAGTTACGTAGCTATACTTTTAAGAAAAAAATATCACGTGAAGTATTTTTATTGGTGGATTTAGTATTTTCTTGTTGAAAGAAGTTCACAAACATTCATTTCAACATTTTTCACATATACCTTCCTGGCCTTCCCTTATTTTTAAACAAGAAGATTGTTGTACTTTTGATGAATATATGGTGACATAATTTGAACTATATGTTTTGACAAGTTGCTTATTGTATATGACAAATAGAATTCTTTGTAAAATTAGGTTTTATTTTAGATCTCATTAAAATATAAAAGACATTAAAAGAGTTTCGTTTCTTCGAGTTTGCCTCCTTGTAACACAATAATATGTATAAGGGCTTACAACACATAAACTATATTTTAATTCTCGTGATAGGCAGAGAACACATAGCCAATTGTGCAACTTAATGCTTAATTACAAAGAAATAATGTGTCTTTGCTCTAAAACAAACAAATTAAAAATATCACTGTTATTAATGAAGTAAAATGATCAACTACAAACCAAACCATTTAAAGTTTATCTTTCTTTGTAAAAAGGTTTACGTAACACTGACTCAAAGTATACACGACGTTTAATGAAACTTAAGAATATAATTAATTTCTAATCTTCAAACTAAGATTTTCAACAGAAGCATATCTATCAGTGATAATCAAATAGAAACGAGATACTACTTACGAAAGATGCTTACGTAAATAATTACAAAAAAATAACTCATGTCTCGTGGTGAAGACATTTATTTTATGGTCAGCCATCTTGAATTTCAATATTTCGTAATTTTTATTTTACTCTTTTTGTTCTACTCGAAATAGATTTTAGCGTTGGAAGTTCACAGACATCCCACTGCACCTTTGAGAAACTATGAAGTTTATAACGGTAGTTGTTGAAAGCTGAAATGTGATAACGTGATCTTATTATCACAGCATGATAGGCTCTGGGTCAGCAAATTAGAAAGAGGGGCAGATTGCACATCCATACCTTGTATATATTCTGATGAAGAACTCACACGTTTGTGAACAACTCTTCTGAAATTCTTCAAGACTCAGAAGGTGTACAAGGTAGGAGTAGTATTATATCTGAAGTCATATTTGATAGTGTCTTTTATATATTTGATATAGTATCAGTGATATCACAGCAACTTCTAACTTAGGACAAAGATCTATTGTAACGCAATCTGCCTTTAGTGCTTCATAAGTTCAATAATTCTTCAAGTATTAAATCGTTACGTTGATTTGGAAGATATCATATGACCGCGGTCTTAACAGAAGCATGAACAATAATCGATTATTTTCAATGACTATTAGTTTTTAGATATTCAATAACTATGTTGATTTTAAACATATCTTTTACTGTAGCAAACTCTTAAACAAATATTTTCGATAAAAGCTCAAACACTGAAATTGTTCCTATATTTGTTTATATCATTTGTTACGAAAATAAGTTTGTTTTTTCTTATTGAAATTACGTGATTTTACTCCAGCCATTGTATAACGTTGTTAGAGATATTTGTTTGTTTGTAGGTTCCTTTGTTTCACGAGGCACGAAGAGTTTTAGGATACTGCTCTTAAAAGCTGCCATTTTGAAATTATTGAGAAGTTTGAAAAGTAAAGTAAAACATTTTTATTTCTTCATCGTTTGTACTAAAGCAAGCTGTACAATGTGTATTGTGTGTGACACTTGTTCTTTACAGTGTGTATTGTGTGTGATAATTGTTCTTTACAATGTGTATTGTGTGTGACACTTGTTCTTTACAATGTATATTGTGTGTGATAATTGTCCTTTTAAATTATTAAGATAGTTAAAGCAACTTTATTCGCAATTTTCAAAATGCGATACATTTTAAGAAAGAGTTTGTTTCTCTCACAATTGCCCCTTCCAAGTTCAACGGTAAGTCGACGGAGTTACATCGCTAAAATGAGGGGTTCGATTCCCTTCGGTGGGCTCAGCAGATAGCTCGATGTGGTTTTGCTATAACAAAAGCACACAAACCTACAACTCTTACCTAATAACATAATTGTTATGTTCACGAACTGAAATCATGGAAAACATCCCTATCCAATGTATTAAAAGGATAAAGTGTGTCTTGTCTCTCCATATACACCAGTTTTTGTAGTGACTCCAGGAGGGTAAATAGTTCAAATTAACCACATGAGAACACGCTGAGAAAAGAAAACTTTCCTTTGTTGGATAACCAGACAAAGCATTATTCCGTCCTCTCTGTTAGCCTTAAACCGACACATTCTTTAAGTTGTGTTCGGATCTTTTCATACAACCAAAACCAGGTTATAGCACCTAATATGTTTTCATTTCTTCTGAGAGTCCATAGAATATGCCATTCTGCAATACTTCAATATGATCCTAAAATTATTCTATATTTTCAAAGAACTCCACATTTCACAATATTTCACTGCAACTTGCTCTCTTAGAGCAATGAAAGCCTTGATCTATAAAGACAGGATAAAATTAACAAACAACATTACGAAATATATTTATATTTGCAACAACGCAAATATAGAACCCCTTAAAATAGCTTTAGAATTACATAGTGAATATTTTTAACAGTAAGCTAACTTAAACACTTGTGAAAAATGTTATATAAATGAAACCGGAAGAAGTGTTGAAACATTCACATAAACACAATAATTATGGAAAGGTTGACAATGTTTGTTTTTGTATGAAATATTCTGTCATCCAACTGATCGGGAACCAAGAATAATTTATTCATTTTATTAATCCAGTAACCATGAAAAACTGAATGTTAAAGGTGTCTGAATCAGAAATTTGTTTAATTTCAACGCCTTCCAAAAGATCACTTTGAGCTAAACAGCTTTTCGACCTCCTGTGTTCTTAAATAAAGTCAAAGTTCTGGGTCGTCAAACGTAGAGGTTTATATGTTGAGTACAAGTTTTGTTTTCTTACCAACAGACGACATGAGACTGAAGAGGTAAACACAGATATTTCGAAACTAGTTGTTTTTTTAAATATCAAGACATTTCTAAAAGTTTGTTACATAAAGCTCTGAACACTTACCGCAAAGCTCAAACTTTACTGTAAGATAAACAAACTAACTGAAACTGAGATTAACTTTTATATTTCAACGAAAAAACCCTGTTTTTACCTATCACCGTGTCTCTGAATATTACGTTATGGAGAGTAGCTTGTTTGTTTTCAATTTCGCGCAAAGCCACATGAGGGTTATCTGCGCTGGTCGTTCCTATTTTAGTAGTATTAACGGGAAGGCATCTAGTCGTTACCACCCGCCACCAACTCTTGGACCACTTTTTTACCAACGAATAGTAGATTGGGCGTCACATTATAACACCCACACGGCTGAAAGAGAGAGAATGTTTGGAACCCGTCACCCTTAAATTACGAGTGGAGTGTTTTAACCACCTGGCTATGCCGGGTTTTTGAGAATAGTAAGGTACGTGATTTGTATAAATAATAGTAAGCTTAAATATTTCTATCGTTAGCATTTGTTCAAATACCTGATGAATTTTCGTGAAACTATTCAGATACATTCCTAGATTAATGTTGAAGTGTCTAATTTGATTTTTTTTCTATTTCAGGATCCCCCCTACTTTCTCCTCTTCAGTAAGTATGTGAGCTTTTAATGCTAAAAAGTCGACCTTATATAATTGCAGTAATATATAATTGCTGACATTAGATAGATAATAAAAACATCTACCATTCGTATAGAATATCAGATAAATTATAAAACCCACGTTAAAACCTTTAGTAAAATAACAAAAACAGTTTATATTTATATGTTTTAGTTAAATAACCATAATAATATTTTTTCCTGACGCTCTATTAGTTAAATAATATATTTTTTTAAATTTATACGTTTTATAAGTTAAATAATAAAACAGACGACGCAAAAATCTATCATTTAAATGATGAAAATACATTAATGTGCTGTCAGCTAAAGAATATGCTGATGAGTTAAATCATTTCCATGATATTAGATTTAATTTTTGCAGAATGTTGAAAACTTCTTTTGGGTAGCTTATGACTGCAGAGACCCTTATGGTACAACTAAGAAGCTAGCAGATGAGTGTGGGTTTGATACTGACTTCTTTGCCCTAACGCATCAAACTCAAGTATTTAGTTCGAAAAGCCAATACATACGTAAGTATGATTAACGAATTATGAATCACCTATTGCTTTAGAAACTAATAACAGCATGGGCACTTAACTTGTGATTTAATCTAACCTAACCAGTATAATTTATTTCAAATAGGAACATTGATTCCAGAAAACAAAACACACAGAAATACGTAACAATGTAAATTTTGAGACGTACTCTAGTTCGTTTCATTTCAAATAGTTTTTTTCATTATATATATAAAACGCTACAAACACGAGGACACTCTTATAAGTTTCACTGGAATGGAAAATAGTGGTAACTGTTGTTAAACGTAAGAGAATTAGTGATAAAGTAGAATAGTGATGTGAATACATATAGCAAACTCTGATATTATATATTGTATTGGGCTCGGCATGGTCTAGCGTGTCAAGACGTTCGGCTAGTAATCTGAGGGTCCATGCTCGCCCTTTCAGCCGTGGGGGCGTTATAATGTGACGGTCAATCCCACTATTTGTTTGTAAAAGAGTAGCCCAAGAGTTGGCGTTGGGTGGTGATGACTAGCTGCCTTCCCTCTAGTCTTACACTGCTAAATTAGGGACGGCTAGAGCAGATAGCCCTCGAGTAGCTTTGTGCGAAATTCAAAAACAAAACAAACATATTGTATTATCACTGTTGGAATGAATGGATACTGCTACATTTTCATGCTCTTATTTAGGTTTGAACGACACAACACTAGAGGGCGCTATGTACGTGCCGAACATTGGCAATGGGAGGGGTTGAGACAAATTCATAGCGCTCTCTAGTTTTATGTTTTTATTTTACAGTTTAACCCGTTATACGCTATATATAAATAAAATAAAATAAAATCTCCCGATTACGATGAATCAGAATGATTCTTTTTTTTTTAAGGTAACGACATGGAACAAATAATGATAAGAACGTAATTATAAAATTCGCTGGACATATTGAAAAAAAGAACTGGGCATATAATAAGAGCATAACTGTCATTGTAGAATACCATATTAATCTGATAGAATTTTGAGCGTCTTAGGCATTTTAAACTCATCACAGATCGAACACTGGTCCTAACGTAAGGACAATTCTATGCAATAAACTGCACACTAACTGCTGTTTTGCAAACAGATAAACATGAACACGAGGAATTTTGAATTTCATCAATATGTATATATTTTAAATTCACACAAGATAATGCCAAAATTCCTTACATTTCAACTGACTTTTCTTGTACTTAACTACCAATGTAAAAAGCAAGTTATTGAATGTGCACGATGTCTTCTAATATTCCAAAGAGAACATTATTGTTACTTTTACCAGAACTGGTGAAAATATTCCTGTACTCATCAAAATAACACTACTCAGGAATATAATATTAATGGAACAGAGTTTGTTAAAACGAATTAATAAATATGAAAAACAAAAATTGTGGAACTTGAAACTCTTTTTGGCAGGATTACAGTAACTTAATCTATGAGACCATTTTTTGTCATTTTTATTAACTATATTTTTGTGCGCCAGCAATTCCAAGTGTGGGGCGCACTTATATCCGATTCGATGTTATTACACATTATAATCTCCACAAACCTACCTTCAAATTGGAATTATTTTAGACAGAAAAAGAATTAACCTGGGAGAACTTGGGCATAATTGAACAGATCAGTCAAAAGTGTTGGCCTCTTGAGTCCAAAATTGTAATTAGATCTCAAATCTGTCAATAAATGACATAGTTATGAGCCAAAAGTTAGTAGTTGAAAATACGAAAACCAGAAATCAAATAAAAAAAAAACAACTCAGAACCTTTCTACGATCCGCTATGCTGCAGTTGAAAAGTATAAATACACAATATTTTACTTTCAGTTCTTGTTTTATGTAACGCCATGTTAGCAAAGCGTGATATATTATAAATCAGTTGCTTTTGACATATAACATTACAATAGGACTAATAACAAATTTTTACCAAGTGTCTTTTTTCTGGTTCTTTTTGTTTTGAATGGGGTGCCAATGAAATTCTTTGCTGTACCACGGCTTGTCAGATCGGCATCTCTGGACGAATCCTAATGTAATAAAACATGTTTGTGTTTCTTGTCATGATGAATATGTGGAATATTTTTAGTTCTACAAATCATATATAAATATAAATTCATTATGATGAGTAAAATACAACCAAAACACTATACACATAATCACAAGAGGTATTGTTATGTTCTATAATATTACACACACCAGCGATCTAAACTCCATATTATTTGTGAATTTACCATAGCGACATCTGACGTATACGCATTAAAATGCATTTTGAAGCAATTACAAATTGACGTCACTGTGTAACCATATAAAAATTGAACACGACTATTACATAATTATATATCAATTTCTTGAGGCACATTGACAGACCTTTCGTTTTCAAAGTCCTCCGCTGGAACAGTGGTAAGTCTTCGGATTTACAACGCTAAAATCAGGGGTTTGATTCCCCTCACTGGGCACAGCAGATAGCCCAATGTGGCTTTGCTGTGAGAAAAGTGTGTGTGTGTTTTCTTACCAGTATTTTACACCGACGTTGTCTTTCTCCTTCCGTTTGAATGACGTCACTTCGAGAATCTTTAGGTAGTACTTATTTATTTGTTTATTTTTTGTCTGCTTGAATGCGCGAATGCATTGTGCATTCGTGTCTTTCCCTCCAAAGATCTCGTGGAAGAATGATACCTATATTTACCAGTGTATGATACAACTCTTGACGAAAACGTACCCTTTTCCACTCAGTAAAGATACACGAAGAGTGGCCGCATTTTTAAACTGATGAAATGCTTTTCTAAAGAAATGTCAATAAAAGAGACACGTTCCTCGGCTCAATTACAGTATATGTGGTACATTTGTGGATCTCAACGAGTAAAGTATTTTGATAGGGTTGTGTAAAGGTACGGATTTGCTACATAGAATAAATACATATTGAATCTCTATGCAATCTTTTAAACATTTGGTGTTACTTTTTTCATTAACCTCAAAATTACAAGAACCGATTCAAAATTTAAAAGAGAAATCCACCGAAAAATCACTCATACTGGACTATACATTCCTTGGGACTCAGCACATGAAACAAAACAAAAACTCAACATACTAAGAAACCAAATAAACACAGCCATAAAACTATGCTCACCAGATAAAATTAATGACAAGTTAGACAAAATAAAACAATGCTTCATCTACATTAATATGTTTTCTCCACAAACCAAAGAAAACATTATTCGCACACACCTAGACAAAAAGCAAAATCAACTAACAAAAGTAAATATATCCCACGAATTGAAAAATTACGAAACCATATACTGCTGTATACTATATATTCCCGACGTCAGCAGAAAAATAACCAATATTTGGCAAAAACTAGTAACAAAATATGACATTCCAGTTGGTAATAAAGTTATTCAAAAACAAAGTCTATACTATGTAAAAACTACACTGACAAACACCACACCAACATTATTTATAAAATACAATGTGATAACTGCCACGACTTCTATATTGGAGAAACAAGTAGAAAAATGGAAACCAAAATCACAGATAACAAAAGTCACCTTCACACGTTTTCGAACACTGCAAATCAAATACACACAACATAACCACAGAAAACACACAAATACTAAATAAAGAAACAAACATAAACGCAAAATTAAAAAATCCTAACTTATACAACAACTCAAGCCGAAAAGAAACCAATACAAATGTACTCCTTTGTACCGATATTAATAAATAAATCAAAACTCTTAGCACGCCCTCTATATTCCTTCACTCAGTTACACAATTCCCTTTAAACAAGTGGTCAGCTGTCGATCTCTTTCTTTCTTTGTGAACCTGACGATGACCGAAGAAGGTTCACTCCTCTACATAAAACTTTTCTCAAATCAAACCAGCCGTTTTACATATATATTTTAAATGTAACATTGTATTATATTCCAGTTATCAACAAAAAAACCTCTCTGTGAGAATTCCTTTTATGTGTATGAGTGATTGCTGTGATTCAATGTTCTTAAACCACCTTATTTTATCAAACAACTTCTAATTTCTGATGGGGCTAGATGTTTGTGAAATAATCTTTTACGAGCCCTTTAAATTTTCGTCTTGCTGATGACATTAAGAGGTAGACCCATCCTCATCACAATGGATTTTTGGATGACCTTCTCTCTTCCCTAACCAGAATCA
Source organism: Tachypleus tridentatus (assembly GCF_004210375.1). Classification (NCBI taxonomy): domain Eukaryota; kingdom Metazoa; phylum Arthropoda; class Merostomata; order Xiphosura; family Limulidae; genus Tachypleus; species Tachypleus tridentatus. The sequence continues at coordinate 127,718,626 of NC_134831.1, read as the reverse complement.
TTAGAGTTTGACTCGTAATCTGAGAGTCACAGGTTCGAATCATCTTTACAGAAAACATGCTCAACCTTTCAGTCCTGGCAGTGTTATCATGTAACGGTCTATCCCACCATTCCTTGGTGATAGAAAAAACCCAAGAGTTGACGGTGGATGGTGGTGACTAGGTAACTTTCTTCTAAGCTTAAACTGCTAAATTAGCAACGGCTTGCATAGATAACCATCGTGTACCATTGCGCGAAATTACAAAACAAACAAACCAAAACCACCAATTTTTAGATGAAGGTAATACTATAGTTTGTATTTTAAACAATTGCTTAGTAACTTTTAAACAATCTGCTACAGTGGACGACACTGAAGGTTTGTCTTTTCAAAACGTCCGATGTGCTTTGGCTCCATCATTTGATAGTTCTTGTTCGCGGAAGGTTCTTTCTTGGAAAAAAGGATGAGTTATGCTCCTCAGGTCGTAATTCAACCCGTGGTGGACAGAAAAAGCTATTGTAATAAGAGACGATATATCTAAAGTCCAATCCATTAATTAAATAATTTAAATGTATCAAAGTAAGTAACCAAGTTTTAAATTTTAGTTTCTTTGGTATGCTTGTATAAATAAATATTACATTTAGTAAATGTAACAAATCTTTCATTACGTCTTACGAAAATTGTAATATTTAATTGTTTGTAATGAAGTTAGTTGTAAGGGGTATGAGTTCACATTGAGAGAAGTAACTTTCCTCTAAGTCATAAGCGAATAATTGGAGTGAGTGGCCGCCTTTCTTTAAAGTTCAAACTAATTGGAGAGTCCAAAATGTCCTGTAGTTATGAATTATTATAATCCGATACATTTTATTTCTTGTCGGTATACTGACTGCTCTTATTTGTTATCACTAGAGGTTCAACCTTTAGTCATGTAGCGCACAGAAATTTCAAATTATAACCTGTGAAGTTATTTAAAATTGGTATAGCCTTCAATCTAGGTCTCGACGTGAATTCAGTTCCTATTATACATTTTTCCTCAATGTAAATTACTCACTCATCATGAGGCATAGAAAGGTTTACTACGGTAGTGATAACTGTCAATATTACTCTTTCTGGAGCTTGGCATCTATTTATCGTTCGCATTAATCAATTTTTTTCGATGGAGAAAATTTTCCACCTTTTATTAACAAATCATGTTGCGTTATTGTAGCTGTAGGACATGTTTCTATTAACACAGTGTAAGGTTTATTATCAACAAAAACCTTGACTTGTAACAAGTTTCTTTAAATAATAAGTTTTTGTCTTATATGTGGCAGAGAGAACATTCTCAGCTTAACTTCATCTCATAAATACAGCTAGCCTCCTAGCGACACAACGGTATGCTGTGAACATACAACGCTGGAAACCGAGTTTCGATACTCGTGGTGAGCAGAACACAAAGAATCCATTGTGTAGCTTTGAGTTTAATTACAAACAAAGTTCAGTTCATTCCTAGTCAGGTCAAAGGAGCAGCAAAGAACCAACCACACATCAGAGATGAGGAATTAGCTGGAACTACCGGTAAGGTTTAATTTCATCGGTACAAGTTTCAAACCTAATGGCCAACGTTATAAGAAATTCTATTTTTTTGAAATCATTTGAGAGGAGTTTTTATTCCATACAGATTTTGTCTTCTACCCTGGCAAGATGATCTTTTCATGTTACATCTGAAGTTATTTTATTTATTTTAAAATCAAATTCGTAAATCGTCCAAGAGTTCCAAGCATACATAAAAAACGAAAATATTTTTTTAAATTTCGAATTAAGCATAAAGCTACATATTAGATTATCCTTGCTTTGTCTATTACGGGAATCGAATCCCAATTTTTTTGTATCATAGCCTTCAGCTGAACGCTTTACCATTAGGGTGGGGGACTTATTACTGAAAATAAAGCTTCCTCTAGTTTCTTACACAAAATATATTCGCTAATAATTAAAATTGTTTAATTTTGTGAGAAAACATTCAAGGTGGAGCTTACGTATAACACTGTATTGAGTAGTTTGATTTTGTATTTATATCTACACCATTCATTTCAGAGAACTGGGTGAAATCGCTCATTTTCATGCAAAATACACAGTAAATCTCACAGTAATAATTAGTGGGACTAAATTCAGTAATTACAGTATTTTCGACCATATTGTTTTGTGTCATCCGTATGTTATTGGTCTCTCGGTGGCTCAAGGCTTATAACGTTAAAAATCAGATGTCCATACTCGCTTTTGACAAAGCAGAGTTAAAACACTATACAGATTTGTGTTTCACAAGAAATAAAGTCTTAGGCCTATATACAGTTTCCCTAATAAATTGAATAAAAAAATGTAGAAAAAACTCAGTAAATCCACGGTTATAACAAACGTGTCTTAAGAAATCATATTTTTAACATCGATCAAATATTCTGTTGGGTGACGTCAGCTCGACGTCGCATGGCTCAAGAAAATAATTTCTTCACATTAACTGACAAGACGTATATAAATAAAACGAAGTTACGTGGCTATTCTTTTAAAAAAAATTACGTGAAATATTTTCATTGGTGGATTTGGTATTTTCATGTTGAAAGAAGTTCACAAACATTCATCTCAACATTTTTTACATATACCTTCCTGACCTTCCCTTATTTTTATACAAGGAGATTGTTGTACTTTTGATGAATATATGGTGACATAATTTTAGCTGCATGTTTGTACAAGTTGCTTATTGTTTATGACAAACAGAATTCTTTGTAAAATTAGGTTTTATTCTAGATCTCATTAAAATTTAAAAAAAACATTAAAAGAGTTTCGTTTCTTCGAGTTTGCCTCCTTACAACACAATAATGTGTATAGGGGCTTACAACACATAAACTAGAGTTTAATACCCGTAATGGGTAAAGCACACACAGCCCATTGTGCAACTTTTGTGCTTAATTAGAAAGAAATAATGTGTCTTCGGATAAAACAAACAAATTTAATAAATATCGTTGTTATTAAAATGGTCAACTACAAACCAAACCATTTAAATTTTATCTTTCTTTATAAAAAGGTTTACGTAACACTGACTCAAAGTATATACGACGTTTAACAGAACTTAAGAATATAATTAATTTTTAACCAGTAATCTAAGATTTGCAATAGAAGCACGTCTGTTAGTGATAATTAATTGAGAACGAGATCCTGCTTTCGAAAGATGCTTACGTAAATAATTACAAAAGAAAAACTTATGTCTCGTTGTGAAGACATTTATTTTATGGTCAGCCATCTTGAATTTCAATATTTCGTAATTTTTTATTTTACACTTTTTGTTCTATTCGTAATAGATTTAAGCGTTGAAAGTCCATAGACATTCCACTGCATCTTTGAAAAGCTATAAAGTTTATAACGGTACTTGTTGAAAGCTGAAATGTGATCACGTGATCTTATTATCACAGCATGATCGGCTCTGGGTCAGCAAATTAGAAAGAGGGGCAGATTTCACATCCATAGCTTGTATATTCTTATAAAGAACTCACACGTTTGTGAACAACACTTCTGAAACTCTTCAAGACTCAGAAGGTGTACAAGGTAGGAGTAGTATTACATCTGGAGTCATATTTGACAGTGTCTTTTATATATTTGATATAGTATCAGTGATATCGCAGCAACTTCTAACTTAGGACAAAGATCTATTTTAACGTAATCTGCCTTTAGTGCTTCATAAATTCAATAATTCTTCAAGTATTAAATCTTTACGTTGATTTGGAAGATATCATATAACCGCGGTCTTAACAGAACCATGAACAATAATCGATTATTTTCTATGACTATTAGTTTTTAGATATTCAATAACTATGTTGATTTTAAACATATCTTTTACTCTAGGAAACTCTTAAACAAATATTTTCGATAAAAGCTCAAACACTGAAATTGTTCCTGTATTTGTTTATATCATTTGTTATGAAAAACGTTTGTTTTTTCTTACGGAAATTACGTGATTTTACTCCAGCCTTTGTTTAATGTTGTTATAAAATTTTGTTTATTTGTTGGTTTCTTTGTTTCACGAGGCACGAGGAGTTTTAGGATCCTGCGTTTGAAAGCTGCCATTTTGAAATTATTGAAAAGTTTGAAAAGTAAAGTAAAACATTTTTATTTCTTCGTCGTTTGTACTAAAGCAAACTTTACAATGTGTATTGTGTGTGACACTTGTTCTTTACAATGTGTATTGTGTGTGACACTTGTTTTTACAATGTGTATTGTGTGTGATACTTGTTCTTTACAGTGTGTATTGTGTGATTTACAATGTGTATTGTGTGTGACACTTGTTCTTTACAATGTGTATTGAGTGTGACACTTGTTCTTTACAATGTGTATTGAGTGTGACACTTGTTCTTTACAATGTGTATTGAGTGTGACACTTGTTCTTTACAATGTGTATTGAGTGTGACACTTGTTCTTTACAATGTGTATTGAGTGTGACACTTGTTCTTTACAATGTGTATTGTGTGTGATACTTGTTCTTTACAATGTGTATTGTGTGTGACACTTGTTCTTTACAATGTGTATTGTGTGTGACACTTGTTCTTTACAATGTGTATTGTGTATAATACATGTCCTTTTAAATTATTAAAATTATTGCAACTTTATTCGCAATTTTCAAAATGCGATACATTTTAAGAAAGAGTTTGTTCCTCTTACAATTGCCCCTTGCAAGTACAACGGTAAGTCGACGGAGTTACAGCGCTAAAATCATAGGTTCGATTCACTTCGGTGTGCCCAGCAGTTAGCTTGATGTAGTTTTGCTATGAGAAAAGCACACAAACCTACAACTCTTAACTAATAGCATAATTGTTCAGGAACTGAAATCATGGAAAACATTCCAATCCAATGTATTAAAATGATAAAGTGTGTCTCTCCATAGACATTAGTTTCCGTAGTAACATAAGGAGGGTAAATGGTTCAAATTTAGCCACATGAAAACATGCTGAAAAAAAGATAAATTTCCTGTGCTGGATAACCAGACAAAGCATAATTCCGTCCTCTCTGTTAGCCTTAAACCGACACATTATTTAAGTTGTGTTCGGATCTTTTCATATAATCAAAACCAGGTTATAGCACCTAGTATGTTTTAATTTCTTCTGAGAGTCCATAGAATATGCAATCCAGCAATACTTCAATATGATACTAAAACCATTCTATATTTTCAAAGAACTTCACATTTCACAATATTTCACTGCAACTTGCTGTCATAGAGCAATGAAAGCCTCGATCTATAAAGACAGGGAAAAATTAACAAACAACATTACGAAATATATTTATATTGGCAACAACACAAATACAGAACCCCTTAAAAATAGCTTTAGAACTACATAGTGAACATTTTTAACAGTAAGCTAACTTAAACACTTGTGAAAAATGTTATATAAATGAAACCGGATGAAGTGTTCAGACATTCACATTAACACATTAATTATGGAAAGGTTGACAATGTTTTTTTTGTATGAAATATTCTGTCATCCAACTGATCGGGAACCAAGAATAACTTATTTTTTTATTAAACCAGTAACCATGAAAATTGAATTGTTGAAATTGTCTTCATCAGAAAGTTGTTTAATTTCAACGCCTTCCAAAAGATCACTTTGAGCTAAACAGCTTTGCGACCTCCTGTGTTCTTAAATAAAGTCGAAGTTCTGGGACTACGTAGAGGTTTATATGTTGACTACAAGTTTTGTTTTCTTACCAACAGACGACATGAGACTGAAGAGGTAAACACAGATATTTCAAAACTAGTTTTTTTTAAAATATCAAGACATTTCTAAAAGTTTGTTACATAAAGCTCTCAACACTTATCAAAAAGCTTAGACTTTACAGTAGAAGAAACAAAGACACAAACATATATCTAAAAGCTTATGGTTTACAACAAACGAAACAAAGCTCTGAACACTTACCGCAAAGCTCAGACTGTACTGTAAGATAAACAAACTAACTGAAACTGAGATTGGCTTTTATATTTCAACGAGAGAAACCTCGTTATTTCCTATTACTGTGTCTCTGAATATTACGTTATGTAGAATAGTGTTTTTGTTTTCAATTTCGCTCAAAGCCATATGAGGGCAATCTGCGCAGGTCTTACCTAATTTAGTAGTATTGGAGGGAAGTCAGCAAATAAACAAACAAAGAAACTATCTTAGCCTTCACATCAAAACGATTTTAAAACAAAATTTCTTACGGTATATTCACTGGACAAGCCCTTATAATGTTGTATCTTATAATAATCTTCTGAGAATCATGTTAGTTAGCAGAGCTAAATAAAAATACCGATATAAAACATACACGTTTTAAATGTTTACCCTATAAAGTAGATCTAATTTGTTTCATTTATTTGTTTAGTAATGTAACTATAAGGAAGAAGTCAGTTTAACTTGCTTTTCATACTTTTATTATTTGAAAATAGTTAATATATATATTATGTCTTCAGGTTCAATGATATGTTTGTGATAATAAATTTATTTTAGAGTTTAGATTGTTGTTGGCTTTCTAATCTGTCGTTTTGTTTATTATAATAATAGCACGTAAATTAACAAAATGAAATATATTTTAGCATGAATCCATTAGTAGATCAGTATATATCCAAAAGGCCATCAATGAATTTTAACTGGATTAATTCCAATCTGCCTTTTCATGAAGCACGAATGACTTGGTCAAAAGAAGAGAATATCTTAGATTTCGGTTGTGGTCCAGGAACAATAACTCGAAATATATTGCTACCACAATGTGTCAATTTGAAGAAACTTATCGGTGTTAACATCCAACCAGTTTTTGTGGAATACGCCAAGAAGACATTCAACCATGAAAAGATTGAATACCGAGAGATAAATATAATGGAAAGGTAATGTTATTATAATAATACATCATCATCATACAATAATGGAACTCTTGCTTATATGATATTGAAAAAACTTTTCTATTACGCGACGTGTAACCCCAACTTCGCGAAATTTTTATGCTGTTCGCATGCAGGTTTGCAATATAAGTCACAATTTTTCTATTTCGACTATGTTTCCCGTCATGGATAATTTGATTTTTTCCATTCTAAGGGTGCAGATATGACGTCATGAATACGTCACACGGTGATCTAATGCACCAGCGCTATGGGTAATCGTCTACTTAATAACTAAACTATTTTTTACCCAGCTCTTCAAGTATCATCATTTTAAAAATCATCACGCTCGGCCCGACACGGTCAGGTGCTTAGGGCACCCAACTCGTAACCTAAGGGTCACGGGTTTGAATCCTCGTCACCAAACACATGGTCGACCTTTCAGCAGTGGGAGCGTTATTATGTGACGGTCAATCCCACTAATCGTTAGTAAAATTGTAGCCCAAGATTTGGCCGTGGGTAGTGGTGACCAACTGCCATCCATCTAGTTTTACACTGCTAAATTAGGGACGGCTAGCGCAGATAGCCTTCGCATAGCTTTGCGCGAAATTCAAAACAATTAAACAGAATCCGAATTATATGTTTCACTTTGGTATTCGGGAACTTGATTGTACAATTACAGTTTAATGTGTATTTAAAGGATTAATTTAGAAATTTTATCAAATATTTTGATATCATGACCATATTTTGAAAGATAGACAGCGCTGCGTCTCGCATTTAGGATAATAGTAGAGCTTATGCTTAACCTACGGCCCGATTTGGTCAGGTGGGTAATGCACTCGACTCGTAATTGGAGGGTCGCGGTTCGAATTCCCGTCACACCAAACATGCTCGACCTTTCAGCAGTGGAAGCGTTATAATGTTACGATCAATCCCATTCCTCATTGGTAAAAAAGTAGCTCAAGAGATGGCGGTGGGTGGTGGTAACTAGTTGACTTCCCTATAGTCTTACACTGCTAAATTAGGGACGGCTAGCGCAGATTGCCTTCGAGTAGCTTTGAGCAAAATTCAAAACAAACAAAACTTAAACTACAGTGCAACAAAATCAAATAAATAATCCAAGCATAGTTGTTCTTCATTATTTTCATGCAAAGATTCGAGACTTTCCAGACAACCTTTTTGTACTAAATCTTATGTCAGAAAACAACAACAACAAAAATGTTATATTAAATAAAATTGTTCGTTTTACCATGTATCAGTGTAAACATGGTTGAGGAAATTTTGAAATTCTTAAAATATTTCACTTTTTTTTCCTGTTGCTAATTATAGTTTCTAGGAATTTGTATTTCTTACGCGAAAAAGAGCAAAATATGAAATTTGTGAGATTACTGTTTTGAGCTAAACTACATTACAGTTAATCCAGCTTAAGAGTTAACCATCCAGAATGTCACAATTAATACAGTTAATTCAACTTAGGGGATAACCATTCAGTTTATTTGTTTGTTTGTTTTTCTTATAGCAAAGCCACATCGGGATATCTGCTCAGCCCACCCTAGCGTTGTAAATCCGGAGAATCGAACCCAGAATGTCACAATTAATACAATTAATTGAACTTAGGTGTTTACCATCCAGAATGTCACAATTAATAAAGAAAATTGAACTTATGGATTAACCACCCAGAGTGTCACAATTAATACAGTTAATTGAACTTAGGGGTTAACCATGCAGAATGTAACAAATAAATACAATTAATTGAACTTAGGGATTAACCATCCAGAATGTCACAATTAATACAGTTAAATGAACTTAGGAGATAACCATCCAGAATGTCACAATTAATACAGTTAATTGAACTTAGGTGTTAACCATCGAGAATGTCACAATGAATACAGTAAACTGAACTTAGGGGTTAACCATTCAGAATGTCACAATTAATACAATTAATTAAACTTACGGGTTAACCATCCAGAATGTCACAATTAATACAGATAATTGAACATAGTGGTTAACCATCCAGAATGTCACAATTAATACAGTTAATTGAACTTAGGGGTTAACCATCCAGAATGTCACAATCAACACAGATAATTGAACTTAGGGGTTAACCATCCAGAATGTCACAATTCATAAGAAATTTTGCTCCCTTGTGGCACAGCAGTATGCCTATGGACTCACACCAACAGAAACCGGGTTTCTATACCTGTGATGGACAGTTCATTGTATAGACTATACAGATAGTCCATCGTATAGCTTTGTGCTTAATTCCAAACAAACAAACAAAACAATTTTCAATTATATAACAACTTTGAGCTAAAATGAACTATAAGAAAACGACATCTTTATATTATAGAAACAATAATTTAAAGCAAAGTCTTCTGTATTGGTTTTATTTGGGTTTCTAGTAAAAAATAACAGTATCTTTGACCATAAATCCCGTAGGCGTCATCGCTGATGCCGATGAATCCTTTCGATCAATACCAGAGCTCATTCGGCTGATGGACATGCAGCACAAAATAATTTGGTAAAAACGTAATTATATCAGTCATTTATAAGACATCAGTTGTTATAAATTGTAATCCCTTCTGTACCGTTTCGTTTTGCATGCCCAGACGACCCGATGAACTCTGTTTGTTTGACTTTTAATTTTGCACAGAACTGCACGAGGGTTATCTGCACTAGCAATCCCTAAGTCAGCTGTGTAAGACTATAAAAAAGGCAGCTAGTCATCATCACCCACCGCCAACACTTGGGCTACTTATTTACCAACGAATAGTGGGATAGACTGCCACATTAAAAAGACTCCATGGCTGAAAGGGCGAGCATGTTTGATGTGAAAGAAAATCGAACCCACAACCCTTAGATTACGAGTCTAGCGCCCTTACCACCTGACCATACGTAACCTTCTGGTAGTAATCAAAATAACTAGTTAATATGACTTGCGGCACATGAGGTGAATAGTTGAAACCTGCTGTGTACTTGTATATAGCCAGAAGAAATATCTGTTAAGATTATTATTATCTTCACTGTGTTGTAACAACACATAAACTGACGAAATACAGACCAAGCGTCGCCGATCTTTAACGTAATATATCGTTATGAATGATGTAACTTGTTTATAAGTTGGCTCTGAGTTTGAAATTATTTCCATTGGGATTAATTAAGCTAAACTGATTAAAACATTAATAAATATTACATGAATTCTTAATGTGTATAATGCCCAAGCTTTAGTAAGAAACAAATTAGAAAGGACAACTCAATTTTAAAGAAAATTTGGAATGAGAATATCCTCCATTTTCTTTTTTTGAAAAGTTATTTAGCACATTTATACATTTGAAGAATATTATGTAAAAGGTTTTGTTTCAGAAAAATATCGCAGCTATAAAACATATGTTAATTATACACAAAAATAAGTTCCTCAGTGGGGCAGTAATAAGCTTATGGTCTTACAGTACTAGAATCTGAGATTTGATTCCACGTGGTGGACACAGTAGATAGCTAATGTGACAAATAAAACGATAATTGAAAAGAGTACATGTTAATTTAGAAAAAAATAATATATTACTTAGGCAAGACTAACAATAACTTATGATCAAAACATTTTACTTACGTGGATCAAGACTAGAAATCTCTAGTTTCTTTACTGGTGAATTTGTAGCACGTACAACATATGTTATGTAGTCGTCCTTTGATGCTCACTTTATGATTGAAAATTATGTTTTCATACATGTGAACTACCTATTTCCTGGACTTCTTTGTATTTGTTTGTTTCTCAATATTGCGCAAAGCTACACGAGGGCTACCTATGCTTGCCGTCCCTAATTTAGGACTGTAAGGCTACAAGGAAGGCAACTAGCCATCACCAGCCACCGCCAACTCTTGGGCTACTCTTTTGCCAACGAATAGTTGGTCTGACCGTAACTTATAACGCCCACACGGCTGAAAGAGCGAGCATGTTTGGTGCGACCGAAATTCAAATCCTCGACCCTCAGATTACGAATCGGACATCTCAACCAACATGGCCATGCCGGGCTCTCTTTGTATTTAATCTTCATTTGTATTAGTTTTTACCTGTGTATAACTATTTTTACTGCTGTTATGCATTTTCTTGTAGGATTCCATCAGAATGGGAGGGTTTATATCACAAGATATTTTCACTCTTTTTCTATTCACTGTGTCAAAGATACCTCAAAACTTTTAAAGGTATTTCACCGTTTATTGAAACCAGGTGGGTATTTTCTTGCTCTGGGTATATGTACAGAAGAATTGTTAAGCAGTTTAAAAGATATGTCAAAACTGCCGCAGTGGATTGAGTACATACAGGTGAGACAAAATAACTCTAAATCTGTTGACATTTTTCTGTGCCTTAAAGAACGTCTTCATAACAAACAAATAAAGCAATATTCTACATAAATATTGAATATTTTTCTGTGCCTTAAAGAACGTCTTCATAACAAACAAATAAAGCAATATTTTACATAAATATTGAATAAAATGTTATTCTAACGTATTTTACAATAAGTTCAGTAAATAGCTTGAGTGTATTAAGTTATATTAGTCAGAGGTTTGGATTTGTTGTTTAATGCAGTACTTCCTTTCGATTTTGTTTTAATTTAATTTGTTTGTCTCTATCAGTATTAATTTTTCTTCCATATATATATATATGTTCATATATATACCAATTAATATATTAATACATATATTATTCCAATTAATTAAGTCTAGTCAACACAACTTACCACTACTTCGTGAACTATTCTAATCGATGATTACTGCGACCGACTTCGTAGCGAGTCTGTAATATCAGAGGTTCGATTCCCCTCAGTCGACTCAGCAGATATTTCGATGTGGTATTGCTATAAGCGAACACACATCAGTTAATATTATAACTCAACATTGTTTTCCTGGTACGTAATTCCTCGGCTATCACCGACACAATGTTGATGTCTGTCCTAACATGACCGTGTTATTAAAGTAAACAAACTACATATAAACACTCAAGATATATAACGTAAAAGTGCAGTAATATTAAAGCAAATATGTATTTTTCTTTAACATTGTCATCCCTAAAGCGTTCTATATTTACAAAGTGTTTTTTGTTACTTTTAATTTCAAAATTAGGAACGGCTGACAAATAATAGTTCTCGGGTAATTTCGCACGGAAATAAACAACGTATTACCTTTTTATAATTGAAGAAGTGGAGAATTTCATCCAATTAACTACACTGTAAATAAGAAATGAGGTAGTGCGTCAAATTCAAACATTGTAATAGTTTTAGAGTGTTGTATTTAATAAAGCTAGGTGTTTTATCGAAAGCAACTAACAATAGGGTTGTTTTATTATTAGAAGTCTATTTGATAATAGCACTATGCTACATCAATTTTGTTCCTGAATAGTATGTGGTATTTATTAATTGCTTATGTTGTAAAAGTGCAGAAAATGGCCATTTTTCCCTTCAAACTTTGCTTTTGTGACCGTGATAATGAAATTTAGAAATTAACCTATTTTGTATGTTTAAACGGGCAAACTTGCACATTTTCATTTACATAAGGTCTGAAAGAATCAACTGATTTACATGTATTTATACTAAAGTTATACAAGAATGTTTAGATGTGAGTAGTTTTTCGAGATTTGCGACTGTAATGTAAATCACTTTCACGTATCAGTTGGCGTGGTTACAGGGAGCTAAGGTCACAAAAGTAATGACTGAAGAGAAAAATAGGTTTTTTTTTTTTCATTTACTTTAGGCATAAGCAATTGGGAAATAACAATTTCTGTCCAAAAACAAGAAAAAGTAAAAAATGTTGTTACATATTGTATTTAGTCTAAACAACTTTTTCTGACACGAGATAGATAATAAAAACATCTACTATTCACATACAATATCAGATAAATTATAAAAACGACGTTAAAACCTTTATTAACATAATAAAAACACTTTTTATTTGTATGTTTTAGTGAAATAACCATAATAATAATTTCTTCCTGAAGCTAAATAAGTTAAATAATATTTTATTTCTTTTATACGTTTTCTAAGCTAAATAATAAAACAGACGACTATAAAATCTATCATTTAGATGATGAAAATACATTCATGTGCTGTCAGCTAAAGAATATGTTGATGAGTTAAATTATTTTCATAAGATTAGATTTAATTTTTTCAGAATGTAGAAAACTTCTTTTGGGTAGCTTATGACTGCAGCGACCCTTATGGTACAACTAAGAAGCTAGCAGCTGAGTGTGGGTTTGATTCTGACTTCTTTGCCCTAACGCCCCAAACTCAAGTATTCAGTTCGAAAAGCCAATACATACGTAAGTATAATTAACAAATTATGAATCACCTATTGCTTGAGAAACTGAAAACAGCAAGGGCACTTGTGATTTAATCTAACCTAACCAGTATAATTTATTTCAAATTAGAACGTTGATTCCAGAAAACAAAACACACAGAAATATGTAACAATGTAAATTTTGAGACGTACTCTAGTTTATTTCATTTCATATAGTTTTTTCATTATATATATAAAACGCTACAAACACGAGGACACTCTTATAAGTTTCACTGTAATGGAAAAGAGTGGTAACTGTTGTTAAACGTAAGAGAATTAGTGATAAAGTAGAATAGTGTTGTGAATACATTTTGCGAACACTGATATTACATATTGTATTACCACTTTTGAATTAAAGTATTTGTATTAAGACGAAGCATTTACTTTGTAGTGAAATATGTTGTCACAATATATATATCCCAGCTCTTCTATAAAATACTTTCTTGTGAAACAAGGCGTTCTACCCGATCATATTAGAAACAACAAAATCTTCTGTTAAAATAATTTCCAACACATTTATACAATCGAAAGTTTGTTACGTTTCAGTATTACTTTCGGTTTGTAAGAACGTTCTTTTATTTAAACGTTTATATTTTAAGGTTTCTCATAGAACTAAATATTTTAATAAACAAATGAGCGTGTGAACCATCGTTGCGACTGTTTGGTGTATTATATTTTCAGACTGTCAATGGCATATATTTTCTCTTCCCTTATTTTTCAGCCCTCAAATATTTCACACCGCTGTTGTGTCTAGTGCACAATATATATTGTTATTGAAGGATCACAAGTGTGCAGAAAAACTTGATTAATATATTCACCATTAAGTTTAAATACCCGTTACTTCTATATTTGTCACTAGATTAAACTACTTGATGCTGACATATTTGCCAAATCACTTAATGATGATATACTTGCTAATAAGTTTAAATATTTAATGTTGACATATTTGCTATAAAATTAAAATACTTGATGTTTACAATTAGGTAAGTTAAAGTTTTTTGGCTCTTGATAAATTAATTTTTTATAGTTATCAACTTTATAATCTTTTGAAATTCCCTGCTTTATATATTGTACGAAAATAGAATGTTTGCACATTCATATTTCGTCAAAAATATATTATTAAATGATATTTCATGTTTATTATTTTTCATTTTGTAGAATTTTGTGAATCCATTATGCCTGAAGCCATCATTAAACGAATACCCTCAGAAAAGTTAGAGGATTTTTGGGCAGACTGGTGTGAAATGACTCAGAAGTGCAAAGTAAACTTTAGAGCTGATGGAACAGTTTTTAGAGAAGTAACAATGTTGGAAATGTGTCTAATGTTTAAAATTTAAAATGTGAATTTTTATCTCCTCATTTCATAACTAAACATATTTATATATATATATATAAATATATTATATAAAAGCACTAGAAAAAATATCCTTATGCTTAAACATTTATTGAAAATAACAACACACACATATCCAAAATCAAACTACCAAGAAGACGTAGGAAGGTGCAATAGTATTTTCTCTATATTTCACATTTTTGTTACAGCCTATATGACTAACGTCTTTATTAACAGAGTTGTGTTTTATTGGCTGGTTTTGATTGATATATCAATTGTTAGTGGTTTGAAGTAACAAGATTGAAATTCTTAATTAATTAATGAAAAACGAAAATAAGAAAGCTTCATAAATATTTACGTTGACTCTTCAGCTGTGAATTTTTGACTCATTTCTTCGAGAAGAAAGCATGTGGCTAGAAAGAATTTAATAGTCTTTATTATCACTAAATTAGCTACTTGATGAAAACTTGTCTCCTATACTTCAAATGAAATAAATATTTTTTTGATATTACATTTGTTTAATAAAGAGAATAAATTGGTATTATGCAAACAAGGTCGTATGTGTTGCATCGGAATAGCATTCTGTAATTTTTAAGTTTCGAATAAACATTTTGTTAGGATACATCTTAGTTATGTCCTTTGATATGTAATATTGCGTTATTTACAAATTACATTTCATCACACATAAACACGTGCGTTGGAAACTTTTCAGTTGACAATTTTTAGGTCTTTCAATGACAAATTCCGCTGTAGTTCATGTATTAGAATACTTAAAGTATCGAATTAAACTGGAGTTATCGCTGTTGTTCAGTATCAAAGGCTGCTACAGTTAATATATTAACTTCAAGAATCAGTTCTAAAGCTATTTTTAAAAACGTTCCGGTGAATTTATTTTGCGAGTTCGCAAAACATTATTGAGATTTTGCTATGTTGCTACCACTAGATCGCCCTGTTGCAGCATAATATATCATAAACTGTCCCAAACTAAGCCATTAACATTATTATAAAAAAAACACACAAAAAATTGACTATTTTGACATTTTGAAAGGTATAACTTTTATTATTAGATGCAGTTTAATTACCATCTGTCTATATATTTATTATCACAGAATCAGGTACTTGATGGAAAACTGTTTCCTGTACTTCAAATAAAAATATTTTTAAAACGGCATTTGTTTAAAAAAGAAAATAAATTACTGTTATTCAAACAACATATCATTAAATTGTAGCAGAAAATGTCTGAAATGAAACCTTGGGTCATTTACATTTAAAAACTGATTACATTGTATTTGTAAAATTAACTTTTTACACATTCATTTTCAAATGAAAAGATTCCGTTTTCCATATCAGTTGCTTGGTTCAGTTTCCAGAACACCTAGACTAAAAATGCTCTATTGCGAATGTTATCTGCTGAATATTTATTTACATGGAAAAGGGGAGATCATGTTATTGCAATCGAATGTTTGAATGACTTCTGTAGCAAAACTATCACAATATCAATAATCAAACCTATAGATATAACCAACAGATTTTTATTGAGAAGGAAACATTTGTAAAGTGTTAAAAGTTTTAAATAAACTGGAAGAGTACATCTCATTAACTTGTTCAGTTTGAAGGCCCGACATGGCAAAGGCGTTCGAAAAGAAAACCATAGTGAAAAACTTGCAGAGTTAAAATATTTTTATTGGTAAACACGAAAGCAAAGTTCGGGCAACAGCCGTTCATCGGGTTTCTAGTGTAAATAAAACTGTTCAACAGTTAATTATTATTATTATATTAATTTATCCGTTTACCTTACTGTTAACAGGTAGTAAATTATACCATAGCATGTTGCCTTTCAAGACATAGGCGTGTTATTATTTATTGGTTATGTTAGAAAGAGAATGTTCACAATCAAGCTTTTAGATAAAAATTGTGATAACATTAAAAACAAAAACCATTATATGCAGTGAGGCTTTATGAAAGATAAAAGAAACATGCGTCATTTTACTGCGTGATGTATTGTTGATGTCATAATACAAGTACAGTCATGATATAGATACCAAAAGTGTCTCAAGGGGTTCTTATTATCTAGTTCTTTTGTATAGATAAACGTACGTTAACATTTATCTCTGTATGCGAATGAGTGAGTACAGTTTCTGTAATCTGGGCGGAAAATGAGAATTGTTTGGTTTTTTTCTGTTTTTTGTTTAGTTTGAAAGGAAAATTCGGTATTTGTTTCAATACCAATAGTGAGTTTTCAGCTTTCGTAACTTATTTTCATATTATAATGTTAATACACTCGAAATTAAGATCTTAAGGTGCATTATATAGATAAAGAGGTCTTACGGATGACCATTCGACACCAAGAAGCTCAGTCGATAAGTTTGACTGAAATGGTGCCGAATACATTATCGGAAAATAGACATCATGGCCATGGACAACGTTTACCAAATAGAGAAAAACAAAAGAATGTTTATAATTCGTTTTTCTGCAAACAAAATCATGATAAACAATTTAAATTAAAAATTCAAGCAACAGAAAAGATGCTGTTATAAAAAATATTGGTTTTAGTAACAAACTTTATTAATACAGTGTTTTTATTTCTTTTTCACTACTGACTAAAATACTTCACTGTTTGTTACTTTTTTTGGGTCAACATGGTTAATTTAATAAGTAAATGCACGTACTATTAAAGCTACAGTAATAATAGGTGTTAGGCCTAATTAGAGTTTACACATTAGATATGGTTTGGTTTGTTTTTATTTCGTGAAAGCAACTCGAGGGCTATCTGTGCTAGCCGTCCCTAATTTAGCAATGTAAGACTAGAGAAAAGTCTTTCTAGTGATCAATAACCACCGCCAACTCTTGGGCTACTCTTTTATCAACGAATAGTCGGATTGAACATTACACGATAACGCTCCCACGGCTGAAAGGGTGAGCATGTTTAGTGCGACGGGGATTCAAACCAATGACTCTCAGATTACGAACCGGATGCCTTAACTACCTGGCCATACCGGGCCGTTGCACGTAGGCTATCTCTATTAGCCTTCCCTAATTTAGAAGTGTAAGACTAGAGGAAAAGCAGCTGGTCATCACCACCCACGGCCAAATCTTGAGCTACTCTTTTACCAACGAATAGAGGGACTGACCGTCACATCATAACGCCCCCTTGGCTGAAAGAGCGAGCGTGTTTGGTGTGACGGGGATTCGAAACCACGACTCTCTGATTACGAGTCGTGTCCCTTAACCACCTGGCCATGTTAGGTCCATCAGATTTGGAGTTATAAAGAATGTCCAAACAAACATTTTCTAACACTATTAAAGTATGTTTGAGAAAGGTAGTTGTCTAACATTACAGGCAGTTAAATTATTGTGCCTTATAAAAATTACTGGATTGTATGTTTTAAATCACATGTTTTGTAAAAAAAATAGCATACTTTATACAACTAAGTGTAAAAAAAATATTTTTTTAATTTTTCAAGTAGGTAGTGCACAAGTTTAAATAATAATTTCTTCAATAAAATTGTAATTATTAAAAAGTTATACCTTAACTACTCTCATATAACAGTTTTGAACTTTCAAATATTAAGTGACACCCTATTAAAATGTTCCCAACTATTACTTCAATAGATATTATTAAAAGCTTTGCATTTCAATAAGTGCATTCTAAAACGGAATTTCTAATCTACTTCAAACCCCCTTAGCACTTTAAATTTTTAATTGCAGTAAGTTAATATTAACAACAATTAATTATTCTAAACTACAGTATCGCTCGGCATGGCCAAGCGCGTAAGGCGTGCGACTCGTAATCCGAGGGTCGCGGGTTCGTGTCTGCGTCGCGTCAAACATGCTCAACCTCCCAGCAGTGGGGGCGTTACAATGTGAAGGTAAATCCCACTATTCGTTGATAAAAAGTAGCCCAAGAGTTGGCGGTGGGTGGTGAAGACTAGCTGCCTTTCCTCTAGTCTTACACAACTAAATTAGAGACGGCTCGCTGCAGCGGGCTTACAACCTACTCACTTTAATACCTGTTGAAGAATCCGCAAACCATTGTGGCCCTACGTTCCTTGATGGAATCTCATGGTGAATGAAGGAATGAGAAACTACAGTATTAGTTTTAACGATATTAGTTTCATTTTCAGAAGATAGTTTATTTCCTGGTGTGTGGTCATGATAACAAGGAGCTGTTTTTATTGGACATAAACTCGTAATCACACAGTTACCTTCAATCAATTGTAAAAAACACTGATGATAAAAACAGCGCGTTTAAAATTTTGCACACTGAACAAAAGACGAAAATTTATATTAAAATACTACTCTTGGAGAATACCTGAAAGTAAATTATGTAATAAGGCGTCTTAGCATAATAAGACATTTAAAGACAAATTTGTGGCTTAGTTTCGCAAACTGTAGAGAAAAGTTTCAAATAAAAACAACACTGATTGTTTTAAAGTTGTATGCAGGGTCTATCGCAGGGATTCGAACCTTTGTAACTCCTTTAACTTATAGCTTTCTTATCCGGTATATATATTTTCGAGCTTAGCTTTATAAGAGGGCCTAGCATGGCCAGGTGGGTTAAGGATTTCGACTCGTAATCTAAGGATCGCGGGTTGGAATTTCCGTCGCACAAAACATGCTCGTCCTTTCAGCTGTCAGGGCATAAATATGTGACGGTCAATCCCACTATTCGTTGGTAAAAGAGTAGCCCAAGAGTTGGTCGTGGGTGGTGATGACTAGCTGCCTTCCCTCTAGTCTTATACTGCTAAATTAGGGACGGCCAGCGCTGATAGCCCTCGTGCAGTTTTGCACCAAATTCAAAACAAACCAATTAACTCTGCTAATGAAACTAACATTAAATAAATAATAGAATATAACTCAACGATATGTAAAAAAATACCTCTCTTGTTCATGCATTACTGACATAAAATAATAAAATCAGTAATAGCGACAAAACGTGCTCTAGCCTTCAGGTGTTTTTAATTAATTTTAATTTGTCCATTAATTATTTCGAAATCAAAAGCGTTTGCAAACAGCACTTAGAACCAAGCTTTAGCTTCACACGTGTGTAACTCAGTTGGCTAGTTCTGATATTGAACGAAATGGTTTTTGTGTCGCTCCTATATGAAATACGGAAATATATTTAAGTTACTATTTTTGCTTGCCTACAGCTTTAAATACGTTAGGGAATAATTAAAATAGGGGAAAATGTTTTATTGATATGGCAACAACTAGAAAATAATAAAAGTAATTAGAAGCTATGATTCCACTGGTAATGAATGATTGATACTTTTGTACGTTATACCCAAACCAATTCGACTGTTAACTTACTGAATTATTAAAAATGTATTTATAACAAGATACGGACCTTGTTTTGCATAATAATGGCGTTAGACTACTTCCGTTTCTATTTTAATTTCGCGCAAAGCTACTTGAGAGCTGTATGCACCAGCCGTCCAAATTTAGCAATCTAAGACTAGAGAGAAGGCAACGCGTATAAAGTTTTACACTTTTTGTTACAGTTATCATCTCAACTTTCTAGAGATGTTGCACCAATGTAGTTGTTAGAAAGATCGAATGTTTACATGGCCAATTGGTCCTTACATGAGTACCATAGTTACAATACACTATATGATTATTACGAGCTTATAACCACCAGATTATTTTGCTTGAGGGATCTTCGTATCATGTTTGGCCCATATAAAAATGATATATTAATATTTTCAGTTGATATATTTGACTCGCCGCATGTTCTCCATCTTATAAAATAATACATTTCAGAACTGCCTCAGTACATGTTGTATTGTCATTGTATTTCAATCTTTAAACTGCTTAATAACCTTAACGAATCTCTGGATGCTTTTTGCATGCCTCACGTGGTTATAACGTGTTTGTTATTTCCTTACATCTTCTATCAGTTTGATACCAGTAACCTATATCGACACTGTTTTTCTTAATCCGTTTGAATGATGTAACTTCGAGAATCTTTAGGTGGTACTTATTTATTTATTCATTTTTTGTCTGGTTGAATGCGCGAATGCATTGCGCATTCGTGTTTTTTCCTACAAAGATCTCGTGGAAGAATCATACGAATATTCACCAGTGCATGATACACCTCTTGACGTTTTCGTGCCCTTTCCCACTCAGTAATGATACACGAAGAGTAGCCACATTTTTTAAGTGATTAAATGCTTTTCTAAAGAAATGTCAATAAAAGAGACACGTTCCTCGGCTCAATTACAGTATATGTGGTACATTTGTGGATCTCAACGAGTAAAGTATTTTGATAGGGTTGTGTAAAGGTACGTATTTAGCACAAAGAATAAATACATATTGAATCTCTCCGCAATGTTTAAACATTTGGTGTTATTTGTTTTCTGAAGGTTTTCACTAGTATACGTGAACCACTTGGGATCAACATGTGGTTTGATGTTACAAGATATTTTCTGCAGTGTTTCCGTACATTCTATTGATAGTATATCTTCTTCGTAATATCTGCGTTTCAAAGGTTATTTTTCCAATGTTTTCCCATGGATGAAATCAAACACTTTATCAGTTCTACCTACACATGGATACGTCTGCTATTCTTTGTTTCGTACCTTGCGAGTAGATATGGCAAATGGAGATATTTGTTAAATGTTACTCATAGCCGATTAACACCTGTAATGTCGATTATTAATAATCCAGTATGACAACACCTGTTTTGTTCATTTTTAATAATCCAGTATTATAACACCTGTATTGTTTATTACTAATAATCCTGTATGACAACATCTGTATTATCGATTTTTAACAGTCCAATATGACAACACCTGTATTATCGATTATTAATAGTCCAATATGACAACACCTGTATTGTCGATTATTGATAATCCAATATGACAACACCTGTATTGTCGTTTATTAATAATCCAATATGATAACACCTGTATTGTTGATTATTAAAAATCCAATATGACAACGTCTGTATTGTCGATTATTAATAATCCAATACGACAACACCTGTAATGTTTATTATTAAAAATCCAATAGGACAACATCATTATTGTCGATTATTAATAACACAGTATGATAACACCTGTATTGTCGATTATTAATAATCCAGCACGATGACACCTGTATTGTTGATTATTAATAATCCAGTATGACAACACCTGTATTGCTGATTATTAATAATCCAGTATGACAACACCTGTATTGTTGATTATTAATAATCCAGTATGATAACACCTGTATTGTTGATTATTAATAATCCAGTATGACAACACCTGTATTGTTGATTATTAATAATCCAGTATGATAACACCTGTATTGTTGATTATTAATAATCCAGTATGACAACACCTGTATTGTTGATTATTAATAATCCAGTATGACAACACCTGTATTGTTGATTATTAATAATCCAGTATGACAACACCTGTATTGCTGATTATTAATAATCCAGTATGATAACACCTGTATTGTCGCTCTACAAACTCCATTTTCTTTTTCCTTTTACCTGTGTAGCCTATCTGAACACAGAATTGTGGATAAATATAACATTCAGTGATGACGAGAAAACCCACTTGTGGAGAACAATATATATGTAAAAACGTCTGGTATGGATAGAGAACGTACTATGTAAAGGAGCGAACAACATTTCGATCATCTTATGTATGTAACCATTATGTCTGAGCTAACATACGTTACACCACTATTAACGGTAGAAACTCATATGATCGTAAAGAAACAAAAAAACACTAGAAAAACTAAGATGTAAACAACAGAAAAGACACCAACATGACAAACCTCATAATTAACAGATGCGACCGACAATTAAACTCAGACGAGGTACATCTACTCAACAAAGTCTCAACTTCGCAATAGCACCCAGATACATCCCAACCTTAGAAATTAAAACATGTTTTGAAGACTTGTGTTACTTTCTATAGAAAACAAAAACAAGAAAACAACCGAAAGCAATCAACAGAAATAAGACAACTTGCCCTTGTAAAGTTTAAATTATCGTCTTTCTAATGACATTAAGAGGTAAGACCATCATTAACACAGTGGATTTTTTGGATGATCTTCTCTCTTTCCTAACCAAAATCATCAGCGCTTGATTCGTAATCTGAGAGTCACAGGTTCGAATCGCCGTTACAACATGCATGCTTACCCTTTAAGGTCTGGTAGAGTTATTATGTTACCGTCAATTCCACCATTCGTTGCTGAGAGAATAGAACAAGAGTTGACGATGGGTGGTGGTGACTGGGTGACTTCCTTCTAGTCTTACACTGCTAAATTAGCAACGACTTGCATAGATAGCCATCGTGTATCATTGCGCAAAATTAAAATACAAACAAACCAGAACCACCAATTTTTAGATGGAGGTAATACTATAGTTTGTATTTTACACAATTGCTTAGTAACTTTTAAACAATCTGCTACATTGGACGACACTGAAGGTTTGTCTCTTCGAAACGTCCTATGTGCTTTGGCTCCATCGTTTGAAAATTCTTGAACGCGGAATGTTTTTTCTTGGAAAAAAGGATGAGTCATGCTCCTCAGGTCGTAATTCTATCCGTGGTGGACAGAAAAAGCTATTGTACTAAGAGATGAAATATCTAAAGTCCAATCCATTAATTAAATAATTTAAATGTATCAAAGTAAGTAACCAAGTTTTAAATTTTAGTTTCTTTGTTATTATTGTATAAATAAATATTACATTGAGTAAATGTTACGAATATTTCATTACGTCTAACGAAGAATAGGATATTTAATTGTTTGTTATGAAGTTAGTTGTGAGGGGTATGAGTTAAAATTGAGAGAAGTGAATCAGTTTCTAAAGAACTAGGAAATAACAGTACTTAAGTTATAACAAACGTATCTTAAGAAATCATATTTTTAACATCGATCAAATATTCTGTATGGTGACGTCAGCACGACGTCGCATGAGTCAGAAAAAAATTCTTCCAATTAACTGGCAAGACGTATATAAATAAAACAAAGTTACGTAGCTATTCTTTTAAGAAAAAAATATCACGTGAAGTATTTTCATTGGTGGATTTAGTATTTTCTTGTTGAAAGAAGTTCACAAACATTCATTTCAACATTTTTCACATATACCTTCCTGACCTTCCCTTATTTTTAAACAAGAAAATTGTGGTACTTTTGATGAATATATGGTGACATAATTTGAGCTATATGTTTTGACAAGTTGCTTATTGTTTATGACAAACAGAATTCTTTGTAAAATTAGGTTTTATTTTAGATCTCATTAAAATATAAAAGACATTAAAAGAGTTTCGTTTCTTCGAGTTTGCCTCCTTGTAACACAATAATATGTATAAGGGCTTCAAAACATAAACTATATTTTAATTCTCGTGATAGGCAGAGAACACATAGCCAATTGTGCAACTTAATGCTTAATTACAAAGAAATAATGTGTCTTTGCTCTAAAACAAATTAAAAATATCACTGTGATAAATGAAGTAAAATGATCAACAACAAACCAAACCATTTAAAGTTTATCTTTCTTTATAAAAAGGTTTACGTAACACTGACTCAAAGTATACACGACGTTTAATGAAACTTAAGAATATAACTAATTTCTAATCTTCAATCTAAGATTTTCAACAGAAGCATATCTATCAGTGATAATCAAATAGAAACGAGATACTACTTACGAAAGATGCTTACGTAAATAATTACAAAAAAAAATAACTCATGTTTCGTGGTGAAGACATTTATTTTATGGTCAGCCATCTTGAATTTCAATATTTCTTAATTTTTATTTTACTCTTTTTGTTCTACTCGAAATAGATTTTAGCGTTGGAAGTTCACAGACATCCAACTGCACCTTTGAGAAACTATAAAGTTTATAACGGTACTTGTTGAAAACTGAAATGTGATAACGTGATCTTATTATCACAGCATGATAGGCTCTGGATCAGCAAATTAGAAAGAGGGGCAGATTGCACATCCATAGCCTATATATTCTTATAAAGAACTCACACGTTTGTGAACAACTCTTCTGAAATTCTTCAAGACTCAGAAGGTGTACAAGGTAGGAGTAGTATTATATCTGAAGTCATATTTGATAGTGTCTTTTATATATTTGATATAGTATCAGTGATATCACAGCAACTTCTAACTTAGGACAAAGATCTATTGTAACGTAATCTGCCTTTAGTGCTTCATAAGTTCAATAATACTGCATGTATTAAATCGTTACGTTGATTTGAAACATATCATATAACCACGGTTTTAACAGAAGCATGAACAATAATCGATTATTTTCTATGACTATTAGTTTTTTAGATATTCAATAAATATGTTGATTTTAAACATATCTTTTAACTATAGCAAACTCTTAAACAAATATTTTCGATAAAAACTCAAACAATGAAATTGTTCCTATATTTGTTTATATCATTTGTTATGAAAAACGTTTGTTTTTTCTTATAGAAGTTACGTGATTTTACTGTAGCCTTTGTATGACGTTTTTAGAGATATTTGTTTGTTTGTTGGTTCCTATGTTTCACGAGGCACGAGGAGTTTTAAAATACTGCTCTTAAAAGCTGCCATTTTGAAATTATTGAGAAGTTTGAAAAGTAAAGTAAAACATTTTTATTTCTTCGTCGTTTGTACTAAAGCAAGCTTTACAATGTGTATTGTGTGTGACACTTGTTCTTTACAATGTGTATTGTGTGTGACACTTGTTCTTTACAATGTGTATTGTGTGTGACACTTGTTCTTTACAATGTGTATTGTGTGTGACACTTGTTCTTTACAATGTGTATTGTGTATAATACTTGTCCTTTCAAATTATTAAAATAATAATTATAAATAAGCAGCTTTATTCGCAATTTTCAAAATGCGATACATTTTAAGAAATAGTTTGTTACTCGTATAATCGCCCCTCGATAGTACAACGGTAAGTCTACGGAGTTACAACGCTAAAATCAGAAGTTCGATTCACTTTGGTGTGCCCAGCAGTTAGCTCGATGTGGTTTTGCTATGAGAAAAGCACACAAACCTACAACTCTTAGCTGATAGCATAATTGTTAATATTATAATTGTTCAGGAACTGAAATCATGGAAAACATTTCAATTAAATGTATTAAAATGATAAAGTGTGTCTTGTCTGTCCATAGACATCAGTTTCCGTAGTGACACCAGGAGGGTAAATAGTTCAAATTTAGCCACATGAAAACATGCTGAAAAAAAGATAAATTTCCTTTGTTGGGTCACCAGACAAAGCATAATTCCGTCCTCTCTGTTAGCCTTAAACCAACACATTCTTTAAGTTGTGTTCGGATCTTTTCATACAACCAAAAGCGAGTTATAACACCTAGTATGTTTTAATTTCTTCTGAGAGTCCATAGAATATGTCATCCAGCAATACTTCAATATGATCTTAAAATTATTCTATATTTTCAAAGAACTCCACATTTCACAATATTTCACTTCAACTCGCTGTCATAGAGCAATGAAAGCCTGATCCATAAAGACAGGATAAAATTAACAAACAACATTACGAAATATATTTATATTGGCAACAACACAAATACAGAACCCCTAAAAGATAGCTTTAGAACTACATAGTGAACATTTTTAACAGTAAGCTAACTTAAACACTTGTGAAAAATGTTATATAAATGAAACCGGAAGAAGTGTTGAAACATACACATAAACACATTAATTATGGAAAGGTTGACAATGCTTGTTTTTGTATGAAATATTCTGTCATCCAACTGATCGGAAACCAAGAATATCTTATTTATTTTATTAATCCAGTGACCATGAAAAACTGAATGGTTAAAATTGTCTGAATGAGAAAGTTGTTTAATTTGAACGCCTTCCAAAAGATCACTTTAAGCTAAACAGCTTTGAGACCTCCTGTGTTCTCAAATAAAGTCAAAGTTCTGGGACTACGTAGAGGTTTATATGTTGACTACAAGTATTGTTTTCTTACCAACAGACGACATGAGACTAAAAAGGTAAACACAGATATTTTGAAACTAGTTTTTTTTTTTTAAATATCAAGACATTTCTAAAAGTTTGTTACATAAAGCTCTGAACACTTACCGCAAAGCTCAGACTTTACTGTAAGATAAAGAAACGAACTGAAACTGAGATTAACTTTTATATTTCAACGAAAAAACCCTGTTTTTACCTATCATCGTGTCTCTGAATATTACGTTATGGAGAGTAGCTTGTTTGTTTTCAATTTCGCGCAAACCCACATGAGGGTTATCTGCGCTGGTCGTTCCTATTTTAGTAGTATTAGAGGGAAGGCATCTAGTCGTTACCACCCGCCACCAACTGTTGGACTACTCTTTTACCAACGAATAGTAGATTGGGCGTCACATTATAACATCCACACGGCTGAAAGAGAGAGAATGTTTGGAACCCGTCACCCTTAAATTACGAGTGGAGTGTTTTAACCACCTGGCTATGCCGGGTTTTTTAGAATAGTAAGGTACGTGATTTGTATAAATAATAGAAAGCTTAAATATTTCTATCTTTAGCATTTGTTCAAACACCTGATGAATTTTCGTGAAACTATTCAGATACATTCCTAGATTAATGTTGAAGTGTCTAATTTGATTTTTTTTTCTATTTTAGGATCCCCTACTTTCTCCTCTTCAGTAAGTCTGTGAGCTTTTAATGCTAAAAAGTCGACCTTATATAATTGCAGTAGACAGAGAACAAATAGTTCTTTATGTGGTTTTATGCTTAAAAGCAAATAAACAAATAAAAAAACTATCTTAGCCTTCACATCAAAACGATTTTAAAAACAAATTTCTAACAATATCTCTTCTGAACAAGCACTTACAATGTTGTATCTTATAATCATCTTTTAGAAAACATGTTAGTTGGCAGAGCTAAATAAAGATATCTATATGAAACATAAACGTTTTAAGTGTTTACCCTATAAAGTAGATTTAGTTTGTTTCATTTATTTGTTCAATAATCTAACCTTAAGGAAGAAGTCAGTTTAACTTGCTTTTAATACTTTTATTATTTGAAAATAGTTCATATGTATATTATGTCTTCAGGTTCAATGATATGTTTGTGATAATAGATTTATTTTAGAGTTTAGATTGTTGTTGGCTTTCTAATTTGTAATGGTGTTTATTATAAGACTAGAATAATAGCACGCAAATTAATTAAATCAAATATATTTTAGCATGAATCCATTAGTAGATCAGTATATATCCAGGAGGCCATCAATGAATTTGGACTGGATTAATTCCAAACTGCCTTTTCATAAAGCACGAATGACTTGGTCAAAAGAGGAGAATATCTTAGATTTCGGTTGTGGTCCAGGAACAATAACTCGAGATATATTGCTACCACAATGTGTCAATTTGAAGAAACTTATCGGTGTTGACATCCAACCAGTGTTTGTTGAATACGCCAAGAAGACATTCAACCATGAAAAGATTGAATACCGAGAGATAAATTTAATGCAGAGGTAATGTTATTATAATAATACATCATCATCATACAATAATGGAACTCTTGTTTATATGATATTGAAAAAACTTTTCTATTACGCGACCTGCAACCCCAACTTCGAGAAATTTTTATTCTGTTCACATGCAGGTTTGCAACAGGAGTCACGATTTTTCTGTTTCGACTACGTTTCCAGTCACGGATAATTTTATTTTTCTCCTTTTTCAGGGTGCAGATATGACGTCATGAAGACGTCACACACGGATCTAATGCACCAGCGCCACGGGTAATCTGGTAGTTATTATAATACCTAAACTGTTTTTTACCTAACTGTACAAGTATCATCACTTTAAGAATCATCACGCTCGGCCCGACATGATCAGGTGGTTAGGGTACCCAAATCGTAACCTAAGGGTCACGGGTTTGAATTCCCATCACCACAAATATACTCGACCTTTCAGCAGTAGGAGCATTATAATATAACGTTCAATCCCACTAATCATTAGTAAAATAGTAGCCCAACATTTGGCCATAGGTGATGATGACTAACTGCTTTTCCTCTAGTCTTACACTGCTAAATTAGGGACGGCTAGCGCAGATATCCCTCAAGTAGCTTTGCACGAAATTCTAAACAAACCAAACTTAAACTGCAGTGAAACAAGATAAATTAGATTATCCTAGCATAGTTGTTTTTCATGATTTTTATGCTAAGATACGAGACTTTCCAGACGTTCTTGCAATTGCTGTTTAAATTTAGAAGTTTATAAGACGGGTATGCTTGTAATCTGAAAAAAAATCGATAGAAGAAAACTGAATCTCGTGTAAGAAAAATTTTGTAACAACAAAAATGTTTCACAAATTAAACGTGTTCGTTTTACTATGTATCAGAATTAACATGATTGAGGAAATTTTGAAATTTGAATTATAACATTATTAAAATATTTCACTTTTCCTCCTGTTGCTGATTGTGGTTTCTAGGAATTTGTATTTATTACGTGAAACAGAGCGAAATAGGAAATTTGTGGGATTACTGTTTTGAGCTAAATTATATTAAAGTTAATCCAGCTCAGGAGTTAACCATCCAGAGTGTCACAATTAATACATTTAATTGAACTTAGGGGTTAACCATCCAGAATGTCACAATTAATACAGTTAATTGAACTTAGGGGTTAACCATCCAGAATGTCACAATTAATACAGTTTATTGAACTTAGGGGTAAACCATCCAGAATGTCACAATTCAGAAGAAATTTTGCTCCCTTGTGGCACAGCAGTATGCCTATGGACTCACACCACCAGAAACCGGGTTCCGATACCCGTGATGGACAGAGCACGGATAGTTCATTGTATAGCTTTGCGCTTAATTCCAAACAAACGAACAAACATTACAATTTTAATACTATTAATACCAGAGCTCATTCGGCTGCTGGACATGTAGCACAAAATATTTCGGTAAAAACCTAATTATATCAGTCATTTATGAGACATCAGTTGTTATGGATTGTATTGGCTTCTGTACCGTTCTGGGTTGCATGCCCAGGCGACCCGATGAACTCTGGTCTTGTTTGTTTGTTTTTTAATTTTGCGCAGAGCTGCACGAGGGTTATCTGCACTAGCCGTCCCTAAGTTAGCAGTGTAAGACTAGAAGAAAGGCAGTTAGTCATCATCACCGCCAACTCTTGGGCAACTCTTTTACCAACGAATAGTAGGATAGACTGCCACATTAAAAAGACTCCATGGCTGAAAGGGCGAGCATGTTTGATGTGACAAGAAATCGAACCCACAACCCTTAGATTACGAATCTAGCGTCCTAACCACTTGGCCATACGAAACCTTTTGGTAGTGATCAAAATAACTAGTTAATAGTGGCTTGCGGCACATGAGGTGAATAGTTGAAATCTGCTGTTTACTTGTATATAGCCAGAAGAAATATCTGTTAAGATTATTATTATCTTCACTGTGTTGTAACATCACATAAACTGACGAAATACAGACCAAGCGTCGCCGATCTTTAACTTTATATATCGTTATGAATGACGTAACTTGTTCATAAGTTGGCTCTGAGCTTGAAATTATTTCCATTGGGATAAACTAAGCTAAACTGATTAAAACATTAATAAATATTACATGAATTCTTAATGTGTATAATGCCCAAGCTTTAGTAAGAAATAATTAGAAAGGATAATTCAATTTCAAAGAAAACTTGGAATGAGACTATCCGCCATTTTTTTTGAATAGTTATTTAGCACATTTATACATTTGAAGAATATTATGTAAAAGGTTTTCTTTCAGAAAAATATAGCAGCTATAAAACATGTGTTAATTATACACAAAAATAAGTCCCTTAGTGGGGCAGTGGTAAGTTTACGGACTTACAGTACAAGAATCCGGGATTTGATTCCACGTGGTGCACACAGTAGATAGCTTAGTGTGACTTTGCTCTAAGACAAATAAAACGATAATTGAAAAGAGTACAGGTGAATTTAGAAAAAGATTATATACTATTTAGGCACAACTACCCATAACTTCTGATCAAAGCATTTTACTTACGTAGATCAAGACTAAAAGTCTCTAGTTTATTTAGAGGTGAATTTGTAGCACGTACAACATATGTTATGTAGTCATCCTTTGGTAGTCACTTTAGGATTGAAAATTATGTTTTCATACATGTAAACTACCTATTTCCTAGACTTCTTTGTATTTGTTTGTTTTTCAATTTCGCGAAAAGCTACACGAGGGCTACCTATGCTAGCTGTCCCTAATTTGAAGTTTAAGACTAGAGGGGAGGCAGCTAGTCATCACCACTCACTACCAGCTCTTGGGCTACTCTTTTACTAACGAATAGTATGATTGATCGCAACATTATAGCGCCCTCACGGCTGAAAGGGCAAGTAGGTATGGTGCAACCGGGATTCGAACCCCCGACCCTCAGATTACGAGTGGAATGCCTTAGCCCACATTGCCATGCTGGGCCCTCTTTGCATTTAAGTTTCATTTCTATTAGTTTTTACCTGTGTAGAAATATTTTTACTGCTGTTTTGGATTTTCTTGCAGGATTCCACCAGAATGGGAGGGGACATTTCACAAGATATTCTCGCTCTTTTCTATTCACTGTGTCAAAGATACCTCAAAACTTTTAAAGGTCTTTCATCGTTTATTGAAACCAGGTGGTTATTTACTTGCATTGGGTATATGTACAGAAGAATTGTTAAGCAGTGTAAAAGATATGTCAAAACTGCCACAGTGGATGGAGTACATACAGGTGAGGCCAGATAACTCTAAATCTGTTGACATTTTTTCTGTGCCATAAAGAACGTTTTTATAACAAACAAATTTTATTGAATAAAATATTATTCTAACGTATTTTACAATAAGTGCAGTAAATAGTTAGAGTGTATTATGTTATATTAGTCAGAGGTTTGGATTTGATATTTAATGCAGTTCTTCCTTTCGATTTTGTTTTAATTTACTTGGTTTGTCTCTATCAGTATTAATTTTTCTTCTCTCTCTCTTTATATATACATATATATGTATCAAAGGTGAACAATATATTTTACTTGGAATAATATTATTAGAATTAAATAAGTCTAGTCAACACAACTTACCACTCCTTCGTGAACTATTTTCTACTCCATGATTACTGCGACCGACTTCGTAGCGAGTCTGTAATATCAGAGGTTCGATTCCCCTCGGTCGACTCAGCAGATATTTCCATGTGGTTTTGCTATAAGAGAACACACACAGTTATTAATACAACCAACACATACTTTAACTCAACATTGTTTTTTTGGTACGTAAGTCCTAGGCTCTAAGCTGCACAATATTGATGTCTATCCTAACATGACCGTGATATTAAAGTAAACGAACTACAAATCAACACTCAGGATATATAAAGTAAAAGTGCAGTAATATTAAAGCAAATATGTATTTTTCTTTAACATTGTCTCCCTAAAGCGTTCTACATTTACAAAGTGTTTTTTATCACTTGTAATTTCAAAATTAATAACGGCTAACAAATAATAGTTCTCGGGTAATTTCGCACGGAAATAAACAACGTATTACTTTTCTGTAATTGAAGAAGAAGATAATTTTATCCAATTAATTACACTGTAATTAAGAAATGAGGTAGTGCGTCAAATTCAAACATTGTAATAGTTTTAGAGTGTTGTATTTAATAAAGCTAGGTGTTTTATCGAAAGCTTCTAACAATAGGGTTATTTTAATATTATTTAATTAATGATTAGTCTACACAACTTTTTCTGACATTAGATAGATAATAAAAACATCTACCATTCGTATAGAGTATCAGATAAATTATAAAACCCACGTTAAAACCTTTAGTAAAATAACAAAAACAGTTTATATTTATATGTTTTAGTTAAATAACCATAATAATAATTTTTTCATGACGCTCTATTAGTTAAATAATATTTTTTTGTAATTTATACGTTTTATAAGTTAAATAATAAAACAGACGACGCAAAAATCTACCATTTAAATGATGAAAATATATTAATGTGCTGTCAGCTAAAGAATGTGTTGATGAGTTAAATTAATTTCAAAATATTAGATTTAATTTTTTCAGAATGTAGAAAACTTCTTTTGGGTAGTTTATGACTGCAGCGACCCTTATGGTACAACTAAGAAGCTAGCAGATGAGTGTGGGTTTGATACTGACTTCTTTGCCCTAACGCCTCAAACTCAAGTATTTAGTTCGAAAAGCCAATACATACGTAAGTATGATTAACGAATTATTGCTTTAGAAACTGAAAACAGCAAGGGCACTTAACTTGTGATTTAGTCTAACCTAACCAGGATAATTTATTTCAAATAGGAACATTGATTCCAGAAAACAAAACACACAGAAATACGTAACAATGTAAATTTGGAGACGTACTCTAGTTCATTTCATTTCAAATAGTTTTTTGTTATTATATATATAAAACGCTACAAACACGAGGACACTCTTATAAGTTTCACTGGAATGGAAAAGAGTGGTAACTGTTGTTAAACGTAAGAGAATTAGTGATAGAGTAGAATAGTGATGTGAATACATTTAGCGAACACTGATATTACATATTGTATTGGGCTCGGCATGGTCTAGCGTGTCAAGGCGTGCGACTCGTAATCTGAGGGTCGCGGGTTCGAATCCTCGTCGCGACAAACATGCTCGCCCTTTCAGCCGTGGGGGCGTTATAATGTGACGGTCAATCCCACTATTCGTTTGTAAAAGAGTAGCCCAAGAGTTGGCGTTGGGTGGTGATGACTAGCTGCCTTCCCTCTAGTCTTACACTGCTAAATTAGGGACGGCTAGAGCAGATAGCCCTCAAGTAGCTTTGTGCGAAATTCAAAAACAAAACAAACATATTGTATTATCACTGTTGGAATGAATGGATACTGCTACATTTTCATGCTCTTATTTAGGTTTGAACATGTTCCAGCCTGGCACAGTCTGGCTTCAATATTCTGCAAGTTCGTTCAGTTTATGATGACTGCTTAAGGATTAGGTTTGATATTTCAATGTAGCCTCTTCCTTTGCGGGTCTGGCATGGCCAGGTGGTAAGAGCGCTCGACTCGCAATTTGAGGATCGGGAATTCGAAGCTCCGCCACACCAAACATGTTCATTTTTTCACCCGTGGGAGCGTTATAATGTGCGGACAATCCCACTATTCTTTGGTAAAAAGTAGCATAAGAGTTGGCGGTGGGTAGTGATGACTAGCTGCCTTCTCTCTATTCTTACACTGCTAATTTATGGATGGCTAGCGCAGATACCCTCCTGTAATTTTACGCGAAATTTAAAAAAACAAACAAATAAACTTCTCTTGCAATCCGAAATATGGTTTGTAAGGCTAAAATAGATCCTCTAAAAACGAAAAGAACAATAAAAGTTTCAGTCACGATTCTTGGACTCAATTTGTTACCTTTAAGACACCGTATAATAAGGATGATTTAGGTAATTATTTTATAAAGTAATATTTCAAAAATAATATTTTATAGTTGAATTATTTTCTATTAATTTTACCATAATTTAATTTTCACAAACCACAGATTCGACCATTACTCATTCGTATCCAATCATCAACATTCCATTGATGAAGGTATTTCTATTAAGACGAAGCATTTACTTTGGAGTGAAATATGTTGTCACAATATATATATCCCAGCTCTTCTATAAAATACTTCCTTGTGAAACAAGGCGTTCTACCCGCTCATATCAGAAAGAACACAATCTTCTGTTAAAAGAATTTCCAATATTCTTATAAGCAAATGAGCACGTGAACCATCGTTGCGACTGTTTGATGTATTATATTTTCAGACTGTCAATAGCATATATTTTCTCTTCCTTTATTTTTCAGCCCTCAGATATTTCACACCGCTGTTGTGTCTAGTGTACACTTCATATTGTTCTTGAAAAATCAGAAGTGTGCAGAAAAATTTATTAATATATTCACCATTAAGTTTAAATACCTGTTACTTATATATTTGCCATTGTTAAACTACTTGATGCTGACCATTAGGTTAAACTACATATTTGCTATAAAATTAAAATACTTGATGTTCATATGTTTACAGTTACGTAAGTTAAAGTTTTTTGGTTCTGGATAAATTAATTTTTTATAGTTATCAACTTTATAGTGTTTTGAAATTCCCTGCCTTATATATTGTACGAAAATAGAATGTTTGACTTTCATATACATTCATATTTCGTCAAAAATATATAACTAAATGATATATCATGTTTATTATTTTTAATTTTATAGAATTTTGTGAATCCATTATGCCTGAAGCCATCATGAAACGAATACCCTCAGAAAAGTTAGAGGATTTCTGGGCAGACTGGTGTGAAATGGCTCAGAAATACAAAGTAAACTTTAAAGCTGATGGAACAGTTTTAAGAGAAGTCACAATGTTGGAAATGTGTCTAATATCTAAAATTTAAAATGTGAATTTTTATCTCCTGATTTCATAACTAAACATATATATATATATATATATATATATATATATATAAAATCACTAGAATAAATATCCTTATGCTTAAACATTTATTGAAAATAACAACACGCGCGTATCCAAAATCAAACTACCAAGAAGACGTAGGAAGCTGCCATAGTATTTTCTCAATATTTCACATTTTGGTTACAGCCTAGATGACTACCGTCTTTATTAATACAGTTGTGTTTTATTGTCTGGTTTTGATTGATATATAAATTGTTAGTGGTTTGAAGTAACAAGATTGAAATTCTTAATTAATTAATGGAAAACGAAAATAAGAAAGATTTATAAACATTTACGTTCAACTCCCCAGCTTTCAATTTTTGACTCATCTCTTCGAGAAGAAAGTATGTGACTAGAAAGAATTACATAGTCTTTATTATCACTAAATCAGATACTTGATGAAAACTTGTCTCTATACTTCAAGTAAAATAAATATTTTTTTGACATTGCATTTGCTTAATAAAAGAGAGTAAATTGGTATTATGCAAACAAGGTCATATGTGTTGCATCGGAATAGCATTCGGTAATTTTTGAGTAACGAATAAACCTTTTCTTAAAATACATCTTTGTTACGTCCTTTTAAATGTAATATTGCGTTATTTACAAATTACATTTCATCACACATAAATACGTGAATTGGAAACTTTTCAGTTTTCATTTTTTAGGTCTTTCAATGACAAATGCCGCTATAGTTCATGTATTAGAATACTTAAAGTATCGAATTAAGCTGGAGTTATCGCTGTGTTGTTCAGTATCAAAGGCTGCTACAGTTCATATAATAAAAAGCTTCAAGAATCAGTTCTAGAGCTATTTTTAAGAACGTTCGGGTGAATTTATTTTCCGAGTTCGCCAAACCTTATTGAGATTTTGCTATGTTGCTACCACTAGATAGCCCTGTTGCAGCATAATGTATCATAAACTGTCCCTAACTAAGCCATTAACATTACTAAAAAAAACTCAAAAATTTACTCTTTTGACATAGTGAAAGGTATAACTTTTATTATTAGATGCAGTTTAATTACCATCTGTCTATATATTTATTATCACAGAATCAGGTACTTGATGGAAAACTGTTTCCTATACTTCAACTAAAAATATTTTAAAACTTCATTTGTTTAAAAAAGAAAATAAATTACTGTTATTCAAACAACATATCATTAAATTGTAGCAGAAAGTGTCTGAAATGAAATGTTGGGTCATTTACATTTGAAAACTGATTACATTGTATTTGTAAAATTAACTTTTTACGGGGCTTTAACAACAGAATAAATATAATAAACCTATCTGTAACACGTGTTCCAAAATTTTCTTTTCCAAACGTGTGTTGTTATTCCATGTACCAGTTCTTTAGTTTTTTTATCTATATTGTTTATACATATAAAAATATGTATACGAATATCACTTGATTATTGTTTAAAACACACGAGTGTAAGCACATCAATAGTAAGGGCGAAACCATTGTGATACAACACTAGAGGACGCTACGTACGTGCGGAACTCTGCAATGGGAGGGGTTGAGACAAATTCATAGCGCTAACTTGTTTTATGTTTTTATTTTGCAGTTTTACCCGTTATACGCTATATATAAATAAAATAAAATAAAAACTTCCGATTACGATGAAGCAGTTGATTATTTTTTTAAAGGTAACAACATGGAAAAAATAATGCTGAGAACGTAATTATAAAATTCGCTGGACATATTAGAAACAGAACTACGCATATAATAAGAGCATCGCTGTCATTGCAGAATACATATTAATCTGATTGGATTATGAGCGTCCTAGGCATTTTAAACTCATCGCAAATCGAGAACTGGTCCTAACGTAAGGACAATTCTGTGCAATAAACTGCAGTCTAACTGCTGTTTTGCAAACAGATAAACATGAACACGAGGAATTTTGAATTTCATCAATATATATATATGTTTGAAATTCACACAAGATAATGCCAAAATTCCTTACATTTCAACTGACTTTTCTTGTACTTAACTACCAATGTAAAAAGCAAGTTATTGAATGTGCACGATGTCTTCTAATATTCCAAAGTGAACATTACTGTCACTTTTACCAGAACTGGTGAAAATATTCCTGTACTCATCAGGATAATGCTACTCAGGAATATAATATTAATGGAACAGAGTTTGTTAAAACGAATTAATAAATATGAAAAACAAAAGTTGTGGTACTTGTAACTCTTTTTGGCAGGATTACAGTAACTTAATCTATGAGACCATTTTTTGTCATTTTTATTAACTACATTTTTGTGCGCCAGCAATACCAAGTGTGGGGCGCACTTATATCCGATTCGATTTTATTACTCATTATAATTACTACCAGCCTACCCTCAAATTGGAATTATTTTAGACATAATTAGAATTAATCTGCTAGACCTTGGGCGTAATTAAAGAGATCAGTCAAAATTGTTGGACCTCCTGGGTCCAAAACTGTAATTAGATCTTAAATCTGTCAAGAGATGACATAGTTATGAGCCAAAAGTTAGTAGTTGAAAATACAATAACCAGAAATGAAATAAACAAAAAACTCAGAGCCTTTCTACGATCCGTTATGCCGTAGTTGAAAAGTAAAAATACACAATATTTTACTTTCAGTTCTTCTTTTATGTAACGCCCATGTTAGCAAAGCATGATATATTATAAATCAGTTGCTTTTGACACATAACATTACAATAGGACTAATAATAAATTTTTACCAAGTGTCTTTTTTCTGGTCCTTTGTGTTTTGTATTCCGTGCCAAGGATCTTCTGTCCTATACCAGAGCTTGTCAGATCAGCAACTCTGGACGAATCCTAATGTAATAAAACAAGTTTGTGTTTCTTGTCATGCTGGAGTGTCTGTGTGGAATATTTTTAGTTCTACAAATCATATATAAATATAAATTCATTATGATGAGTAAAATACAACTGAAACACTACACACATAATCACAAGTCGTATTGTTATATTGTATAATATTACACAGACTAGCGTTCTAAACGCCATATTATGTATGAATTTACCATAGCGACATCTGACGTACACGCATTATAATCCACATTTAAGCAATTACAAGTTGACGTCACTGTGTGACCATAAAAAACTGAACACGACTATTGCATAATTATATAGCAATTTCTTGAAACACATTGACAGGCCTTTTGTTTTCAAAGTCCCTCACTAGAACAGTGGTAAGTCTTCGAATTTACAACGCTAAAATCAGGGGTTTGATTCCCCTCACTTGGGCACAGCAGATGGCCCAATGTGGCTTTGCTATGAGAAAAACACATTCATTTTCAAATGAAAAGATTTCGTTTTCCATATCAGTTGTTTGGTTCAGTTTCCAGAACACCTAGACTAAAAATGCTCTATTACGAAGGTTATTTGCTGAATATTTATTTACATGGAAAAGGGGAGATCATGTTATTGCAATCGATTGTTTGAATGACTTCTGGAGCAAAACTATCACAATATGAATAATCAAACCTATAGATATAACCAACAGATTTTTATTGAGAAGGAAACATTGGTGAAGTGTTAAAAGTTTTAAATAAACTGGAAGGGCACATCCCACTCACTTTTCAGTTTGAAGGCCCGGCATGGCCAAGTGTGTTAAAGCGTTCGACTCGTAATCCGAGGGTCGCGGGTTGTAATCCCGGTCACACCAAACATGCTCGCCCTTTCAGCCGTTGGGGCGTTATAATGTGACTCTCAATCCCACTATTCGTTGGTAAAAGAGTAGCCCACGAGTTGAAGGTGGGTGGCGATGACTAGCTGCCTTCCCTCTTGTCTTACACTGCTAAATTATAGCCTTCGAGTAACTTTGCGCGAAATTCTAAAC
This sequence comes from Tachypleus tridentatus, assembly GCF_004210375.1. Taxonomy (NCBI): domain Eukaryota; kingdom Metazoa; phylum Arthropoda; class Merostomata; order Xiphosura; family Limulidae; genus Tachypleus; species Tachypleus tridentatus. The sequence continues at coordinate 127,679,867 of NC_134831.1, read as the reverse complement.
AATTCTCAGTTTTAATTTGTATGCATGAAAACGGCCTGCAGACTGTCGCTATACTTTTTGTAAATGCTCCTTAGTGGCACACAGGGTATATTTGTAGACTTATAACTCTCTAAATCGGGTTTTGATACCTGTGGTGATTAGAGCACAGAAGGTCCATTGTGTAGCTTTGTGTTTACTTTTAAATAAATAAAACAAAGGTTTTGAAATTATCTCTTACGAAAACATACATTGGTAAATATTTCTTACTTTGTAGATTATTTACTTAATATAACATATTGGGACAGCATGAGACCTATTGATCCATCTCGGCTGTTCCACTCTTTAAACGAAATTAGCTTAACACAAAAAAACAACTTAAAACCAGCCTTTTCTATTCATATGCATACCAAGCTTTTTATTTATTATAAAAAACTAATTTAAATTTGCTGCCTCTACAACATCCGAAGGCAATCCATTCCATAGACCAAACATCCTGTTCGGAAAATAAAATTGTCTTAGCTAAAAATGACTCATATCCTGTCGTAATATATACTTATATCCCCTATACATTTTCTTGTGTTTATTATAATTAAAACCTCTTTGCCATTAATCCAGTTTGACTGAACTCCATTAGTAACAACCCTCTGCTTTCTTTCATCTTCTATCCAAATTGCTTACTTTATCCACCATGCTCATAAAAACATTTTTTATTCGGCATCTTGTCAAATATTTTCTGAAAATCCAGATACACTAAGTATACACTTTTACCCTCATCTACATAAGCATCAAGATTTTCACAAAATGTCAAAATATTTGTAAGGCAAGATTTTCCCTCAATGAATCCATGTTGACTATTTAATAAAATTCTAACTATATTAAACTAAATATATTACAAGTGTTTAAAGAGTTAATCATTATAAGAATTATTAATTATCTTTATTTACCTGACTGGCTTTCTAATCGATAAGCAGTACGTTTACGGACTTACAACGCTAAAATCTGGGGTCAAAAAAAAAAAAAGAATATTAACCTTGCTTCTTTTAAAAGCTCAAATTATTTATCAGAAATTGTTTGAAAATTATCACGAATCAAAAGAACATTCCATATTGCACGGCCCGGCATGGCCAGGTGGTTAAGGCACTCGACTCCTAATCTGAGGGTCACGAGTTCGAATCCCCGTCACACCAAAAATGCTCGCCCTTTCAGCCGTGGGGGCGTTATAATGTTTCGGTCAATCCCACTAATCGTTGGTAAAAGAGTAGCCCAAGAGTTGGCGGTGGGTAGTGATGACTAGTTGCTTTCCCTCTAGACTTACACTGCTAAATTAGGTATGGCTAGCGCAGATAGTCCTCGTGTAGCTTTGCGCGAAATTCCAAAACAAACAAACATGCCATATTGCACAAACTTTTGAAATATTAAGTTACTTTAAACTTTTAAATTTATTTGTTACTACTCGAAATTTCTTGAATTAATTTGTTGTTCAATGATTTCACATTTCTCTATAGTCATATATTTCAGCGCTTTTTCTTGCAACTATTTTACGAAAGAAAAATGAAAATTTTGATGTAATTTTATTTTGTTTTCTGTATTCGTTATTTCCAAAACGCATTCATTGCCCATTTATGTTTTGTTTCTAACAAAAAATTAAAAATAGGCTGACAATCGTAATGAGTTTGAGACACGATAATGATTACGAAAGTCACGATTAGAAATCAACCCATGTAAAAAATTAAGGTCATTTGAATCTAATTATTTTACTTCGTTTTCATTAAAGTAAAAAAGAAAGTCGTAAAGGGCTGGTTTAAATTTTTACTTTTTCGAAGAATGCGTATACAAAGACAACCTTGAGGGACCAGGTGATCTCTTGTTGTACGATGCATTATCAATTAATTTTATATATAAACACGCTTATTTTTAAAATATGTATTTTCCTGGTAATTTATTGTAAAGTAATACATTTTGGATTTATTTTATGATAAAAACGTGTGTGGTTTGGTTTGAATTTCGCGCAAAGCTACACGAGGGCTATCTGCGATAGCCATCCCTAATTTAGTAGTGTAAGACTAGAGGGAAAGTAGCTAGTCATCACCACCCACCGTTAATTCTTTGGTTACTCTTTTACCAACGAATAATGGATTGACCGTCACATTATAACACTCCCATGACTGAAAGGGCAGGCATGTTTGGTGTGACAGGGATTTTAACCCGAGACAACTATGAATTTGGCAACTATAAATATTGTTTAGAGATTGAAATATTTATGCCACATAAAATAAAAATATAATAATAACAGGGCGCACTACGTTTATCTCACAAGAACCTTTTTACTGATTAAAATCGTACATCTGTGATATATAAATATTACAATTATTTTGTATAAATTACGTGATAATTTTTGTATTAACATTTTAGTATTATATCGTGTATCCTCCGACAGACGTCGCTGCTGTTGCATTCATAGCGAATTATGGTACGTGTGAAACAGCGGTATTTTTTGGTGGAAATTATTCCTACTGCTTCTCGACGACATTTACAGACGGAATTACATCCAAGTATAAACGAACGAAGTATATTACGGTCTGTTCGTGAATCAGTAGAAGAAATACATGGAGATTTTGGGGTTGGTGTCACACAAGCTGGTTTTACGATCAAAATGTTTAATTCAAAAACATCAGTGTTTGTGTTGAGAGTTCGACGAGGACCACACGTGCTCGTTGCATCAGCTCTATCGTTTGTCAGGAGGATTGGGAATACGTCATTGACGTTAAAAACTCTTCATTTAAGTGGCACAATACGCTCTTGCTTGAAGTTTTTGCAACAGTATGACAAACAGCAACTTGTTTATATTTTACGACATCATCGACTTTCTCAAGATCAGAAAGAGAAAATTCACGAATCAGTCTTGAAATCGGAACAAAAACTTTCAGGACAAGCAGAAGTGCGGGAAGAATTTTAACGATTAATTCGAGTGCTTTCATTGTCATAAACATTATCCATTAACAAAATTTGATATTTCTGTCAAAATATTTGATATATTTAATTGTTCATATACTGTTGTATGTGCATTTATATTTATAGCCTTAATTCCATTAAAAAATATTGTATTTAAATTAGCAAGTTTTGTTTTATATGCATGTATACTTTTATTAACATGGCCATCAAGTTTACAAATTACAGTCAATTTAAGATAGTTAAGTTTATTTTAAATTATATTACAGCAAAGAAAGCAATTGTTAGTATTGCCATATAGAAATCAGACTAGTCTTAATTTACAATAGTTTACTTAGTTTGTGACATCTTTCTGATATTAAATATTATATGTTTCTTGAGCAGATATTTTTAAGGTAAAATATTTTAGGAATTTACAAATAAATGTTAGGAATTTCCAGAACTTTAAAATATGGCTTTCTTAATGTCTGTAGTTACATAACATAATGTTTTGGAACAACATGGGGCCTATTAATTCATCTCAGCTGTTCCACTCTCTAAATTAGATTGAAATAAAAAAAAATCTTAAAGCCTATGAAGATTTTTCTTAAACTCTTAAATTTACTGCTTTTATAATATCTGGAGGTAACAAGGCCGACCAGCCTGTTACAAAAATAAAACAGCCTTAGCTGAAAATGACTCTTCTATCAGAATTCATACTTCTTTATTCGAGTCCTACCATTCTCACTGTTAAATAGGATGAGGCAATAGTATCAACCCTCTTTACAGTCTTAAACACCTTAATCAGACCACTCCCAGTTCTTTCAGGAGAAAACATTTTAAAGAGTTTTCAGCATCACTTTGTATGACAATCCCTCTTATCCAGACATTTTAGTAACCTTTTGAAGCCTTTTCAACAACACAATGTATTTCTTAAGGAGCCCAAGAATGAACACAATATTTCAAATTGGCTTAACCAATAACCTGTATAATGAAATTGTGATCTCTTTAGACTTGTATTCAGCATTTCTGTAGATACAACCTAAAATCCTATTTGCCTTTCCACTGGTAACAGCACACTGTTTGGATAGCTTTGGAGACTGACCAAGATCTTTTTCCTTCATAACATGGTTAAGGTTTTTCCCATTCCAATTACACTTATAATTTTAAACTGTGATAAAACACATATTTTCTTGCATTTATTATAATAAAAAACCATTTATTTCTCAACTCACTAAATGATCTAAATCCTATTGTAATCAGTAGTGTCATCTTCACAGCTAGCAACACCCAAGATCTTAATACCATCTGCAAGTGGAAGTAACTTATTGACTATTCCTTCCTCTATGTTATTGATATAAATCAAAAAGAGCAGAGATTCTAAGAATGAACCCTGAGATGCCCCACTTATGACATTAATTCAGTTTGACTAAACTACATACGTAACAGTCTTCCTCTTTCTTCCATCCAGCTACTCTTCTATCCAATTTGCTAACTTATTCATCACACCTACAGATTTGTTTTACAGGCCATTAATGTGATACCTTATCAAACTTTCTGAAACTCCAGATATATCAAATCTACTTTCTTACCCTTGTCTACATAGGCAGTAACCTTTTCAAAGAATGTCAAAAGATTTATAAGACAAGATTCTCTCTTAGTGAAACCATGTTGATTATCCAATAAAATTTTAGACTTTATTAAAGGACTTTGCAAAGCCTTGTTTAACAGACTTTCCAAAACATTTTCCACAACTGACATAAGATTGATTGGCCTGTAATTACTTGGACAATTTATCTCACCTCCCTTGAAAAGAGGACTTAATTAGCCAACTTCCAATCATTTGGTACCTGCCTACTATTCAAGGACTGATATATCTAATCTTTAACCTCATCTTTCAAAACCTTTAGGGAACTATTATATGGCACAGTATAATTGTTTTTTAAACTTTCCAACATTTTCTTAACCAGCTCAGAATTAATGCAGTAATTCTGTTTAAACTCATTTCCATTTATCATCTGGTCAAGATGTGAAATACTGCTTAAATCTTCATTAGTAAAAACCAAAGAAAAGGCAAAATTTAATAACCTAGCCATCTCTTAATGATGAGATACTAGCCTTCCTTTATCATTCTTCAAGGGTCCTACTCACATTCTGACATTATGTTTACCTTTAATGTTTATATTTTCAGTCAAACTTTCCTCAGATGTCCTGCTTTCCTGTTTAACCAACTTTTTTGATCTTCTGAATTTTCCAGGTGGTTTGAGGCATTTGTCTAGTAATCCGAGGGTCGCAGGTTCCAATCTCCATTGCACCAAACATGATTGCCCTTTCAGCTGTGGGGTGTTATAATGTGACATTCTATCCAACTATTTGTTGGTAAAAGAGTTGGCAGTGGGTGTTGATGACTAGCTGCCTTCCCTCTAGTTTTACACTGCTAAATTAGGGATGGCTAGTGCAGATAGCCCTTGAATAGCTTTGTGCAAAATTCAAAAACAAACTTCTGAATTTCCAGTTTAAATTTCTTAAATAATAAAGCAGTGATTCCCTGCACCCAGATGTTCCTCAGTCTCTACCCTCTAAAGCACTTCTGTATTTAAAGTTTATCAATAAACCTAAAATAACATTGTTTCTGGTAGGTTCATTGACTAATTGGTAAAGAAAGCCATCCTGAACAGTCTTCAAAATCCTTTCTTCCTCATGGTTAGAGGAGCTATTAAGTTATTGTGCTTTTGGTATATATTTTAATATAAGCAGAAATATAGAGCAAATGTGCACTTAATTTATTTATTGTGTCTGTAAACTAGCCTCTTTCTAAAGACCGTTATATTGTTTTTTATAAAGTTGAAGTTCTAACATTAGTAAACTTGCTTGAACCTTATTATCAGCTTTGCATTTGTTTAATCAAAAGGTGAGACATCTGTTCTGTGACTGGAGACATAAGGGTTGAATGTAGGGTTTCTACTAATAAATAAATAACTTATATGCATAATTTATTTCACAGATAACTTACTCAACAACTACTTTATTTCACATTACATAAATGATGTTAAAATTACTTTGTTACTTTAATGATCCCTCTCAACCTTAATGTTTGTTTATACTCATAGTGTTTTTTGTTAGACCACAGTAGAAGGTCTTCCTGTGCCAAAATAAAGAGATTTCTTGGTGATTATATTCTTGACTACCCAACACACAACTCACCATGTGAAAAGTAGGGAGTTTTCAGTTGTAGTCCTGTTACTTTAAGGGTATGACCTTGTGATTTGGTTGCTATTTATCATGGCTAAAATTATGAATGTTTGAAATTTCTATAGAAACAAACAAACTCAAAATTAGAATATTTTAGGAATAAGAATTGTTCCAAGACTGTAGATATATTAGCTAAATAAAATATTTTTGATGTGCCAGGTAATAACCATCCTACAATATATTTTTCGGTCCAGTCTATCATCCTATCAAGTTTGGTTGAGATTGATCTGAAGACCATGGATTAGTTTGTGGACAAACATTTTTTTTTACTTTTATGAGTATTACTCCTAATGCTAATGCCTGCATGATATCCAGTAGATATTAATCCTGTTCTTATGCTTCGATCTTTTTCATAAACTGATAAACATGTTAATAAGTAAAGATCTGAAGAAGTCGTGTTTATTGCCAGTAAAGCAAGTTTAGAGATAATTCAATTTTAAAAACAATAATCAAGATATTGTCACTATTGTGCCAAGTACATTAAAATGTAACCATATTTCTTTTTAGTAGCTAGTAAATACAATTGTTTTTTGTTAGCTGAAATCCTTTACAATTATGGAAAGTGCTCATGTATTTCATAGTATTAGGTTGTCCAGAAATAAATGTTGGAATTCTCACGATAACATTCAGAAGCTAAATATGAACATATTATTGGTTGGTTGGTTTAATCCAATGTTTGTTGCTTACAAAGCATCTTAATTGTCTGCTCTTTCAACTCTACTCAGAGTAAGTTTTACAACCTTCAAGGCAGCATAGACAAGAAGGACTTGTGTCTAATTTTCTTCTACAGCTTCAAACTTGGACGAAAAGCTACTGAAATTACACGAAACATTACCCAGGCATTTGGCCATGGATTTGTTACCAAACGTACAGTTCAGTGTTGGTTCCAAAGATTTCGACTTGTTGATGAAAGTCTTGAAGACCACGAAGGTCGTGAAAGGAAGCCATCCTTAGATGAAAACACATTAAGGGAAGCAGTTGAGACAGAACCTCACACAACAGTATGTGAGCTTGCAGCAAATCGAGCATTGTTAATCACCTGAGTGCAATTGGAAAGATGAAAAAGTTGGATAAATGGGTTCCACATGAGCTGACTGAGATCAACAAAATCACTGTTATGAGACCTGTCAAAGATAATGCTTCAAAGACTGAACAAATTGGAAATTGAGGTTCTTACTTATCCACCTTATACTCCAGACATTTCCCCTGGAGCTTTTTATTTTTTCAAGCACTTTCACTTTTTGAACAAAAAAATGATTTTAAAACCAAGCAGCTACAGAAAAAACTTTCAAAGACTTCACTGACCATTAAAACTCTGTTTTCTACAGCAGAGGCTTAAACAGCATCGTTATATGTTGGCAAAAGTGTGTTGAAGCAAATGGTGCTTACTTTGATTAAAGCATGTTATACAACACTGGTTTATACAAGGTGTTTGGAAAGTCAATGTGCACTTGTATATTTATTAACAGACATGTTTCAATATAGAATACAGGACGTAAATATGAATGACAATTATAAACAATGTTGAAAGTGACCCCTGTTGGTATCAATACAGGCTTGGATCCTATTTATTTTGTTTCTAAACACCGCTATCAGTTGCTGGCTTGAAATAGACTGAATGAATGCTGATTACAAAACTGCAAAGTGACTTTTTGAACACTCTGTACTTTTCCAAACTTCACATGAAGCTTTCAACTAGAAAGCTTAATTGTATAGAAAAAAATTCAGTCAGAGGGCCATAAACTAAATTTACAATGTGTATGTAATTTTTCTGAAGGTTAAAAAAACTGTATATTAAACAAAGTTTTTTTTAATTAGAGTTCTTTATTTATCAATCTACATTATACTGAAATAAAAACTCAATAATAGTGTTTATTGTTATGTTAACATTTGCAAAGAATATTTTGATTATGCTAGTGGCAAGTTAAATATAATTTTCAGTTGTATCTACTAAAATATCAAATACAAATCTGAAGAGGTTATAATTTTATTGTATAGGTCATTGGTTAGGCCACATTTTGAGTGTTCTGTTCAGTCTTGGGTGCCTTATCTTAATAAAAACATTGAATTTTTGGGGAAAATTCAAAGGAAGTTACTAGGATGATATCCTGGATGGAAAGATGTCATATGAAGAAAGATTAAGATCTCTGAAATATATACAAAAATATATATATATAAAAACGGTTCGTTTTGGTTGAGAAAATTTTTTTATGTAAAGGAGCAAACAACGTTTCCACTTTCTTCGGTCATCGTCAGGTTCACAAAGAAAGTAAGAGGTAGCTGACCACATGTTTGAAGTGGGTTTTGTAACTAGTGTCATCACTGATCTCTGAAATGTATATAGTTTTGTCTTGGGGAAAAAAAAGGACATCTGATTGACATGTTTAAAATTTTTAAAGCGATTGAAAGTGTTCATCTTTTTGCTTGCTTATTGAAGAGAGTAGTTAGACTGACTAGGAGACACAAATATAAATTTTGGCAAGATTGGAGTTAACTAAGACAGCTTTGTTTTTTCTGAGTGTTTGGTTAGTCTGATTTTTGGATGTGATGGATGCAGTTTAGTTAAGGGAATGTTTAATAAATACTTGAATAATGAGGCTTGGCTTTCAGTGTTTTATTTTAAAGTTTAGGTTAGATAATGAGATAGTCCAAGTGGACCAACAGGTCCTTCAGTTATATGTATGTATGTAATTAAGTGTGAGAAGGCATCAGTATTTTAAAATTTGTGAGGAAGGAGACTTTTTTCACAAAAATTAAACTAATCAAGTTAGGCTAAGAGAAAGTAATTTAATACACAATATTTCCTAAATATTGATTGAGCATCATCATGTAAACAGAACAGGTTCTTCAGAATGTGAAACATGTCATGAAGTGGCTTGTAGCTATAAACAGTAACTACCAATTACAGTAAGCTCTATACCGTAAATTAAAAATTTATTGACATACCAAGATAATAACAATTCTTACATACCTGGTGTTTTGTGTTTCATAATTGGGAACTCTCAGTAATATTTTTGGCTATAAATTCAATGATATCCCTTGGGGCATGGTCAGCTTTGAAGATTTAGTTTAGCCCTAAATAAAAGTTTTAAGTTAACAGTGTAAACCAATCTTTCTAATACAAGGTCAGTAAGTAATGACAAATTAAAATAGAATAAATGTAAGTGTATTAATTTGTATTAAATGGTGATGTTATTTAATTGTAAATAATTGCCTAAAGCAATATAACTAACCATTCCTAGTAATTTTTGAATACATTCAGGATGTAAGTCACAAAATTATTGCTAAGTGGACTAAACATGAGAAAAAAATAAAAGGGAAGAATCTTCATTGATTAAATCATCATCACAACTTGTGTACTGGAGAAACAAGCAGAAAAATGGAAACCAGATTCAAAGAACATAAAAATCACCTTCACATATTTTTGAACATTGCAAATAAAATAAATGTGACATAACCATAGATAACACTCAGATATTAAGTAGGGAAACCCAAAATCAAAAAAGCCCTACCCATACAACAACTCAAACCAATATAAAGAAACACCGTTATACCTATGCTAACTAACAACCTAATATCTAACTGCAACACCTTCTACAATCCCATACCTGTTTATACTCTCATCTCTAAGACGTGCCCAGCAACAGTTAGTTGCAAACTATCTTTGTTAACCTGAAGAAGATCAAAATGTTGATCTGTACTTTAATTAACATTCTAATACCCATACCAGCTGTCTTGAGAATACATTTTTACTTCGAGTGGGTTTCTCGTCATCACAAAATAATCGTCAACTTTAACACGTGATTTGTGATGAAAGGAAACTTTTTTCTGATGTTTTAACCAACTTCTTAAAATTGATTTTATGTGATGTTTGAGTCTGTGGCATTTATGTTGATTGCAGATTGGTACATGAAGAATATTGGTATACTTGGTATGTGAAGAATGCATTAAAGAAATTTTTGATGCACCCTTTGGTCATGGAAATAATGTCATCAAAATTTATATCATTACCAGTGATGTCACTTTTTTAAAGGAATATATATGGTTGTGCATTATTTATTACTTTTAGTTCAAAATGTAGATACTTTTGCTGATATAAGCATAGTGTTTAGTACCAAAATATATATGGAGCTTTAGTATTGGATTGTGCTTATCAAATAAATAAAGAAAATATGTGTCAGACCTCCACAGTAAGTAGTTTACAAGTTACGTATGCTACAAAATAATGAGATGGTAAGGAACGACTCACCTGTATTAGGTGGGTATAATTTCATCCTAATGACTGCCTTTGAAATGCAACTGTTTTTCAATAGCTTTACAAATGTATCAAGTAAAACATCTTTATGCATCTGTGACATATTTTAATGCCTGATTTTTAATGTTGCTAAATCAGTTATTACCACTGCATATCCATTTTGACAGTATAGTGTTATTGGTAAATGTGGTTGCTGTGTAGCTAGGCCTAGTTTTATTATGTGCTATATCATTGGCAAAAATCTTCTCTGTCATGGTTTTCACTTTTTATAATATTTTTAGTTTTTTGTGCAGTAGCATGATGAACAAAAAGATTAAAGATATTTGATACTAAACAAACATTTGGATCATGTAGTTCTTTGTTTCATAAATGTAGCATTTTAAGAACTTTTATGTAAAATATTTCACATTAATAGACATGAAAATAAAAGAAGACATTAAATCTAAAGGTTTTTTCTGTAAAATAGTTCACATGAGTAAACATGAAAATGAAACAAGATGTACTAAATCTAACTGCTTAAAATAGCATCAGCATCACCTGAGTTTTCAAAACATTGAACATCATTTACCTTCTGCATGATAAAAATTACTGGAGATGAAGTGGGTAGAAGTATGCGGTTCTCACTGATACTAACTACTGGAACTTATTTTTTAAGGTGGTATCTGGTATTGAGGCTCATTTGAGCTGCTCTGTCATTTTTTTATGTTTATATGTGTATGTATGTTTTTTGTTTTTTTTCAGAAACTGGTCCACTCAACCCAGCTGAATAGCTCTCTATTTTTATGAGAATTTAATCCTGAGACAAAAGTACATCTTCAGAAAGTGTAGAAGTTATTCTGTATTCTTATATTATTTACAGGAGTGTGAGTCTGCTGGAATCATGGGACATGAAATGTGTTGATTCATTGTTTTAGTTTCAATAATTTTTCTTTTGGTTTTAAATTGGCACTGTGTTCCTCAAACCATGGTACACATTTGGTAGTAGGTGCTGCCAGCTCGTGGTAGATTAAGTTTGTCATAAGAAAGACAAGTTTAATGGCAATGGTAATGAGACCTTGTGCCACTGGTCTCTGAGACCATGTTCTTGGGGCTTATCTTTAACTGTAAGCTGACCTTTATACCACACATAAAGCAGCTACGGGTCAGATATACAAGAGAACTGAACATCCTCCGTGTCCCCTCTACCACCAGTTGGGGAGCGGATCAATCTTCTGTGTTAAAGATATATTGTGCTCTTATTCGATCGAAACTCTATTTTGGATCACTGCTCTATGGCTTTGCCAGACCCTTGGCCTTAAAGATGCTGGACCCCATTCATCATCAAGGACTTCGACTCTGCACTGGGGCTTTCTGCACCTCCCCAGTTCAGAGCTTATACGTAGAATATCATGAACCTTCTTTGCAACTGTCTCTACTATATTCTTCGAAACTTCATTCTTTATCAAAGCATCCCACTTGGGGTTGTGTTTTCCTTCCTCGGTGGGTTATACTTTTTCAGAACAGACAATCTGCCATTGCTCCTTTTGACCTTTGCATTCAGGTGCAATTGGATGAATTGGGTCTGTCCTTGGATAACATTGCAGTATCCACTGTTCAGCTTATCCCCCCATGGCTTATTACAGTCCCCAAATGTGACCTTTCTTTAAGTCATCTGAGAAAAGACAGATACTCTAGATTGGAAGTACCATCTTTTATTTACTGAACATCTTTCAAACAGTCATTCCGTTCCAATTTATATGGATGGTTCCAAATCAGGTGTGACTCTGCCATGGTTTGTTGTGGTTTGATGGTTGCACGCAGAATTCCCTCTACAGCTTCTGTGTTCACTGCTGAACTGTATGCCATTTCTCTTGCCCTGGATCATATTGAAGCTAAGCAGTACTCCAACTGCACTATTTATACTGACTCACTTAGTTCTCTACTGGCTCTGGAATCGCTTCACGTTGTCTCACACCCTGTTCTTGCTGATATTCAAAACCAACTGGTTCATTTCTCATTAACATCTACTTTTATCCAGTTTTTCTGGATACCAGGCCACGTTAATATTTGCAGAAATGAGCTTGCAGGCACAGCAGCTAAATCTATCTGCTCTGGCACTATCACCTCTGTGCCTATTCCATACATGGACTATGGTCCTGTATTCAAGGCTTGTCTCCATGCCAGCTGGCAGTCGACTTGGAGTGAGCAATGCAACAACAAACTTTTCCAAATAAAACCCTATATTGGGCTTTGGCCGTGTTGCTTCCATAAGGATCTGAAGGAGGAAGTTGTTCTAACTAGACTATGCATTGGTCACAGTTTTTTAACTCATTGTTTTCTTTTATCTGGAACTGATGCACCAGTGTTAAGTCTATGTAACACTTAGGTCACAATAAGCCACATTTTACTTTCTTGCCATCGTTACGACTCTCAACGATGGGACCATTTTAATACTGTTCGGTCCCTAGGTTTGTCCGTCACATTAGACAGTGTTATTGGTGATGGTGACACTGTCCACCTTGATAAAGTTTTTAGTTTTTTAATGGCTATTAATCTTTTTAATCTCATTTAAGTGTTGGATATTTATTCATTAAACCTTTTTTATTGTGGTTCCCTTTTAAGAATCACAATCTCTCTTTGAGATTTGAAATTGGATAATGGCTGTAACATTAAATAACTCGATACCAGGACTGGAAAGGCCAACTTCAAGTGACTAGCATTGCTGTTTGAACTATGCATTTGAACTACCCTTTAGTCATCCTGGCGAGTTATTATTACAATTTTGCTACATGTCTTTTAAAACTTTTATTACTTTCCTTTTTGATAATGGCCGTAATGACACATAACCTGGAACCAGGACTGAAAAGGCCAACTTCAGGTGACTGATGGTGGTTCTTGTACTTATCTATTAGTCTTCCTGGCAGGTTATGATAATTACCATTATGCTACAGAAAGTCTTTTACAACTTCTCTTACTGTGGTTTCTCTCTTAACATTGAAGGCTAGATGTCAACATTGGTTTTATGCTATTTATGTTTTCAAATGCAGTTTTGTTTCACCTTGATCTCCTTTTATGAATTTTACTACATTTACTTTTTTTTTACCTTTTTACTGGATGTTTGGCACAGAGATAGCCTAGTTGCTTTGTGCCATAAAACGCTAAATCAACCAACCAACCAACCTTATGCCACTGAGTCGTGAGACTTCTCTCCCTGAACCACCAGGCTATGCTGGCCTCAGTCTGAACAATCTTGAAGTAGAAACAGTATATAATGCTAAAATCAGTTTTTGATATCCACAATGGACATACCACAAATATACCATTATGTAACATTGCGCTAAGCAGCAAACAAACATAATGACATTCCTTTAAATATTTGGATAGTTGCAATAATTGGAAACCTCTAACTTCAATTAGTTTATTTTGTTGTGAAAATTGATTTTAATTTTAAATTTGTTAGTCAAAAGCAGTAATAATTAGAATAACTATTTTCATTTAGTTTATTGTTTTTTGACATTAATGATTAAATCATAATTTTGATTAATAATTTATTTTACACAACACTAATCAATGTAATTGATGCTTATAGGTAATCAGTTATATTGAGTAATGAGTTAAATTACCCACCTGTAAGGGGCAAAGAGATTACGTACACATCTCACAACAACTGAATACTTGAGACAGTTTTAGGTAAAATCACTGTCAATTAAGTATTGCATATTTACAGAAATTACATCCTCAAATAAGCATAAACTGTTGCAGGTTTTGAGCTTTCTCCATAATTCTAACCTTTATATGTCAAATGCAAATTTGGACTGTGTACCTCTGCTCATCCTGAGTATCAATAAGTCAAGCCAGTGGAGAGTTTCATCCATAATCGATACAAATACATGTAGTGGTTTTTTGCAAAACTACTTTTGTAACAGTGATCTGTAATGAAAAATTTTAATATATTTTATTTCACATGTTTCTTTAGCTATTGCTCATTAATTTATGAAAAATACGTACAAGGCAAAAGAAATATTCAAGCACCAGTATGTTATTGCTGAAGTATATTTTGTGAGCTGGTTTGAGTTTATGTAGTGATTAGAAGTAAGGTGGTAGTTATTTTAGGTTCTATTAGTATATAGGATAAATGTGTGTATTTAAAAGATTGAAAATGAAAACTAGAGTACATATTCTACCTCCTGATGCACCTTTCAAGGTGGGTTTTATTAATAATTTGGAATAGCAGTGTGAAAGATCTAACTACACGTATTTTTAATCTGCAGGGTGTTTATTAATGTGTACAGTTGCTATTCTTAATGCATTCACATTAACTGACCACAATGGACCTAGGGCTGTGCTTGTCACTGGTAGCACTCCAGGCTCTTGTACTAGTTTTGATAACATTAACAGTAAAGTACACTTTTTTTTAATTTTATTTTGCTGGTTTTTCAAATTATATTTCATAGTCTTACCATTGGTTAAAGAAACTTCTTTAATGGTTAGGAACTAATACATATTCCAGATTTACATCCATTTTGTGAATTTGTAAATATTTTATAAACATGGGATAAAACTGAAATGTTATTATATCACTATTCTTAAAACTGAAATGTTGTTATATCATTATTTTTAAAACTGAAATTTTATTATGTCATTATTCTTAAAATTGAAATGTAAATCATTCATTTTCCTCTGTTTCCTAGTGTTCTTTTTATTTATAAGATTGAGTTACTTCAATGTTTTTACAGTTTTTAAGACTTATTTTTGTTTCAAAGTTACATTATTATGCATAAGTTAATAAATACAAATACTAAAGTGAATATAAATCCCAATCTGTCTTTCAGGCCAACGTTTATTACAGAAGGTCCAACATGACCAGGTGGTTAGGATGCTTGACTCTTAGTCTGAAGGTCGCTGGTTTGAATCCCCATCACACCAAACATACTTGTCCTTTCAGCTGTGTGGGCATTATAATATGATGGTCAATTCTATTATTTATTAGTAAAAGAGTAGCCCAAGAGTTGGAGGTGGGTGGTGATGACTAGCTGTTTTCCCTCTAGTCTTATACCGCTAGAATAGTGATGGTTAGCACAGGTAGCCCTTGTTTAGCTTTGTGCAAAATTCAAAAACAAACAAACAATCATTATAGAGTTATGAAGACTTTGGAGAATTCCATCCTTCATCAATAAAACTAGCCAAGATTAAATGAAAAAAGAAAGAAAAAGACTAGACATTTTATAGTGGAAGACTGTGTTGTATGTTATACAAACTGTGTTGACTGTGTTGTATGTATAGTATCTTTAGTTGCCTTATAATTGTATAAGATTTGAAAGATATGTTATGGCAATGATATATATATTTTTCTGTATTATTCACTATACAAACTATTTAAAGTGCTAAAGTAAATGTGAAGCTAAACCTATCATTTGATTAACCACTTGACATTATTCAGATGCAATATCTGAAGTGCTGAACCAAAGGAGACCTTACAGTGCATCCAAACATTCATATGTTCATGCTAATGGAATGATGTTGACATGAGTTATCAAACTCACCAATTTCAAATGAACACAATCTGGTTTTTTCCTTCTTTCTTTCTGACAGTTGCTACTGGACATGATCAAGAAATCTCTGAAGGTTGCCCATCCTTTAAAATCAATTGTATCTCAGTGCTGGTTACATCTTTAGTGCTCCAGGGAGGTCTTTGTGTTTAAGCAGAGTTGTTTTTATATATATTGTGTTGAGTCATTGTTGTCTGACTTAACTGGTTATCAGGTCATACAAATACATTAGCATATTCAACCAACAAATCACTGAGTTGCTGTTGCTTCACTGGGTCCAGATTATTTGTCCAGTTTTCAACCAGTGATCTCAATTGTTTTGGTTGTTATGTGTTCATACTCAGTAGCATTATTGCTAGACTTATTTATTTTGTTTACAGTTTTGATGAACATATCAGCAGGAAACAGGATAACCAATTATTCACTGAAACCTATTCCCTTTTTGGACATGTAACTGCTCTATTTTAAGCTACATGTTTTGGGGAGAGGAAACAGCTGATTTCACATGTGGGCTCTGTAACTTTGCTACAGGTACTTATACTTTCTCTGCAGTAAACTGCAGAATTCTGCTTTTGAGAGGATGATGTAATTTCCTCTCCATTGTTTGGGCCCAATATGGCTGGTATCAAATAATTCTTCCACAGTCCATCGTTTCGGTGATTGCACAGGCAGAATTGCCCAGTAGGCTCAGCAGTACATCTTTCCCAAGGATACCAATGGCAAAACAGAGGTTGCTGATGACTGGCTTCATTCTTTTAGTGATACCACCTTGACATGGCTGAAGTTTACTTCTTCATTTATTTCTAGTGTATTGTCATGTGCTGAAATTAATGTGTAATTCAATAATTAGAGTGGTGTTTACATGGAAGGCTTGATATATTGTAAGACCTCTCAGTGTTTTGACGTACCCAACTCCAACAAGCTCTGAAAGAACTGAGTTGGCACTAAACCTTTCAGTGCATACCCCAGTAGCATGTATACAGACTTATATCACTAGAAACTGGATTTTGCTAGTAATGGCAGGAAGATCAAAGATAGCCATTTCTGTAAGTATGTGCTTAACAACGAAAATTACAACCTCTCAGTGCAGGTTGACTGCTGTGTTCCCTCAAGTTGGTGAGCAGACCTGATTTGGTGTATGAGTTTTCAGAGCTGTAGAAGCAGCCTTTCCTACTTGTTTACTGAAGCAAATAACATTGTTTACGCTACTTTTACTGCATAACAAAGTATGGGCAGTTCGCTCCATAATGATCCAATATTACACCTTCAAAGCAAATTTTTTGCTTCTTTCTTCCAAAACTACGTCTGGATGAAGGCATCATTAACGACGGCTGAAGCATATAAACTAAGAGAAGATTAGATTAGCTTTTCTCATTCATTGGATGCCATTGTGGGTGGTTGGTTAACTTTTGATATGGATTGTGCTCAGTACGATGGAGGTAGCAGTAGAATTGTCTGCTCGGCGTATAGCTACTAGAAGGTTCTTCCAAGTTCTCAACTGGTTCAAAGTTACTACTGCATGTCTTTCCACAACTAGAAACTGCCTCTGTTAGGGGGTTATTTCACCCCTAGGTGTTGTTGCATTTCAACGTATTTGCCAAGATGTCTTTGTGATCTACACAAGCCATTGCCACTTATCCTTTCCAACATAAGCAGTGTAGGCTGTCTTTATAAGCAGTCAAATTCTTGGTGATTGACCATTTTCTGTGCCTTAAACTGTTCAATATGTTGCACAATTTTCCATCAGGTCAAAACATTAGTGTAACTCTACATCAATCCCAAAGTTATACATCATTCAAGTACTTGATGATGTACAGGGTTGGACTGTCAAAACTTTTAATCAGGAATATTGATTGGTGAGTTCTAGAAATCAGCCATTCCAAGCAGTTACCTGCCTTAAATGTTTCAGGAAATGGTCTAGCTCTTCTTTTGGAGTATTTTTAAAATCTGAGTGTGTAATTTGCTTCACTTTACTCACGGGGGCCATGGCTGTAGTTACAGCTTCCTCCCTATGAACTCATAAACAATCCCCACCTGAGATGTCGACATCACAGTTATGGGGTAGTAATTATCTTCAGGAACCTCACCTGATTCTTGAATGGATAGTCTGCTCCTAGCGAAGGATGAGTTGCTTTTGACATGTTATCTATTGATTCAACTTGATACTACTTTTGCCTATGATAAATGTCTGCTTTGGCAGGATTCCTTCAGGCACAGAGAGGTTCCCTACTGCACCATGGATCACCATCCTTACCATTAGATGTTTCTTGTCTCACCTGCTGATGAGATCATTTCTGTTTGCATTCACCATCCAGTAACTGCATCTAATTTTCATCGACTATTTTCTCGTTTCGACCAGAGATGGGATGGGGTTATTTTGGTTAGCAAAAGCCTGTAGAGATCTCTCGAGCATCTTGATGACTTAGTCATTCATGTTTCTTTTAATCTCATTGACCGTGCCCTAGTGGATAGTGTATTAGACTTCAGAACCAAGGGTCAATGGTTTGAGACATAATGCTACTAAATACACGCCTTACTTTCAGCTGGAGGTGTGTTGTAAAACCTACAGTTAATCCCACTTTTGAATTCAAAGGACCTGCCAATACCTTTGTGGCGGTGGGTGCTGCTGTCACCCTTTTCACAGTTTAAAATTTCAGACAGCTACAAACATGAATTGACATAACTGTTTAGCTCTCATACTAATAAGTTGAAAATTTCAGGCTTTTTACTATTCAAAATTATCACGTAAATAAACTAAAAATATGTTTTATTACTGGATGTGTGATGGTAAAAACTTGATGAGATATTGATCAAGAATTAAAGAATTTTAATCAATTTTTCCTGTCTTTCACAATACCTTTTACATCAAATGCTCCATGTTGCAGAAACGTGTCTTTCAGGCCTCGGTTTTGTCTATGGGTTAATCACAATAAAGAAAAAACAAACTCGTTCTTTTGCTTTATACAGATTGATCTCTTCTATATTTATATAAAATGAAGTTGTGTTGTAAGTTCTAAAGGAAGTATGAACCAGTTCTTTGGTTTGATTTGTTTTGAATTTCGCTTGAAGCTACACGAGGGCTATCTGCGCTAGCCGTTCCTAATTTAGGGGTGTAAGACCAGAGGGAAGGCAGCTATTCATCACCACACACCACCAACTCTTAGGCTACTCTTTTACCAACGAATAGTGGGATTGACCGTCACCTTCTAACGCCTCCACGGTTGAAAGGGCCGAGTATGTTTGATGTGACGAGGATTCGAACCCGCGACCCTCGGATTACGAGTGTACCAGTTCTTTTTTTTTTTTACTATTTAGTACCACTAAACAAGATAATAAAATCACACAAACACAACATCCAATTGCTCATGCCGCGTGCTTGAGATCAAATGAGAAAGCAGCCGTCTAGTTATGTCTGTTACTTGGGTTTTTAGGCATTACACTTTGTTTTGCGTGTAATAATAATATTATACTTACTGTCAATGTTTTTCCTTTTTTCTTTTCAAACTAAATGAAATGACTAATTGATTCGCTTTTTGGAAATGGAAAGTATGGTATTTATACAATAAGGTCACCACTTTAGAACGTCGTAAGCACAGAATTGGGTGCCTTGTAGCAAAGTTCACTGTCATTTTAAACTACATGTCTCGTAGCAAAGTTCACTGTCATTTTAAACTACATGTCTCGTAGCAAAGTTCACTGTCATTTTAAACTACATGTCTCTAGGAACGTCAAGATGTATTATTTTCTGTTACACAACTTTGCGAAAGGAATGAAGTTTTTTTTTAGCTTGCTTAAAGACAAATGATACGTTTTTGTAAAATTTAAGAAATGACTTCCCAGAATGTAGGAAGAACACTTTAGTTTTTAACTGTAGAGACGAAACAACCGTTAAAGTACGAAATATTTTATTTTCTGAGTGTCTCTGTGTGTTTTCTTTCAAATGAAATATGTTCAATCAGGATAATAAAAATAATGATTATGCTCTTAACGTATGTTAGTTTAAAATACAACATGTTCTTGTTGCTGGTTTGGGGCTAATGGAAAGCGTATTTGGATTGTGAATTACACTTTTTAAGGCCATGCATGCGCTGTAAGACGAAGGTAGCCCAAGAGGTGGAGGTAGTTTTTCGGTTGAAAATGAGGGACATTTATATAGCTTTTTGCAAATATATTAAAGAAAAGTGTGATATTCAATCTACTAATTCTAATCTTAGTAAGCGTGATCTTTATTTATAAAGAAAATGCTTTCACTTGGTAAAGAAACTTTTTTTATTGTTTGAAATTTGAGGTACTTTATTAAAGTTTAATAAAACGTTTGGAAGCTTTCGTTCATAATCAGTCCCACGCCTGTGTGCTTATTTATTACATACTTTTACGCTGTATATCAGTACTAAAAATTCAGATAGAAGTAAATGTATTTTGATTTCACGACAAAATTAATTGCGCAGAAAATTGGTATTATTCACTATCAATAGATGGCAGCATACAAGGTAGTTGACGACATTTTAACCATTTTAGATCGACTTGATTTTGTGTGTGTATAAAATACAACACATAAAAATAAATTTAATTGCATTGTCCAATAGTATTTCGGAAGTAGCCTAGCCGTGTTTATGTAGATATATCTTCCTCATATGGGAATTCATTATACTTTACAACGACGCTCCATAAAAAGCTGCACTGCAAGGTTGTTATCACGTCTACCATCTGTGTGGACGAGTGGAATCTTTTGTAATTCGTGTGTTGACAGCTGTTGGAAAACGATGGTTCACGTCATGAGCCAAACTGTCTTCTTATAGGCTTTATTTTTATTGTACCAATCAAGGAATATTGCCGGGGGTGTGAGAGAACTCCTCCAGGTCAAACTTTTATCTTTTTATTTTTTAATGCTGTTCGGTTATTTGGGTGTAGTTATATGACTCATTACACGCAAACTGGCCTTTGACTTTGTCTTGGAAGGTGCATGATCAGGTTTAGGAAAGATGTGGGTAAGTTAGTAAGAGTAAAGCGGGGAGAAACGAACTTAAATAGAAAAAAAATCCCTCTAAAATGTAGCAAATTGGTATTTCAGATAGTTTGTGTACAGTTTATGGGAATGACTTACTGAAAAGGTTGTAGAAAGAAAAACGATGTTATGGAGTGATTAACAGTTAGGGACAATCCTGAAAACATGGGTTTCAGAGTGTACAGTATCATAAATAGCCAAATGAAAACGCACTATTACCGTTGTGATATGAACTGATAATGAAATGAACTGCATTCTTTTTTTTTACTGTATTACATATCTCGATTGAAGTTTGGAAAAAACTTACAAACCTTCTCTCCAGAAATGACACCCAGTGGCACAGCAGTATGTCTGCGGACTCGCACCGCTAGAAATCGGGTTTCGATACTTCTGATGGGCAGAGCACAAATAACCCATTTTATAGTTTTGTGTTTAATTCCAGACAGACATACAAACTCTCCAGAAATATTTCATTTGAGAATTTTCGAACAAAGCGACACAGGAATTATCTCCGTTTGTAATTTTGAAGTGATTCATGAAAGGGAAAACAGATAGTCAACAGTACCACAGTCAACTCTTAGGCTACACTAGTCTGATCAAATAGTGGAATTTGACTGCCTCTCTTATTGCGCTCCCAGAGTTTCAAAGTAGAGAATGCGTTTTTTTTGTTTTAATTTTACGGTTACTGGATGTGGGTCATGAACTTTCAAATTTATCCTCCGGATACACTAACCACAAAATTACACAAGGGTCCGACTTATGGAAACAACACATGACTAAGTTTAGGAATGAAAGATGACCACTGAACTATATTTAATGTTATATTATGATCACTAAAATTATTCAGTTCAGTCATTCTTTAATATACTCTGGAATATTGCAGTGAGTGGACTATAGTTTTAACCTACTTGTAAACAGCTACAATACAAGATCTCTAATGCCACCTGTGATCCACAGAATTTGAGATGACTCAAAGCTGGTGATATAAAGAGCATTTCAACACTGTCCAGTTTTAAGTGTCCGATTTAGTTTTGTTTTTGGTCTTTACTCATATTATTGAATAGCAAAATATCGAGGTGTAATTATATGTTTTCCGTTTTGGTAACATTGTGCTAAATTATATGGTTTATTATTACAGCAAAGCCACGTTTGGCTGTCTGCTGGGTCCAAGCAGAAACCGCTGTACCGATGGACAGTTGTGATGTAATAGTATAAAGTTATATATGTAAAACAGTATAAGCCGATAGAATAAAATAGTACTTACCTACGCTTTCAGTACTGCTAACCATACGTTACACAACGTGGTGTTGAGGAGATGGATTACATTTTGATATTCCAGTCAAAAGGCCAGGAACGTTAATAGCTTCAATCCTCAAGGGGCTTAGACATGGCCAGGTGTTTAGAACGTTTGACTCGCAATCTGAGGAATGATGGTTCGAATCTCCGTCACCGAACAAGGTCGTTCTTTCAGCCATAAAGAGGTTATGACGTGACCGTCAATTCCACTATTCGAGGCTAAAAGAGTTATCCATGAGTTGGCGGCTGGTGGTGGTGATGACTACCTATTTTCCCTCCAGTCTTTCACTGCTAAATTTGGGATGGTTAAGGCAGATAGCCTCGTGTTTCTTTGTCCGAAATTCAAACAAAACCAAATCGTCCTCACTTTAACTATTGGTTTTACAAGACAAGGTGCAGTTTGGCCCGGCATGGTCAGGTAGTTAATGCATTTAACTCGTAATCCGAGGGTCGCGGATTCGAATCCCCGTCGCACCAAACATACTCGCTCTTTCAGCTGTAGGGGCGTTATAATGGGACGGTCAATCCCATTATTCGTTGGTGAAAGAGTAGCCCAAGAGCTGGCGGTGGATGGTGATGACTAGATGCCTTCCGTCTACTTTTACACTGCTTAATTATGGACGGCTAGCGCAGATAGCCCTCGTGTAGCTTTGAGCGAAATTCAAAACAAACAAACAAGGTGCAATTCTGGCTGAATATCGTAATTTCAACCAACTCACGAATGTCATACATTAAGGGTTAATTAAAGTTTTGTACTTGTTCGTCTAAAGTCATCTTTAAATCACACCAACTCAGTAAGCTCTTTCCTTCTGAACCTGTAACCTCAACTAATTTAAAAGTATACTTTTTATAACCACCAATAAAATATAAATTACAAAAAAACAGAAAACATGAGAGGCGTATAGCAAAAGTAAGAATGTACTGACTAACAGTACGAGAGGCCTATAAGAAATGTAAAAATGTGCCAACTGATTGCAGGACAGGCCTATAACAAAGATAAAAATGTACTAATTGATTGTACGAGAGGCTTATAACAAAGATAAAAATTTACCGACTGATTGTACGAGAGGCCTAAAACAAAGATAAAAATGTACTGACTGACTATGGACGCAGTACAAGAACCTTTATTGACAACTAGACTTGCTTTCGACATTCATAATTTCCTTAGTAGAAAGAAGAATTATCCGCAACGTTTGGTGAAGTGTGTGTTAGTTTTCTTATAACAAAGCCACATCAGGCTATCTGCTGAGTCCATTGAGGGGAATCGAGCCCCTGATTTTAGAGCAGTAAATCCGTAGACTTACCGCTGTACCAGAGGGGATCTTGGGGAAGTGGGTTTAGCCATAGATTTTGTACTAAAGGCGTTTTAGTAACATATTTCGTTAAAAGTTATGCATTTTTCTTTCGTGAATCCTACTTTCGTACTGTTCACACAAATTATCTTATATTATATATACCTTGTTGTTTAGCAATAACCAGTTCTAAGCTGTAAACAGTCTTATTAATTTCAAGTCAAGACAGAGGCTCGCATGCTTGTCTTCTCTGTAATGTAAAAAATATATACTTTACGACCTAATTTGTAGGATTAATAACAAAAACAAAACTGACTGATTTAAAACATTTCATGATGATATTTCTTTCTTTTTATCAGCAAATAACGGGAACTTAAGACAGAAAATAGCGCAAGATGTAACTGTATGTACATATGTTTAACGATTGATTGCCCTTCTCTTTATATCTAGATTCAGTCCGTCTCTGACAGTTAGTGCCATTTTGATTCAGGATATGTTGTTAGACAACTGAAAGATTGTGTACCACTATTGCTCAGTCTGGAAGAAGTAATTTAGCGACAATTAGTGTTAATAAAAAAAAGCGGTCTGGGCGTTGCCAAGTAGTCCATGTATTACATTTGGCGACTTTCAGGGTTAAAAATGGTAATTAATAGACAAATCACATGCACAGTGGCGGCGCCAAAGGGGGCTTCGGGGGCTTGATCCCCCAAATGAGCCAAGCCCCCTCAGCCCCCAGTATTGTTACCTACATATATTCATAAAATATGGAAACCGCAATCGTCGTTGTTGCTTAACAATTAACATCAAAGAGACATAGATCTGTAGAACTCAACGTCTTCATTAAAACGGAAGTATGTGTCATGTGTCCCATAGTAACGTACTGAATGCACTGAAACTCATACACTGTATTGCCGCTCCCTGTGTAATGCCATTCTATCTTGAGCTTTGACGAAGATTAGACAACCACGTTGATTTCAAGTTACAACAGATCATCAAGGATTTTACTTGATAAACCAAAGGTTTCACAGGTATTTACCCATTACTTTCATTTATCTTTTATTGAAAATTAAAACATAGCATGCGTGTATAAGATGGGCCTGCCAACATGCTGCTTGTCTGGCTGTGAAAAGAACCCTCCCTGCCATTGTGACAACCCTAAAGCATCTTGTGGAGGGGTACAATGTCCACAGAGCCACTGAATCAAAGGGCCTGTGCATCCTCCTAGATCAGAAGTTCGTAACCAGTCTAGTGGCCATAGAAAAACTACTACTGATGACAAAACAAATATCTGACCACCTCCAGTCACCTGACCTGC
Organism: Tachypleus tridentatus; assembly: GCF_004210375.1. Lineage (NCBI taxonomy): Eukaryota > Metazoa > Arthropoda > Merostomata > Xiphosura > Limulidae > Tachypleus > Tachypleus tridentatus. Next base: position 127,655,017 of record NC_134831.1, on the reverse strand, counting down.
AGCTGGCCTCTGCAGAGGAAGACTTGGAAGAGTCTGCTGAGGATATATGTGAGAAAGTGGGAATACGCACTGAGACGGTGCGTCAAAGTAGACAGCGATCTGCTCCCAGACACCTGGATGAATTCATAATCACATCTAGTACTGGCCAAAGAGATGAACCAACACCAGATGGCAGGAAACACATCTTCTATGCCATCATAGACGGAATGCTCAACGAGCTGAATAGAAGATTTTCCTCTGATGCCTGCAGTGTTCTGATGGGTGCTACTGCATTGAACCCAAAACACTCCACATTTCTGGACAAGCAAGTACTCTTAGGAATGGCAGCAAACTATGGTGTGGAAGAGGATGACCTAGCAGTGGAGGTCCACCAGTTGAACCGGCTAATTGCCAGGAAGAAAGACAAAGGGCAGGAAGTATCCACACCATTAGAGCTTGCAACCATGCTGGAGCCATACAAGGATGCCTTCATGGATCTCCACAAACTTGTATGCATTGCTGTGATCCTGTCTGTCACTTCAGCTGCCTGTGAGAGAAGTTTCTCACATCTGAAGCTTCTCAAGACATACTTGCACAACAGCTGTGGTAACAACCGCACCAACAACCTTGCTGTCGTATCAGTAAACTCCAGGAGGGCAAAACAACTCGATATTGATACTGTTATAGACACATTTGCTGCCAATCATCAGAACAGGCACATTGTTTTGAATTAATATTGACTATAAACACAACATGATGAAAGACAGTTAGCCTGATAATGACCTTACTTTTTCTTAGAGTGTATTAACTTCACATGGGATAATTCGTTTCTGCTATGTAAACTATGTATTTATGTTATATTTCTTTTGATTTGTAGCTTTACTCTTAATGGTATATTAAATGTTCAATCTCAGCTAATCTTGATTTTCTATATTATTATGCATTACCTTGGGTGGAATTTAGGTGAGCTTCCACTTTTACATATACACATATTTTCATAAACAGATTATTTCTAGTTTGTAATAATGAATTATTAATCAGAGTATGAGTTTCCAATGAAAATTGCATTGAACACGCAGTTCAAAATATCACACCTTTCTGAAATGTACCTTGGTATTTACATTATTATAATTTACCATCTATACTTCATATTGATGGCATTTTGGGAAGCCCCTCCACAGTTTACCTCGTCACCCCCCAACGAAAATATCCTGGCGCCGCCACTGCATATGTATTATGATATTTACAATGTATGAAAAGACAGTACTTTAAAAATGATTACGTTGTTATTACATTATTGTTTTATTATAGTAGAATATAACTCACTGTTTCATTAGAGCGGAACGTATGTCTTTGTATTACAGTAGATTATAAACATTTGTTTCATTATAGCGGGGCCTGGCATGGCCTAGCGCGTTAAGGCGTGCGCTTCGTAATCTGAGGGTCGCGGGTTCGCGCCCGAGTCGCGCCAAACATGCTCGCCCTCCTAGCCGTGGGGGCGTTATAATGTGACGGTCAATCCCACTATTCGTTAGTAAAGAGTAGCCCAAGAGTTGGCGGTGGGTGGTGATGACTAGCTGCCTTCCCTCTAGTCTTACACTGCTAAATTAGGGACGGCTAGCACAGATAGCCCTCGAGTAGCTTTGTGCGAAATTCTAAAAACCAAACCATTCATTATAGCGGAATATACTCTTTTATTTTATCGTAGTGGAATATATATCCCTTTATTTTATTATAGTAGAATATATACCATTGTACTGTTATAGTAAAACTAATCTCTTTATTTTGTTATATTGAAATATTTAACATGGTTTTATCATACCAGTATATGTATGTTCTTTTATAGCAAAAACCACATCGGGCTATCTGGTGTGACCACCGAGGGAGGTTTGAGTCCCTGATTTTAGCGTTGTAAATCTGTAGATTTACTGCTGTCCCAGATGGGGTGTGTTTGTGTTTTCTTATGGCGAAGCCACATCGGGCTATCTGCTGAGCCTACCGAAGTGAATCAAACATCTGATTTTAGCGTTGTAAATCTGTAGATTTACTGCTGTCCCAAATGGGGTGTGTTTGTGTTTTCTTATGGCGAAGCCACATCGGGTTATCTTCTGAGCCTACCGAAGTGAATCAAACATCTGATTTTAGCGTTGTAAATCCGTAGACTTACTGCTGTATCAGCGGGGGTACCATCATAGCAGAATACATTCCTATGTTTTACCTACTGTAGTGGAATATATTCCTATGTTTTACCTACTGTAGTGGAATATATTCCTATGTTTATTATAATGAAATTTATTCCTTTGTTTTATTACAGTGATACATATTTCTTTGTTTAGTACAGTGGCATATATTCCTTTGTTTTATTATAGTGATATATATTCCTTTGTTTTAGTACAGTGATATATATTCCTTTGTTTTATTTTTGAGGAATATATTCCTTTGTTTTTTGTTTCGTGTGTGTTGGTACCTAATATTTCAAACTGAAATACACTGCAATTGTAAATAGAAAGAAAAAAAGACATTTATATTACAACAGAATTAAGATATATTTATACAAAATATTAGAAGATAGAATCATTTTATTATTATACAAAGTTAATAAAGAAGAACTGGAACATAAAATAGTTTTATTATTATAGGAAATAGTAAATTCTGACATAAAGTTTTAATTATTGGTATCATTCTGGTAAAGTGGGTATTGTGAGATTTAATTGACATAGGGTTCAAGTTTTATTGGTACAAATAGTTTTGTATCGTGTTTAAAGCACGTGCACGTGTTCCTCTTCACTAAGCGCGTTTACAGAGCAAGCGAACGCCGTTTTTCACCAATATAACTCATGTTATGCGTTTTATTAAACTACGTTTCTATTTCTAAACACGATTGCTAATTGCTGTTTTTCCATGCAATTTTTATTCAGAACACGATATTCATTTGGAAAGCAGGGAAACACGTTTAAAGTTCCCATAATATAATCATTAACAATGCACCTTAAAGGTACGTAGTGTTAAATGTATGTGATTAAACAACAGTGAATACAAAGCTGGCCGCTTGATTCAAATGACACGAGGATTTTTTTTTTTCTTTCTTGAACACGACTTCGCTGGGGGAAAATAACATAACGATAACGTAAGAAAACATAAACGTTTTAGGAGAACAAAGCTTTTTAATGTACTTTGAAAGAGTGAGAGAATGAAAGATACCCAATTGTTTATTGGACTTTAACAGAACATTGCCATCGTGTAGTGAGGGATCAGTTAGAATATTCTACCACCAAACCAGCTGTCGCTCGCCACCTGCAGCGTTCACATGTCGTAAATAAGGCTTTGCTGAGATAATCATAAGACATGGACAGAATGCCAATGAGATTTTTTTTTTTATCAACGCGACCTTACCAATGATTAATAATATTTTTTAAGGCCACATCTGATCACAAGCATTTTTTTTGTGGTGTGATCGTATTTGTGTTTTTTCTTATTACATATAGAAAAGACCGAAAAACGACAGAGTACAAAACTCCAAACACGTGTATAACACGAGACTTATGTATACAGACAGTGTAGAAAATGAATTAACTTTATATTTGTTTCAGGATTTCTCTTGTTTTATATATGATGTGCCTTTTTCTTTACAGATCTTATTAGGTTTTGATCACAATTGATTTCACGTGTGAAGATATAAATAATGTGATAAGAAAATGTTTTATCCCTTGATCAGATAAAAATTAGTTTTTTTCTATTATTATTTTTACTGTTTTCTTGTCTTAACTTACTTATAGCAATTGTATTAGACTTTGTGCGATGTCACGTGTCTTCTTCATATAAATAATATGAGATGAATACGTCTTATCCCATGATCCAGATAAAACTAGTGTTTTTCAGATCATTACTTTTTACTGTCTTGTGTTGTAAATTACTTATAGTAACCTGTATCACACTTTGTGTAATTGCAGAAATGCGTTTCAGCTAACATCAGAACCATTGCCACCCACATCGTGCAACGCAGTTTTACGTAACAAAGGTGGGCGTAACCTAATGTGATACCAGCAGAGGTCGCTTCGTATTACGCCCCAGCCAGATGTCTATTGAGTGACGGAATACCGGGAACATACTGCCCATCTGCCATATCTTTCATATATTTTTTACTATCTGATCATCTATCTAATCCTCATTCCTCTGAGGGTTTTGTTGCTTAGTTTATTCTTGCTTGAATTTTCACAAAATAAATTACTTTCTGTTCAGATTTTATTGGACTTTATTCAATGTTTCATAAGAGCACCTCAAATATAACTAAATTAAAAATAGATTATTTAATTTTTATTAACAGTTGTTCAGAATAATTTATTGAATGGTTTTGTATTCATTCGTATTTTTAACTTTTATTTTCATATTAGGACGATGTAAGCAGTTGGTGTAATTTTTGTTCACAAACCTAAATATCTTTAGCAATGTTTCCTTCACAGCTGACGGAAAACATAATATTTGTTCCACTTTTTTTTTTTATCAGTTTAGACGTGTTTCATGTCAATCTATTTCATGTATTTGTCTTACCATTAGAGAACAAGCAGAATCCTTCCAGGAAGAAATTTATTAGTACTTTTACACCTTGTAAAATTATATAAGAATCTATAAAACTAGGTCCCCTGATGGGACAACGGTAAGTTTAAGGACGGTTTTCAATTCTTAGTGGTGAACACATCAGAAGGTCCAAGATAGCTTTGCTCTAAAAACTAATCAGAATGTTCAATATAGCTTTGTTCTAAAATAAATCAGAATATCCAATGCAGCTTTGTTCTACAAACACACCAGAATGTCCAAGTAGCTTTGTTCTACAACACACCAGAATGTCCAAGTAGCTTTGTTCTACAACACACCAGAATGTCCAAGTAGCTCTGTTCTACAACACACCAGAATGTCCAAGTAGCTTTGTTCTACAACACACCAGAATGTCCAAGGAGGTTTGTTCTACAAACACACCAGAATGTCCAAGTAGCTTTGTTCTACAAACACACCAGAATGTCCAAGTAGCTTTGTTCTACAACACACCAGAATGTCCAAGGAGCTTTGTTCTACAACACACCAGAATGTCCAAGTAGCTTTGTTCTACAACACACCAGAATGTCCAAGGAGCTTTGTTCTACAAATACACCAGAATATCCAAGTAGCTTTGTTCTACAAACACACCAGAATGTCCAAGTAGCTTTGTTCTACAACACACCAGAATGTCCAAGTAGCTTTGTTCTACAACACACCAGAATGTCCAAGTAGCTTTGTTCTACAAACACACCAGAATGTCCAAGGAGCTTTGTTCTACAACACACCAGAATGTCCAAGTAGCTTTGTTCTACAAACACACCAGAATGTCCAAGTAGCTTTGTTCTACAACACACCAGAATGTCCAAGTAGCTCTGTTCTACAACACACCAGAATGTCCAAGTAGCTTTGTTCTACAACACACCAGAATGTCCAAGTAGCTTTGTTCTACAAACACACCAGATTTTCAATTCTTAGTGGTGAACACATCAAAAGGTCCAAGATAGCTTTGCTCTAAAAACTAATCAGAATGTTCAAGATAGCTTTGTTCTAAAACAAACCAAAATGTCCAAGCAGCTTTGTTCTACAAACACACCAGAATGTCCAAGTAGCTTTGTTCTACAACACACCAGAATGTCCAAGTAGCTTTGTTCTACAACACACCAGAATGTCCAAGTAGCTTTGTTCTACAAACACACCAGGTTTTCAATTCTTAGTGGTGAACACATCAGAAGGTCCAAGATAGCTTTGCTCTAAAAACTAATCAGAATGTCCAAGGAGGTTTGTTCTACAAACACACCAGAATATCCAAGTAGCTTTGTTCTACAAACACACAAGAATGTCCAAGTAGCTTCGTTCTGCAACACACCAGAATGTCCAAGTAGCTTTGTTCTACAACACACCAGAATGTCCAAGGAGCTTTGTTCTACAACACACCAGAATGTCCAAGTAGCTTTGCTCGACAAACGCGCTAGAATGTTCAAGGTAGTTTTGCTCCAAAAACAAATCAGAACGCCTGATGTACCTGTGTTCTGAAAGTACAATAGAATGTTCAAGGTAGCTTTATTCCAAAAATAAGTCAGAATGTCTGATGTAACTTTGTTCTAAAAACACATCAAAATGTTCGATGTAACTTGATGGTAAAAAGAAGTAAACATATGAACTAGATGAAAGAACACAGACTTCAGCTGGTCAACGAAAGTGACTTATTACAGGTGTCGTAATGACCTAATGGATAGAGTGTTGTGCTGCGGTTGTGATATTGTGCTAAACATGTGTCACATTTTTAGCTGTCGGCGCCTGATAAAAGCGGCAGCCAACTGCTGGTCACTAAATTATGGATGTTATGTCTCAACCTTGGGTTACTTACTATGATAGTTTAACTGCTCTGTTGTACGAGATGTTCAGATGGAAATACTTATGTGAAAACAATATGTTTACCAGGAAAAGTAACACTATTGTGGTGGCATATTCAAGGAATATAAAGACAGTTTGAGCCAAAAATAATAATTCCAAACAGAATGCGATGGATAGAGTTGTCAAATAATATTGACCTCTCCCTGGTGAGACAGGGACTTAAACACCAACATCCAGAGGTTGATTCCCAACAATGGACATAGTAAATAGTCCATTGTGGCTTTGACCTAAAACATGTACACACAGAAGTCAAATAATAAATTTAATATATTAACTTCAACCTATTCTAATACACTGTTCTTAATGAGAAAATTAACACTTTTATATCAGAAAATACTGCAAAGGGAGTCTAGAAAAAGACTGAATTTTATATTCTCTATGCTAACCGGATCAGATTAAAACTAACTAATGTAACAGAATGGAGGTTGTTTGTTTTTTAGCACAGTCCACTTAAGTAGTGTTGTAAAGTCCAGTAAACCCAGTAGAGTAAAATTCAAATATAGTGTTACGATCCCAGTTGCAAACAGCTGTTGTAAAAGCATCAGTTGTCTGTAAATATTGTTTTCACAGACAGTGCTTGAAAGGACCACGAGGTGGACGTCACGGGGTGCTAGGATGAGAGAGGACGGAGGGAGATACACGACAAACAGACTGATACTGATCTTTCTGGTTAGTAGGCTAATGTGTTGTTACAGCGAGTTAATGTCACAGAGGATGTACAACCCAAGCCTAGTTTCCCAGTTAACGTCTAGGAACTTCCCGCGTGGTGACAGGTCATAACCCTACAGAAACTACTTGGGACTATTTGAAGGGTTAAAATGTGAGTCCACGACGTTTTTGATTTGCTATCACTTGGTCCAGGCTTTGTAACAGCGGTGTTGATATCCTTTCGTGCAGAATAGAGCTGCGCTTCTACTGTCAGGTAAAATATTAGTAATGTAATGCATATTCTATTGTATTGGATCTTGACTGGAGTACTCGTCCCCCTGGAGGGAAGTTATGTAAATTTACGATTAACGAAAGGTTTTGTTTTGGTTTGTTTTGGAAGTTCGCACAAAGCTACTCGAGGGCTATCTGTGCTAGCTGTCCCTAATTTAGCAGTGTAAGACTAGAGGGAAGGCAGCTAGTCATCACCACCCACCGCCAACTCTTGGGCTACTCTTTTACCAACGAAAAGTGGGATTGACCGTCACATTATAACGCCCCCACGGCTGGGAGGGCGAGCATGTTTTGGCGCGACTCGGGCGCGAACTCGCGACCCTCAGATTATGAAGTGCACGCCTTAACGCGCTAGGCCATGCCGGGCCTTAACGAAAGGTAATCTTTGGGCATGAAAGTTGTTTCCTTTATATGATATTGTAAAAGAAAAAGCAACATAAAAACAGCAAAACATAAAATGTGAAATCGCAAGTTCACATGTATTTCAGCATGTAACCACCAAACGTTCATGCCAAGTATAGTAAAGATCCATCAACAGCGAACGATTTTTTTTTTTCATTTCGCGCAAAGCTACTCAAGGACTATCTGCGCTAACAGAGAACGAAGTACTGGTTAAAGAAAAAGCAAATAATCGTCAATAAAAACAGCAAAACATAAAATGTGAAATCGCAAGTTCACATGTATTTCAGCATGTAACCACCAAACGTTCATGCCAAGTATAGTAAAGATCCATTTTTTTTTTTTCATTTCGCGCAAAGCTACTCAAGGACTATCTGCGCTAACAGAGAACGAAGTACTGGTTAAAGAAAAAGCAAATAATCGTCAATAAAAACAGCAAAACATAAAATGTGAAATCGCAAGTTCACATGTATTTCAGCATGTAACCACCAAACGTTCATGCCAAGTATAGTAAAGATCCATCAAGAGCGAACGATTTTTTTTTTTCATTTCGCGCAAAGCTACTCGAGGACTATCTGCACTAACAGAGAACGAAGTACTGGTTAAAGAAAAAGCAAATAATCGTCAATAAAAACTGCAAAACATGAAAATCAAAATTACTACTTTGTATATGTCTTCCTCTTGACTCAGTGAACCTTCACTCCAAATTCATCCAAACATGGATACATGGACGTACAACAGACAATACTATTATACAGATTGAAACTTTTATTATCCGACACTTAATATACATAAAACGTGGAGTACATTTTTAGAAAAGTCTGTGGTTCTACAGCCATTTACATGGAAAAAATGTAACTGCACAAAACTTAGTTTTTAACTTCACAAAACTGTCGACTGTCGAAGCTGCACGTTAAAACAGTCCCCGCTGTGATCACGGGGTTATCTAGATGATTATAGCCCCTGACTGACTTATAGAAAAGCAGGACTTGTTCAAATAAAATACTTTGCTCCATATCATGTGAGGGCTATATTCGCTAGCGCCATCTGGATTACTCACTACAGCTCTTGACTATCTTACAGAATAGCAGGACTTGTTCAAATATGCTTTGCTCCATATCATATGAGGACTGTAATTACTAGCGCCACCTTGATTGTTTCAGCTCTTGTAGTACATTTTATAAATATGCATAATATGTAGAGATAGAAAACCTTTATCGATTGTGCAAGAGTGAAATCAAACAGAAATGCTTTGATCTTAAAGTAAACAGTGTATACATCCAGTTACCAACAGCGTAAACAAGTACAACAAGAAGAAAAGCTGGTGAAACAAAAGATTCCCATGCATATTACCGTAGGGTTGTATATTTTACAAGTTGTCAAATCTTCTTTTTGTGTGTATTAACAGAAAGGGATCATTTGTTGATGCTACGGTTTCAAGTTTGACTAATAGTAGATCGTAGTTTACTATTATCTGAACCCTATGGTTCTGTTATCTGAACTCTATGGTTCTATTATCTGAACTCTATGGTTCTATTATCTGAACTCTATGGTTCTACTATCTGAACCCTATGGTTCTATTATCTGAACTATATGGTTCTATTATTTGAACTCTGTGGTTCTATTATCTGAACCCTATGGTTCTGTTATCTGAACTCTATTCTTCTATTATCTGAACCCTATGGTTCTATTATCTTAACTCTATGGTTCTATTATCTGAACCCTATGGTTCTATTATCTGAACTCTATGGTTCTATTATCTTAACTCTATGGTTCTATTATCTAAACCCTATGGTTCTATTATCTGAACCCTATGGTTCTATTATCTGAACCCTATGGTTCTATAGAAAACTTATCTCACGATATAAAAGAAAATTCCTCAGATCTTTGTGGCTATTCATTATAGGACCAACCAGATCGATGATATTTTGTACTGCTTTAAGTTAATAGTTAATTGATGAAATTCGTTCACTTTTCTTATTTTGCATCGAAATAACACACACATTATAAAGTTTAACACAAATATTTTTCTTTGAAATAATTCACTGCTTTGTCTGTTGCTTCGTTGGTGTAATATTATTCGGAAACTTTTGGTTTGGTTTGTTTTGAATTTCGAGCAAAGCTACACAAAGGCTATCTGCGCTAGCCGTCCCTAATTTAGTAGTGTAAGATTAGAGGGAGGAAAGCTAGTCATCATCACCTACCGCCAACTCTTGGGCCATTCTTTTACTAATGAATGGTGGGATTGACCGTCACATTATAACGCCGCCACGGCTGAAAGGGCGAGCAGGTTTGGTGTGATGGGGATTCGAGCCCGTGACCCTCGGATTACGAGTAGAGTTTTGGCCATTTTTGTTTTGTTTTTAGCGATTAACTTTCACTACAATATACGTTTTTGAATAAATGTATACGAAAGCAAATCATACAATATGGTAATATTGTTGTTGTTTAGCCTTTACTCAATTGTACTCAAAGAAGTACTCAATTGTACCTCTGACCCTCTTGGGGGACACGATTTCTCAATTTCTAACTTCATTTTATGCTGAATCGAGTGTTACGTCAAAGGTGGTTTTGAAACAAATAGTTAATAAATTTTAGTAGTAACATTTGTGTGAGAAATGAAACGTTAACTTCAGTCTGTCCCAAATGTTTCTATTTGCGGGACAGAAATCCCTGATAAAGTCAGATTCAAAATAACGTCAACGACACCTAGTTTTTATTAGACACATCTTATTGTTACTGTGGGACTAGACATTATAACCAAAGTCTAATTTGTCTAAACCCTTACATTTTGGATACTGTTTACATTACAGTCTGTTTTATATTTAAGTTAAGAAATTTTTTGTCTTGTTTGAACAGTTAATGCATATTTCTTGGATTTTATTTTAAAGGTTCGTAGTGTGGCTAATGTTTATTATAGTTTTCCTTTGTAATCTTGAAGTACCGAATATCGCCCCCCCCCCCCCCAGTAGCACAGTGACACCACTACGGACTTACAACGCTAGAAAGCAGGTTTCAAAATCCTTGGTGGGCAGAGCACAGGTAGCCCATTGTGTTACTCTCTGTTGCAAAAAGCTTTACGTTCAACAAGTTCAAGGTAAATGAAAGAGTCAAGGACACTATTAAAACTTTGTGTTCTGAAATCAGGATGTATTTGTTTGTTTGTTTTTTAATTTCACGCGAAGCTACACAAGGGCTATCTGGGCTAGCTGTCCTTAATTTAGGAGTGTAAAAATAGAGGGAAGTCATCACCACCCACTGCCAATTTTTGGGCTACTTTTTACCAACAAATAGTGGGATGGACCATCACATTATAACGCCCTCCATGGCTGAAAGGGCGAGCATGTTTGGTGCGATGGGGGGTTCGAACCTGCGACCTTCAGATTATGAGTCGAACGCCTTAACCCACCTAGCTCTGCCGGGCCGATCATGATGTAATCTGGCTTATAAAAATCATGTTTTAAAATATACTGTTAAATAGGTCATGATCACATGATGCAATTTAAAATCGAAGCTTACAATGTAATAAGTACTTAGATAACATATATAAGCAATTTATCCACATATATTAAATGGCTTATTCCTTTTAATAATCACACACTGTCAGGTTAAATGAATTAAAACCAAATGTTTTATTATATTTCTTATATGTTTTTTGTTTTTTTTACTGTATGTTGCTGAAGTGTGAGCGAATCTATAGAAATAGTAAAGCCAGACCTTGTAAACGTTTTCTCGTTCGACTCTAGTTAAATAAGTAAATTTATTTCAGCTACATAAGGTCATCTATTATCTAATTCCTAAGTGTCATGTGGACACTTTTGTTGTTGCTCTACTGCCAAGATAGCTCTCCTTTTCAATAGTAAGAATGTTACTCGACTTGAACAGAACCTGTTTGAGGGCCGTGCATGGGCCCCAAAACAGCATTCAGAGAAGCTTGCCACGTAAAGACTCTCCGACAGAGAGCAGCACCAGTGCTTCGTAATGAATGAAACTGAGAAGTTGAACGGAGTCGGCGGTTTAAGATGTGCGTCCCAGGTGGATTCATAAACACACGTGCGCATTGAGAAATAGACAGCGATTGTGTCAGGGATTCCAATCTATATGTAGGTTCAACGTGCGTTGTAACATTCTATTTCAGTTCATAGTTTCCAGCACGCAAGTTAGAGAAACGGTAACTAAAGACAGAGCAACTGATGAATCACTTTCTTCAGTACGAAGGTAAAGCTTCTGATATTACAAATTGTACGTCAATAATAAAAATCACATTAACGTAATGCATAGTGTACCTTTGTATCTCAGAACGTTTCTCTTCATCAAGAATAGTGTACGTTTATAAGCTATCATAATTATCTTGCTTCGAGTTCGATAAATAGTGTAGAATTAACGGACGTATATATATTGCAGCGTTTGAAAGCATGCGTTTGATCAATAAATACCAGCTATAAATATAACACACAAACGTAAGCACAAAGTAAGAAACTTGTAGAAGCGCAACACACCATTTTTTCTGAGCTGTTTCGCTATTAGCAAGTTTATGTAAACGAATCGTTTGTTTGTTAACGTTTAAACTGTTAATCTACTATAATCTTCAGGGAAGTTCTACTCATTGCAATGGTCAACATTTGATATTGTATTTTCATCAAGGTAATTCTGTTCGTCACCATTCTTCTAGGATATCCTCCATCATTGGAACTTTAAGCAACTGGTCCTTCTTTAAGTAATAACTCTGCCACAACTATCTGTCATAACATGATAACGTCGCATTGTTACGTCATAATGCACGTGGTCCCTAAAGATATTTTTGTTCGGTATATAATTTTGTATCGTACCTAAAAATACAGACCAGTGCTCTATCAAAACATGTAGTATGTACTTACAGATTGTTGTGTTATATATATACAAACCTCCTGGCGTAATGTGTTCTCTATACTGGCCCACACAAACTATTTTAATGTTTTTACGAAGGGTATCTAAGTGTTGCTGTCAACTTGTTCACTTCCTTGTCAGATTGACTGAGCGTTTATCAGAGAGGTGGATTTAGAAGGCTATTTACTTTGAACGTTTTAGTTTCTCGTATGTAATTTATATCCTATTATTGTATTACTTCAATTTGTTATGTAGTATTTTTCTGGAGTATAATGAACTATGGCTGATGCGTGATACATTGGTATCTCTAAGTATCATACGTTTCTTATGCTCTTGAATTCCAAGTGTTATAGAGTCCTTGTTTCCCCAGTGTACTCACGTCCACAACGGATGCTATAAATGGTGTTTTCCCTCTTCTTTGAGTCTGTGATTGGTTTGATATGCATACCAACTGCTGAAGACAACAAAAAACAAAACAAACATATTCCAATTCTATTTCTCCTCTTAACTTACAGCTACAAGACTAAAGTACTTGAGCTTTGGACGGAAGTGAATAAGGTTGTATGCGCGTCCATTCCAAAGCTTATGTTATAAAGGTTAACTGTCTTGGACTTGTTTGCCCTATCTGGATCTGGCTGTGTGTGGGGGAACAATTGGCATAATTTGTTAGTTTTATTATATTTTGTATATATCTTTTTAGAGCTTTGAATGATTAATAACAAAAGCTTAAGGTATGAATTATAAATATTTGTTATACTTTCAAAGCCTTTTCAATACACGAGACTGTACATATTCATTGTGAGTCTATAAATATTCAGTTCTCCTGCGTAGCATGATGTAATATTTCAATTAGGTCTGTGTATTCTTCCCACAGAAGGTTGAAAGAATCAGTCTCAGACATACATTGTTGGCTGCTTTGTTGAACGAGTGGTTAGACCACATAGAAATGTTCTGGCACTAATGCTGTGCTCACCCGCTGCGCTGTGGTCTAAATGCTACAAGATAAACGTCCTTCGATGTTACCCTTGCATTCGAAATAAGAAGCGAAGATAATCGGTAGCTTCGTGACTAACACATAAAGACTTCTGTTGGTGTTCTGCAAAGGCTAAGACACCACTAGCAACAACCACCGAAAACCATAGTTCAAAATATATTTGTTTTATTTGGAGTTGGGCGAAACAAAATAAAATTGTTATTGTAGCTTTTACCAGTAAGATAGAAAAAACAAACAAACCCGTAAACTAAGAGATTAAATAAGTATTGAACACACTTTATATCTAAAGTAAAAACAGCTTAACTTGATAACACATGTGTGAAAAGATTTTAATGTATTCTAAATAATGTGAAAAGGTTTCAGACGATTTGTTTTGTTTTTGTTTTTGAATGTCGCGCAAAGCTACACGAGAGCTACCTACGCTAGCCGTCCCTAATTTAGCAGTGTAGGACTAGTGGGAAGGCAACTAGACAATCACCACCCTCCGCCAACTCTTGTGCTATTATTTTACCAACGAACAGTGGGATTGACTGTTACGGCTGGAAAGGCAAGCACATTTGGTGTGACGGGGATTCGAACCAACGACCCTCAAATTATGAGTCGAACAGGTTTCCGACGAAACTGTATCTAATACATACAAATAGGAAAAGCGTTTGGTAAGAAATCGTAAGGCTATTACCAGGCTAGGTCACTTGAAAATTAAAGGTCATTAAAGTGAAATGAAAGTTTGTGAAGGTTTTCTTGTTTGAAATATAATAAGTAAGTGTTACATACATTACGTATTACGATTTAGCAGGAAATTTTAATTTAGAAGTTAATCAAATTTCGATATGTGTTACCATGGTATTTGCAAACAAGAATGATACACACAATATTGTTTCTTAACACAAATATATTTCTATATACAAACAACAATGCAATTTATAATAACTAGTCGATTACCCGTGGTGCCAGTGTATTAGATCCGTGCGTGACGTATTCATAAAGTCATAACTGTACCCTGAGAATGGAAACAAATTAAGTTCTCCATGACAGGGAACAGAGGCGAAACATGAAATCGTGAACTCTATTGTAAATCTAGATGCACACAAGATAAAAATTTCGCGAAATTGGGGGTTGCACATCGCGTGATAAAAAAGTGTTTTCAGTATCATATAAGCAAGTGTTTTATTATAGTATGATAGTTATTAAAAATAGTTATTACATGTGATAATTTATATATAAAAAGTTTTACAAACTTACAAACAATATTCAGTCTTCTATCTGGTCTGGAACTGAATATTTTGTTGGTGGTCCCGGTCCACAACGAGCGAATTACACTTCATTTGACAGGAATGCTAGCTATCTCTATTTTTGCTTGGCGTAACTCGATTTACAAGCTTGCTTTTTACAGATGAAGTTTGATATCTAATGTCTTCGTAGAAATACTAACGTCCGAACGATTCGTGAAGTTCGAAATATATAAACCTCCCTGGTCAAATATTTGTAGCTTTCCGATTGATAAGCGTTAATCACAGCTACAGCTTCCGAGATTTATAGTAGCGACCAAATAATATTCTGTTGTCTCTTGGCGGATCAGTTCATAAACTGTAAGGCGAAATTCTCGAAAGCACAAGTGGCCCAACAATATTCAAATGTACGCTTGTTGATTCTCACGCTTGAGAATCTTTTACAAATTTAGAGGCCAAGCGCTACTTGCGCAATGCACATTTAATAATATACGTTACATGCATTCAACTGAATCCAACATAGATATTTAAAAATGATATTAAATCCGTTACATACGTTAAAGGACTCGCGTGAAAAAATCAAAAACATATATTATTAAAAACTAAGATTTATTTTTAAATACCTCATTATTTTTTGCAACACTTAAAGGCGGCAAAGAAATGGGATAAAATTATGTCAGTTTCTATGTAAAATGAATAGGCAACCACAGCATTAAGAATTGTGATTAGCTGTAACGTCATTGGCACTGACAAACAATTTTGTGCATAAATATCGTAGAAAACCAGTTTTTATGACGCCGATGGGTCTTAAATTCCAGGAATAGAAAAGTGAAGTTGACCATCTTTAAGTAGAGGAATACCTATGGAAGTTGACCATCTTTAAGTAGAGGAATACCTATGGAAGTTGACCATCTTTAAGTAGAGGAATACCTATGGAAGTTGACCATCTTTAAGTAGAGGAATACCTATGGGAACTCAGAAGAACAACAAAACTCCTATTTAATAATTATAAATGTTCATTCATCAAAAATTTTCACAAATATGTACATGCTTTACACTGCCTTAAGATTTTAACAAATTACGCAATGACGTTTTCTTACCACGGAAGAATTTGGTTTGTTTTGAATTTCGCGCAAAGCTACACGAGGGTTATCTGCGCTAGCCATCCCTAATTTTGCAGTATAAGACTAGAGGGAAGGCAACTAGTCATCACCCCCATTGCTAACTCGTGGACTACTCTTTTACCAACAAATATTAGGATTGACCGTCACATAATAACGCCCCACAGCTGAAAGAGCGAGCATGTTTGGTGCGAACGGGATTCGAACCCGCAACCCTCGGATTACGAGTCGAACGCCTTAACCCCCCTGTCCATTACTTTTTAGAAATATTTCTTCTAATGTGTAATTTATAATATACTCATTCTTACTGCTTTTACAGTTATTTATTATATATATTATTATTAAGATAACTTTGAACCGTTAGCTTAGTATATGGACCTAGAAATACTGATATTCCGGACAAGAGTATTATAATATTATAATAGTATGGTAATATTATAACGCCCTTACGGCTGAAATGGCGAGCATGTTTGATGTGACAGGAATTCGAACCCGCTACCCTAAGATTACAAGTCGAGTGCCTTAACCACCTGGCCATGCCGGGCCGCCATGGAAAAGACTTACGGAACTTGAAATTATCAGATGAAAATTGAACACGAACCACAGTTAATATGCCAATGTTTACAAACACATGCACATAATATAAATATATATTGTCCATAAATAAACAAATTCACTAACTTATAAAAAAGTAATATTTTATACATCGAAACTCAAGTACCACAAATACAACATGTATGGGTTTTGCATTGAGATACTTCTTGTTCACCCACGTTCGCCTTCATATTGCAAGTGTAGATGAATTAAGACCACTAAAAATTAAGTTTCGATCTCCAAAATATCCGTAAAAGAATCCTCCAAGAGTTGGCGGTGGGTGGTGATGACTAGTTGCCTTCGCTCTAGTCTTACACTGCTAAATTAGGAACGGCTAGCACAGATAGCCCTAGTGTAGCTTTGCGCGAAATTAAAACAAACTAACTAAAATATCCGAAACACAGATGTGACACAGCCATGAAGATTTTGAGGGCTTGGGTCAACTTGGCTTAGTCTGTGGGTCATGGTTTTAAACCTCCTCTTCAGACGTGGTCGCCCTTTCAACCCTAGGGGCGTTACATTGTTGTGGTAAATCCCATTGTTCGATTAGTGT
The DNA here is from genome assembly GCF_004210375.1 of Tachypleus tridentatus. NCBI lineage: Eukaryota > Metazoa > Arthropoda > Merostomata > Xiphosura > Limulidae > Tachypleus > Tachypleus tridentatus. Next base: position 127,637,896 of record NC_134831.1, on the reverse strand, counting down.
AGCCTGAGAATTGGCGGTGGGTGGCGATTATTGACTGGCTTCCCTCTATTCTATCACTTCTAGATTAGGGACGTCCAGCGTAGACGGTTCTCTAGTAGGTTTACACGAAAACTCAACAAAGAAACACCGGATTTAGTTTTTCATGTAATGTGATCTAGCCCGACGGATAACGTTTATCATGATTCATAGGTTATTTTGCCTTGAACCTTTTCAGTCTAATAACAATTTTATTACTGAATGAAATAGTTGTCCTTGAATCGTGTCAGAGAGAACTGGAGTTGCTCTAACAAACTAAAGCAGGTTCAGGTCACAACCGAGCAGGTGTTCACCGGATCTATGTTTCTTCAGTTACCACAAAGGATCGTTTATTATTCTCTTGATGTACAGAAATCCTGTCATCATTTATACACGTTCAAGTATCAACAGGGCCTCACATCAATTCTCGTTTATAGCCTCAATATTTTATTTGAGAGAAATCTCGGGTACTGTGTCCTCATCACTTTTAGTAACTTCAACACTGTTTCGTTTGTGTCGTAGAAGTAATGAGCCGTTTTAAAACCCTAAGCAGTTTCACTTGAATCAGAATCTTTGAACGTTTTGTTTGTTTGTTTGTTTTGAATTTCACGCAAAGCTACACGAGGGCTATCCGCGCTAGCCGTCCCTAAGTTAGCAGTGTAACACTCGAGAGAAGGCAGCTAGTAATCACCACCACCCCCAGCTTTTGGGCTACTCTTTTACCAACGAAAACTGGGTTTTACTGTTACTTTTTAACGCCCCTACGGCTGAGAAGGCGAGCATGTTTAGTGTGACGAAGATTAGAACCCGCGACCCTTAGAGCAGAAGCCGAGCACACTAACCACCTGGCCATGCTAGGCTAATATCGTATGTATCACTACAGACTGAATAACAATAATGTAGATCATGAATGCGCCGTATCTACAATGACAATATCAAATATAACACGAGAAATAAAATTTAGATGTGTTTGTTTTGAATTTCACGCAAAGCTACACGAGGCTTATCTGCGTTAGCCGTTTTTAATTTAGCAGTGTAATACTAGGGGGAAGGCAGCTAGCCATCATCACCCACCGCTAACCCTTGGGCCGTCACATTATAACGCCCCACAGCTGAAAGAGCGAGCATGTTTGGTGCGAACGGGATTCGAACCCGCAACCCTCGGATTACGAGTCGAACGCCTTAACCCACTTGTCTATTACTTTTTAGAACTATTTCTTCTAATGTGTAATTTATAATATACTCATTCTTACTGCTTTTTCAGTTATTTATTATATATTATTATTATTAAGATAACTTTGAACCGTTAGCTTAGTGTATGGACCTAGAAATACTGATATTCCAGACAAGAGTATTTATAACAACTAGGGTAACAAAATAATAACTTAGATTACGAGTCGAGTGCCATAACCACCTGGTCATGCCGGGTCCTTACGTTTTGGTATTGAATGTCAGTTTTTTTAGTCACTTCCACACTAAGATTGCATTTTTTCCTCTTGTTGCGTCACTCTAAAGTGTCTAAGGATCTAAGTTGAATTAAGAAGTATTTTGTTCGTCAATAATGAAATACGGATAATGACCTAAAGATAATTAACCGGTTTAGTACCATTTAGAGCACGATATACTCGGAAAATATTACTGAGATTGAGAAAGATCTACATGTGGATCAGTTTTATCAAGGTGGAGTAAAATATAGAGCATTCTTTATAATTCAGACTTAATAAATAAACTGCTTACTACAAAGTTAACTATTTAGAGGTAACTGGTTCGTCCACAAAAAAATAAATATAGCAAGTGGAGAGTAGAACGTATGGATTGCAGGCAAACTAATGAAATGTGAAAACAGACAAACAAAAATTCTGAAAGTGATTAAACTGGAAGCTTCTTGATCTTTTTTGTTGTTGTTGTTGTTTGGGAATTTCGCACAAAGCTACTCGAGGGCTATCTGTGCTAGCCGTCCCTAATTTAGCAGTGTAAGACTAGAGGGAAGGCAGCTAGTCATCACCACCCACCGCCAACTCTTGGGCGACTCTTTTACCAACGAATAGTGGGATTGACCGTCACATTATACACCCCCACTGCTGGGAGGGCGAGCATGTTTAGCGGGACGCGGGCGCGAACCCGGACCCTCGGATTACGAGTCGCACGCCTTACGCGCTTGGCCATGCCAGGCCCTATTCTTGATCTTAATAAATGTGAACAAACATTATGTTTGGCTGTAAATATATTTTTAACTCGGTTCTCTTGTACTAAGTATACACAACACTGATTTAAGACACACTAATAATATTTATACTTTTTTATCACTTTAATCACCTGCTCCTTTAGTCCTTTTAGAAGTACAAGGCCTGGCATGGCCTGGTGGTTAAGGTTCGTGACTTGCAATCTGCTGATCGCTGGTTGGAATCGTCGTCGTCGAATATACCCACGCTTTCATCCTTGGGTGCGTTATAACGTGACAATCAATTAATTCCACCATTCATTGATAAAGGAGTAACTCAATAGTTGGCGGTTGGTGGTGTTGACTGCCTTCCTTCTAGTTTATCATTGCTAAATTATGAACGGCCTTTGTATAACTTTGCAAGAAATTCGAAACAAACCAAATGAAATTCACAAGATCAAATGATGCTTGTTTAAAGTGCTAGGCTTTCATCTTTTTATTTTATTTTAAATGTGAATCGCACTAGTATAGAGATATTATAATATATGTATATTTTACAGGCGTAGCCTATGATAACAAAATGTTCTCGAAGCTATCCACATTTTATCATTGTGCATCGAATGTACGCATTTTCCCAACATCGGTCACCTGGTTTAAAGTTAAGCAATAAGCTACATAACAGGCCTGGCATGGTCAGGTCGTTAGTGCGCCTGACTCGTAACCTGAGGGTTTCGGCTTCGAATGCCCGTCACATCAAACATGCTCGCCCTTTCAGCGTTATAATGTGATGATCAACCTCACTATTCGATTGTAAAAGAGTAGCCTAAGAGTTTTCGGTGAGTGGTGGTGACTATATTTGCTTTCATTCTAGTCTTACACTGCTAAATTCAGGACAGCTAGCACAGATAGCCCTTGTGTAGCTTTGCGCGAAATTTAAACGAACAGACGAACAAAATCGTCTGAGTTCGTCCTTAATGATTACGATTATCGCTTTTATGTTTTATTGAATTACCATCAGTTGAAGAGATCGCCTCGTTTCCTGGTCCTAACGTTACATTTACACGTGTAACATATTTCTAACACAGGATAATGTCTCTCGGTGGTAAAGTGATATTGATGAAAAAGGTTCCGTAGAATAACACCAAATCAGAAAACAAAAAGCACGTGAATCTAAACCACCGACCGTACTTGAACGTACTTACTTCCAAGTAACGTTTTATGAAACATTTACGAATCACGATCTACGTTTCGTGTCATAATTTCATCTTAACAGGTGATTACGACAGAAACTTCGTAAGGTGTGCTGATACCGGATTTACAGAGTTTCTACAGTAGAACAAATTGCAGCTAAACCACTTAAGATCATATTAATCTCTGCTAGCATGCTATCTTAAGGTTCGGGGTTTCTAAGAAATCTAGACTTCTTCAAAAAGCTTTGGTCGGCACATTAGGTTGGCGCATGCTCAGAACGCTACTTCCTTTATATAATTTAAAAGCAAGGGTTTTATGAGTAACATCAGTGAAATAGACAAACTTATTGTTTAGACGTTAGACAAGTAGGTCTCAAATCCAATTTTCTCGATTTCTGTCTGTTGATTATTCCTCCTACTGCTATTATATCCAACTTCTGGGAAGATCCACGTGACGAGCCAAGGCTTCTTCGACATAGTAACGTTATTGTAAACGTGATACAATTACAATGTCACTATTAAAACTATAGTTGTTCTCTCTGAACATATTATCACTTATATGGTTTTTCGATACTATCTGTTTCCACTCTTTTCGGGCTGTTTTTGAGAATGCTGAGCAAAGTTATCGCTGAGGTTTAATGTTTGGATTGTAACTGATAAAATGCTATCACCCACGTGTTTAAAAAACAAACAAAAACTAGTGTGAGCTCGTGAAGAGAAAACAACGCAAACTAGAACCCCTGATCCTGTGCTTAGAACGTTATCGACAAATTCACGTCGATTACAAAAGTAGGTTACCTTGAGAAATTTTACATGTCAATTATCCACGTTTGCTTCATTCCAAGGCCTTCCCTTCATATATAGCCATATATAGAGCCGAGCACGCGCTCAAACACACCTGATAACCAGAACAATAGCAAATTATGATTTCTAAAGATCACTATTTTTAATGCATAATATTAAACATATTATATACTGCACAATGACCACATTCTGTTTTTTTTTTTTTACTTATTCCAGTTTTATAGTGCTATCGGAGATATGCGGTCTCATGAGTTTCGCATGTTGTAGTTTTTATATTTCTCAGAGGTAACAGCCCTTATTTTGTCGGTTTTGGAGCTATGATTTATTGTTAAAGTTTAATATAGTTTTAACACCTTTGTGGTTATTGTAATAACTCCTAAATATTAACATAATTGGTTTTAAGCTGGTATAGCAGTGACAAATGGTTCTTAAACTCATTAAATACTGAGATGGTTGGTTATTTTAAGTCTTAATTACCTGCGCTAGTCATCGCTAATTTAGAAGTGATAGGTTATGGGGAAGGCAGCTGGTCAACATCACCCACCGCCAACTCTAAGGCTATTTTTTTACTAACAAATTGTATAAAGTATTGTCACTTTACAACGATCTCACGGCTGAAAGGGCGAGGAAGTGTGTTGATGGGATTCGAACCCGAAATACAAATATTTTATGTCGAACGTTCTAACCACCAGACCATACTAGTAAAGTTATATAAGTCATTATATTATATAATTTATATGTATAATAGTTTGATTTGGATTTCGCGCAAAGCTACACAAGGGCTATCTGCTCTAACCGTCCCTAATTTAGCAGTGCAAGACTAGAGAGAAGGCAGCTGGTCATCACCAACCACCGCCAACTTTTGGGCTACTCTTTTACCAACGAATAGTGGGATCGACCGTCACATTATAACGTCCCCACGGCTGAAAGGGCGAGCATGTTTGGTGTGACGGGAGTTCGAACCCGCGACCCTCAGTTTACGAGTTGAGTGTCTTAACCATCTGGCCATGCTTGTATAATATAAATGATTGGTTTTGTTTAACTGAGTTACTGAGGAAGTATGTTCGTATTCAAAGTTTATGTTTGTATTAGTTAACTTTACTTAACAATCGTGGAAAGTAATATATAGAAAACAATGTTCTAATCTGTTTATTCTCCCCCCTTCTCTTGTTTGTTTTTTAATTTCGTGCAAAGCTACTCGAGGGCTATATTTCCGTCCCTAATTTAGCAGTGTAAAATTAGAAGGAAGGCAGCTAGTCATCACCACCCACCGCCAACTCTTGGGCTACTCTTTTACCAACGAATAGTGGGGTTGACCGTCACATTATAACGCCTCCACGGTTGAAAGGGCGAGCATGTTTGGCGCGACGGGGATGCGAACCCATGACCCTCAGATTACGAGTCGCACGTCTTAACCCACCTGGCCATGCCGGCCGGGCTTCCCTCCTTTCCCTTACATACATGAAAGTTTTAAATTATCTATGTTAAAGTTTATCTAATACCAAAACGTGATAACGTTTTTCTCTTCATTAAAGTTTATTCAACATCGTAACACGGAGAGATTTTTCTGTACATTAAGGTTTGTCCAACGTCATAAGATGACAACATTTTTCTGTAAATTAAGGTTCATCCAACATCATAACATGACGATAATTTTCTCTTCTCTTTATCTTCAATAAAGGTACATCAAGTTATAGTTTCAGGAACCTCAACATTTTAAACAGTGGAAGATATTTCTTATATCATTTTAATCAAAATTCTTTGAACAGTTGGGTAACCATATCAGTTGATAAACAGACGACTAGGTCTGAGCCATTGTACTCAGAGACTGAAAGTGATAAAAAAATTCCCTTCCCCAGCGGTGTTATCCCAGGTCTTTGTTTGAACGTCTGAAAAGTTGACAAGACAATTCTATGGGTTGTGTTCCACTGGCGTGAAACAAAGGATTTTGAGAAACACCTGCCATTGGTATTACGTACGACCCGGAATCGCTAATAATATAATCACATGGTCTTAAAAAGTGGATATAACCTAAAATATAAACTATGTGACCTTAGGTCACGTGATTGACGTTTGCGTGAGACGAACAATGTGAAAACTATATTTAAAAACATTTTATTCATGATGATTTGGTACGTAGATGGCGCACCTGTTGAAAATGTTCATGTAAAGTAAATTTATCCCTCAAAATATAAATATAGTTATCGTTTATTTCTAAAATACATTCTAGCAGTTTTAGTATAAGATAAGAATAAAACTAATAAAACCTGCCTATCCCTGATATAGGTGTCATTAATGTATTCATGAACGCACTCTTGCGGTCAAAAAATTAAGGAAAAATATTTTAATTTACAAGAAAAAAATATCCGAAACACCTTTATTACACGAATATTTTTGTTTAAGTCTTGTGTTAAATCGTAAAACAACAAGGCGTTTATTAGTTTGTAGTAACCCACATCTCAAGAGAATTATCAAATAAGTAAAGATGTACATTTTAGTTATTTAACTGAGTTTTTCTTTCTACTATTGTAGAGCCTAACTAGGCCTAACCAGTATGAAGACCTTGACAAAATGAAAACCGTTTGTTTGTTGTACATGCCTCAGACCTCTACTTAGTTAATAATGTACTTGATACATTTTATTTAATAACGAGTCATAATCTTGCCGTTTTATTAGAAATTCTTACTTTAAGTTGCTATCTGTCCGTTGTAACGTCTAACAAAACTTTTCGTTTTAGCTATTTAACTGAGTTTTTCTTTCTACTATTACATATATATATATACACCTGAAGGTTTGATTTTACGAAGTATTAAACGACGAGAGCATTGTTTGCTGCTACTTAAGTGTTGAATATGAATTAATTTCTGGTAACATACTTTTTTGTTTGTTTGTTTTGGAATTTCACACAAAGCTACTCGAAGGCTATCTGTGCTAGCCGTCCCTAATTTAGCAGTGTAAGACTAGAGGGAAGGCAGCTAGTCATCACCACCCACCGCCAACTCTTGGGCTACTCTTTTACCAACGAAAAGTGGGATTGACTGTCACATTATAACGCCCCCACGGCTGGGAGGGTGAGCATGTTTTGGCGCGACTCGGGCGCGAACCCGCGACCCTCAGATTACGAAGTGCACGCCTTAACGTGCTAGGCCATGCCAGGCCCCAACATTTTTTTTTTTTTATTTCCTCTAAATCAGATGAATTTAGTTTAACTTTTGCTAAAGCTACGCAGCAATAGACTGGAGGGAAAACAGCTAGTTAACACTACCTACTGCAAACTGTTGGAACACTTTTTTACCAACAAATAATGGAATTGACAGTCACATTATGACATACCCACAACTGAAAGGGTGAACATATTGGTTGATGAACATAACAAATAGTGTATAATTCTGTGACATAGCTTATCATAGTTACCGATGTGCTACAGTATCTGTTTGTTTTCTAAAGCAGAGCCACATTTTGCTACATTCTGTGTCTACCGCGGGGAATCGAACCCTGGATTTTGGCGTTGTAAGTTTGTAAACTGTACGCTGTACCCACCAGGCCATGAAATTTGTATACATATGCAGGTAATAACGAGATTGACATGAGAAAGCATTAATATTTCAGGCCTATATAACTAAGCTTATGAGACTGTGAAATTACGCTCATGCTGAATATCTTCGTCGTATCCAGATATATGTTTTGTTCTTCTATCTTTTACAGAAAACAAACTGCTATACTTTCAAACAGTTTCGTTATGTTTCCGTCAGTATCTTAGATTTTTTTACAAATTGGTGGAAACGACAGCGATCTAAATAAACAGACTGAGTCAGCTAGTATGAAAGATTGGAAACCTACACGTGGAGAAACAGATGAACATATACGACATTTCTCTGGTAAACGTTTTCAGGCCTCGGAGCAAATTCCACGATCCAAAATTAGTTTTTTCGTCTAAAGTAAACGAGGATTTTCATGCAAAGTTAATATCCTATGAAAATACGTCTATTCCAATCCAAATCCGTAAAGAAGAGGAAAACCATGCTACCATGAGAGAAGTTTCTGAAAATGGTTATACGAACGGCAAAAACGTGCAAAACATTGAGAGAGAAGAGTGGATTGCGGTAAGAGAAGCGCGCGCTACAGAGAACAACATTTTAGAGGCTGATAACACGGAGGTTGAATTCTCTAAAACCCAGGAAGACGTCCTCATGACTAACTTTACATCTCCCTTAAGTGACAAAGAACTTACATGGAGAGAGCGGACGACATCTGGTGGCGATATTATTGATAATACACACTTGTCTGACGATCTCTACTCCTCTAGATGTAACAACCATCCAAGGGTTTCCAAAGACTTTACATTCTCTGAAGACATTAAAGACGTGGATTTGTATTTGGTAAGATAGTGTTCGAATCCATTGTTTTCTCCATTCGAGTTTATGGAGCACTTTAGACCTTCTGATATACAATATCTATAAAACGTTTCAGTTCAATTAAACTGATCGGAGTATAAACCAATTTTATTCAAAATTTTGCTACACTAGTTAAAGTAAACTCGTCAGATTTGTAGATTCTTTTACACTAGTTAAAGTAAACTCGTCAGATTTGTAGGTTCTTTGATACTAGTTAAAGTAAACTCGTCAGATTTGTAGGTTCTTTGATACTAGTTAAAGTAAACTCGTCAGATTTGTAGGTTCTTTAATACTAGTTAAAGTAAATTCGTCAGATTTGTAGGTTCTTTAATACTAGTTAAAGTAAACTCGTCAGATTTGTAGGTTCTTTGACACTAGTTAAAGTAAACACGTCAGATTTGTAGGTTCTTTTACACTAGTTAAAGTAAACTCGTCAGATTTGTTGGTTCTTTTACACTAGTTAAAGTAACTCGTCAGATTTGTAGGTTCTTTTACACTAGTTAAATTAAACTCGTCAGATTTTTCTATTAAACTATTTAAAACAGACTTACGTTTTATGATTTATGTTACACTAAGTAAGGTAGATTTATGGTACATTTCAAGATTATGTTACGCTAGTTAAAGTAGACTTGTTACGTATTTAGATCATGTTATATTAACTAAAGTAAATTTGTCACTTTTCTAGACTTGTCCTATGCTAGTTAAAGTAAACTCATTAGATTTATAGGTTCTTTTACACTAGTTAAAGTAGACTTGTCACATTTTTACGTCATATTGCATTATATAAAGTAGCCTCGTTAATAATGTCATATCTGTAATTAATTATAACAACAATCAACGTTTTTATCCATTTTATACGTAAAAGTATATACGTCACTCATGTTTCAAAAACACCGTAATAAAGAGCTGTACTGTTGAAGTGCCAAACTTGATATCCCCTCCAATAGGTTAACGGTTAGTTTAGATACAGCTGTCGTTAATTTTAAACTACTGACCAGAGATGACGTAGCCAGTTACCGGTACCCGGGACCATAGAAGCTTTCTCTTTGAGTCAGGACAAAGGAATCGACTGTCACTCTTATTACTCACTCATTTCACAGAAATACGTTAGTGATTTTTTAAAAACAACATTATATTCAATTAAAAATATTTATAAAGAGACACCAGTTCTACGAACACTATAGAAAAGTTTTAAAAATTATAATAAAGAAAGGGCAAGTTAAACTTTTCGATAATTTAAACAGGTTGGAAAGCGTCAGAGCATAAAGACTTTGCGACTTGTTTTATTACAAGTGTGCTCTTAATCATCGCTGTATATGATTGGTTTTGGTCTGTTCTGAATTTCGCGCAAAGCTACACGAGAGCTATCTGCGCTAGCCGGCCCTAATTTTGCAGTGTAAGACCAGAGGGAAGGAAGCTAGACATTACCACCCACCGCCGAATCTTGGGCTACTCTTTTATCAACGAATAGTGAGATTGACCGTCACATTATAACGCCCTCACGGCTGAAGGGGCAAGCATGTTTGGTGTGACGGAGATTCGAACCCGCGACCCTCGGATTACGAGTCGAGTACCCTAACTACCTTCCCATGTGCTGTATATGATGGACCAACACTCATTACAGTTTTAAGCCTGTACGTTACCTGTAAGTATTTGTCTACGAGAATGGAGTTAGTATAAAAACCAATAAAATTTCTGATAGCCTACAGTATGGACCTGTCATGGCCTGATGGTTGGGTTACTCGAATCGTAATGTGAGGGTGGTGGATTCGAATACCCTTCAGCGAATAACTTCGCCCTTTCGTCCCCTTTTCGCCGGGGACGTTATAAGCTTATGGTCAATTTCTCTATCCGTTGGTAAAAGAATAGTCCAAAAGTTGGTTTAGGTGATTCTGGTTAACTTCCTTTCATATAATTTATCAGTGCTAAATTAGGAACGGCTAGCCCTCGTGCAGCTTTACACGAAATTCGAATCAAGCCCATAACATTTCGTGATGACGAGAAACTGACTTGAAGTTAAAATGTATTCTCAAGACGGTTGATACGGGTATTAAAAGTTTAATTAAAATAAAGTACAGAACAACGTTTTGACCTTCTTAAGCCATCTTCAGTTTAACAAAGGTCGAAACGTTATTCTGTACTTTATTCTAACTTAAGGGCTAATACCCGTACCAGCCGTCTTGAGAATACAAACCCATAGAATCTTCAGTGATAGGAACTGAACCAGCAATCTGTAGGTTGTGATTCGAGCTTCCTGACTTTGAAGCCATGCTAGGCCTAACCAGTCTTGAAGACCATAACAAAATGAAAACCGTTTGTTTGTTGTACATGCCTCAGACCTCTACTTAGTCAATAATGTACTTGATACTTTTTATTTAATAACGAGTCATAATTTTGCCGTTTTATTAGAAATTCTTACTTTAACTAACTATCTCTGTCTGTTGTAACGTCTGACAAAAAATACGCACCGTATTTTTTCGGTGTATAAGACGCACCCCTATTTTCAAGGCTATTTTCAGGGAAAAAATTCGTCTTATACACCGAAAAATAAGGTATTTTAGAGATATCAGGAAATCCACCTATCGACTCTCCGCAGTGGCACAGAGGTATGTCTTCGGACTCCCACCGCTAAAAACCGGGTTTCGATACCCGTGATGAACAGAGCACAGATAGCCCATTGTGTATCTTTGTGCTTAATTATAAGTAAACAAGCAATATATTGAGTGGTGTTGAAGATTAGTTGAAGAGAGCCGTGTATCAAATCATTTGAGTTTTCATTTAATACATTAACTGAGTTGGATACTGCGAAGCCATTACGTAGATAGGAGCGCTCCCTGGTTGCTTTATATTCTTACGTTTTTTGACAATCTTTTTTTAAACTCATCTGCGCTGAATACTCGTATCAATATACTAATTCTAAGACATAATGTATGTATATATAATTTATAGCGTTGGATCCAAAACAGCCATAATATCTAATTTCAGTTACGTGTAAGATTATCTTCTGGTTGTAGTCGAAGTTAACGACACTTTGCCGCGTCCCTCGCGTGCGAAGTGAAACTTGGAGTGCCACTGGCTCTGGTTTCGTCTGTTGAATAATAAACATTGAAACGTAATACTGTGCGTGTGGTCGTTCGTCTACCTGGCGTAAAGAAAAAAAAAAGTAAAATAAACCACGTGAAGTCTGTATGACGTAGTCATTAGTATTTCGTCATCACTCGCTATTTTATTTGTACCTCAGCTGAAAATATAAAACTTCTCCGAGAATTAGGGGTAATTATTGATATGAAATTGTGATATTCTAGAGTATTCAATGCACGATTTTCGCATAGCATCGCAAGGAGCGCCCACGAGATTTTTTATCAAGGGCAGTCGTAAAGTTAGCTTTATAGTTTGACATCGAAAGCTTGTGTTAATTTACGTGCAAGTATCCATGTTGATTACTGGAAATCACCTTGGCTTGTACAGAATGCCGCGAACATGGCCTCTGTGTTCCCAATCATGACTCATGAGGCCCACCCTAGCAGCTATAAGTGATTCAACTCGCAAGAATGAAACAAGAACGCAAAGATGGTGGCTTAGAAAAAAAAACAACAACAAACAATAAAGAAACTATAGGATGGCAAACTAACACAGAAGTCCTTGTTTTTAAGGGGCGGGCAAAAATTTGGTAATACCAAAGTTGTGCCCTCAACTAACGAGTAGATCAGGCCCGAAGGTTTACTGGTTCCTGCTAAGAAAGAGTTCGTTTGTTTACTGACACTACCTATCTTGAGTAATTAACGCAGAAAGGATACGAACAGAAGTTCACGAACGATGGAACTTGAAACAGTAATTTTTGGCTTTTACGCTTTCATGAAACATTTTTATTTGGCAATTAGTATCCCTTTTCAAAGGAATTCTATTCCGTCATTGTACGCAAGTTGACAAAGAAAACACTGTTTAAAGATGTATGTGTTATCTTCAGGCACCAGAATGAAAACTACATTTATTTAGCTTGTAAATACATCATTATAGTATCGCAGGGTGAGTATTAGTTCGTTTTGGGTTTTGGTTTTGTTTTTTTACATTATTACTCGCTAATGACCAAAGAATCTCTTAATTGTGACACTTATTATTTTATTAATTATACTGGATTTATGTTTCATAGTTACCTTTAATAAATGACAGCAATCAGTGTTCACACAGTCTCTTTTTCATCTGAAATACTCTTGAGATTCGAAACGGTACTGATAAGACTTACTGAAAAATCTGTTAAAGTTTATTCGTATCAGGGTCACAGGTAAGCAGTCTGTTGCTCTCGCCCCCCAGCGGCACATCTAGAAACCGTGTTTTGATACTCGTGGTGGGGCAGAGCACAAATAGCCCATTGTGGAGCTTTGTGCTTTACTACAAACAAACAAACTGTTGCTCTCGTTCGTGTGTGGGTGTGTTTTTTTCTTATAGCAAAGTCACATCGGGCTGTCTGTTGTGTCCACCGAGAAGAATCGAACTTCTGATTTTAGCATTGTAAATCCGAAGACTTACTGCCGTCTCTCGTCCGAAGTGAATGGTATCAGAAGCCAGTAATTTTTATGGTTAATACGTTTCTTTTTTCAATTGTCACAGTTAAAAAAATTTTAGAAGATGGCATTAGGAGAGACAATTCTAATACTAAACACAGTGTTAAGATTTTGTAGAGACTTGTAACGTTATCTTGTACTTATACATAATCGTTATTATTACAAAATTAATCATACGGTAAATTTGTTAAAAAGTGATAAAGATAATAATCTGCATTGACACGTCTATCTTTAGAAGACAACCTTGATATACTGCAAAGGCAGACAATATCGGAGGGGGTAAGTCTACTTGATAGTAATTTTTTTTTTTTGTAATTAAAACATGAATTTTGTAGCAGTTGGTAGACGAGTAGGTTCGTGCTCATAATAAATCAGCTATGCTCGCCCTTTCAGCCGTGGAGGCGTTATAATGTGACGGTCAATCCAACTATTCGTTGGTAAAAGAGTAGCCCAAGAGTTGGCGGTGGGTTTTTACGTTCTCTCGAGATAATTTTGTAGTTGGTAGACGAGTAGTTAATTGGCGAGATAATTTATGTAGTTAATTGGCATTATTAAAAGAGACGAACTAGTCCATTAAATATTTTATATTATTTATTTAAAAAGTATGTTTTTATTGATGAAGTTACACCGTCTCTTCTGTCTATGTTTGGTAAACTTTATCAGTCGATAATTGACAGAGGAAATTAATCTCAAGCATTGGCAATCTTCATGTAATTTTTTTATTTCAATTTACAATAAAAGTTTAAAACTATACAGATACGTGGTTCAACTAATGAGGAAGAACAAACCATTAAGACCAAAAACTACAGATGGTTTATACACTTTATAGAAGACACCAATAATCAATAACACGAAAAACTAAATATAGCCTATACACCTTTTACAAGACACCAAAAACCAATAATACTGAAAGCTAAAGATAGCCTTAAATAAGACACCAAGGCTCGCTATGGCCACGTGATTAAAGCACTCGACTCGTACTGCGAGGGTCGCGGGTTCGGATCCCCGTCGCACCAAACATGCTCGCCCTTTCAGCCTTGAGGGAGTTATAATGTGACGGTCAATCCCAGTACTCGTTGGTAAAAGACTAACCCAAGAGTAGGCGGTGGGTGGTGATGACTAGCTGCTTTCCCTCTAGTTTTACACTGCAAAATTAGGGACAGCTATAAAAGATAGCCCTTGTGTAGCTTTGCGCGAATTTCAAAAATAAACAAACAAGAAACCAAAGACTCAATATGGTTTATACACCTTGTACAAGACACGAATAACCAATAGCACCAAAAGCTAAATATAATCGATACGTTTGAAACAAGACAAACACTCAAGTTTTACAGGTACTGTGACAAACTTAGATACCTCAGTGGAAAACAAAGACAAAACTAAAATACAAACACCGTCAAGCACATTATGACGAAGCAGAGAATGATACGAACATGAAAAACAAACGACCAAATTGTATGTTTTATCCATACACGTATGGTACGCTAGTTTCCGAGATAACGTGATATCTGACAGCATTTTTATGCGCGGTTATATGCGGAGGCATTTCTGATTCTGACGATTAGAATCAGAAACAAGTAAAATTGATAAAGAAATTTAGAAGACCCTGAGAACTCACAATAAAAAAAATAATGTTCGGAAAAATAACGTAAACCTGATTGGTAGATCACTAGAAATAATTATGAACCTCAATCTATCACCACATTCACGACTTGTCACTGAATTATGATACCGAGACTGACAGTCACATCTGATTGTCAGTTTTATTGTAATACGGTATTATATAAGCTCTGTGAATATAGAGCACGTTCATTCAAAGTAGGAGGCCTGGCATATCCAGTTTGTTGGGTCGTCCAATTTGCAAGCTGATAGTTGCAGGATTGAAACTGATCACCGAATATGTTCGTCATTTTAATCTTGGAGGTGTTTCAAAGTACGGCCAATCCTACTACTCGTTAATAAAGAGCAACTTGAGAGTTTTAGGTGGGCGATCTTGACTAGCTGTTCTCTTTCTAATAGTTTCTTTGTTTACGTTAAGCATATGTTGGCTATTTGTGCTCTGCCTGCTGATGGTATCGATATCCGACTTCAAGTGTTATAAGCTTTTAGGGTTGAATGGCGTTGTTTACTTTATTAAACAAACTTCTTTGCAATCTGCAATCGATTTACGTTCGTGCCTTAGTCAATCCAAGAGGGCCCGCCATGGCCAGGTGGTTAAGGCACTTGCCTCATAATCGGAGGGTCGCGGGTTCGAATGGCCGTGACAACAAACATGCTTCCCGTGGGGGCATTATAATGTGACTGTCAATCTCACTATTCTTTGGTAAAAGAGTAACCCAAAAGTTGGCTGTGGGTGGTGATGACTAGCTGCCTTCCCTCTAGTCTTACACTGCTAAATTAGGGACGGCTAGCGCAGATAGTCCTCTTGTAGCTTTGCGCAAAATTAAAAAAAAGCCAAACCGTTTTGATTGGTTTGTGCAACTGAAATATAGGGATTTCAAATGAGGCCTCACTAACTTTTCTAATTAACTTTGAAGTAACTTATAGAAATAACATGCTTCAAAGTATAACTGGTAGTGTCTTGGAAACTAGAAAAATATTGTTGTCTTTGATCTGCTACGTTTCCTTTATTTTCCTTAGTCGATTAAGGAATCACATATTGAATTATGAAATGTTTGCTGATTTGGCTTATTTTGAATTTCGCACAAAGCTACACGAGGGCTATCTGTGCTAGGCGTCCATAATTAAGCAGTGTAAGACTAGAGAGAAGGCAGCTAGTCATCATTACCCACCGCCAACTCTTGGGCTACTCTTTTACCAACGAATAGTGGGATTGAACATTACATATTAACGCCCTCACGGCTAAAAGGGCGAGCATGTTTGGTGTGACGGGGATTCGAGCCCACAACCCTTAGATTACGAGTCTAGCGCCCTAACCACCTGACCATGCCGGGCTCAAGTGTTTGCTGGCCTTTTGATTGAATTTCGGACAAATTATTCAGGTTTTTAATTCTGTAATTACGAAACTTCACAAGCAAAGTACTGACGGTCTCAAATAGAAACTTTTCTTTAAACTTTACTCGATAATTAGTTTCACTCTGTAGTTTTTATTCGCTCGTTGTTACGTGCCAAATTGCACAAGGGGCTATCTATGCTGTGCCCACTGCGAGGATCAAACCCAGAATTTATTAGTTCACTGCTGATTCGAGACGAGGCTTTCACAGGAATCAAACTAGTGATGGAGAACTTGGTTTGACCAGAACAATCTCTGTCATTACGTTTCTGCAGCCTGCTAGGGCTGCCTGGAGGTATCCGTTTACAAACATGTTTATTTCGTCCTCTTGAGAGCGCATAAAACTTGTCCGCTTTTGTCTTTAAAACAAGATACCGAACTGATAAGTAAACATCACTTTTTTAAGAACAAAAGAACATAAATCCAATTAGTTGTTTCAGAAACCCGAACATTTAAAGGTTAGTGACCTTACTAGTAAACTATCTTAAAAATGTCATTATTGTTTCATATGTCCAGTATGTGTCTATATATCTATTTCTGTTTGTGTGTGTATTGACGCACAGACGTGTTATTTGTTCATAACATCAAGTACGCAGACCACAATTAGAAAAACAACAACGAAGCTTTAGTACATCATGAACTAATTAATACGCCAACTGATCGCTTGCCGGTCATCACTGTGGGCCTCATTATCTTTAGCTTAAGGTAACAGTGGTGGTTCTGTAAGGAGAAACCGACAAAGAACAAGTGAGGGGCCAAAGAACGAGAAAGCTTACAAATGCCCCTAGTTTTACAGTACAAACATTTTAATTTTTTTTTTTACCTATCACGTGCGATGCTGTTAGGAAGGGCGGCTGTTCTGGTACAACAATCTTATTATGAGGATAAAAAAAAAATGCACCGAATGACATCTGACAGCAACGGTTACCGACACACCCAAAATTTTATGAAAGTGAATTTCCCGCGAAAATGGACATTTTATCAGAGTTGCTTCGGTGGCATAAAAACCACCAAATGTTAAAATGTATAAATCATACTATTTATTGTCATACTACCATCGTGTTAAATCATACTATTTATTGTCATACCACCATTGTGTTAAATCATACCATTTATTGTCATACTACCATCGTGTTAAATCATACTATTTATTGTCATACTACCATCGTGTTAAATCATACTATTTATTGTCATACCACCATTGTGTTAAATCATACTATTTATTGTCACACCACCATTGTGTTAAATCATACTATTTATTGTCATACTACCATCGTGTTAAATCATACTATTTATTGTCATACCACCATTGTGTTAAATCATACTATTTATTGTCATACTACCATCGTGTTAAATCATACTATTTATTGTCATACCACCATTGTGTTAAATCATACTATTTATTGTCATACCACCATTGTGTTATATCATACTATTTATTGTCATACCACCATTGTGTTAAATCATACTATTTATTGTCATACTACCATCGTGTTAAATCATACTATTTATTGTCATTCCACCATTGTGTTAAATCATACTATTTATTGTCATACCACCATTGTGTTATATCATACTATTTATTGTCATACCACCATTGTGTTAAATCATACTATTTATTGTCATACTACCATTGTGTTAAATCATACTATTTATTGTCATACCACCATTGTGTTAACTCATACTATTTATTGTCATACTACCATTGTGTTAAATCATACTATTTATTGTCATACCACCATTGTGTTAAATCATACTATTTATTGTCATACCACCATTGTGTTATATCATACTATTTATTGTCACACCACCATTGTGTTAAATCATACTATTTATTGTCATACTACCATTGTGTTAAATCATACTATTTATTGTCATACTACCATTGTGTTAAATCATACTATTTATTGTCATACCACCATTGTGTTATATCATACTATTTATTGTCATACCACCATTGTGTTAAATCATACTATTTATTGTCATACTATCATTGTGTTAAATCATACTATTTATTGTCATACCACCATTGTGTTATATCATACTATTTATTGTCATTCCACCATTGTGTTATATCATACTATTTATTGTCATACCACCATTGTGTTAAATCATACTATTTATTGTCATACTACCATTGTGTTAAATCATACTATTTATTGTCACACCACCATTGTGTTAAATCATACTATTTATTGTCATACCACCATTGTGTTAAATCATACTATTTATTGTCATACTACCATTGTGTTAAATCATACTATTTATTGTCATACCACCATTGTGTTAAATCATACTATTTATTGTCATACCACCATTGTGTTAAATCATACTATTTATTGTCATACTACCATTGTGTTAAATCATACTATTTATTGTCACACCACCATTGTGTTAAATCATACTATTTATTGTCATACCACCA
Source organism: Tachypleus tridentatus (assembly GCF_004210375.1). Lineage (NCBI taxonomy): Eukaryota > Metazoa > Arthropoda > Merostomata > Xiphosura > Limulidae > Tachypleus > Tachypleus tridentatus. The sequence continues at coordinate 127,619,332 of NC_134831.1, read as the reverse complement.
TTGTGTTAAATCATACTATTTATTGTCATACTACCATTGTGTTATATCACACTATTTATTACCATACTATCATTGTGTTAAATCAACTTTGAGTCTTCTTTAATGTTGTGTTTTAAGTTTGGAAAATGTACATATAATATATTACAAAGCTATGCGAAATACTTTAGTTACTACTTGTCATGCGTTATTTCCATGTTTAATGTTTCTCTAATTGGTGAGCTCTACAGATACAAACATCCCATTTTGTTCCTAATTGAAACTACTTGTTTTCATGTTTAATGTTTCTCTGATTGGTGAGCTCTTCAGATACAAACACCCCGTTTTTGTTCCTAATTGCAACTACTTGTTTTCATGTTTAATGTTTTTTTTCTAATTGGTGAGTTCTACAGATACAAACACCACGTATTTGTTCCTAATTGTCACGATTTATTTTTATGTTTAATGTTTCTCTAATTGGTGAGCTCTACAGATACAAACATCCCATTTTGTTCCTAATTGAAACTACTTGTTTTCATGTTTAATGTTTCTCTGATTGGTGAGCTCTTCAGATACAAACACCCCGTTTTTGTTCCTAATTGCAACTACTTGTTTTCATGTTTAATGTTTTTTTCTAATTGGTGAGTTCTACAGATACAAACACCACGTATTTGTTCCTAATTGTCACGATTTATTTTTATGTTTAATGTTTCTCTAATTGGTGAGCTCTACAGATACAAACATCCCATTTTGTTCCTAATTGAAACTACTTGTTTTCATGTTTAATGTTTCTCTAATTGGTGAGCTCTTCAGATACAAACACCCCGTTTTGTTCCTAATTGCAACTACTTGTTTTCATGTTTAATGTTTTTCTAATTGGTGAGCTCTACAGATACAAACACCACGTATTTGTTCCTAATTGTCACGATTTATTTTTATGTTTAATGTTTCTCTAATTGGTGAGCTATATAGATACAAATACAATGTTTTTGCTCCTAATTGCCACTACTTGTTTTCATGTTTAATATCTTTGTAATTGGTGACATGTACAAATACAAACGCCATGTTTTTGTTACCAATTATCTGTCCACCACTGGGACAATGGTAAGTCTACGGATTTACAACGCTAAAATCAGGGGTTTCGATTCCTCTCGGTAAATACCGCAGGTAGACCGATGTGGCTTTACTATAAAAAAACATACATACATGCTAATTATCTTGGATTATTTCCATATTTATTAATTTTTCAACAGGTGAACTTTGAAAATACGGTGGGTGTTGGGGATATGATGATTATCGCACTCTGATGGTGATGAGTTCGAATCCAGTCATCTGAAATGCCCTCCTTTTCAACAGCGGAGGCTTTATAATGTCACTGTTTGTTTATAAAGAGTAGAGTTGAGAGTTGGTGGGGTGAAGAAGGCTTCCTGTCTAGTATGTCACTTCTAAATTAAGGACTGCTAGCGCAGATAGTCCTCGAAAACAAAGGAACAAGTGAGACAATTTTCCAGTTTTCACCTTTTTTTTTTTTTAATGTACTACTTATTTTACTGATAAGATAAAGAGGCAGCTAGTCATCACCACTCGCCGCCAAATCGAGAACTGCTCTTTTACTAACGAATAGTTACGTCACATTATGACGTATCCACTCCTTAAAGGGCAAGAATGTTTCGTGAAACAAGGATTCAAACCTGCGACCCTCCGAGCGTCAGTCAAGAGCCCTAACTACCCAACCCATGCCAGACCCTCAGCAGAGTTGTGTGGGTAGTTTATTATTTCATAATAATGGACAGCTGTGAGAAGACAGTCTTTAGCATACCTTTGCACGAAATATTCTGAAGTTAACTTCACTTACCAAGAGACTTTCAGTTTCTTGTTACGGTAACGCTGATCTGCAACAATAATAATAATGCTAAATAAATGAATAATAATTAAAAATTATCTTGCAGGACTGGAAAGCAGAGAATCGTAGGTAACGTGAACGGCGGGTCAGTCTAGGTGTTAGATAGAGAACAACTGTTGTGAATATGAGAACGTATGTGAAATTAATACTCCAAATATTTGTTACTCCGAGTCTTGGTTTCGAGCACAAGGGAGACTTTGAAATAACTTCTTTTAATGTTATTATTTTTAATTATTTCTTTTGTCAAGGAAAACGTTCCGCTTTAGTACGTTTGAAATGTTTACTCAAGTTTGTATGCTGATGTTCTTTTTTACTTTATATCTGACGCTATACTGTTACTACGTTTTTAATAGCAGTTAGTTTTGTCTCTCTCGCTTTGTAAATATATATCTATATATTTCAGTTTAGGAAATATACAGTCTGAAACTGACTCTCAAGGCCTAGTTTCTTCAAACTGTTAGAACGTTATTGCGAGGGTCCATTGTAGGAATGAGCTTGTTTGGTTTGTTTTCAAGTCTAAGGAAAAGCTACACTAGTGCTATCTGCGCTAGCTATTCCTACTTTAGCAGTGTAAGACTAGAGGGAAGGCAGCTAGTCACCATTACCACCGCCAACTCATGAGCTAGTCTTTTATCAACAAAGAGGGGACTGACTGTAACACTATAACGCTCACGACTGAAAAGGTGAGCATATTTGATGTGACGGGGATTTGAACCCTCAGATTACGAGGCGGGTGCCCTAACCACCTGGCCATATAGGATCCTTGTTGCTCTGTCGTTCGATCAGTTGCTTGGTCGAAAGCTGATCTGAATATTTAAAGTGAAGTTCGTTTCGAAGAACAAAATTGGGGATAAATTAAGGAGATAGAAATAACTGATTTTTCACCTGTATTGTAGTTCTATTGTTTTCAGGAAGTTTCTACTGAAGTTTTTCTTAAATACCGTCGATGGCACGTGCTTGCCGTCAATCAAACGAGTAACAACAAATCATCTTAACATTTAGGCTTTCTGTATAGAAAGCTGCAAATAATTAATAAAAAAGAAAACTTCAGAAATACTGCTAGAAAAATTTACGAAATTAGGAACTTACTTTTAAATAGCAAGTGTTAGATAACTGACAAACAAAGCTCGTTGAACTGTAACCTCTCTGTTTGTTGTACGTACCTGTACTGTTAATTCAAGTAAATTTGGTAGAATTGCTTTACTCAAACAAAAAGATTGTCACAGTGGACCACCACCTAGCGGGAGTTATGAGAACTGATACTGCAACCTGCAGATGTGTGTAATGCTAATTCTTATTTTGTTTTTGTTTATTATATTTCAGTGAGTATACAAATATTTGTTTTCCGTAATTTGTGTGGTGTATTTATAATAACAGGAGAACAAAGGAAAAAATAATGAATGACTTTTTAAAATAACAACAATATACCATTCCCTAAACATTTTTTAATCATAAAATTTAATGAAAAATCATAGAAAGATAAATAAATAAATGTTAACTCGTCTATATGGGATTGGCCAACCGTGTTAAGGCGTTCAACTCGTAATCCGAGGGTCGCGGGTTCGAATCCCGGTCGCACCAAACATGCTCGCCCTTTCAGCCGTGGGAGCGTTACAATGTCACGGTCAATCCCACTGTTCGTTGGTAAGAGAGTAGCTCAAGAGTTGACGGTAGGTGGTGATGACTAACTGCCTTCCCTCTAGTCTTACACTGCTAAATTAGGGACGGCAAGCGCAGATAGCTTTCGAGTAGTTTTGCGCGAAATTCAAAACAAACAAACTACATGGGATTCTAGATACTTCATATACGCTGCCAAAGAGGTTTTTCCTTCGCTATCAGAGCTCACGGGGATGCTTTGAAGCGTCTAACATCTCAGTTGAAACGTTATTTCAAGGTATTGTTTAAAAGTCAATATGTATGATAGTGAAGCGGACAAAGTGTGAGGTTCTCTCTCTAATAATAGGTGTGATGTTATGTTACAAAGGCACTTTATCAGTTTAAACATATATTTTACTCTAAAATCAATCATGCACGATAAAGCAGCTTGAAGTTTGTACACAGAACAAAGTTACAAGCAATATAACATTATGAAACGCTATAATGAATAGTTATATAATGTATATAAACTGTATAGCACATTTACGATTATCAGCACAGCTAAGCGTTAAGAGATATAGCAAGGAATAAAGAGTGATAATACGTAGACTAATTTATCTTCACCATTATTTTAGAAAAGTTTGTTCGTGTCTGCTTAGAAATACGAATTGCTGGTCCGATTGTCACCAAATCTTAGAGTTTTAGGCATTCAAACAGAAGAGGTTGTAGTTTGATTCTTAACCCACTACGCTACTTACAGGAATTTGGACGAGCGTTTTACTATAATGCTACAAGAATGGCGTCTGACGATGTTGAACAGATGTGTAAACTTGAAATGATTGTTCTAATAAAAAGTATTTCAACTTTCACATTCCCCTGGGAAATAAACATTTAAAAACGGGATGTTGTTGTTATCTCAACACATATTACACAGTAGCACGTGACAAACCAGTTTACACAACCTTATGAGTGAATACATAATTTGACTATAAGTAAATGTGACTCATTTCATAGGTAAAATTTTACTGTTGTTTAATTTGCCGGTGAGTTGACCAATGGTTTTGTTAATATTTTGTTTATATAATCTGTGGTAATATTCCGACACATTTTTCCAAATCTTCATCATTTTAGTGACACTCCATTATTACCATAAGCTACTAGGACATACCATCCATTAATAATATTACCATAAATTACTAGGACAGACCATCCATTAATAATATTACCATAAGCTGCTAGGACAGACCATCCATTAATAATATTACCATAAGCTGCTAGAACAGACCATCCATTAATAATATTACCATAAGCTGCTAGAACAGACCATCCATTAATAATATTACCATAAGTTACTACGACATACCATCCATTAATAATATTACCATAAGCTATTAGGACAGACCATCCATTAATAATATTACCATAATCTACTAGGACAGACCATCCATTAATAATATTACCATAAGCTACTAGGACAGACCATCCATTAATAATATTACCATAAGTTACTAGGACAGACCATCCATTAATAATATTACCATAAGCTACTAGGACAGACCATCCATTAATAATATTACCATAAGCTGCTAGGATAGACCATCTATTAATAATATTACCATAAGCTGCTAGGACAGATCATCCATTAATGATATTACTATAAGTTACTAGGATATACAATCCATTAACAAGCCCAACCTGATTTGCACGTATTAACCAACACATAGCTAATACATAACTGGTTAAAATTAAAACAAAAAAACAAAACAAAGAACACACTGTGTAATTCATTTGAAGTTCCATGCTTGATGAACTTAGAAAGTTCTATTCAAAACCTGTCTACTTGGTTAACCTAGTGGATTCAATATGTAACCATAGAAATATCATTTAATAAAACGAAAATTGAGACAACTGTTTTTATCTTAAACAAAAGCGTTGCATTTGATTTTAACCTTAAATTAATTAAAAGCAAACAAATGTTCGTTTATTCAGGAACTCTACATCCAGGGCTTAGATACATACTTAAATAAAATCTGATAAAGCAAAAGAAGAAACTAGATGAACTAAATACAAGGTAAATCATTGGAAAGGAGGAAAACAGAAAGATAGAACAGGGAATAGAAATGATTGCTCTAGTAACAAATCATTGAGCTCTTTCGTGAATTTGCTCAGGTCTTCGAAAGTTTGTTATTTAGAGCTCATCTTGTTTGTCTGTAATTACACTTCAGATCAAGGGTGATTTGAAAATAAGTCCTGGCCTTCTGCTGCCTTCTAAAAAAATCCGGATTCATTCTAGCGCCCTTGAGCTTTTCAAAGGCTTGACAAACTTTTACGGCCTGGCATGGCCTAGCGCGTTAAGGTGTGCGCTTCGTAATCTAAGGATCGCGCCAAACATGCTCGCCCTCCCAGCCGTGGGGGCGTTATAATGTGACTGTCAATCCCACTTTTCGTTGGTAAAAGAGTAGCCCAAGAGTTGGCGGTGGGTGGTGATGACTAGCTGCCTTCCCTCTAGTCTTACACTGCTAAATTAGGGACGGCTAGCACAGATAGCCCTCGAGTAGCTTTGTGCGAAATTCCAAAACAAACAAACAAACTTTCACAATACAAACATGATACTGGTTAATCCGTTAGACAAGCAGTAAGAATTTTATTACGTTCACAAATCTTCTATCGTTGATCAAAATATAATGAAAACAAAAAGTCTAATGATTAATACATTACTGTTTTGAATTTCGCGCAAAGCTACTCAAGGGCTATCTGCGCTAGCTGTCCCTAATTTAGCAGTGTAAGACTAGAGGAGAAGCAGCTAGTCATCACCACCCACCGCCAACTCTTGGGCTGCTCTTTTACCAACGAATAGTGGGATTGACCGTCACATTATAACGCCCCCACGGCTGAAAGGACGAGCATGTTTGGTGATACATTACTACATTCTTACTTAAGCTCGTCCAACGTAGACTCAACTCTAAATCCGACGGTTTACAACGTTGAAAATTGGGTTCTGTTTCCTGTGGTGGGCAAAGTACAGATAGCTCATTGCGTAGGTTTGGGCTTAAAAATGCTTAAACCGAAACGACAACAGTTCATTGTTGAAATATATATATATAACGACTTCAAACATAAAGATACAAAATAACTTGTTTATGCAAACCAAACTAAGTAATTACAATAACATCAACCAAATAATTACTATCAAAAATCAAATATTAACAAAGACCTTAGTTTTCAAATGATTATTAATTGCTGAGAGGTTAATTTTAGAACAATTAAAACTAAATAACCTTAAGCCCCTAAATGTTATGTTACTTTACCTATCGTTGAAAGGGGAAATAATCTTAGATAAAATTGCTCCATTTATAATAATTTTAACTTGTTTATGGGTTATTTCAGACGAAATAGGCCTCGGCATGGCCAGGTGGTTAAGGCACTCGACTTATAATCCGACGGTCGCGGGTTCGAATTCCCATCGCATCAAATATGCTCGCCCTTTCACCCGTGGGGCGTCATAATATGACGGTCAATTTTACTATTCGTTGGTAAAAGAGCAGCCCAAGAGTTGGCGGTGGGTGGTGATGACTAGCTGCCTTCCCTGTCGTCTTACACTGCTTAATTAGGGATGGCTAGCGCAGATAACCCCCGTGTAGTTTTGCGCGAAATTCAAAACAAAACAAACCAAACCAGACGACATATGAGTATATGGCTTCATTTGGATTTTCATAGCTGTAGGATTTATATCTGTACTGGATTGATTAACTTATTTAGAAAGTCGTGTAAACAAAAAAAAAACAAACTACTTATCCAAAATGGGTGAAAAAAGCGTAAAACTGAATTATCTTTTTAAAGACCTTTTTTCGTGTTTGCAAGTGGTATAATGGTATTAGCTTAATTGTCAACGTTGCTAATTTCACCAAGTATTGTTGGTAAGGGTTCATATTTTACTCGAATCAGATCAACTCTCTGACTACAGTGTTATTCTAATAGACAATATTGTTACTCCTTCCAAGTAAAGTTGGCAAGGTTTCACTTGATAGCATCTTACCAGCTTTCTGACTACAGTATTGTTAACTTAACATTGTTACTTCCATCATGTATAATATTGACAAAGTTGTGTTTTAGTCGAACGTATATTGCTAACTTTTTGATTATATTACAGATTCTCTCAAAGACGTATTTAGAAATTCTAACAGATATCAGTAGAAATGAATCATTGTTACCTGGGAAACGAAAAAAGTTATTTAGTAGTTTTGTTGCCATAGTTACGCCATTATTTTTTTTAATTTGTTCAAATTCATTGAAAATACTGCATGATATTAAACGAATAGTTATGTATCAGTTGTTATATGTCATTGATGTCGCTTTTAAAACCATGTGAGAGAATTAGGAAGATGTTAATGGAATGGTTGAGTGCCACCCGTGAATCTGTTAGTTAACCACATTCTGAGGAATGTAATCTTTTAAAACCACGTGAGAGAATTAGGAAGATGTTAATGGAATGGTTGAGTGCCACCCGTGAATCTGTTAGTTAACCACATTCTGAGGAATGTAATCTTTAAAACCATGTGAGAGAATTAGAAGATGTTAATGGAATGGTTGAGTGCCACCCGTGAATCTGTTAGTTAACCACATTCTGAGGAATGTAATCTTTTAAAACCATGTGAGAGAATTAGGAAGATGTTAATGGAATGGTTGAGTGCCACCCGTGAATCTGTTAGTTAACCACATTCTGAGGAATGTAATCTTTTAAAACCATGTGAGAGAATTAGGAAGATGTTAATGGAATGGTTGAGTGTCACCCGTGAATCTGTTAGTTAACCACATTCTGAGGAATGTAATCTTTTAAAACCACGTGAGAGAATTAGGAAGATGTTAATATAATGGTTGAGTGTCACTCGTGAATCTGTTAGTTAACCACGTTCTGAGGAATATAATTTAATATAATTTAGACAGCCACTCCGTTATAAACTATGGAGAAGTTTTATAAATATTCTCGAAATATAGAAAGAATTAATAAGGTTTTGGAAGATTTAGCTCAAAGAGTTCGCCAATGTGTGAGCGTTAAGATTAGGGATTTGCTATGCTAAAGCCCAGGGTTTGATTCCCCGCGGTGGAGAGAGCGCAGATTACCCATCGCATTGCGTAAGTTAAAACAACAACAGCATAGCTCGAAAGGTTAAGCACATTTTGTCTGTATGTCTGTGTAAATCTGTTTTGGAATGTAATTCGTGATGACGAGAAACACACTTAAAGTAAAAAATGTATTCCCAAGACTATAGTATGGGTATTAAAACTTTAATTAAAATAAAGTATAAAACAACTTTTCAACCTTCTTAGGTACTTCTGTACTTTATTTTAACTGAAGTGCTAATACCGTGTTTCTCCGATAATAAGACCTACCCATAAAATAAGACCTAGTGTGATTTTTGGGGATAGTTTTAATATAAGCCCTACCCTTAAAATAAGCCCTAGTTAAGAGTGGCAGGAAGAGGAAAGAAATAAAAAAAAATAATTTATTAATTAGTTTAATAGTTAGTTAATTAGTTTGTTTAAGTATTAATCAGTTAGTTTAATAGTTTATTAATAGTTTATTTTAAATGGTTAGTTTAATAGTTTTACTTTGTAACTTCATTGTTTTAATATATCAAAATAAGACATCCCCCGAAAATAAGCCCTAGTGTCATATTTTGGAGTGAAAATTAATATAAGCCCTGTCTTATTTTCGGAGAAACACGGTACCCATAACAGCCATCTTGAGAGTATACTGTTTTAGAATGATTGAGTGTAACAAAATGATGCATCCGTTTCTTCCACGTTGAATAAAAGTCTTAGCTTCTACTGAATCTGCCGAAATAAGGACTACTCACTAGCATACCGATAAAATTCTCTTTTCGAGACATTTTTAACTATAAATAACTGACTTCTTGACGAAATTATTATACCAGTTGACATCATTATTTACTGTTGGCATTCTGTTTGAAACGGATCGTTTCATCTGAACACGAAACATTTCTTTTCCAAATAAAGAACAAAAAAAAACGTTTATCCATGTTTTTCATTCAAAAGAACTTAACAGAATTACTGTGTGTTGCAAGAGGTTACACACGTTATCTTGTGTGATGTGAATGCTGGTATCAAACTTTAGTATTGAATGGAAACGCCCTTAAAAGTTTTCTTTTCTTTTCAGAGTTTTGTCAAAGAGCGAAAAGTCTCAACAGCTCGTGTTTGTTTGTTTTGGAATTTCGCGCAAAGCTACAAGAGGGTTATCTGCGCTAGCCGTCCCTAATTTAGCAGTATACGATTAGAGGGAAGGCAGCTAGTCATCACCACCCACCGCCAACTCTTGCGCTACTCTTTTACCAACGAATACTGGGCTTGACCGTCACATTATAATGCTCCCACGGCCGGAAGGGCGAGCATGTTTGGTGCGACAGGGATTCGAACCCGCGAACCTTAGATTACGAGTCGAATGACTTAACCCACCTGGCCATGCCGGGCCCAACAGCTAGTTATAAGTCCAACTTGATAACACTATGTAACACAAATTTTGTTCCTGAAAATATGTGTTATTTCTTAATTGCTTATGTTGTAAAAGTACAGAAAATGGCCATTATTCCCTTCAAACTTTGCTTTTGTGACCTGGATAATGAAATTTAGAAATTAACCTATTTTCTATATAAAACAGGCAAATTTGCACATTTTCATTTACATAAGGTCTGAATAAAACAACATAGAAATCAAGATTTACATGTATTTATACTAAAGTTATAGAAAAATGTTTAGAAGTGAGTAGTTTTTCGAGATTTGCAACTGCAATGCAAATCAGTTTAATGTATGGGCCCCCAAATACAGTCCCCCATTATATTTTAGTTATACGCTCCCAGGTCACAAAAGCAAAGTTTGAAGAGAAAAATAGGTCTTTTCCATTTACTTTAGGCATAAGCAATTGGGAAATAACACTTTCTGTCCAGATACAAGAGACAGTAAACATTTGTACACTTACATATATCGAAGTACGGGTTGCACACGTGTATTTTTGATGAAAATATAAAATAAAGAGAACTGGAACTTGTTCAAACAAATAATTCTCTTATCAGGTCTCAGATAAATCCATGAAACAAACACAACTCGTTGTCTGATTTGTCGAATGTGGTCTCACATTCATTGTGAAAGACAAGACAAGTAGTGGTCTGTTTGTTCGAAGTTCTCTCAGTGGTTCACTAGCTGAAAGTGTGTTTTAAACAAGTAAGTGCACACGTGGAAAACAGTACGAAAGATTGTTTTTGTTTGTTTTTTGAGTCTTTTCGCAAAACTACACGAGGGCTATCTGTGCTAGTCGTCCCTAGTTTAGCAGTGCAAGACTAGAGTGAAGGCAGCTAGTCATCACCACACACCACCAACGCTTGGGCTACTATTTTACCAAAGAATAGTGGGATTGACCGTTACATGATAGCGCTCCCACGGCTGAAAGGACGAGCATTTTTGGTGTGACGGAGACAGCAAATAACTCGTTAGTTGCATTTTACTTATTGTTTTTAAAGTAAAAAAATAGAATATTTAACAGCTTTATATTATGTACAATTTAAATGTAATTTCCTAATTTAATGGAAACTTAACTTTCGTTTCCTAGCAAGAAAATAAAACTATAGTTTGTTTTAAGTGATCTGGTTTTTCCGTCGTAGTTTTTTTGTACTACTAAAGCTATGCTCGTCTTCGTAAAGTTTAATTCACGCTAACCAGACCTACTTCAGAACACGAGTGTACCTGTTTAACTTAAGTTTAAATGTCTGTTGTTTATCTTCTGTTAATTTAGCTCAAGGCCTTAGTAACTTCTCCGTTTATCATGCATTTAAATATGTGCTCTATAAACAGATTAGAAATGCATGGGTATTCATTCAGTACAAGTATATTTCTAAACAGTCTATGCTTTAACTAAACGAACTGCAGACTTGTAATTCAGGCGTGTGAAAGGTTCGCTTGTTTGTTTTAACTTTCGCGCAGAGCTACAAGTGGGCTATCTGCGCTAGTCGTTCTTAATTTAGCAGTCTAAGACTAGAGGGAAGACAGATTAGTAATCACCCCTACCGTCAACTGTTGGGTTACTCTTTTACCATCGAATAGTAAGATTGACCGTGGTATTATAACGCCCCAACGGCTGAAAGGGCGAACATATTTGGTACGACGGGGATTCGTACCCGCGATCCTCAGATTACTAGTCACGCGCCCTAACCATGTTGGACCCATATGAAAGGAATATTATTTGTTCACTAAAGACATATAATTTTTCTCACGAACAATACGTCCTCTTTTTATAAGAGTAAAGCAGGTGTGTGCCTTCAAATCCAAAGTGGTTAGAATTATGTCCATGAATAAGACAAGTCTGGCAAAAACGATGTGATAAATAAATGTCCATTTTTGGCATTGACAGAAAACACTACGACGCATCTATCTCGTTCCTGATTTAGTGTAATGTTAAGCTGTTTGACGCAGTGGAACACTACGACGCATCTATCTCGTTCCAGAGTTAGTGTAATGTTAGGCTGTTTGACGCAGTGGAACACTACGACGCATCTATCTCGTTCCAGAGTTAGTGTATTGTTAGGCTGTTTGACGAAGTGGAACACTACGACGCATCTATCTCGTTCCTGAGTTAGTGTAATGTTAGGCTGTTTGACGCAGTGGAACACTACGACGCATCTATCTCGTTCCTGAGTTAGTGTAATGTTAAGCTGTTTGACGCAGTGGAACACTACGACGCATCTATCTCGTTCCTGAGTTCGTGTAATGTTAAGCTGTTTGACGCAGTGGAACACTACGACGCATCTATCTCGTTCCTGAGTTCGTGTAATGTTAAGCTGTTTGACGCAGTGGAACACTACGACGCATCTATCTCGTTCCTGAGTTAGTGTAATGTTAAGCTGTTTGACGCAGTGGGTTGGGACGAACCCGACGTCAAGAGGTGTTCTATGAAGATTGGATCAGGAACGGTTGCTAGACAAGCTATGAACTTTAGGATATTGAAGGCTATTTTACATCAGTATAACGTATGGTTTCGAATGACCTGCGAAGATCTGTACAACTGGGTTTCATAGCATCCACGGTAATATATGGTTTAGTAGTAACCCCGTGTAGTGAAATACGTATTTCCAATAATACCGACACTTCCATGGATCTTAACTGAATCATTTTCGAAACAACCACGTGCAACAAAGTTACACTGGTCGTTTCGTTCATCTCTTGCTCTCCAGGTTTGAACCAGTCGGTCGTCAGTATATAATGAAACCTTAACTCAAACCAGAACTACAAACCCCGTTCCTTACTGTTTTATCATCGATGCATAGGCCTGCGATGGTTTTATTGTTTTGAAAGTTTGTCACGTTCCACAGTAATTCTGTACGCTGAGTCCGAAAACAATGTCCATTTTTTCTCCATTAGGTAAATATTTTTCACAAAACGTTACGTGTATTTTTAGATAAGTGAACCACCTTCATTGAAATCGTGTTACAATTTGTTATGTTTAAAATGTTGACAACCACTGGCTGTACATTTTTCTAGACCAATCGCGACGTGAGGGTCTTATCGATCGTTTTACAACTCAAACATCATAATAAAAATGTTGACTGTGGTAAACGAAATAATAATTTGATCTAAGTAAGAGTTTTTTTCCCCATCCGATTTGTAAAAAATCCTCACGTGATAGAAAAAAAATATTGTTTTTGAAGTCTGCCTTGCTGAATTAGAGAAAATTCGTTATTAAAACCAAAGTAAATTTTATGGCGTTTGGATTCGTAGGTCTACGTAACCACTCCACTTACTTCGATGGAATCCATGTTAACTTTATGGTCGATTCCAAGCTACCAAGTTACACAGAAGATGAAAATGGAATATTTGTCCACTTTATCCATGTTACTTTTTAAATATTTTACCATTTTTCTAGTGAAGGTAAATATATACTCGTATCTATCAATTTATATATATATATATAAATCATGTCTGATAATATTAATACTGATAGAGTTAAGCAAATTAAAACAAAAACACAAGGAAGGACTTCGTTAAAAACAGCAAACTCAAACTTCTGACTAATTATATTAGTTCGTTTCAGCCTGTTTTTGCTTATGACAAACTAAATCACGTCTGATATATTCACCATATAAATATCAGAAAGGTCTCTTATTGGTTTTCCTGTTTCTTATTCCTTTCCAATGTTCGGCTCGTATTCTTTTGTGCTTGTCTACCATATCTTTATTCGCTTTCTGCGGGTTATCTTTCGATTCTCTCTGTTTAAAAAAACAGCACAAATAGTTGTCAGGAAGCACGTGGGAGGCAACTGATGGGCTTTTTTCTGAAACACTGATCACAGGCGACACACCCAGCTTCGCTATATGCAGAGCGTCCACACCCTCAGTATTATGTACGCAACTCTGTTTTCGTTAACGCTACTCATCTTAATGGGACAGCTAGCCTTACAACTGTTAAAGTGCTGTAGTCCAACTGCACGTGAATATTTCTCAAGGGAACAGTTTCACACTATTTCACGCTGAAAGTATAATTACTATGCCAAGTATTACAGTTGATAAATCCCAGAATGAGCCCTCTTTTGGCATATCAAAGAAATAAATAACGCAACGATTTTGATGCATTTAGTGAGTAAATGTTTCGTCTTTCGTCCCCGCTTATGAAGTATATTATTACACGACTCTTTAAAAATCACTGGTGTTCATCGTAGGTCACTTGACTTATATTATATACATGAAACAGTTTAAACGATCAACATTCTCTGACACTTACACACGCTTGCGTAGATTGTTTTGTTTTTATCTGAACACGACATGGAAACAAGTCACTTTTTGACAGAATACGATATGCAAGGCTACTTATGCATAAAAAGTGGTAGCAGTATCTTCCTTTTGTAAAAATATTTGTAATATAACAGTGTTGTTTTTCTTATTAGAGGAAGAACTTATTTGTTCTCAATGAAGTGAAAAACTTTCAGGAAAGTGTTCTTTTAGGCTAAAGAGCTATGGACGAAGGACAACAACAAGAAACGAACCTTTCCTAAGGTGCATTGTTATAGTGTTTTTAAATTAAGCTCGTAAGAAAATTATGAAAGGAATATTTGTTTGAATATTTCGCTCAAAACTACACAAGGGCTGACCATTATTTTGAAGTAACAGAACTGAAGTAAAACAGCTGTTAAACAACACCCACCGCACACTTTTGGGCAGTTCTAGTGTGATCGAATATGACCGTCACTCTTATATCTCGCCTATGCCCCTAAAGTAAGGAGTGTGTGTTGGTGGGGCAATAGGTCACGAACCACGAATACTCGGATTCGCAATTTGTTAACACCAATCACTAAGCCACGCTTGGCTCACGCGTAAAGAAAATAACATGGTATTGAAGTGGGAACACAACTGTACAGAGAGTTTCCTAAAAGTGAGTCTAAAGTTCAGAATAAGACGTATGTGATTCGAAGTTATAAAGCCAGATTGTTCTGCAAAGTTTTAATTTACAAAGTATTTGACAAGTGGTCACGATAAAAACATGCTGTTTCTCTACGTAGACAAGGACTGCTGGGTATAGCACAACACCCATTCTATAGAAGAACGTGGACTGGATTTAATGGCGGTCGAAGTAGAGAAACCGTGGAACATACTAAAACTCTACAGTATTGTTTCCATGATGAATTAGACATCGACAATAGAGCGTCATTAGCTTATGGAAATTTTTTTCACGTCGGTATAATGGCGTATATATATCTATCAAACGAGACGTTTTCTTTTCTTTCGAATGTGTATGCAGTTACAGTACACGAAGTTAGCACGTGTGGTAGCGTTTCAAATAGGTAGACATTAATATCGTCTCTGTTTACAATACCATAAACAGGTTAGAAGTGCCTTGTAAACTTTCATATATTTTTTTTGCGTACAAACAAAAGAAATACAGCAATAGACATTTTGTTATTTCTTTCATCTGTTAAACTTATTTTTATTTAATGCAAGACATAAAATTTGGATAATGTCCCTCCCCGGTGGCACATCGGAAAGCTTGTGAACTTATAACGCTATAAAACGAGTTCGATACCCGCGTCGGCACATCTAATCCATTATATAGCTTCGTGCGTAATTACAAACAAACAACATATAACATTAGTTGAAATCTTTCTACTATAGTTTTGTTAAGAGTTGATGTCCCAGTGGCACAGCAGTATTTCTGCGAACTTACAACACTAGAATCCAGGTTTCGATACGGGTAATGGGCAGAGCACAGAGAGCCCATTGTGTAGCTTTATGTGCTTGACTTCAAACAAACATACCAATAACAGTCGAACAAGTTACTAGAAATTGACGTTTTAGATAAAGCATACATATAAAATGTTTGTTCTTCACTTTATACCGTTCTAATCATATAATTAAGGAAGCTAATGTGCTTTATAACTCTGTTTACACTTTTATAATATCATAGGTTTATACAACACGTGTATGATACTTGCGTATAGAAGTAAGTTATACTAATATAATAGCTTTGTTTGTTTTAGAACTTCGCGCAAAGCTACACGAGGACTTTCTGCGTTAGCCTTCCCTAATTTAACAGTGTAAGACTAGAGGAAAGGCAGCTAATCATCACCACTCAACGCCAACTTTTGGGCTACTCTTTTAACAACGAATAGTGGGATTCACCGTAATATTATAACGTCCCCAAGGCTGAAAGTTCGAGCACGTTTGGTGTGACGGGGATTCGAACCCGTGGCCTTCAGATTACGAGTCGAGCGCCTTAACCACCTGGCCATGCCGGGCCCTAGTATAATAGTAAACTGGCAAACACAGATTTACAAACATCATGAAGTGCTTTTACTTCGGGACATATAATACATGTTTTGACAGAACATTGGTTTGTCCTATCCAGAATATGTAATATATTCCATTGAATAAAACCACTTCATTATGCTTATAAATCGTTATTAGTCAATCTACTATTAACATGAATATGATATTTTAAGGCACAAATTAAGTAGATTTTTTTTAGGTTTTTACACTGCCTCTTAAGTTTCATTGTTATGTATATTAAAGTAGTTTTACGAAAAATATTATTTTGTAGTTTCCTCTGTCTTAGTGAAAGCTTATGACTAACTTAATAACTTATGCTAATTATACATGTACAATGGATTAGCTTTATGACGGATTTGATAAATTATGTTGCACAATGAATTAACGTTATGATGGAGCAGTAACTTATATAGAAAATAGATGTAAAATGGATTAGCATTATGATAGTGTAATAAATTATGCTGAATACACACGTAAAATACACTAGCTTTATGTTTTCGTACATTATCTGAAGACTTTCAAAGTGTGTTTCTCACAAAGTAGAAGTAGATTATTATTTGGACTTCGGAGACATAATTAGCAATTTTAATGCAACAAACCTGTGTTGTATGTTTAAGTGGTTTCAGGCTGAACTCTTCGAGCTTTCGACCAAGAAAGTTCTCTTTTTGGAATATTCCTGAAAAGTCTGCTTTGCGTATTCAGTTCGAAAAGTAAAAGTTTGTATGTACATTATCATAACAGCATTTTCTTCCTTTGAAACGCCACTGATATTATTAAATTTAAAATACTTAGAATGTGCAGTTTGTAATGTCTATTGAATATTCTGTCTAATGTTTAAAAAAGAAATCGCATAATATGTTAATATTAGAACTGAGCTGTCATGTGTAACATTATCACGCAGCTAACAGTGTAGTATTTATGTGATCTATTGTTTATTAAGTGATTATAAAAACGTTTTATTAAAAGGGAAATCACTTGACACTTATATGTTTATAATGGAAGACCCAGAGTAAGAAGTAATCATAACGCGGTTCTCTCAAAGATTCTCCAGAGTGAAAAGTGTTACCGAATCTTTCATTTCAGAGCTTCGAGCTATCGTTCTTGCGTCATCTAGTGACAAATAAGTTTATTAGCACAATACTTATTCAAAAATGTTCAAGACAATAAATTTAATTTCGGAATGCTACTAAAACAGAAGAAAACAATGTTCATTTTATTTAGAATAATGCCTCATAGTTTCTAATATTCATCATTTATTTTTCACAATTTTATTTCTCATCATAAAAATTTAAATACTGAGTTAAATCACGTTATTTGTGTCAGAGATTTATGTAAGGCCCGGCATGACTAGGTGGGTTAAGGCGTGCGACTCGTAATCTGATGGTCGCGGGTTCGCATCCCCGTCGCATCAAACATGCTCGCCGTTTCAGCCGTGGGGGCGTTATAATGTGACGGTCAATCCCACTATTCGTTGGTAAAAGAGTAGCCCAAGAGTAGGCGGTGGGTGGTGATGACTAGCTGCTTTCCCTCTAGCCTTACACTGCTAACTTAGGGACGGTTAAAGCAGATAGCCCTCGAGTAGCTTTGCGCAAAATTCACTCAGAAAAAATATTTATGTAAAAGGTTTATTTTATTCAAAAGAAAAACCATCTGATTCATTCTTCATGACACCAGCCATTTACGCATAATTAGTTGATCAAATTGCTGGATTTACGGTAGATCCATATCGCTGTTATTGTATATGAAACAGTCTCCTGGTGGTTACACGCTGAGCTTCACAGTTTAGAGAGCTACAGTTTGGGGTTCTATCTCCAAGCTTCACAGTTTAGAGAGCTACAGTTTGGGGTTCTATCTCCAAAGCGAAGAGACAGTACTTTGCGTGTCTCCCGATGGTACAACGGTAAGTCTACGGATTTACAACGCTAAAATCGGGGGTTCGATTCCCCTAGGTAGACTCAGCAGTTATCTCGATATGGCTTTGCTATATGAAAACACACACACAGTACTTTGTGCAGTTGTGCACCAAAGAAAAAAAAAGCATAGAATAATATAAACCAATCAAAAAACCCCTTGAAGAATAAGGTTAAAGATATTTCGACTTGTCATAGTACTGTTAGCAAATTTGTTGGTAAACAGATTGATAGACGAGAGAAGAAAGCAGTAAATACAAAGTGAAGCAGTTTGTTGAAGGTTCTTCATACAGCTAAATTCGATAAAGGGCGATAATTCTTAGTAAATAGCATCAACATCCAAATGAGCTATTGTTTTTTACGACATAGGTGTGAAATGGTAAGAGTCTACTCTCGTGAAAAGTCCTATCAAGGCTTACACGTACCAGCAGGTACGTTGGTTATGTAAGCTACGAACGTCTTATCCTCTGTTAATATATGCAACAAACACTTCAACCACAATTACCAAAATGAAGTCACCTCGCCTTTGTTCGTTAAATTATAGCTGAGAAATTAAATTTCCGTCTCCAGCATTCGAAACACAACAATGTCTCAGCAAACCTTGTTCTTTACGACGTAAAGTAGGTTGGTAAAATAAAATCATTCGGGTACTTTAAAGTATTTTCGAAAACGTTTTGATAGGCTGAAGATAGGCAATTATAGAAGCAAGAAAATAAAAAACAGCTATGGAAAACTTCTAATCTTTTTGTTCATCAAGCGGTTAGCGTGACTAACTTGATATTTTAATGTGTTAAGTGTTATAAGCTGTTTAGTTCTCATCTGTTGTTGTTTTTCATGCTCTAACTATCGTTCATTCGCTTCACAAGGTAGGAAACTAGTTTGGTTATCAGTCTTATCATTAGATAATGCGGTATATTATAATCCACCCATTTTTAAACTTTCTAAAAAATAAAACGTTATTTTGGGTCCATTAGAGCGATAAGCTAAGTCATACGTGGATAAGTGTCAGTTTAAAAATATTAGCAACACATGTATTAGTACACGGGGCATACTGAAGTTTACGTTGAAATTTTTATAGGGTACTTTATTAGGCTGAAGAGAAACCGGTTATGTTTGATGTCACTTCAGTTATGTTTAGTTTTTAGTATAAAGCTACGCAATTGGCTGTGTACGCTTTGTCCATCACGAGGTTTTGACGTCAAATCACAAAAAGCCATTGGTCTTGTGGTTACTTAGTTTTTATACTGAATAAAAAAACACACACCATCTACATACTTTCTAAATCGCTGACGCTTTCAAGACGTTGTAATTAATTTTAATGTGATGCCTGGTACGAGAGACACTTAATTTTACAGTATAAATGATGGATTAAACATTGGTTATTTGTTTGTTCCTTTTGTTCAAACTTTGCACCGTTCCTAACACAAGAAGCTTGTTTCCACTTCTCTTCTTCAATTTCTTTATAGGATGAGAATATCATCTGTCGTCCAAGCATTGGCCAGACAAGTGATCAGCGCGGCCCATTCTTAACCATACCACTAGTTTGCACATGAAGTAAACATCTTAACAGTATTGCTAAATGGTGGCAAACAATGACTAGTTGTTTAAAGTGCTACCTAAATGTGGTTTTATCTGGTTTATTTTAAACTTCGCGCAAAGTTACACGAGAGCTATCTGTGCTACCATACTTAATTTAGGAGTTGTAAATTAGAGAGAAGGCAGCTAGTCAACACCACCCGTCACCAACTACTGGGCTACTCTTTTACTACTAATGGGATTGACTGCTCAGTATAAGTCTCCATGGCTGCGAGGACGAGCATGTTCGAATCCGCTACACAAATGTGAAAGAAAAACGCCATTATGGTGGTTTCAGTCTATTAATTAATATTTCTGGTCTTTTAGATATATCAACTAAATACACGTGTGTACATATAATTGAGACAATCAAGGGTCAATCTCATTATTTTTGAAACTTTGATTAACATTCATCACGCACAGAATATATGAATTGTAAAAAATGTAGACAATAGTAAATGAAGCATTCAAAACAATAAACATTACCAAGACTCTTAGCAGAAACAACAGCTTTGGGTATAAATGTGCAAATGAGATGAACATCCTGAATGTGTTACGATAAATGCTGCCAACATGGTGGTTTTTTAATATTTACTGCTGGTCTGCCTGCCTGAGTCTATACACAAATGATTCTGTAGTCCGCAGCTGCGAAAATTTGATAAAAGTGCCTACAACCCGTCAACGACCTACTCACTCTCTCGAAACTCTCCATACAGTGGGGACATCTTAAACTATTCTTCAGATGAATATTGTGTTATTACTTAGATGATATGGGAACACCTGCAGAATAAAGTTTGTATGCTACTTTACGTAATGGGCTTTACGTTTAATACTTTATGACCTTTCAAAGGTGCTATAATCAACTTCAAACGTAGGTGTTTGGAATAACGTCTCATTAGGTGGGATACCGATTTTTTTATGGGCAGAATTTTTTATGTATGGAAAGAATTCATTTTGAAGGATCCTCTTAAGAAGCAATTTGGATAATTACGAAATTAAAATGTTCTATTGTTTATTTAATATCTACACATTAGTGCTTGATATTTTAGGTGTACGATGCTCGTTAATTAGATGTTAATGTTGGATTTTGCTACACGAGGGCTATGTGGGCGAGCTGTTCCTAATTGTGGATTGATATACGTGATAGCAGATAGCTAATTAACACGATACATCGACAATGTCTAGGTTACTTTTATCAGTACCCCGCTAGTCTACGGATTTATAACGCTAAAATCAGGGGTTCGATTACCCTCGATGGACTTAGCAAATAATCTGAAGTGGCTTTGTTGTGCGAAAACACACACCAAAAACATACTTTTATCATACTTAACGCATCCACGGCCTCAAGATGTAGTCCGTGTACTTTTCTTTGGGTTAAGGTTGGGGTAACGGAAAGAAAACTCCAGAAGCTCAGCTTGATGATTCGACACGCGTACCACGAAGTCACGCTCAGCTCACGTATTTCCGAATGATTGTAATGATAAGTTTCATTATGTCATTTCATATTTTCCGATACACCTCCATTTATGAAGAACTTACTGTCAATGGACTTCTGACTTGGCTTGTATATTTATGTTCGTGTATAAATGAGCAATAGGTCCTCTTCATATGATTGAATGAAAATCAGCAATTACATTTTCCTAGCCAAAGGGTAGAGGACACGATCTAATTAGGTTGAAGGATGCTCAATATATTTTAAGAATAAGATCGATTAAAGTTATCCTATGACAAACTTCAATCTGTTATGTTTCAGGACAAATTTTAAAATTTGTACATCTATTATATAACTATTAGAACGTTACTTCTCATTATTTTTGTAACATATTTTTTGTTTGTAGTTAAACACGAAGCTACAAAATGAGCCCTCTGCACTTTGCCTACCACCGGTATCGAAACCCAGAGTCTAGGATGAGAAGTCTGCAGACATATCGCTATGCTACTGGGGAACTCATTGCTAATCCACAAAACATTAATAACTAAAGTATAAAGACTGACTCGCAGGATAAAATTAGAAACAATTATTTTGATAAGATTTTGTCGTATTAGACCAATCGGAATGCATCTTTGTAGCCAGTAATAGTATGTTATTATTAAAAGAAGTTTCCGTACCCTAAGAACATGAAACGATTTCTACGTATGATTTTTTTGGTCTCCCTAGTGACTCAACAGTAAATATGAAGTCTTATAACGCTAAAAACTCAGTTTTCAATAGTCTTGATGGGCAAAGAACGGACAGACTATCGTGTACTTTTGTAATGGACAATGAACATAAGTTTTGTTTTGTTTTCTTAAAATTTAAACCCAACCTGGTGTATAACCTACTATTTCCTTTTAATGAAGAACGATTTACAATGGATTGTTGCTTTTATTAATTATAAGTACTCTTAGACAAATTTAATACAGACTGTGGAGGATCGCACATATATTTTATATGAAGAAACTAAATTAGGCAATAATATATGCACTTGGCATATATTTTGCAAATGGCTTCATTATATCTCGCAAACTCTATTAATGACAGTGACATCTGTTGCCTTTTCAAAGATCGTAACACACTAAGCTATAAGCGAGAAAAAGACCCATAACGACACAAACTCTATGGTCTGTGAGATCCTTCCGCCACATCATAATTCAGGAATAAAAAACATATGTAAAGAGAGAACTCTCCAATGTTTGTATCCACCTCGATAGCGAATATCTGCATTTATCTGAGCAGTTAGTCTATTCTGTGTGAGCCCCTGGTTGTTGTTCTGGGAAAAGACACCCGATTTCTTCACTAAGACGCTCCCAGCTGTTACAGAGTATTTGTTGGACGAGATAGACGTAACATCTTTGGTCCCAGGTGTATTCTGTGAGGCTGAAATACAGGGGAAATGTGGGTTAATCCATTCGAACTGCAATTTCCTGTTCAAGGAAGGCAAGCAGTGACGATATATGGAGGGTGAGAGCAAGCATTATCGTTCATGAAACTAAAGCTGGATCCAATAGCATTAGAGGAAGACCAGGTTCTCGACCTTGTGTTATATAATATTCAAGACACCTTTTCGAATGATGTACAGGTCAGTACAGTTTCATTACTCAAAGCTTGTTGATGATGTCCAGTAGTGAAGATTGAAAGGCAGGGTAATAAGCTATTAAACTGGGTAGATGTTTCTCACCATTCTAGGAATAATATGAACTCGAGTAGTTTTTTTTAGAATACGTGAATGAGTTTCGCAGCCTTCAAAAAAGCGATTTCGTCATATTAGGTTACCAAGTTACCTATCCTCGCACTATGTTACAGAGCTTGGCCCACACTTTACTTTTTTGGGGAAGGGATTCTTTGATGTTGTTGATTATCTGGTATCGGTTATCATGACATCGTTCTGTTGTGAAGTGCAAATCGATGTTTCTTAAATGTTTTTGTCACCGTTTGTTAACATTCCGCCTGAAAATGATCATCTCTGATGTTTCCAAGCCAGCAGCCACAGATATTTTAGAATATCCATCTTTAGGTATCATTAAAGTTGCTTCCTAAGAGTGGATAATGAAACTGACACAATTTAGCATAAACTTAATCATGAAACTCGGTTTAGAAAATTATCCAAAATAACTGACTGGCACTTGTTAATGTAATGCTAATCCACGATTAACTGCAGCACATACGTTATCATAAGACGATCCCTTAGCTCAAATGAAAGACCTAATTTCGAACATTAAACAAATTAGCTCAAATGAAAGACCTAATTTCGAACATTAAACAAAGATACAAAGTAGGAATAACATAAGATATGAGAAGTATTTTCGTGAAGCCTAAACAATGCTACGCAGATGTCATATTATGTACTTTACACTTACGTAAGTTTTGTGCAAGCTAACAAGAACCTAAAGCTCATTTTCACGTATTTCCCCAAAACTCAGAGCGAAACCCTTTGTTACCCACAATAGATAGACGATTTTAAAGTTTTAGAATCTTTCATATTGTCCTTTTAATTAAGTACCTGTTTTGCAATATCTGCGTATTTAATATGAAGAGGGTCACTAAGTATTCTCTGATTCATACGTTAACATTTAGAAATATTTAACATGTTACAGTGTATTTATGAGCATATGGTAATAGTAGGTCATTACCCCTTCCTGCAGTAAAACACGCTGTTCTTTTTAATTAATGCAAGGTAAAATACAACAGTCTGCACGGTTAGGAGGATACAGAATTATTAATTGCCTGTTAAACGTCTTAGCGTTTTGTTAGATTAATAGAAATTGTAACTGGTTTCATTTGCGAAATGACTTCAGTCAAAGAAAGGATATAAGCTCTCACTGCGACACCAGGTTTTTAAATCTTTTATCGTTCATAGGACTGATAAGTCTCATAACAACTGTTTTATCAAATACTACAGAGAACTACTTCATTTTCTGAGTGATTTGTCTGAAGGTAAGGCCTGCTTCTTGGAATTTTTTCTTACAATTCTGTTGAAGGTTTTCATGGTTCTGTTAAAGGGTTATAGTTTTGCTTAAGGTTATCATAATTCTGCATCATAATCCTGTTAAAGGTTTATCATAATTGTGCTAAACGTTATCATGATTTTGGAAAAGGTTATAACTCTCGTGACAGTTGTTATCATTCTGTTAAAAGTTATAATTGTGGTAAAGGTTATCATAATTCCGTTAAAAGCTTATAATTCTGCTTAAGGTTGTCATAATTCTGTTGAAAGATATCATGATTCTCCTAAAGATTATCATAATTCTGCATAATAATTCTGTTAAGGGTTATCATAATTCTGCTAAAGGTTATCATGATTCTGTTAAAGGTTATCATAACTCTGTTAAAGTTATCATAACTCTGTTAAAGTTATCATAATTCTGCTAAAGAGTAATGATATTCAGATGGTAAATGACCTTTATGTTCAATTAATTTTCAGTAAAATTGGGACTAATTATTAATTATTTTCAATTAACAACTTTTTCGAATTAGGTATTTCAGTAGATACCGTGTGAATTTCCTGACATTTTTATAAGAATATTATTGACTCTCCCATCTTCTTTCTCCCAAAATGTTTTGTATGTTTTGAATTCAGAAGACAAAAATCATTACTGTTTATCCCGGGGAGCAAGTCTTTGAAACTTCCGATAAGCTTCTAATATCGACACAGAAGTCCTTCTATTTATCTGATTCTGACTGCTATTCCGGAAAACACGAGAAACACTCCATTTCCTGGTTTTTGCAGCGAAGTATTAGATGCTACAGAAACAATCAGCTCTTCGTGTCGTATCTAGTAATATCCATTGCCTGAAAAGAAACGCCTCTTCTTTATGAATGGTGTAATTTAAATTGAATTATTTAGGGAGCTTAATAAACGTGACTCAAATTCCTCGCAGTCGTGAATATCGTTCAGCAGTTCTCCCTGTATAAAGCTTAGTACATCTCATGTATTTTCTGTGCATGTTTTCTGGAGTCGCCTAACAAGCCGACAATTCAATAGTCACTGAGCGTGAATTGTTTGAATAGCCTTCAGCTTTGACACTACTGAACACTTTCACTGTAATAACCGGAAGACAAGTGTCTTTTATTTCTAAGAGATCGCATATACATCTGAATCAATATATTTCTGCGCGTTTTCTTGTCTCGTTTGTTACTTGTTTTTTCGATATTCAAAAGGTTTAAACAAACTTTAAAACGATAGTTGGCAGAAAGTTGAGACGAAATTCGGTTATCATTAATGCGGCAGTTTTGTGAGTTCTGCTGCGGAGTAATATTTTAAAGGCCCGGGCGAACTATGTTGCTGCTTCCATCTTGAGCTATTAGCAATAAACCCTGTACAGCAGGCTTCTCTACATAACTGAATTGCTTGACTGGAAATAAAATAGCTGGGAGAGCAGTTTCAGTAATGTAAAGGACAACTAGTGACTTGACAATATAAGTACGATAACTACTGACTTGTAAATATAAGTACGATAGCTACTGACTTGTAAATATAAGTACGATAGCTACTGACATGTAAATATAAGTACGATAGCTACTGACATGTAAATATAAGTACGATAGCTACTGACATGTAAATATAAGTACGATAGCTACTGACTTGTAAATATAAGTACGATAGCTACTGACTTGTAAATATAAGTACGATAGCTACTGACTTGTAAATATAAGTACGATAGCTACTGACTTGTAAATATAAGTACGATAGCTACTGACTTGTAAATATAAGTACGATAGCTATTGACTTGTAAATATAAGTACGATAGCTATTGACTTGTAAATATAAGTACGATAACTACTGACTTGTAAATATAAATACGATAACTACTGACTTGTAAATATTAGTACGATAGCTTCTGACTTGTAAATAAAAGTACGATAGCTATTGACTTGTAAATATAAGTGCGACAGCTACTGACTTGTAAATAAAAGTACGATAGCTACTGACTTGTAAATAAAAGTACGATAGCTACTGACTTGTAAATATAAGTAGATAGCTTCTGACTTGTAAATAAAAGTACGATAGCTATTGACTTGTAAATATAAGTGCGACAGCTACTGACTTGTAAATAAAAGTACGATAGCTACTGACTTGTAAATATAAGTAGATAGCTACTGACTTGTAAATAAAAGTACGATAGCTACTGACTTGTAAATATAAGTGCGATAGCTACTGATTTGTAAATAAAAGTACGAAAACCACTGTTAGTGATAGACTACAAACTGTCTTGAACTACATTACTTGTAATCGAAATATTTTAAACCTGTAACACGTTAGAAACTAGTGTAAAACATGATCTTGTTACCCTATATATCGATCTATCAAGTTGCAAGTGATCTGTAATCATATAAACGAGATCGGGTTTACATTTTTCTCTAGTGACAACTAAAAAAAATAACAACATTTATCTCTTTAATTTGTCAGCTTCATACGTTGCCGAAAATAAAAATGGATAAAGTGGCTGTAATGCCTTGATAACGAGGTCGTTAATTTTACGCCCTGTTTCACAGCCAAGAACCGTTGTATATTACAGATTTTGGTGTTTGTAAAGGTAGTATGAAAGTGTGGGTGTAGGGTCGAGCTTGCCAAACGAAAGATATGTCAAAAAGTTATTAAAAAATCGATCGTACAGCGAAGAACTCCAAAGTAAATATGCATACGTTTAGAATATTAACCATTATGTTCATATTTCAGTTAGATTTAGTTTGTTTTCTGTCCGGATCAGTTTAAGAATCGAACGATTTTGTTTAACTTTAATTTTTAATTTGTGTTTGAAGATGAATTGGGCCGGGAATGTAAAACTAAACGATCAGCTGATGACTATGATGCGATTAGCAATGCACTGGGATTTAATTTCAGTTTGTCCAAATTAATTAATTAATTAATTACCCGTGTATCCAGCTAAAATGTAAACACGTGCAGATATAGTGACGTCATCCTTATCAGTTATGATCACTTTTAATCTTTCTTTGGTTTTAGTAGGTAAGTTATAGCAGAAGTGGATATCAGTACCTCTCATTCCTGTTATTAAGATACACGATGGTTTTCAAGTTTCCTTTGACAGTTTTCCGTCAACTTCACCTTTTCTGAAACGACGTGTAATATTGGAATCACACGAATGAAATGAAATGTAGGGTCTTCTAATTAGTTAAAATATACGAAACACTCATATACGATTGATTTCCATAAGAGGTTCTGGACACACCAACTGCCTCTCGGATCTGGTGAAGCGAAACAAAGCGTATAACTGGTTTATTATATGCCTATAAGCATTCATCTGTAGGGTTTGTAAGGGCTTTTTCCACCGAAACTCCAGTATATTTTTAAACGACGACGTAAGCTCCATTCACGAAGTACTTAATTTATAGTAACGTGAAAAGGAAGAAACGCCATCCATTAAAAGAGATGTAGTTCGACGTGATAGGACGAAGACGTTAAATAGTACAGGCTGAAAAAAAAACCCAACAACAACTAGAAAACAGCTGTTCATGTTGAGAGCATAGGAAAGCATCTGTTTATCTGTGTATATTCCACTTTGTTCTAATACATTCCTTTGATAGTTTTGCTAATATGTTGAAAAGAAGAGATTCGCCAAATACGACCTCAAAGCACAATAAACAGTTTAGCTTTGTTTCTTCTTCTTACAAGTAAAGCCGAAAGGAGGGAAACATCTAACGACTAGAATTTATTGGAGAGTTGTAGTTGTGGTTAAGTGGCGTAAATGTTCAGTTTTATTACCTCTAGCTGAAGAACGAATTGTCTTGATGAAGTTATGGCATTTTTAGCTCAAAATAACAGCTGGTATGTGAGTGTGTAAGCACAAAAATAACACCTCACTACTTGGTTTGTTTTAAATTTTGCGTAAAGCCACATGAGGGCTGTCAACGCTAGCCATCCCTATTTAAGCAGTTTAAGGCTAGAGGGAAGGAAGCTAGTCATCACCACCCACCGCCGACTCTTGTGCTACTATTTTACTAATGAATAGTGGGATTGACCGTCACCTTATATCGACCCCACGGCTGAAAGGGCGAGCTTGTTTGGTGCGACGGGGACTCGACCCGGGACCCTCAGATTACGAGTCGAGTACCATAACCACCTGGCCATGCTGTGCCACCTCACTACTTACAAGTAACGTTTAGTTTTTAATTTCTTATTTTATGATTAAACTGAATACCAGTTTTTAAAACAGTTGAAAGATTATTGATAATTCAAGTCAATGTTTACAACCTGGTGGTACGAGACGGAAACACTTTAAAACATTAGATAGAATGTAAACCCTTCTCAAACTTAAGGGGGTAGTCTTGGTGAGTTACCCCTAACTGGCATTCACCACTCACATGGTGTCGACTCACTCTCGAATTATTTATTTTGATTTGCTTTTTTATTAATATAAACTACCCTTAAATTCTTTGTAACACGTATGATGAGCATGTCTTTAATTCGAAAGTGAAACTGAGGCTACGCTGTTTTAATAATGTTGTGAATAAGTTGATACCAGTTGTGATAATGTTACGTAATCACGAGCTATACTTCCTTCCAGTTGTGATAATGTTACGTAATCACGAGCTATACTTCCTTCCAGTTGTGATAATGTTGCGTAATCACGAGCTATACTTCCTTCCAGTTGTGATAATGTTGCGTAATCACGAGCTATACTTCCTTCCAGTTGTGATAATGTTACGTAATCACGAGCTATACTTCCTTCCAGTTGTGATAATGTTGCGTAATCACGAGCTATCCTTCCTGATTATTGTTATTGTGATTTAATATTGTAAATAAACGGATATTAAATACGGAAGCGTTGTGTAATCATGAATTATCTTTCCTGATTGGATCAGCATAGTCAGGTGATTAGGAAACTTGACTCTGAGGGTCGCGGATTCGATTCCTCATCTCACCAAACATGCTCGACTTTTCAGCCGTGGCAGCTTTATAATTTTACGGTCAATCCCATTATTCATTGGCAAAAGAGCAGCCCAAGAGTTGGTGGTGGGTGGTGATGACTAGCTGCCTTCCCTCTAGCCTTAAACTGCTTAAATAGGGATGGCTAGCATTGACAGCCCTCGTGTAGCTTTGCCCGAAATTCAAAAACAAATAAACCTTCCTGATTATTTTTGCTGCGTTTTAATGTTGTAAATAAGCAGACACTGATTGAGGTGACGTCGAGCATTGTGACAGTAATAATGTTTATTTCGAAAATATTCTGCTGTAAATATTATTTTTTTTTACCGCTGTACATAAAGTTACCCTTATTTCAGCACTACTGTGTATTTGTAACATACATAAATATAATACGATTTTGATAATGTTCTGACCAACATTAACTCTGTAGACCGAGCAATTAATTTAAATCCTGTTATTTCTGTATTTTAATTGTGAAAAATATTACTAAGCTTCTCTGGATAAAACCAAATGTTTATAATGAGAGGTCTTACTCAACCTGCTATGGCTAAAACCCAAGTATTTATGAATATACTTTACCTAAACTGTTGTGGTTAAAACCCAAGTATTTATGAATATACTTTACCCAAACTGTTATGGTTAAAACCCAAGTATTTATGAGTATACGTAACCTAAACTGTTGTGGTTAAAACAAGTATTTATGAGTATGCTTTACCCAAACTGTTGAGGTCAAAATACAAGTATTTATAAGTATACTTTACCCAACTGTTGGTTTTAAACCACAAGTACTTATGAATAGACTTTGTACGAGCCAAAGTGTATAAAAGGATTAGTTACTTTATGTTGAAGTTTCTCATAATTGGAATGAACTACTTAGTGACAAGGCCTGGTGGTCAGTGATGACGAGGCTTGGCTATTGCATAATTTGTGTACCTTAGTGTTGCTATACAAAAAGACTTTATCCACCAATGTTTAATATAACTAAAAATTCAAATTATTGAGGGATCCAGAAATATATTATCGTGTTACGATTCAAAACGATTTACCAACAGAGACGGGTTAATAATTTGTATTCTCAGTTATCAGCTAAGCCTAAATAACTTTCTAATTTTTTACCTTCTAAGTGCTTTTATTTAAAGTGTTATCTCAGATATTCTACCTTTCCCTCTTTTAAGTGCAAAGTTGCTGTCTTAAGGTTCTTTACACGCATCATTGCTGGCCCCTGATGGCTCAGCGGTAAGTCTTAAAACATACAAAAAACTATAAAATTCAAGTTTCACTACCTTCGATGGCCAGGACACTGATAGCCCACTATGTTTTTTTTTGTTTTTGTTTTTTTACTTAATAACAAATGAATCTAATATTACTGAAATTAAGATCGTCTGGCAACAAAACGTTTTCAGTGAAAAAAGACATTATGTCTGTAAGAAATTATTTGGGTGACAGCAAAGTTATTGCTAAATCACTTTCAAAGAATAAGCCACTAAACAGATTTGGTGATTTTAGCTTAAATTCAGTTTCTAAACCAACGATATAAATGTAAATGATTAGACTGCTACGTATTTCCTAAAACAACGTATAGCAGATTAAGAAAAAAAAAAAAATTCGAGATTGTTCTTCGTTTAAAAAAAACAAAAACATCTCTTACCGTTTACAATTGGAAAATTTAGCTACACATAATTTTATATAAGGGACGTAGCGTATCCCTATCTATCTATGTAAGTGACCAAAACAATACATAGAATCTGGTGCCATTTATTGAATAGTACTACAAAGAAAAATCCATATAAAATTTCACACTTTGGGTATTGAAGATTCAGATAATTATAAAAGCTACTGCAATACATGCAACTACCATTTATTTACAATAGAAGACAGTTTTAAATGTAGGTTTCTCTTCACAACAGGCCCGGCATGGCCAGATGGGTCAAGGTGTTCGACTTGTAATCTGAGGGTCGCGAGTTCGAATCCCCATCGCACCAAACATGCTCGCCCTTTTAGCCGTGGAAGCGTTATAATGTGACGGTCAATCCTGTTATTCGTTGGTAAAAAAGTAGCCCAAGGGTTGGCGGTGGGTGGTGACGACTAGCTGCCTTCCCTCCAGTCTTACACTGCTCAATATTAATGACGGCTAGCGCAGATAGCCTCGAGTAGTTTTGCGCGAAATTCAAAAAACAAACGAACATCCTACACAATTACGTAAATGTACCCGTGTTGTCAAGCAAATTTCAAAACTGATCAAATGACTACTTTCAGAAAGAGGCCCGGCATGGCCAGGGGGATTAAGGCGTTCGACTCGTAATCTTAGGGTCGCGGGTTCGCATCCCCGTCGCGCCAAACATGCTCGCCCTTTCAGCCGTGAGGGCGTTATAATGTGACGGTCAACCCCACTATTCGTTGGTAAAAGAGTAGCCCAAGAGTTGGCGGTGGGTGGTGACGACTAGCTGCCTTCCCTCTAGTCTTACATTGCTCAATATTAATGACGGCTAGCGCAGATAGCCCTCGTGTGGCTTTGCGCGAAATTTAAAAACAAACAAACTCTTCACAACAAGAACACAATTTTCACTAGGACTTTACGTGACGGTGTGATTACATCTTTATTGATGTAATTTGTAAATATTAATCTAAAAATGGAGTTCTTAAACAATGTTATTTTTTTTACAATAAGGATTAGTATTTTTAATATTTTTAAATTATTACGGAATATATCAGTACAATATGTACAATTTTCTCGCGCAGTAATTCCCAGAAAAATTGTTTGTAGGAAATGTTCGCTTTTTTTTCTAAAGTCTTTCAACGAAGTGTAAATACTACGTTCAGTAATTGGTACCACAAATAGCCACCCGTATGGCTGCATTTCTGTTAACTTAATATAATTTCCTAAAGTTCAGCTGTTGACAGAAATCGTGAATATCATTTATGAGGTAAGTTACTTCTTGTAAATTGCAAACAAATTACAGAAAACATTCTTGAAGGACGTAATTAACTGAGACTGTTTAACACTGTTTATATGATGTTTGGCCTGGCGTGTCTTGTAGGTTAGAGTGCTTGGACGTAAATCTAAGGATTTATGGTTCGCGACCTGTTGGTATAAAAACATGTTACGCACTTTGGTACCTTTGCGGGTGAGCTATGAGAGTGACTGTCTAATTCCACTATTCTGTTCGATCACATCAGAGAAACATGAAAGAAAACAGTTAACTGGCTGCCATCTTTCTAGCCTATGAGCTCAGATTTAAATAAGTGTTTGCGCAGATAACAACTGCGTTTAGCTTCACACGAAATTCTGTAACAAACTAAACGATTCTGTACATATAAGTTTATTATAGATTGTTCTTACCTATCAATAGAGAATTATTAGACAAACCTGGGTCATTTACTGATTCACTAGATCTCCAACAGGGACAGTGGTAAGTCTTCTGATTTACAACACTAGAATCAAGCGTTCGATCCCCTTCAATAGACACAACGGATAGCCTGATATGGCTTTGCTACAAGAAAAACGCACACACTCTGATAAGTAAAAAGCCATTGGACAATCCTGATTTATTTGTCAACAATAACTCTTTCTTTCTTAAAGAACATTTGAAATACAGTTCCGAAATTCCCCCCTCAAAAAAAGTAAAAGCTGTAGTAGCATTTTTTTAAGCTAGTCAGTTTCACATAATTATTACTTTTATAGCATGATTACTGCTGAAACTAAAATTGAAGTTGACTGTCCCACACTTTATACTACAGGTATTGGACGGGTTACGATTACTCATATACAAAAAATAAATAAATTATCCGCATTTGATACAAAATATTTATCTTTCTTATCTTCAAATTAGTGAGAAGTATAAGAAGCCTTGATATTACAGTCAGATCTTTCCAAAATAGAGAACATTATTTAGTTCATAAGACTATGAATCACATTAACTGTGAGCGAAGGTCAATGATGTATTCATGTACATACAATACAGATTATTCGCCATTACTCTGATTTTTAGAGGGTTCTTAACTTGACAGGAAATGCTCCACTTCGACTACGTAATTACAGGGTCCTTCTTCATTGTAGAAAAATAACTCGAACTGTGGATTGATACTTGCACTTCACAACGTTTATTACTGAAAACTGAAAAAAGAAGAAGGCATTTCCTTTTTACTTAAATATAGTGATAGCTGTTGATGTCGCATGTTTTCACTGAGCCATAGTTATTAGAGAATACTTATACATTACAGGTGTTATAGCACTCGGTAATATTTCGGCTGTTCTTTTAGCTGTGTGGCAGTAATTAGTCGTTTTTACAACCAACAATACAGCTATTCCTAGAAACCAGCTGATTATCAAGTCTTAAGTTTCAAGCAGAATAAAACGATGTCCACAACAAGATATGTTAAAAAAGGGAATCGAAGTACCAACCTTTGTTTACTATAAAATAAAAATATTCCACGCCTGATCATAATGTTTGGAAATTGAATTTTCTATGCCTGACTATAATGTTTGGAAATGGAATGTTCTATGCTTGACTATAATGTTTGGAAATGGAATGTTCTATGCTTGACTATAATGTTTGGAAATGGAATGTTCTATGCTTGACTATAATGTTTGGAAATCGAATTTTCTATGCCTGACTATAATGTTTGAAAATTGAATGTTCTATGCCTGATCATAATGTTTGGGAATAGTGTTAAATGCAACGTAGAGTGAAATTTCGATTATGAACGTGAATGGACGCACTACAGCGTTTGATATAAGTTTTGTTTGACTCTTGCATTTACGGCTTGTTTTTCTGTGTTATATTTTAACACACTGGTTTACTGAAAACCATGTGTACCTGGGTCGGTTAAAACCTAATTACTTTCGTTACTATTGTTAGGGTTTCGATTGAGCAATGCAGAATTCACCAGCTTAACATTATAACAAATCTTAATCATCTATTTCGACATTTAATTTTATCTACCCACTTGCTTTAGTCAGTAAGTTATTTGAACGTAGTTTAATAGACTGACAATGATTTTTAGTAGCGTAGATCTCACTGTGTCAAACGTATTCATACGCCGATGATATTGTCTTGTTTCACTGATCACTTTATTTTCTAATCCACAGCAATCAAAGAACAGCCAGTTGGTAAAACGGAGGACATCCACCCAGAACATGGAGGTAGTAAACACTGTGGAAAACGAGATGGAATCTCAAGATAAAAATAAAAATGTTGAGGTAAGTATTGAGATGCGGACCTGGCGTTTCCAGGCAGCTTCTCTGTTTGTTGTAAGAGCATCAACGCTACTGTTACTTGTAACAGTGACATCTACACGAGTACTGTGTTCTCATTTGTCCTTTCCCTTTGCTAATTTCAACTTCTCCCTTGCACAGCAAATCACGTGTTTGTTAAGAAACATTCATTGTCGTCCTCGGAATAAAACTAAAGACATACGAACTTGTTCAACCCTATTCTGCCTATTTTTGGTTAAAAAAGCTTGGGTTGACGGATGACATCATCAGGTTCCTCCCAGAGGAATTTTTTTTTTCATTCCAAGAATACCCTTATATATACAATGTGAAACGTTGAATCATAAAACAGCTGCTAAGAACTCCTTCCTGTCAATTCCCATCGAACTGCTTTTATAGGATTGCACTAAGTAAACAAAATGCTCCGACTTCAACAGCTTGGTTAACATGTTTTGAATTTATTACTGTCTAAAACAAGTCAACATGTACGTTATAAAGCAGTCACTGGTTCTCATATTTCTTATTACATATATTTATATGTAATAACTTATGACAGTCATTAGGTTGGAGCTTGAAACGTTGGAATAAAATACACTGTGGTCTTTTACAGATATTGGTTATCACTTAAAGGTTTTCGCAATTTCATGATATCTGTTTGCTGAAAAAATAAACAATTTTCAGTGAATATCTGACAGTTGTGTCTGTTACGATGTGTTAAGACACGTTAAGGAATACAGACATCTTTGAGAATGCTCAAGCAAAGTTGTAAAGCGTATTTGGGGGAGTTTCTATTCGTAACAAATATTTAAAAACACATAATTTTTGTTTCTGTGATTTTGGGGTAAATTCTGGATAGTTATATAGATTTGTTGCGAACTGTACATTTACTGGCACCATGGAATTTAGTGTTCTATGAATGTAACCTAATTATGTGTGTTCTTTAACATTTGAAAAAGTAATATGAAAGTTTAATTATTAAAAAACAATTTTATAATTTGCTTTTATATAGGAAATAAACGTGGTTTTATGCCATAAATTAAACAGCTTCGCTACTTCAAAAGAGGAATGTCTGGCAATTAAAAAACAACAAACTTATAGTGAAAACACACAACCTTTAGGTGCAAGTTTTAATGTAAGTAACTGAGAAAAAAATTAATTAATATTTATTTCTTATTTCGAAGTGTTAAAGACAAGAAGACAGTATTATGGAGTTTTATTACAGAGGGCCAACAAATCTGTTACACACCGGAGATTTATGGCTTGTGTTTAGTGACCGCAGAAATGCGCTCCGCACTTTGAGGTCGCAAGAACGCCAGACATTAGCAGGTCAAATTCTACTACTCGTTAAGACAAGAGTAGCACCACTTTTGGCCCAGCATGGCCAGGTGGTTAAGGCACTCGACTCGTAGTCTGAGGGTCGTGGGTTCAGATCCCTCTCACACCAAACATGCTCGCCATTTCAGCCATGAAGGCGTTATAACGCACAACCAATTTTACTATTCGTTGGTAAAAAAGTATTTCAAGAATAGGCAGTGGGTGGTGATGACTAGCTGCCTTCCCTCTAGTCTTACACTGCTAAATTAGGGACGGCTAGCACAGATAGCCCTCGTGTAGCTTTGCGCGAGATTCAAAACAAAACACCACCTGTTGGCACTGGATGTTGTTGACTACCTACCCTCTTCCTAGTATACCAGTTCGTTATTAGGGTTCGATTTCCCTCGGTGAACTCAGCCCAATGTGCTATAAGAAAACACACACACATACACTCTCCACATTAGGGACCGCTATGTGCACATTAGGGACCGCTATGTGTACATGGTTTTGTGTAGCTTTACACAAACTTTCAGAACCGACACTTTTTTCTTTTTCGAGCTTTTGTTGCTCTTATAGATGAAGTCGATTAATAAATATTTGTAGTGAGCTTATGGCCAAAACAGGAAGTAAAAAAAAAAACTTGTTAACCTGTGCTTAAAAAAAGCAAAAAATGTGATTTAGTGAACATGATTATAATTTATGTTGGGTTTGTCACTATGGGATTGTCCGCATAAATCCTGTCACGCCTTTTTACATGTTATAGCGGAAGGAATTAGTAATATTCACGTTGTGAACAGTTGAAGTTTTGAAGACAAACGTGAAACAGAAATCCTAGTTGCAATGAAGGTGGTCGATATTTTAAATTTTCCCTACATTGTGAATCCCATTGAAATAGGAGCCCTGGAGTCAGGTCGTTAGTACGCTCGGCTCGCAATCTGAGGGTTAGTTAGTTAGTTATCACCATTAGTTTCCATCTAGGAACATAGGGCCGCAATCGCTTGCGGATTCTTCAACAAGTATTTAAGTGAGTAGGTTGTTAGCCCACTGCACCGAGCCGTCCCTAATTTAGCAGTGTAAGACTAGAGGGAAGGCAGCTAGTCATCACCACCCACCGCCAACTCTTGGGCTACTCTTTTACCAACGAATAGTGGGATTGACCGTCACATTATAACGCCCCCACGGCTGGGAGGGCGAGCATGTTTGGCGCGACGCGGGCGCGAAACCGCGACCCTCGAATTACGAGTCGCACGCCTTACGCGCTGGGCCATGCCAGGCCTGCAACCTGAGGGTACGGGGCTCGAATTCTCGTCACAATAAACATGCTCGCCCTTTCAGCCATGGTGGACAGTATAATGTGACGACCAATCCCAATTTTATTCGTTGATAAAAGAGAAGCCCAAGAGTTTGAGGTGGGTGGTAATGACTGTTTGCCTTCCCTCTAGATTTGCATTGCTAAATTAGGGACGGTTAGCACAGACAAACATCATGTAGCTTTGCGCGAAATTAAAAACAAAGAAAGAAAGAAAGAAAGAAAGAAATCCATTGAAATGAAAGTGTTTTTTTTCTGCTCCTCCAAACCAACTCTTTATCTCCTTCTTTCTCCTAAATAAACAATCGTTAAGCCACTTAACAATCGTAGAGGCTGTAAACACTGACGTTTCTAAAATACAACGTTTACATTTTATTATCCTGTATTACGTTTGAAGACAAGCATGTCAAATTACATCGCTTACATTTTCTAAAATACAATGTTTACATTTTATTATCCTGTACTACGTTTGAAGACAAGCATGTCAAATTACATCGCTTACATTTTCTAAAATACAATGTTTACATTTTATTATCCTGTACTACGTTTGAAGACAAGCATGTCAAATTACATCGCTTACATTTTCTAAAATACAATGTTTACATTTTATTATCCTGTACTACGTTTGAAGACAAGCATGTCAAATTACATCGCTTACATTTTCTAAAATACAATGTTTACATTTTATTATCCTGTACTACGTTTGAAGACAAGCAAGTCAAATTACATCGCTTACATTTTCTAAAATACAATGTTTACATTTTATTATCCTGTACTACGTTTGAAGACAAGCAAGTCAAATTACATCGCTTACATTTTCTAAAATACAATGTTTACATTTTATTATCCTGTACTACGTTTGAAGACAAGCAAGTCAAATTACATCGCTTACATTTTCTAAAATACAATGTTTACATTTTATTATCCTGTACTACGTTTGAAGACAAGCAAGTCAAATTACATCGCTTACATTTTCTAAAATACAATGTTTACATTTTATTATCCTGTACTACGTTTGAAGACAAGCAAGTCAAATTACATCGCTTACATTTTCTAAAATACAATGTTTACATTTTATTATCCTGTACTACGTTTGAAGACAAGCAAGTCAAATTACATCGCTTACATTTTCTAAAATACAATGTTTACATTTTATTATCCTGTACTACGTTTGAAGACAAGCAAGTCAAATTACATCGCTTACATTTTCTATCTGCAGAAACTTTCAGGCGATTTTAAGCAGTTAATGTATGTATTATTTTATTATTATTATTATATTATTTTAATTTAATTTTGCAAGAAGTTTTTAAAATATTATAAAATGCACTTTTTAAAAACAAGAATACTATTTTTTTCAGTCCCCCGCTGGGACAGCGGTATGTCTTCGAATTTACAATGCTAAAATCAGAGGTTCGATTCCCTTCGGTGGGCTCAGCAGACAGCTCGATGTGGCTTTGCTATAAGAAAACACACAGCATTTTTTTATAGCTGTGACGTGTCTAATCGGAAAGCAAAGTACGTGGAAGACGTTATAAATTTTCCTCTACCGTACTCTAACTTTATCCCCCATTTTAAGCGTTGACTCTTCCAAGTGGAAGCCTGTATAAACGTGTAGGCTTGAAGTTACCGTCAACGCTACGATCTGAGCACGTGGAGTGGAATGTGTCGCGTGGAGTAAGAGAAAAACATTCGAAACTCTCGTTTTTTTCTTCTTTTTGTTTCGTTTTTCTTCGGTATTCTATAGAATGAATGTTGTAGAAACTTAAGTTGCCCCAAAACCTGGAACTTGGCGTCTGTTTCAAGTTTTTTTATCGTGTCTCGTGACAGGCGTACGTCGATAGCTTTATTGATGGATTTGCTGTAAAGATTTTACACTTCGGAGTGTTTGGTAGAAAAACTAGTGGTATTCATGTGTCACGTGTCCATTTTTATGCTTCTAACTGGCTCTACTTTAGTCAAAACTGATTTTATCCTATTGTAAGTGTGACGTCATCAGTCATCCTGTATCTCAGTTGTCATTTCCACGAACACCAATATTATTTTCCTCGGCTTCTAAAAAACGAACTTTCTCTTCTCAGATACAGATCTCATAAGAAAAATTTTTTATTTCATAATTTCGGATAATTATCTCATTGGACAGAAAGTATTTAATATTCTGAGACACTTATCTTATTGGACAGAAAGTAGTTAATCTACGTAAGAGATAAGGTGAGAAATTCCTGTGCACAGGAAAAAAAAAATAGGAAGGTAATGTAGATGTGATGTTTTATTCCTGTTTGA
The DNA here is from genome assembly GCF_004210375.1 of Tachypleus tridentatus. Lineage (NCBI taxonomy): Eukaryota > Metazoa > Arthropoda > Merostomata > Xiphosura > Limulidae > Tachypleus > Tachypleus tridentatus. The sequence continues at coordinate 127,580,071 of NC_134831.1, read as the reverse complement.
TGATGTGAGACAAGATAACAGGGTTACCTGAACAGAAGAACACTGATGTATTTACGCCCGATGTACAGCCATTAGGTCAAGGGTCAAAACTGTGAGGAAAATCCAGAACGCAAGTACGAGGTTGGTATAAAATATTAAGTCACATATCTCTGATGGATCGAAGTAATAAAGATATTTTAATGCATGCCATGTTATTATAGAACAAGTAAAGAAAAACTTTTTTTTAAAGAAAGGAAGTAAATATAAGGATAGCTAATATGAAACCTTCAAAAACAATGCAAACAAGATAGTAGGGATGACATTTGAACCATCTCTACAGTGTGTGTTTTTCTTACAGCAAAGCCACATCCGGCAATCTGCTACGTCCACTGAGAGGAATCGAACCCCTGATTTTAGCCTTGTAAATCCGTAGACTTATCGCTGTACCAGTGAGGGACACACCATCCGTATATAATAACTCATGAACACAGTGTTGCAAAATGTTGACAGACGAAACCACAATAAATTAAACTCATTTGTGGTCGAGTAGTTATATATATTGTTATATATTAATTCTTGAGTGTGTTATTATAAAGGAGCGATGCAGTTGCCAACCCTACTATCTTGTTCACATTGTTTTTGAAGGACTGATTGGTTTGTTTTGAATTTCGCGCAAAGCTACACGAAGGCTATCTGCGATGAAGCATTGATATTAGCCATTCTTAAATCCACTTCCTTTTTGGAAAGTTATTTCTTTATTTCCTTGCGTGTTCTTTTATTTTAATACAGTCTTTCAATAAATATAGGAAGGTTGTATTTATAACCAAGTTCTAAATACAATGAGGTTCCAACTGTTATATTTACTGTTTATCTGATATTGACTGGTAATTTCTGTTTCCCCCTGTATGTAAGCTTTTTAAATGAACACTAAATGTTTGTAAACAATATTAACACTAAGGTGTAATGATAACATCGCTTACACTAGAATTATGATATTTCTTGATGAAAAAACACCAGCTTGAAATAAAGATGTATCTCATAACGGCTGGTACGAGTATTAACAGCAGAGTGCAACGTTTCGACCTTCCTAGGTCATCAGGCGATATTGTTCTCTGCATGTCATTAAAAGTGCTAACACTTACACCAGTCATTCTGAAATACATCATTGTGATATCAGTTTAAAATTACTACTAGTCAATATTACTTATAAAGCAGATACTTTGTTTGAAACTATGTCACTTAAGTCAAACTATTTTTCTGGTCTCTAATTTATCACGTAATGAAAAATAAGCAGACGAAAGTAGAACAAGAAATTCAAACTTTTTGTGACGTTTACAGACGGGAATCCCAGAACTTATAACTCAGTCATTACACAGATATTGTTCTAAAAGAAAGCACTGTAGAGTATTGCAAAGTTCTGATGACCTATTGAGGAAGGTATTTAAAATACCATTTCATTTAACAGTCCGAACCATCTCAACACAAGCAGTAGTACCTAGGCCCGGCATGGCCAGGTGAGTTAAGGCGTTCGGCTAGTAATCTGAGGGTCCATGCTCGCCTTTTCAGCCGTGGGGGCGTTATAATGTGACGGTCAATCCCACACGATTCGTTGGTAAAAGAGTAGCCCAAGAATTGGCGGTGGGTGATGATGCCTAGCTGCCTTCCCTCTAATCTTACGCTGCTAAATTAGGGACGGCTAGCGCAGATAGCCCTGATGTAGCTTTGCGCGAAATTCAAAAACAAACAAACAAAGCAGTGGTACCGCCTGCCTGGTGTACATATATAGTATTTGTTGTTAACAGACAATAGGTGTCAAGCTGTATATTCCAATTTGTATTGTTTGTTTTGTTGTTAAGCGCAAAGCTGCACGGTTATCTGCTTGTGCTGTGACCACCGCAGGTATCGAAACTCAGATTTTAATGTTATAAGCATTCAGACATGCCACTAAACCACTGTGAGGACTGTATATTCCGAAGAATAAAGAAAAGTTGCAAATAACTTTATTTTCAAATGTGATTTGAAAATCTGCTAATATCATGCTACGTATACGATCCCGGCGTACATGAAAACTAAACAGTGTTCAAAGTGACCTTTGTTTAGTCAGAGGACTATTTATTATCGTAAGGAAAAAAACGGTTCAGATATTTCTTGTTTGATATGACAAGTGGACTATCGCTAAAATATTTTTCAGTTAAGAAAAAAATGTCCATGAAATATTGTTAATGTTTAGGCTCGGTTAACAGTTTGTTCGAGTTTAGCCTACTTGTAAACAAATCACGTGGTCTGAGAGAATCTGGCAGTAAGCCTAGTTCTATGTATGTATGTATGTATAGCGGTTATTATAGATTCATGAATTTTGAACAAGTGGGAATATTGTAAGTTATTTGTTTGTAATTAAGAACAAAGCTACCAAATAGGCTATCTCTGTTCTGTCTACCTTGGGTATCGAAACCCGGTCATGTTGTATGTTTATCTGTAAATAAAAACTCTCAATTAATCGCTCATATCTCATGCTTGAATACATGAGTGAGAATTTCTTATACCTTTCAGCATGAAGCAAACAACATTAAAAAAAATATTTATTTTTTCTACTTATCTTAGCTCCATTCACTACTTTCAAAGAGCTGACACGTGAACTTATTTGTATGAACAAGTGGCTGCTACACGATACATTATTTCAGACGGTTATGAAAACGGATTTACGGAGGTTTATGGAGCGTAAGTGTATCAGTTGAATGGTAGATAATGAACGTTTGTTGTACCATCTTCATTTATGAGAAATCTTTCTCGCGAGTTCCTCGAGTTTCTCAGCTTCCAGGGACCTCAAATATTTACAGCTAAAGGCTTGGGAAACAAGTGTTTGTTTTCGACGTTTTTTTTTTTAAATAAGAAAACCAACGGCAGTGCTATTATAAATCCATAATAATAAGCCTCTTGAGACATATCATCCTCAGTTTTCTGTTCGATTTAGATCTTTTAATTTAGATCCACAAAGTCTTTCAACTAGAAACTTGTATTGAAGCCACATACCACTGTTGATTGGACGTTAAGTCAACATTCTAAAAACTGTTGATAAGGGTACGAGAGAAATGTTTAAACTGAGTCGTTAACGTTCAACTCGTTTATTTTCGTTGAGATAATCAGTTCTACTAAAATTCCGATACCACTGAATATCTTACTTGGAGCTAACTTATAATAACAAATAGATAACTGAGGTCATTGTTTGTTGTTGTTGTTATTTTATTTTTTAAATCAGATACAAACGCTCATTTAAAAAAACAACTTTTTCATATCTTCCCATCATAGCTGTCTTAATGTTGTTCTTTGTACGCTGTTTGAGCAACAGTTTTAATTATGTCTTCGCAATTAGTTGTGCGATTTCAGTTTTTTTAAAAGGTTGTATTTTATATTGACTAGCACGACCAAACAGATGTAACTCTGACGCTGATACAACAGCGACATCTGTTATTGTGTGAACACCTACCAATCTAGACTGAATAAACAGCTTAGGATTAAAAAATACCTAATTCTAATGTCTTAAGAAAATGTGCTTATTTATTAGTCTGATCGTTTTACACTATTGAATAACTTCTTTTTTTTTTAAAAAAGTTTATATTTGAAATAGCTCGTAGAGTTTTATATTTTTGTATTACAAACTGTATAATTTTAGTGAAAGGAAAACAATGCATAGTTGATTTAATCCCATAATGAATAAGTTGGCTCTTAGGAAGTAGTAGGCGATTAAAATTGAGACCAACTAAGTTAATTGTGATATTTGTGCAGTTTAGTGTTAACTAAAGTGAAGGTTGAAGGTACTAGACCACAATAACAACATGCAGTTTAATGTTAACTAAAGTGAAAGCTAAAGGTACTAGGCCACAATAACAACATGCAGTTTAGTGCTGACTAAAGTGAAGGCTGAAGGTACTAGACCACAATAACAACATGCAGTTTAGTGTTGACTAAAGTGAAGGCTGAAGGCACTAGACTACAATAACAACATGCAGTTTAATGTTGACTAAAGTGAAGGCTGAAGGTACTAGACCACAATAACAACAGCACATTATTATAAGAATGGAATTACGAAGGTTTATCGAGCGTAAAAGTATGAGTTGAATGGTAGATAATGAACATTTGTTGTACGATCTAGGACGGATCATTTCAGACGGTTATAGAAACTAAAGATACTGGTTCACAATAGCGACAGCACTATAGCTATTGAAGAAATAATCACACACATACGTTTTAAGAGAATGATCATATACACAACTGAACTATTATTAACTGGATCAACAGATCGTAACACACACTTTCTGGTGATTAAAACACATAAAATGTCGCCAAAAAATAGCGCTCTGCATTTTAGAGTCAAGGGTGTTTCATAAGAGTGACCGTCAACTCTCACTTTTCAGGCTGACACTAATAGCTCACGAGTCAGCAGTTGATGATCTTGACTGGCTGCCGGCCCGGCATAGCCAGGTGGGTTAAGGCGTTCTACTCGTAATCTGAGGATCGCGGGTTCAAATCTCTGTCGCATTAAACATGCTTGCCCTTTCAGCCGTGGGGGCGTTATAATGTGACGGCCAATCCCACTATTCCCACAATGACTAGCTGCATTCCCTCTAATCTTACACTTCTAAATTAGGGACGGCTAGCGCAGATAGCCTTCGAGAAGCTTTGCGCAAAATTCAAAAACAAACAAACAAAACAGACTGGCTGCCTTCCCTCCAGTCTATCATTTCAAAAATATGGGCGGGTTTAAAATTAACAAAAACTATTTTTTCCCACTTTTTTCTTGGTATCTACTTATTGCTTCACATACGTAAAGTCTTACGTTTCACTACTGAAATACTTCATTATTTAGATGTGCAAGAATATAAACAAGAGACATTGAAACACTTGTAACACTGCTGTGGTGTTGAGAATACACAACAATGGTGAGTAAAATTATATCACAAATTGTGTGTTGAATTACAAAAAGTAAGTTTTCTTTAAAGTTTCAATGGGTCCTTTTATGGGCATTCTTTTACTGATAATAAATGTAATTGCACATTCGAAACAACAAAATAAAAATATACAGATACGTTTCATAGCTGTCCTCATGTCATATTGGGGCATATTTGTATTATCTTATTTCAACTAATTTTACTAAAACAACAATAAAGTTTATTCAACTGTTTGGTTTGAATTTCGCGCAAAGCTACGCAAGGGCTATATGCGTTAGCCGTCCCTAATTTAACAGTATGAGACTAGAGGGAAGGCAGCTAGTCATCATCACCCACCGCCAACGTGGGGACGTCGTAATGTGACGGTCAATCCCACTATTCTTTGGTAAAAAAGTAGCCCAACAGTTGGCGGTAGGTGGTGATGAGTACCTGCCTTCCCTCTAGTCTTACACTGCTAAATTAGGGACGGCTCGCACAAAGAGCCCTCGTGTAGCCTTGCGCGAAATTCCAAAACAAACCAAACAAGTATTTAATCTCTGAGAATTGATTACATTTTTTTATTGTACCTTCTTTCAAGAGAACAAAAGATTTTACTAACTCTAGTTTCTGTTTGTTTTTATTTTCTGGTTCACTAACTCATTTTTCTTTTTCTGTTGTTGCTTTAATCTTATGGTGCGTCGTTGAATAACAACGAGAAACTGGTTCGTGGCTAACATTTTACTAGGTAATTTGCCACTAAACATTCAAAAGCCGCACGAATGTTCTTATACGAGTCCCGTGATAGAAGGAATGATGTTAAACAACATCTATCTTGTTCACAACGAAATGAAAATAGAAATTAAGGAACATTTGAATTTTATGGTTACTATATATATGTACATGTACATAATGTGTATATATGAAATCATATGTAGCTGCAATATAAAACTAATACTTTTATATAAACTATTACGTATGAACTGACTCAAATTTGACACTGGCACGCCTGAAGTAATTTTTATCTCTTTGTGATTAACATAGATAAACGGGAGCCCCCAGTATTCATGATTAATTAATGTCTGGTGTTAGGGTCGTAAAGACAGCCATTAAAATATATATTTAATACCTCAGAAAGGTTTTAAAAATTCTGATTGGTTATAAAGTCTTTGATTGTTTGGAATTGAGCACAAAGTTGCACAATGGGCTATCTGTGCTCTGCTCACCACGGGTATCGAAAACCAGTTTTTAGCAGTATGAGTCTGCAGGCATACCGCTGTGCCATTGGGGGGCTCTAAATTCATTAAGAGTACTTGGAACGGTCTATAAGGTGTATCAGGTAACATATATAAGGTTTGGGGCTTTACGGATATTTGGAATAGTTTGTAAGGTGTATCAATTAGCATATATAAGGTTGGAGGTGAAATATTTATCTTAAATGGACAACAGATCATAGATGTTCGCTCCAAATGGTATCTGAAAATGTTACTGTGGTGTTGGTATCAGCTTCGATTACTGAGACTGTCCTGTCAATACTACTGAATACTGCAGCACGTGCCATCTACTCAGGAGTCTTTCGAATCTTTGTTGCAGTGGCTGAGGAAGTCATGGGTTGTGACAAGAGAATCTCATCTTCCGAGAGCCTCACAATCAGTCATCGAGAGAACGTGTTGGTCAAACGTTGGCCACTGGGCATTTTACGACAAACATACTAACAGGAAAAGATGTTCGTGTTCTTTATCTCGCGCTGCCTCACATTTGTGATTGTTCTGATGGCACAACTCAACCAACATTTCTCTTGGTTCTAAATTTAGTATAATGTTACACCTTCCACAGCTATTGACAGAATAAAGGCGGTCCGTTGCATGATAGTACAACGTTGCAGCGAGGTGTCCTATACTCTGTGTGAAGTATGACCTATTCCTTGCTCCTTATTTTCCTCAGTTGCAATTGAAATTCGTGATAATACGTCACGTAATCGTATCAAGTTGGTAAAGGATAACTAAAAACTTTGACATAAACTGCACAGTTAAGGTTACACTACAGGGTGACCGAAAAGTCTGGAACCATAGCTGATTTGTAGCTCTTCTTAATTTCCGGACTTGGTCGAATGACACCTTCCCAGGACATTAAAATTAACTGATGTGATCGTCGAGAATGGACCCCACGATTTCCAGGTTTGCCTCTCTTTGTGGGGTCTGCTTGAGGGACCTGTTTGCAAAAAGATCAGGGACAACGAATATCTGAAACAAAGTATTTGCGACGAGTGTCGAACCATTAATAATGACACGAATATAGTTTGCAGTAACCAGTTTATTTGTTTTGCTTTTCGAATTTCGTGCAAAGCTGGACGAGGGCTATCTGTGATAGCAGTCCCTAATTTAGCAGTGTAATACTAGAGAGAAGGTAGCTTGTCATCACCACCCACCACTAACTCTTGAACTACTCTTTTACCATCAAATAATGGGATGGACCGTCACGTTATAACGTCTCCGCGACTGAAAGGGCGAGCATGTTTGGTGCGCTAAGGGTTCAAACCCGCGATCTTCAGATTACGAGCGGAGCGCCCTAACCATCTGGCCATACCGGTAGTGTCCAGAGAGAATTGAAAAACTCTCCCTAAACTCGTTTCGAATCACAAGGACAACACGCGGTGTGGTTCCAGACTTTCCGGAAAACTTGTATTTTGAAACTTTAAAGAGAGTAGGTGAAATATATCAGGTTTTTATCGATGCATCAGGCGGTTATTTCTGGAATTATTACACCTGTTTTGATCGCTCACTAAAACAAAACAATATCTAAATGATTCCTGAAAACAATAGCCTTCTTCATTATACAGAACAAGGAATCATTCTTGTACTAACATGAATATTTTTCGTATTTTGTTAAGCACAACGCTACACAGTAGGCTGTCTGTGCTGTGCCCACAATGAGCATTGAAGAACCGGTTTTTAGTGTTACAGGCTTTTAGGCCTATCACTGAGAAAATACATCAAAATGACTGTTAAACTTGTATGTTTATTGTTAAATACAACCTTACAGAAGTTTAGCTGGGAACTTCACACAATATAGGTTTTCTTTATAATAATCGAGGTGTCATAAGAAAACATATTATCTCTAACAGGTTTTCAAGTGTAAACAAGACAGTCCAAGCGAGCCAATGAGAGTAATTAGTTCGTTTATTATATGATGACGAATGGATAATTCAGATAAGCTTTGCGGTAACAGCACAGTTCAAGTCGTGAATTGCGTTGCTTTCGTTCCATTTTCACGTTTATTTTTTCGCGCCATACTGCTGGAAGTTGTGGGACTATTTCCATAAAACCCTGCAATGCATGAATTTGTTTCATATAAAGCCAAATATTATACGTCTCAACCACGATCTTTCGTATACCACATGGCATTACTGGGTTTCTGAATATTTCTTACGCTCTAGTTGCGCATTACTTATGAAATACGTTAGCATTTTGTTTGTTTTGAATTTCGTGCAAAGCTAATCGAGGACTATCTGCGCTAGCCGTCCCTAATTTAGCAGTGTAAGACTAGAGGGAAGGCAGCTAGTCATCACCACCCACCGCCAACTCTTGGGCTACTCTTTTACCAACGAATAGTGGGATTGACCGTCACATTATAACGCCCCCACGGCTGAAAGGACGAGCATTTTTGGTGCGACGGGAATGCGAACCCGCGACCCTCAGATTACGAGCCTAGTGCCTTAACCACGTGGCCAGAATCATACGTCGTGAGTTATTAATTTTGACTATGAAGCCTTAGGGCCTTGTTTTAGAATATTCATTATTTTTTTCTTACTATAGGAATAGCTTCGGTTTGATTGATGTTAAACTCAAAGCTACACAAGGGGTTACCTGCGCTATGTTCAATATGGGTATTGAAACCCGAATTTTAGCGTAGTAAACCATTAGATTTACCCTTGAGCTACTAGGGAGGGAAGATATATACAGGGTGTCTGAAAAGTCTGGAAACATAAGCACATCATCGAATTTTATAGAATATGTTCCACATGTTATCCTTTTAAATTCAAACAAATTTGAATTAACAAACAGATTAACTTGACCTTCTCATGTTTTGACATCAGCCACGTTACATAAATTAAGGAATGCTTTGCTGTTTTTTAATTTCGCGCTAAACTACACGAGGGCCATCTGCTCCAGCCGTCCCTAATTTAGCAGTGTAAGACTAGAGGGAAGGCAGCTAGTCATCACCATTTATCTCCAACTCTTATGTTACTTTTTTATCAAAGAATAGTGAGATTGACCGTCATATTATAACGCCCCCACGGCTGAAAGGGCGAGCATGTTTGGTGTGACAGGGATTCGAACCCGCAATCCTCAGATTGCGAGTCGAACGCCTTAACCACCCGGGCATGTCAGGTCATTAAGGAAAGCTACATATCATTTATGGTTGCATACTTTTCAGACATCCTTGTAGGTTAGGTATATTTAATTCATTTCACATTATTTATGAGTGTGGAAATCACAAATAAATAAATTCCATCATCTGCAGAGACAGAAAGATCAGATTGTTTTTAATCTCATTAAAAAATCCGGATGTAACGAGTGGTTAACATGTTAGAGCTGTGATGTTGTTGCTTTTATTGTTTTGAATTAAGCACAAAGCTACACAATGGGCTATCTGTACTCTGCCCACCACGGGTATCGAAACCCGGTTGTTAGCGTAGTAAGTCCGCAGACATACCGCTGAGCCACTGGGGAGCAAGGGCTGTGAATCAGAGGATTAACTGCTCGCAACTTATTTCCCAAAAACCACGGATCATAGGTCCGTTGTACGTGTGACGAAGATATCCCATTGTTCGATCAGAAAACAGCAGTCCAAGAACTGACGAAAGGTGCTGTGACTAGTCGCATTTCTTCTCTGATGAAACGCTAAGAGATCTCCACTTTGGACATATTTGGTCAAATTCATAAAGCCTTGTTACTGGAACAGTTTCAACAGACGTGCTATTTTCGGTGGCTGTAGTCAATCAAGTCAACTGTCCTTTATGACCCTTAAGAATCTCGTCATGAATTTCGATCTAATACAGTTGGATGGGTTCCAAAATAACTCCTCAGAATGAGCATGATCCTTCACGAGTCGTACACCTCGCGGAAATGGAAGCTCTTCCTCTTCCTCCAGACTACTTGTACTCTAAATTCTGTGATGCTTTACAATCGATAAGTTCCCTTTTTTTTATTGTTATCTACAAAACTAACGTTGAGCATAGTTATTTACGTAAAACTGTTGTTGGTATTGCTGGCCGTAGCCGTGTTGTTGGGTTCCCGGCATCCTGGCTCCTTCATTCCCATCTGAGGTTGTCCGGCAGCGGCAAGACTCGGAGAATAGTGTAATCAGTTACTATATCCGTTTAAATATCGTTGATAGAAGTTGGTGTGGCTTGATGGAGTAGGACTGACTGAATGACAGATGAGACGTGAGCTACTCACATGATTTGTTTTTTTCATAATTTCGTCTCTGGTTAAGAAATTGTCTATCGGAATATCACTTAGATCAGTTTTTATCTTCTTGTTGGAATATTTGTTTATGAACTATGTATTTCTGTTAAAGCTTTTCTATATTTCTTGCTCGTGAAAAATTCCTTTGTATTGTAATTCAACTAAATTAGGCCCGGCATGACCAGGTGGATTAAGGCGTTCGAGTCGTAATCTGAGGGTTGCGGGTTCGAATCCCCGTCGCACCAAACATGCTCGCCCTTTCAACCGTGGCGGCATTATAATGTTACGCTCAATCTCACTATTCGTTGGTAAAAGAGTAGCCCAAGAGGTGGCGATGGGTGGTGATGACCATCTGCCTTCCCTCTAGGGTCGGCTAGAGCAGATAGCCCTTGAGTAGCTTTGCGCGAAATTCAAAAACAAACAAACAAACAACTGAATTAGCTCTCATTATCACTTTTATAGATAAGCACTTCTGCCAAGTTTATTTTTAGATACACGAAAAAACAACAACAAAAATACCCAGTCCGATACTTGAAACTGGTACTGTTTAGGATGTTTGCATAAACTTTGATACTGGTACTGTTTGGGATGTCTGCATAGACTTTGATACTGGTACTGTTTGGGATGTACATGTATGTATAGACTTCCCTTTCTTCATGCTTGCACAACATTTCAAATTATCATAATAGTGTCATAGAATAGGACACGTGAGTGCCCATAGCAATGCTATAGCATAGGACACCTGAGTGCCCATAGCAATGCTATAGCATAGGACACCTGAGTGCCCATAGCAATGTTATAGAATAGGATACGTGAGTGCCCATAGCAATGCTATAGAAAAGGACACGTGAGTGCCCATAGCAATGCTATAGAAAAGGACACGTGAGTGTCCATAGCAATGCTATAGAATAGGACACCTGAGTGTCCATAGCAATTCTATAGAAAAGGACACATGAGTGCCCATAGAAATGCTATAGAAAAGGACACGTGAGTGCCCATAGAAATGCTATAGAAGAGGAATGCACCTGTGCATGGCAAAGCTATAGAAGGGGACATGTGTATGTTCATGGCAATGTTATAGAAGGGGACATGTGTATGTTCATGGCAAAGCTATAGAAGAGGAGACGGATGTGTCCATGGCAATGCTATAGAAGGGGACATGTGTATGTTCATGGCAAAGCTATAGAAGGGGACATGTGTATGTTCATGGCAATGTTATAGAAGGGGACATGTGTATGTTCATGGCAAAGCTATAGAAGAGGAGACGGATGTGTCCATGGCAATGCTACAGAATATACGCCTAGGGATTGACTGCTACTTTTATGCTACACTCATAACAAAGTAGGGAAAATAAGCTGTAGTATTTCACGAATTCGAACGCGGATCGCAGGTTCCAAAATCTAGAGCTCTACCTCTGGACCAATTCAAGCCAGTAATGAGAAGAAGCCATAACGCAGTCCCTGCAAGGATAGGTTTGCTTTGCTTTGAATTTCGTGCAAAGCTACTCGAGAACTATCTGCGCTAGCCGTCCCTAATTTAGCAGTGTAAAACTAGAGGGAAGACGGCTAGTCATCACCAGCCACCGCCAACTCTTGGGCTATTCTTTTACCAACAAATAATGTGATTGACTGTCACATTATAATGCCTCTGCAGCTGAAAGGGCGTTTGGTGTGATAGGGATTCGAACCCGCGATCCTCATATTACGAGTCTAGTGCCTTAACCACGTGGCTATACCGGGCCTTGGTGTCTTGTCTAAGGTATATCAACTATCTCTAGTTTTTAGAACATAAAAGGGTCGTCCATTCTTAGCTTTTAATACAATAGGAACGATTGTGAGGCGAGTGTCGTAGGTCTGTAGTTTACTTTAGAGGAAGGGCCTGGCATGGCCTAGCGCGTTAAGGCGTGCGCTTCGTAATCTGAGGGTCGCGAGTTCGCGCCCGAGTCGCGCCAAACATGCTCGCCATCCCAGCCGTAGGGGCGTTATAAAGTTACGGTCAATCCCACTTTTCGTTGGTAAAAGAGTAGCCCAAGAGTTGGCGGTGGGTGGTGATGACTAGCTGCCTTCCCTCTAGTCTTACACTGCTAAATTAGGGACGGCTATCACAGATAGCCCTCGAGTAGCTTTGTGCGAAATTCCAAACTTTAGAGGATTTTATTCAGATTGATTATAGAACGTGGGTATTTCTAATTATCTTTGAAATGAACTTCTTCACAAAAGTTCATTGTCAAACATTAAACGACGACAACAGCAAAAAACAACAGTATTTTGAAAAAAGAAATCGTTACCTCAGTAACTCGCTTCAATTGGAAAACTGCCAACTAAGCGAGTTCTTTACGTGTTCGCGCCAAAAGTAGTGGAGTCCAACTGCAAATTCCCGACGAACCGTGCTTTTGAATACCATTCCTTTGATTACATTGGAGAGTTATCTCTAGCATTCAAATTTAGCTTGTTGCTTCTACATTCAGTAAATTATGGTGTACATGAACTTATTACTGACAGATTGAGATTTGAATTTCAGGAGCACTGGTTTTAAGAGAGCAAATAATTTCAACCATAATAGATGGCGTTAAGTTCCGGAACACCAAAACCTACATTCGAATTACGTCTTAAATTTTCTCGTTGTTACTCTATACTCGCTGCAAACTTATACGTAAAAATATTTATTAGTAATTTAGAGATATTTTTTTCATTTTCTCTTGAAATTGTTCAAGTGTGGCTGTAAAACTTCACGTAACCTTAAGTGCCTCAGTTACTACTAATTTTCACACGTAAACTAGTAAAAAAACAGTCTTTCTTAACACGTCTTCTCGAATACACTTTTTCCTTTAACGAGCGTTTTTAACTCAGGATTTTATTATTTTATAACAACGAGAAACGTTTTATATCTATCTCAAGTTAATTTATTCATTCGCCCGAGTTCTATTTTCTAAAGTTTTAGAAAAACACAAATATTATTTAGTTAAGCTATGATTAAAAATCTAAGTCAGCACGAACAATGTTCGTTTGGTTCAGCTAAGCGTGGAATTGCCATAACGTGAATTGAACGTATTCATCAAAACATTTTGTGCGTGCTGTCACATGATATTCAATTTAACCAGTTTTTAGATCATCTCTCGGTTACTATAGAACCCTTTCATTTAATGTCTTATCAGTGTTAACTTAGTCTGTTACTTTATTAAGTTACACTTGAAATCAACAGACGGTTTTATGTATGTAAATCATTTACAATCTGGGCCAATCTTTGAAAGAGCACCTTATTTTAACTGTGAAACTCGTTTGACACACAAACTGAGGTCCTTTGTGTTTTCTAACTTACTGTGAACATTCATCGTATTTTAATTACTTGTTGGCAATAACGAGTCCGGCCTGGTATGGTCAGGTGGTTAAGGCACTCGGCTCGTAATCTGAAGGTCACGGGTTGGAATCCCCCGTCACACTAAACATGCTTGCACTTTCAGCCATAGGGCGTTATAAAGTGACGGTCAATTCCACTATTCGTTGGTGAAAGAGTGGCCCAAGACTTGGCGGTAGGTGGTGATGACTAACTGCCTCTCTCTAGTCTTACACTGCTAAATTAGGGACGAATAGCGCAGATAGCCTTTCTGTAGCTTTGTGCGAAATTGAAAACAAGCCAATAGCGTGTAAAGCCAGCAAGTACAGTTACATCAGAATATAGTTGACAACTTTGTGAAAACGTTACATCCTTAAACCTACAGTACCAGCATGGTTAGTTTAGTACACTTATTTAATAAACTTATAGGGGACCATAGTGACCCCACACTGGCGTTCTAGGGTTAACGACTCATTGGCTGACTGACTACATAATCAAAAGTTTTTAAAAGACGGTAGAACAAAAACCAGCAACATACTTTTGTCTGTAGATTGAAATAATAATGATTAAAAGTAATTACTGATATATGTCTGTGTGTGTATGTACGTATATATGTATATATATACCGAACCGGAAGCAACCGGTAAATAAAGATTAAAATTATTGATATATATATATATTTTCCAAACCGGAAGTAACCATTACTTGGGTCACAAGTAAGTAATTAACCGATCCTTATTAAAATTAACAATAAGCTGTAATTTCTAAGTCTTCACATTTCACATACATACAGATCTTTAAGAGTTAATTTTATACGGTAGTGGTTAACGTGAAATATCACATGTTAAACTTCCTTTCGAGAATTACCTTTGTTTTTTAGAGTCAACACTCTATGTAATTCTCTACATGCACTGTTAAATACATGTTATTACGTACTGTCAAAGACTTGTACAGTCAACATACTATTACGTACTGGTCATTACACACTGTCAAAGGTTATTCGAAAATGTCACACATGCTCGATACCATTGTTAAATAAATCCACGAAAACCGAATGACAAAACTGGTGGCAGCTTGACAGTCCTACCATATTAACCCTCAAATTACTCACTTGCTTATATACCGTTCACTACTTGTGGTTTTGTTATCTTAACCGTCAAATTATTCATTTGCTTGTATACCGTTCATCACAGGTGGTTATGTTATTTTAACCATTGAATTTCTCACTTTTTATCTACCGCTTACTCTATGTAGGGGGCTGTGCGATCGTTACCCTCAACTCACTTACTTGTTTGTTATCCTTTTACAGCACGTGATTTTGTCATATTAACCTTCAAATTACTCACTTGTTTGTACGCCGTTCACTACAGTACCCGTATATTATATGACAAACTGAAACAGATTTATTGTTGTACATTTATTTTAGCGCCTAAGGTTTGTTTTGGTATATTTTTTCTATTTTGCGTGTGATGCATATTCTTGACAGTGTTTTGTGCAAGTCCCGTCTATTCTCAAAATTTGTAGAAGGTTCTTAAGTGTAAGGATCAACAATACCTGTTTTACGAAAACACTGGTGTGTTCTATCATTGTTGAATGTTCTAGAGTCTCGCGTGATTAGTATATAAAAACCGACGCACCGAGCGACAAATAATAATAATGTTATTATTGGTCAGCTACAATCAGCGAGCTATAGGCCTAGAAAGGTGGAATTATGATTAACGCCTATTAATTGGAAAACTGCGGAATTTTACCAGGAACTTTTGTAGAGTTTGGACATTACAAGTTATTCAACTTCAGTGAAATAGTTCGAAAGTTCTTATTTCTATGAAGATATTAAATATCTTCCTTGGTAAGAAGTGAACTGGTGTGAGACCAATCAAAAAACGACAGCTGGCTATCGCCGATAAAACATTCATTTCTGGACCAGATATAAAGATTCAGTGTTGTCTGTAAGTTTGCAAAACTCTTGTATGTAAACCATCTTTTGTAATAACTATTAGTAATAACTGTTATTATAATTTGTATTACTTTTTGTTTGTATGTTAGAGTATATTTATGTTAAAAAATAAAATTGTGTGTCTCAATCTTGTTGTTGGTAAATACCATAAACTTAGTACATATTAATATTTAATTAACTTCTAAATTCAAATTTAAATTACAAGGGTGATGGTCAAATCTTACAAATGCGTCAGACAAGAGTAGTCCAAGAGCTGGTGTTGAGTGTTGTTGACTAGCTGCCTTCTCTTTACTTTGTGACTTCAAAAGCGAGGGAAGGCTGCTCTTTTCGAATACTGGTATTTGGCAGCCTCTGTTATAAAGTACCAATGGCCTTAAAGTGCGAGATACGAACCATGGACCCCATGCATCTGGCCCCTGGTGTTGTTGTTAAGATGACGATTTATTGAAGCAAAAGTTTTAAACAAAATATTGGACTCACGCACGAGTATCTCCCAGTATTATTATTTGTGTTCATGGCCCAATTTCTCAAGAACTCTGTTCACTTAACATGTCGACCGTAACGTAATGTACGTTGAATGGTACATACATTGAGAAGAGCGATCAATGAAACACGTTAGATCGAATACATTTGCTCGCACGAAAACCTTGCCATAACCTATAGTGGATGCATTAACTAAATGGTTTGTTTTGATGTTCATGGAACACGAGAGTATCTGGCATAACCAGAAAGAATTATTACCTGCCATATCTAATAGGTTTTTCTCGTACTATTAGTTGAGACTCATGTGTAGTGATACATCTCAATAATGCTGCTGTAATTCATGTATAGATATGCAAACTTACTTCTCATGAATGTTAACATAACTTATGTTGAAATGTGCAAACGTCTCACGATAGAAAAACGGAGGAAGTTCGCCAGTCTCGGCGTGAGAAGCGACTATTTGAGCGAGTGGTGACACGTTATATTACTATCGTTATAGTTGTTTAGAGTTAAGCACAAATTTACACAGTAGGCTATCTTGGTCGTGCCCATCATGGATACTGAAACATGGCTTCTTCTGTCGTTATAAGCCTTTAGACTTTTATAACGACAATATAACGGGTGTAAGAAGTGGCGAACGTAATAGATTTCAGTTACTTTTAAGTAACTAACAGCAAACTGTTTCATAGCAACCGATCAAGCGTAACCTTGAAAGTCCTAGCTTTGTACCATTAATTCCTATCACTTCGTAGATCGCGTGGTACATTAGTCCTATGCGTGAAAACGTTTGAATTACCAATCACGTGATGGAATAATAAACTGTGATGAAATAAAAATGTGTTAGAGGTGAAAGGGAAAGAGCTTTCGTTGGGACGCTGTTACGAGGTGTCCTAGCGGAATAATAGAAGAACTAAATAAATTTACCATTCTTCTCAACTTGAAGTCCGTCATCATATGAGAAAATTTATAGCTTAGGACACATCTCACAGGAAGTCAAACTTATAACCATACTAAGAAAAACATAATATATACAATGTATAAAACTATGAAAAACAATGTGTTAACAACGTTACTTACTACTAAGTGTTAAAATAATAACACCGCCTCAGATTTGTAAAGTAGTTTCGTGTTTTATATTGAAACTAGTGCATATTCTGAGGCATTTCTAAATTAGTAATTAGTTCATTTATACTTTTTAAACACGTGTCACAGAATACAGACGATGCGCTGAATTATGAGTTCCTTTTGCTGTATAAAAATAAAGTATATACAAAGTACTTTGAATTGAATAATGTAAATCTCTGGATTGCGGGTTTGAATGCCAGTAACGAACATGCTCACCCTTGTAGTCGTAGGGTTTCAACTGCTTTTCCTATAGTCTATCACTTCTAAATTAGGGACGACTAGCTGAAATAGCCTTTGGTTAGTTTTTGTCAAAATTCAACTAACAAAGAACAAAAATAGACGTTAGTGATATAATATATAAGTGAATATATACATACATATATAGACGTGTGGAGAGACTGTTATATTTATGTGTTTCATACTAAACGATGTAATTTAATCTTGGTATTTTGTACGCCTTGCTTATATAATATATTTACATTATATCTTAATATTGTGGATTTATAAACAATTCGTCAGAATCTTAGTTCTTCGTTTGTTTTGCTTTTTCACCCCTCAGCGGCGCCACATTGAACTGTGATAATCGAGGCGTTAATGTCCATTTTGATTCGTTTATCTTCTTTTCACGTAACAGCCAATAGCGGGTAACACTGTAGCCTGACTGGCTGTCGCCATCGTTGTTTCAGAAAATAACACGAAACAATAAAAACTCTACAATATTTTACTGCTAAAGGTCCATTACAGGGACTTGCCTAAAGTTGACAACGAGATAAACTACCAGCTAGCTATTCACTAACACATCGTCTAGGCAACGAACCCACGTGCGGTCGAGATAGTTTTCGTTCGTTGGAGATTATGACAAGTTACACTGACGCAACTATCTGTCATGAGGCCAATGACGGAGATTGAGTGTCGGTTGGCTTTTGATTTGTTCCAAACTCCCATTCTCCGTGTTCATAACATAGCATGGGATCGGAACTTCTAATAAATAACGTTTATTTTAGCTTTGATACATAGCCTTATTCTCCTAAATTTTCAATATCGCTAAACGAAAACTGGATTGTCTCTCAGCAACTGTTCATCGTTTGAAAATATCTAAAATATAATATACACAAAGCAAAGTTCTTAACACTAAAGACAAAATCAACTTAGCCTTGTGTGTACGTGTATATATATATTTACCAATAAATAATCAAAACATATTTTTTCATCACAGGTTTAGTCTTGTTGTTCTTAACATAATTATTCCTTTTGATGTTAATATTTAATACCTAACTATTCAAATAATGTTTTAACATAAATATTTATAAAGAGTTAATTGTCAAAATTTATCCAGCACATTTTATGAGCAGGCGCGTTTTTATTAGACGTCCTTAGGATAACCAAAGATAGATAGCAAATTTTAAACACCATGTAACCATTTTGCTCTTATAAATGTTTTAATATTTTTTAAAGTGTGGTTCGGTTTTAAAGCACGCTTTATTGTAATGTTCTCACACATATGTTGTCTATCGTCTTTGTTATTTTCAGTTAATATATTTACAAAGCCTACAACTCTACCCTTTCCTATTGGTCTCAGAATATTTAACTTAAATACCAAACATAATACATTGAAGTTACAATCAAATGTGTAGCGTATTAAATCTTAAGTGAGATACGAAGCCTAATCGCTGTTTATTTAGTTGTAGTTCTCCATAAACAAAATTCAACAATTTGATTATACTAGGTGCGTCTTTAATTATCCTAAATAGTGAAAGTGGCATATTAAGGTTTTATTATAATCTATAGCTTCTGTTTCCTTGTTACGTATTACAATTAATCTTGTACGAGTCTCCGACTTACTACGTTACTTATGGAAATTTGAACTTAGAAGTTAATCAAATGTCGTTATGTGTTAAATTTATGGTATTTGCCATAAGATTGATACATACAATTATATTTATTAACACAAATATATTTTAATATACAAACAACAATACAATTTATAATAACGGTTATTACAAATAATAATTTACATACAAAAGTTTTACAAACTTACAAACAACATTGAGTCTTTTTGGTCTAGAACTGAATATTTCATCGATGGTTCAAATAGAGTGAATTATTTCTCATTTATATGCAAAAATTTTACAAACTTACAAGCAATATTAAGTCCTCTATCCTGTTTAGAACTGAATACTTTGTTGACGGTTCACGATGCGCAAATTAATTTTATGTTGATACACAAATACATTTCACTTGACTGGAAGACTAGCTGGCACTATTCTTAACATGCGAGTTGTTGTTTTTTTCCCCAGAAGTTACTTCACTCAGTTTGTAATGCTGAAATTTATAAATGTTCCTAGGCAAATATCCGTAGTTTCTGATTAATACGCATTTGTCACAATCATAGCTTCGGAAGCTTATAGTGTACCGACTGTAGTAACCCAAACTGTCTCATGGCGCGTCGATTTATAAACTTTGAGTGAGATTCTCGAAAGCTCGGTTGCAACAATATTCGAAAATAAGCGGGACTTGCACAATATATATTTAACAATATAAGTTACATACATTTCTAAATATATATTAAACTGAGACAAACAAAGATATTAAAATAATATAAAAATCAGTGGAATTATTATATCATAAAAATTGCACTAAGAGTCTCTCTTGACAGTTCCAAACACGATGCTTTTGAATAGACGTGTGTCCAAATTTTTATTTGTTTAATGGTTTCAATCATTGAGCAGGTTCTTTTTAATTATTAAGTAAAAATAATGGAAAGCATAGGCCAGTTGACTGCAAATAAATTGACTTGTTTTTTTTTCAACCGCAACGAACAAATTCTAGAAGCTACATTCAGTGGTAGGCCTAACTCACAATTATAAAGTCTTTTACTAGCAAAATTTCTACATTGTTGAAATGCAAATTCAAACTTACGTTACTGAACTGATCGTAGCTAAATTTACTGAATGAGCTAAAAACAACAAACTGGCATATAATCTAACCCGTCTCTTTCTAGACTAATTTCATATTAAACAACGCTATTCAAGGCATTCGCGAAATTTCTATGTTCACAACTCTCTCTAACCAAAATAGTACAAAGGTCTAGATTAAAATAGTGAAGCATTGCTAACAACATTACGTCATTTAGTTCCATGTGGATATTCAAACCGTAGGTATATATATAGGCCTGGCATGACCAAGCGCGTGAGGCGTGCGACTCGTAATCCGAGGGTCGCGGGTTCGCGCCCGCGTCGCGCTAAACATGCTCGCCCTCCCAGCCGTGGGGGCGTATAATGTTTCGGTCAATCCCACTATTCGTTGGTAAAAGAGTAGCCCAAGAGTTGGCGGTGGGTAGTGATGACTAGCTGCCTTCCCTCTAGTCTTACACTGCTAATTTAGGGACGGCTAGCACAGATAGCCCTCGAGTAGCTTTGTGCGAAATTCCAAAAAAACAAACAGGTATATATATATATATATATATTTACTGTATATACAAGTGATAATATGTAACAGAACGTTACTTTAGTGTTGAATAGTGTAATGAATTCTGTGTATGTGTTAAAATCTACCCTTTGCTGTGTTCAATAAATAAATAAATTCCTAAAAATCGTTAAGCCTAGACGTATTAGTTTTCTCTGACTTTTTCTCATGGAACGTTTACAGATTAACTCTTGTATACTGGTTTTTTAAAAACAAGATATCATTTTGAACATTTCGATTGTGTGATTTCACACACACACACACACACACACACACAGAAAAACGAGCTATCAAATTTTGCCTGAAAAGGAAAAATGTAAAAACAAACATTTTTTTACTCATGTAAATGATAGCACACTGAGCTGATTGAAAAAAAA
Source organism: Tachypleus tridentatus (assembly GCF_004210375.1). Classification (NCBI taxonomy): domain Eukaryota; kingdom Metazoa; phylum Arthropoda; class Merostomata; order Xiphosura; family Limulidae; genus Tachypleus; species Tachypleus tridentatus. Next base: position 127,558,959 of record NC_134831.1, on the reverse strand, counting down.
TGATTAAAAATTTGACAGTTTGTACGCGCGTGATTAGTGTTGTAGCACGTTAATTTTGGTTTTTAGTCGAACCTATATTAATTTCTATGCCTCAGAAATCTGCAGTATGATAAAAATGTCACATTTGAACGTTTGTACTTACACGCCGTTTAATATATAATAATATTTAATAAGTCCATGTATATATCTGTGTTAACTGGTTTTGTGCTTATATTCTCTTCAACTCCTATGTTTTTCTTGTAGGCCTAAATTAATTTTCAGTTCGATAACTGTCAAAAAAGGAATATTGCTTTTCTCGATTTAGCAGTATCAACAATTTATATGTTGTATAAGCCTTCACTTAATATTACTCGCAGTAAACCATGGTTTTTATTCAGTCATTAAATCTTTCTTTATTAAGTTAATAAATCAAAGTATGCCAGTGGCAGAGCACTGTTGTTTTAAATACGACGCTATAAAGAAGATATTTCGGCGATTTAGTACTTGAATAGCTGGCTTCAAGAGCAAACTACAGTCAACTGCCGGGCAGACAGAATTCTCCGCTCAGTTCAGCCGGAACCTGTGTTTTATGAAGTATCAGGTACAGTATTTATGTTCCATGAACGAAATCTGTACCGCAATGTAAATTAAAGTTTAAGTGCCACTAATATTAGAAGTGCACGTGGAAGACTACGTTACGTCGAGACAGCCAGCGCCCAAAATAAGATAAAACCGTAAGCCGCTCTATAATCCGGATCGTTCATTTTCGTTGATATCGATTTACTCATAATACGGAAAGCTTTGGCGGAAATGTTTTCATTCTTTTTAATTCCCTGTTTCATCTAGTGATTAATTGAATGGGAAGAAGAGAAAGTCAAACTGTATAGTTTATGTATGGCTAGGTCATTTAACTGTTGATAAAGTACTTATATTGTTAATAGCATGAGCGTAAATTTAAGGTTTTGTATAATTTATTTATTAATTTTCTTTGAACTATTTGAAAACATGTTTTGTTGTTGTTATACGCAAATTCGCATTTTAGACGTTTCAGAATAGCGTTAACTATTCCTTGTTAACACACGAAATAAGCCTTTTTATTCAAAACTGCATAGTAAATTTGTTAACTTAGTTTGTTTTGAATTTCGCGCAAAGCTACGCGAGGGCTATCTGCGTTAGCCGTCCCTAATTTAGCAGTGGAAAACTAGAGCATTATCACCCATGGCCAAATCTTGGGCTACTCTTTTACCAACGCATAGTGGGATTGATCGAAACATTATAACGCCCCATTGCTGAAAGAGCGATCATGTTTAATGCGAAGATTTGAAGCGACGACCCTCAGATTACGAGGTCGAGCGCTTTAACCACTTGGCAGTTTGTTAACTTTATGTGGTTTATTTGATGTTATTGTAAAAGAAGGCCAAACGTAAGTGGACAGGACCTTAGTTTCAACTCTTTAAGCAAAACTTATTTTTAAGACCACAGCTGTGTGGGATATGTCTTCGAATGAAATTCTTGTTTGTTATTATCTATCTTGTTAAAATTACAAGATATCTTCACTTACAACACCAGCTTAGGATTTGAGTATTGAGCTTTAAGACACTTTTTTAAGTTTGGATGATAGCTATCAAAACTTCTCACATTCGTAAGAATAACGATACAGTAAAGTGTTGGCAGCGTAAATGCCATGTTTAAATATGAACGGTCAAATTAAACCTGTTGGGGATGCAGGGACTACTTTTAGGGGCCCATAGATAGAATTCTGTTTAAAGAGTACTAAAGTACCACGTTATCTTGTCGACTTTGTTTCAAATATCATATTAAATCTTTTTTATGTTTTGTGAAATTGCACCATAACTCCTGTACCTTCACTTCGTGCCCAGCATGGCCAAGTGGTTAAGGCACTCGACTTGTAATCCGAGGGTCGTGGATTCAGATCCCCGTCACAACAAACATGCTCGCCCTTTCAGCCGTGGAGGCGTTATAATATGACGATCAATCCCAATATTCGTTAGTACAAGAGTAGCCCAAAAGTTGGCGGTGAGTGGTGATGACTAGCTGCCTTCCCTCTAGTCTTACACTGCTAAATTAGGGACGGCTAGCGCAGATAGCCCTCGTGTAGTTTTGCACGAAATTAAAAAAAAAACACTTTGTTGTAGATACGTCAGATGTGTCAAGAGTTGGGCGAAAGTTTCATTTTATGTTTCTAATGCCTCAACGTGATTTCTATAAAAGTTTTAATCGAAACAGAAATTGTTTTCATGATTGGTATGGTACTGGAACTAAAGTCCGCCAACCATTCCGTCGATCCGGCATTGTAAATATGTATGAGATTTTGTACATACCATTAAACATTTATAACCGTAGTTCGCTTGAAGAAATGATTTGTGTTTCATCTCGAAATATGTATACTCTGCACACGATTTTTTTATATGGAAAACGTGAGTGTTGACAACGGTTTTGTTTTTTTTCTCTAAAACATATTTGATATACGTTGGATAAATATAATGGATAAGTATTATATAGCCAAGGAAAAACCATAAACTGTAATGTAATTCTGTTACGCATCAACCTTACAACAAGACTATGTTTTTAATATAATCATTGCTCAAGACGATTCGAAAGTAATACGAAATTACATTCATGTTTTATGTTTGGGTTTTAGAAATAAGAGGGAAGAAATGGGATTCTTTTCCTTTCATGTCATTCAGTGTTCAGGGTTAGGAAAGAAGGACCCCAGTCCTTATACCACACATATTGATACCAAAGCATTCTGGTTATTTTTTTTTTTATACTGAAAATTGAATATTGATTATTCATTTTATGCATGCAGTTCATTTGGCGTATTCTAGATACGTGTATTCCACTCGTATCTACGGCCAAGAAGAGTATTCGCTGATCGAATTTATTAATACCACAGTGGACTGGATTGTCTCTTTCACCGGTGGACTAGATTATCTCTTACCGCAGTAGAGTTATTACGTATTATTCAAACGAGTCTCCGATTTATTACGTTATGTACGCGACGTATTACTATTTCAAATAACCGGAAATTTGAATTTGAGCTTAGTAGTTAATTAAATGTTAATATATTTTAAATTTATGTTATTTACCAACAAGATTGATACACACAATTTCCTTTTTTAATACAAATGTAGTTTAATGTACAAACATAAAATAATACAATTTACAATAACGGTTATTACTAATAGTTACTACAAATGATGGTTTACAAACTTACAACAGAGAATATTACGTCTTATATCTGATTTAGAACTGAATATGTTTCTTGATGGTCCACAACGAGCAAATTAATTCTGAGGTGACATTGTTACGTCTCGCATAAGCTAACGCTGGACTCCCAGTGGCTCAGCGGCATGTCTGCGAACTTACAACGCTAAAAACCGGGTTTCGATACCTGTGGTGGGAGAGCACAGCTAGCCCGTTGTGTAACTTTGTGCTTACTTCAAAAGCTAACGTTTTCTTTTTTTTTTTGACCGACCTCACACCAAGTGCAAGCTGACTCCTTCCAGCAAAGATACTTAAAGTCCTCGTAGAAATAATAACGTTCGAAGTAATTCACCGAAGTTTTATGATTTGTTATGCTCGAAATTTATAAACGTTCCCGGTCCAATTCTGTAGTTTTCCTATTAACAGACGTTTAACACAATAAAAGCGTTCTAGGCCTATAACATATTGACTGTAACTGTAGAGTAACATTTTTCTCTCCTGTCTCTCGGCTAGCCGCTTCTTATACGAAATCGCGATTTTGTAGAAATTTTGACAATATTCTCGCGCGCTTTTGTCAAACAAGTATTGTTGATTTTTACGCACAGGTACGTTCTACAATTTTCGAGAACAGGCGGGACTTGCGCAATACACAATTAAGAATATATGTCATAGGGAAAAGAAAACTATACAGAAACAAGCGTAGGTACCAAACCAAACATATAACGGTAAATCCATTACAGACTGAATTATTTCATACCACAATGGATTGGATTATTTTTTATTACAATTGATTAGATTATTCCTTACCACAATGGACTGGACCATTTCTTTAACAAGTACATTCTTTTTTCTTTGCTAAACCTTTTACAGCCGTTCGAAGTGAAAACAGTAATCAGTTTGCTTTAATAAATTATTTTCAAGCTGATTAAATTGTTTATTCGAATAATCTGAAAAAAACAAAATAAAGTGTTTTAAACAACAGATGTCGCGCAGGGTTTCAATTTAACGAAATTTCAATTACCATAATTATTTTCGTCAAACGTACATTTTCTTTATTATCTGGCCAAGTTGTCAGTTAGTTTAATTCAGTGATATACACTAATTATCGATATAACGACGCGGAATCGTTTGAAACATTAAAAATGTCTTCTTTTGTTCTTCGTACAGGTTTCTGTGACACAAGAACTACCGACGGAAACAATGTTGGGGCAGGATGCGGAACTATGCCTGAAAGAGTTTCGGTCTGAAAGTACTTACTGCAAAAATCATCTTATCAGGATAAAGCAAGACTTACAAAGGTACTAGTTGCACTGAAAGTCTTTATATAACTGTTAAGACAGATTTTTGTACACAAGAAATTCATAACCTGGTTTTCAGGCGTGACCTTACTAAAAAAAAAAAATTACATTTATACTGTTGTTTAAGCTACAGTTAAAAACCAGAGGGCGCTTACATATTCTGTCATTAATAAAAGAATAAACATTGATTAAAATAATGTAGATTTGTTCATCTCCTTTTCGTGTGACGTTGTTAATTTTTTCCTTCGAGCAAGATGGAAGCTTTGTTTGAGGTTAATCTAAGGGTTGCGGGTTCGAATTCCTGTCGCACCATAAATACTCGCCCTTTCAGCCGTGGGGGCGTTATAATGGGATGGGCAATCCCACTATTCGTTGGTAAAAGAGCAGACCAAGAGTTGGTGGTGATGACTAGGTGATTTCCCTGCTAAATTAGGGACGGCTAACGCAGATAACCATCGTGTAGCTTTGCACGAAATCAAAAAATAAACAAAGAAAACCGAAAATAGTTTATTGCATGTCTCGTCAATTGTTATAATGAGTTAGTGAATCAGTATTTCTAGAATCGCCTTCTAAACAGTTATGGCCCGGCATGGCCAGGTGGTTAAGGCACTCCACTCGTAATCCGAGAGTCTCTGGTTCGAATCCTCATCGCACCAAACATGCTCGTCCTTTCAGCAGTGGGAGCATTATAATGTGACGGTGAATCCAACTATTCGTTAGTGAAAGAGTAGCTTAAGAATTGGCGGTGGGTCGTAAGACTAACTGCCTTCTCTCTAGTCTTACACTGCTAAATTAGGGACGGTTAGCGCAGATAGCTCTCTTGTAGCTTTGCGCGAAATTCAAAACAAACCAAACCAAACTAAACAGTTAGCTTTCCTGACCATGCTCCAAATACAAAATATTTTCACATTTTAGCTAAAGATGATCTTTTCAAGATTCGTTAGGCAGCAGATAATCCATCGTTTATTTTATTCAAAATATCTGGCGTAACAGAGTTTTCTAAACTAAATCTGTATTATTATTATACAAGTTGTGAAAGTTGCTCATCCTCGTGAGACAGCGATAAGCTTATAACCTTCAACGGTAGAATCCGAGGTTCGATTCCCCGCAGTAAACACTTTTGATAGCCTAATATGGGTTTGCTCGAAAAGCGAACAGAAGTTCCTAATTTAATGTTTAACCGTATTTTATAAGGGATCTACAATACAGCTAATCTTGAAGGTGATTGTAGGTCTAGCAAAAACTCAATAACATTTTTTCTGCAGGATAGAAGATACGATGAAAAGTATGTTGCAGTTTAAATCTCAGATAGATCAATTAAAGCATGAGAAAACATCTATTGCTTTAATGTACGAGGTAAGAATAATCATCTTAGATCTCTGTTATTACAGTTTGTTTTTTTAGATTAATTAATGGTTTTGACTGTGAAACCTCACTGTTTATAGATTACCTAAAAGGGTTGATTTTAGAATAATGCTCATTATCGTATATAAAAAAATTTCTCTTAAGTCCTATTTGCAAGTCTGTTAGATTTAAGAAACTAATTAGTTCCTTATATAAATAGAAAACCAATTTCGAAGCTTCTCACGTCACGCGTACTCTTTAAAGAAAGTAATTAGCGCTTTTCTTTATTAAAGATAAATTGCTAAAAAAAGGACTTTAAGTATGTCAACATTAAGACATTAGAAGTGGATCTCATTAAACTAGGACGTTTTGATACGATATATGAAAAGATGGAGGTATTTTTTTGTTTATCATGTGTTTTGATTAAGTTTAGCTTAATACTGTTCTTGTTGTCTTCCAGAACAAACTTAGAAAGTATCAGGCCTACATGGCCAGTCTTGAAAGAGGAAACTTGCTTCTCTTGAGCAAAACGCAAAATGTAAGAGCAAACGTAAGTTCTTATTTTATATATCAACGTATTAACTGCTTTAAATCAGAATCGTACAAGGTGAAAAAATGAATGGTTGATTATTATGACAGACTTACGTATTTAGACATTCCATTAGCAAAGACATAGAAATTGTTACCCCTCAACGCTCCTTGAAAGGGGTAGTATTTTTCATTAATTAATTAGAAAATGTGTTGAAACAGGAGCGTAGATATTATTTGATATACTATAGTTAAACACATATTATATCAATGTATCTCAGAACGGCTGGTGTGGGTATTAACATTTTTATTGATAAGGAGAGAACAACTTTTCGACCTTCCTAGGTCATCTTCAGGTTAACCTAGATGACCTAGGAAAGTCGAAACATTGTACTTTCCATATCAATAAAAGTGTTAATACCCATACAAGCCGTTCTGAGATACATTTTTATTTCAAGTGGGTTTCTCGTGATTAAGAACACATTATATCGCTTGTGTTTTCTTCTTTACAAATGAGTGGTACCTATGTAAACGAAGAGGCTTGTCTTACAGTTCGTATTTAACCTGTTCAGTGCCGTAGACGAGATAACTCGTCCAAGCCGATCGGTAACACAGTGCCACGGACGAGTTAATTCGTTCTCAGTAATACCTAACTTCAACGCTAGATGTCAGTACCATACATGCATTTGACCTACTTACATATTGTTTCACTTTCGATCCAAAGTGGCGGAACGAAAATGTTTACAAAATGAAGAAGCATTAGAGTTGTATTTTGAAATTGGTTCGGAGTTGCCGTAGCAGCTGAAATATTTGTCAGTCAACAGGTTAAAATAGGTTCCTTTAATTCATTTACAGGAGAAAGAAAAATATGAAGAGGATAAAGAAATATCAATTAGCCGTGTACTTCTGGAACGTATCCAGTTGTTGGAACAGGAAAACTCATCATTACATCTGGAAAACGAAGAACAGAGACTGCAGTACGAACGCTGTATAGATGACGTGGCTAACCAAATGGTGCAAGCGTTGCTTGGGCAAAAGGTGTGAATTCGTGTTACATAAACAGGAAATATCTGATCTATTGTAACAGATACATTATGATAGGAACTATATAATACACAGTATCGTCACTGCATGGGTCCAATATCCACCCACTTCGTTTTTATCCTATATTTTAAAATTACACTGGTTTTGTCACGAAGTGAAACTCCGAGTTTTAATATCACACATATAGTAAGTTATCAGTAACTGTTTAGACAAGATATGAACTAATGACAATTTAGAAAATAACGTACATATAGATACGAAGTTAACTCTTTATAAATTGGGCAAACAGTTTAATACGAAGGTAAATACAAACATTCATACTTTTAGGATAATAAATTGTGAAGTATTCAAAATAGACACTCCAAAGCTGCATTTTTAATTTCGTGTATAGAGTTCGTTTGATCAAAGAATTTTTTGTAATAATTTGAGGCTCTATAGTTAATTGAATATGTTAAAATATAATGTTATCGTAATTACAACTTATATTTAAGTCATGTGATCTAACTTCACGAAAACAAATACTATTATTTCTATTACACTGACAGAAATAAATTTATATTTTTCGTTTACAAGAAAATTGTAACATGTCACCCAGTAGTTAATTAGATTTTTTTTTTAATTCAGTTAAAATAACAGCATTAGAACCGCGTATAAACTGTTGAAGACATTAACTAGTACATCGTTCATCCAATATATGTTCTATCACTTGTTTATAATTATGTACCTAACTTTACTTAAAGTAACATACACCCATTAAATGTACAAAAATATTACAGTTTGTTTAGGATTAATGTTCAGAGTTATCCTCAGTCTAGACTAATTTTTCACGTCCCATCGAAATCAGGACTCATTTTCAGGACCATTCAGTTATGCTTGAAGAAGCTCTCAAGAACGCAAGACATTTCTTTGGTGATGTTACACAACACGTGCTAGAATATGTTTTGTAGATATTTCAATGTATTTTCATACAGAAACATAGTATAAAACACTGTGTGAAGGGTATATGCTACCTTAACTTATTGCTGTATTGGTTGGACTGCAGGTTTAACCATCGATAAATAACACTATAACACAAATTTTGTTCCTGGATAGTATGTGTTATTTCTTAATTGCTTATGTTGTAAAAGTACAGAAAATGGCCATTATTCACTTCAAACTTTGCTTTTGTTACCTTGATAATGTAATTTAGAAATTAACCTATTTTCTATATAAAAACAGGTAAATTTGCACATTTTCTTTTATAAAGGTCTGAATAAAACAACATATGAATCAAGATTTACATGTATTTATACTAAAGTTATACAGAAATGTTTAGAGGTGAGTAGTTTTTCGAGATTTGCGACTGTAATGTAAATCACTTTAATGTGTCAACCCACAAATATAGTCCCCATCATATTTTAGTTATACGCTCCCAGGTCACAAAAGCAAAGTCTGAAGACAAAAATAGGTCTTTTCCATTTACTTTAGGCATAAGCAATTGAGAAATAACACTTTCTGTCCAGGAACAAGTAAAAGTAAAAATTTTGTTACACAGTGTAATTAACATATATTTATACATCAAGTATTTGTTACTATTATCAAAATCATGTCTTACAATTCTAGATTAAACATATACTTGTTCATTCTGCTTTCTAATTGGAGACAGACTCATGACAGTTTTTCATCAGGGTAGGTGAATAAAATAGGTTTTTTTTACATAAAAATTTCATAAATATGTTTGATATTTTTGACCAGATCTTAAGAAAAGTACGCTAATCATGTGCTGATCAGTTCATGTTATGTTGAGGAAAATTTGTAAGAACATAAAAGCACTATTTAGATAAATCTCCTTTAAGCCTAATGTTTTATTTTTTTACTTTACAACTAATATATCATAACTATTGTACCTTACATGTCAGTTAACCAGCAGTTCCATACGACTCAGTAACTTCTTCTCTCAATCATGAGATCATGTGAACATTTCTTAAGCAAGTCGTTCAATCACTTTTCACGTAAGTTCACACGTAACCGGGCTTGGAATAACCAGTTGATTATTGCAGTCGACTCGTATTCTGAGGGTCGCGGGTTCGAATCCCTGTCCCACAAAACATGCCCGTCTTTTAAGCCGTGAAGGTGTTATATGTGGCGGTCAATCAAACTATTTATTCTACTTGTTTCTCCAATATAGAAGTCGTGGCAGTTATCACATTGTATTTTATAAATAATGTTGGTGTGGTGTTTGTCAGTGTAGTTTTTACATAGTATAGACCTCAGTTTTGTGCCTGGTTTTTGAATAAATTTGGTATTAACTGGAATGTCATATTTTGTTACTAGTTTTTGCCAAATGTTGGTTATTTGTCTGCTGATGTCAGGAATATATGGTATGCAGCAGTATATGGTTTCGTGATTTTTTGATTCGTGAGATATATTTACTTTTGTTGGTTGATTTGCTTTCTGTCTAGGTGTGTGCGTATAATGTTTTCTACGATTTGTGGAGGAAACTTATTGATGTTGGTGAAGTATTGTTTTATTTTGTCTAATTCATAGTTAATTTTTTCTGGTGAGCAGAGTTTTATGGCTGTGTTTATTTGGTTTCTTAGTATGCTGAGTTTTTGTTTTGTTTCATGTGCTGAGTCCCAATCATCCAGTATGGGTGATTTTTCGGTAGATTTCTGTTTTGAACTGTGTGTCGGTTCTTGTAATTTTGAGGTTTATATTGAGGTTTGAGAGTTTAATTTTCACTAAACAAAAAGAGTTATACCATCAAGTAGTATTTTTATAAATATAATAAATCGGGAAAAGTTCATATGCACACAAATAAGTTAACAAGTTGTCAGTCTGAGAACTAACAGTGACCCACCATGGGACTAGATTTTGTTTAAAAATTTCAAAGCTTTTGTGTGTGTTTTCTTTTTAATTCCAAGTTGTATAGATCATAATATATTAAGAAGAACGGATAGAGTTTTTACAGTAATTTTCTGGCCGAACAAAAGGAAGACATCTTGAAACTGATACCGCTATTATAACGTATTTCAGAGAGTTAGGAAATAAAGGACTACTTGTAACGAGAATTTGTCTGTTTGTTTTTGAATTTCGCGCAAAGCTACTCGAGGACTATCTGCATTAGCCGTCCCTAATTTAGCAGTGTAAGACTAGAGGGAAAGCAGCTAGTTATCACCACTCACCGCCAACTCTAGGGCTACATTTTTACCAACAAATAGTGAGATTGATCGTCACATTATAACGCCCCCACGGCTGAAAGGGCGAGCATGTTTGGTGCGATGTGGATTCGAACTCGCGACTTTTAGATTACGAGTCGAACGCCTTAAACCCACCTGGCCATGCCGGGCCATCTTTGATTTACGAGTGACATTAAAATCGCGCTCTTCGGTCATACCGAGGATGAAAATACAATCGTGGCTGCTTCAGACCATCACTTGAACAATTAGGGACTGCTACATAGAGAAGTATTTTGGGTAGCTTTGAAAGTCTGAAAGTTTCTTTAAAGTAAAGGTACGTTTTGTTCTAATAATTTAAATAAGGTCTTCGACGTACGTTGACATAAAGCTAATTATACACATGTTGTTTTTGTTTTTTGAGACAGAATTTGAGAGAAGAATGTGGAAAACTGGAAGAACGCATGCGTAATTTGGAACAACAGAACAAAGTTTTAGCTGCCAGGATAAACCAACAGTCTCGATTACTACAGGTTTGAACTGTTTAGGCTTAGCTAAAATTCCATAAGTGCTAGAGTTAATTATTTTACAGGAACAGTGTCAGAAATCGATTTAGATATGTGGTGACATATTTAGATAACAGTCTTAAAGTACATTATACACCTTACCTTCCGTGTAAAACCATTTTCTGTGATATATATAATTATTACTTTATATTAATTGTTTTGTAACTCGTTATTTGTGATTGTAAAATGTCGTTCTGTCTTTGGGACTAAGAACCTATCTCATTTATCTTTAATTAGACTGTAATGCTTGAAAATTGTGTTATACACTTAGCAGGTTAAGCTTATCTTAGTTAGTTTTATAGACTGATTTATATTCTAAAGGTAAGACTAAGATGCTATCTCATTTATAACCAAATTATAATACATATTGAAATGTAATTATAGTTTCAATGTTTCTCGATAGGTGGATTTTCAATCACACTTATCCAGCTTAAACACGATAAATCAAGATAGCGAGGACATTTTGCAACATTCTTCAAAAGCCAAATGTCACGATAGTCTTTGGGACACCCATTTTCCAACCAACACATCTTACAACAACCATCAACCCTCGCACAGCAAACAAATTCTTAACGATTCTGATAATGATTATGACACGGACGAAGAGGAAGCTATTGATAATGGTTGTTGGAGAGACTCTACGACAAGAATCGGTAAAAGTCACTCTGATGTATATTTGGGAAAACGAGGCAATGCAAAGGATATACATGTGTCACAAATCAACGAACTAGATAGAATATGGAAAATTGAACAACAGGGTCATAAAACCACCGGACATTCCAAAGAACATATTAATACAACCTCCAAGCCAACCTTTGAAAAGGAACTCCTTAGCGTTGATAATTTGTCTCCTTTGGTATCACCTAACAAACTAATAGTGCACAACCATCGCACAACCCAAAATATTGTAGGTAATTTCTCTAAGCCAAATAAGGTACCAGACGAGATTGTACTTAATAGTTCACAGCTGAGATCAAATATTCTTCCAAGTTCCGAAACTCCTATATCCGACCAATTATCCCATTATTTGAGAGCTGATAATGCGATTTCAGAAGTTGGGAGAAATCCACAATCCAAAAGTGAAAGAACGCTTTACCCACGTGCTGATTACGAGTTTAAAATATTTTTTACAAAAGAGGAAAAGAGCAGTCCGCCCATTTTCATAGAGCACCAAAACTACAACAAACGTGGTTGCTTGTCGCGGGAAATGTCTCGAGAATCGACTGCTGTGGGGTCTGTTGCTGTGTCGAAACTCATGGAACCAACAAGTAATGGTCGCACAAACACTGTCATTCGAAAGGGTCAATCCAATGACAAACTTGCTTTTGATAATTTCCCGCTCTTGGTATCAGGTAAGGAATTTTAGTGACTTTAATTTCAACATAAGCATTCTTCAAGGATACATCATTGCCTTTAAACAACTATGGAAGAACATTTTTTAAAAAATGTAATTCTGTGAACATTAAGCTTTGATCGAATACTTTTTGAACGACTGCGTGAAATGTATCATTTATATTTGAAAAACGTATTTTAACAGTTATATTTAAATTAACTATATAGGTTTTACCTTTGTTTAATTTCTTAACGTTTTAACTTAGGAAGTACATTCTCCGGGTTAGTCCGTTCTACCGAAAGCCCGAAGTCGTGCGTCGAACCTAATCATAGCAGTAAGGACGAAGGATATTCCACTATGTCTAGTGACATTCAAGTGGACGCCGTTGAAAGTGAAAAACCTGACACACAAAATACAAAGTCAATTTTGAACAACACGTCGTTAAATTACGAAACAAACATCAACTCAGACGTTTCAGACAAGCATCCAGAAACGTCGCTGGGAAAAGAACGCGGAAAAATATCTTCCTCAGACAGTGGACTCGGACTGAATGTATGTTTGCGAACCAAGTTCTTGGAAACGATGGATCCCAGTTCCTCCGTGAGTCAGTTGAAGAATATTCATGAGAGGAAGAACCGTTTCGTTCCTTCAACTCAAAATAAAGGGGGAAATGAACACGTTTCTTCTACTTCTTCTCTTGATGTTGAGAGAAGTCCTGAAATCAATTACAGTTCGAGAACAAATCATGATAAGTACAAATCTGAGATAGACAAAAGTACTGAAAATGCAGTTTTAAGTAGTTTATTTAACAACCACTTTATTAGAAACGTGTCGCATGCACATCAAACGTTAGACTTTGATAACATCTGTAGCGAAAATAAAAACGAATCCATTACTAACAACTTTGTACACAGCAATAATGTTCAATTGGAACAGCACAGACCAGATTATAACGAAGGAACAAAGCGCATTGTAATGTCTAAACCAGAAAAACTATCCGAGATTGAAAGGATACCGTCAGAGAAGACTGTTTACAGTTATCCGTTTCAAATGACTAGTCATTCTCACGTGCTCAAAACACAAAACCGTTTCGTTCCGAAATCTGTAGTTCACCATGCAAGTTTAAGGCGAGCGGTTTCGGACTCTGTTTTGTCCGCCAGTAAATTAAAAAATTCTTGTTTGTGTGGTGGTAAAGCGGAGAAATCGAGGCTTAACTTCCATCCTTTAGAACGACGTGTCTCTCTGTGCGAGTTTCATTTCCCGAGAAGTAAAAACACCGACAATAAGAACAAAACAGCAGACGGAAAAAACAGTGCAGCCTCATTTATTCAGGTTTGAGTTGTTTAAAGTATACTGAATACATTATTATAAGTTAACACTACATATTTTGTATGATTTAAGGAAAGAGATAAAAGTCCATCCTATAAAAGATAAAACAATGATATTAAAGTGACCAGTTGTAATTGTTTTGAGTACAAACAAACATGGTGGTAATTTAGTATATAGTGGTTGAACCATGTACAGATTTATTATATTCAACCATTGAGAGGCTTTAAGTTATTTATTGTGCATAAATTAAAAATTAACAAAATATGAAACCAAGAAAACACCTTTGTTTTAGATAAAGTACCATAATTTTTTATACTTTATTCGTCGATTTTCATACTTTATTCGTCGATTAATGGCCCGGCATGGCCAAGCTTGTTAAGACGTGCGACTCGTAATCTGAGGGTCGCGGATTTGCATCCCCGTCGCGCCAAACATGCTCGTTCTCCCAGCCGTGGGGGCGTTATAATATGACGGTCAATCCCACTATTCGTTGGTAAAAGAGTAGCCCAAGAGTTGGCGGTGGGTGGTGATGACTAGCTGCCTTCCCTCTAGTCTTACACTGCTAAATTAGGGACGGCTAGCACAGATAGCCCTCGAGTAGCTTTGTGCGAAATTCAAAAAACAAACAAACAAACAAACGTCGATTAATAATACTAAACTACGTTGCGAAATTTCAAAATCACTTTCAACTTTCCCAAACACAAGATTGTTTCACATTTAGATATAAAAACAAGAACGTGATAGTCATTAGGAACTGCTAATTACCCGGAAAATAGTTCTGTTCTGAAGTAGCAGCGTTAAACAGTGGTTCATCATAATCTCTATCTTCATGATTAGTTGTGAATTAAAAATTTAAGTTTCGTTAGCCCTAACTTTCAAACCTTATCATAATCTACAAGAGAATAGAAGAATTATGTCAGCTTAATATTCTCATTTCAAGTTTATATAAAATAATACAAAAACAACGTAGCAAATATTTAAAAAAGCTGTAGAAAATTACTGGCAAACCATTGGATGATATTCTCTACTGGGTGTGGAACCATGGTAACAACAGTTCTGCTACGTCTGTACAACTAATGTTTTAATGTAGATAACCAATGAAATGAAGTAATTGTTATATGTCAATCTCTTGGAACTTAATATCGATCGAATGTCGTGAAGAGTACGTTGGTATATATGTACATGTGTGATAATTTTACAGTGTACACTATATATATATGTAGGAGTGACAATTTAACAGAATATTATATATATATAGTTGATAATTTTAGAGAGTATAATATATATATATGTATGTAGAAGTGATAATTTTACGCCGTACGGTCTTAGCAAAGAGATTAACATACATATATTTTTAATGTTTCAGACATACAACAGACCAGAAATCTCTCCAAGCTGCAGCGATTCGCTGAGTTCTGTCCACTCTTCTTTTTCAGAGGTCACAAACAGCGAAGGATTTGAGGATCTGAAACCAACCAGTTTAAAATGTTCAAGGGTTAGTTCGGTTTTGGTTCGTCGTGTTAAAAACAAAACACATCAATTTCTTTTTCTAACTGAAGATCCGTGGATTGCATTCCGTTAACGTAAATTAAAAATGATAAAAGATCGCGTTCTACACTTGTGGCTCTTTTTTTTTTTTTTTTTTAGTGATGGTCAAATCTATTCTGATGTGATAAAATCAGCCCAAGAGTTGGCGATGGGTGATGTTGATTATCCGTCTTCCTTCTAGTGTTACCCCCCCCGCTAGTACAGCGGTAAGTCTACGGATTTACAACGCTAAAATCAGAGGTTCGATTCCCCTCGGTGGGCTCAGCAGATAGCCTGATGTAGCTTTGCTATAAGAAAACACAAAGAGCCTTCTAGTGTTTCACTTCAAAATTAAGGAAAGGTAGCGCAGATAGCCCTCGTGCAGCTACGAAGAAATGCATCAAAGAAATCTTAACAGTTTGACTAGCATTTCTTTTAGTGGTATTCCGAGATACGAGTGATTAAGGTCTTTGGTTATTGTAGTTTTTGTTACGCTATTCGTAAACGTTTTACGAGGTTTATTGATTTCAGTATAACGTTTCTTATGCTTTTTATTTTGCTTCACACATGTTGTTGAATAACTATTGATATTTAAGATAAATAAATTTTGAAATATATGTCACATTGCAGGTGTTTTGTTTATTTTAATTATAGCATTGGAAACAGAACACCAATATGTATTTTTTTTAGTATATCAATATTATACATTAATTCAAAGACGTAAAAATCGGTGAGCATGAAATTAAGTGCAGTGACCTATAAACTGAAACTCAGTCACTAAACAACTGAAGAGAAGTTGGTTATGTAACCGAAAACAAAACTGAAACCCACTTCAGAAAAGATTTCGTTTTAACAACGTAGTATGCAATGACAAGGAACCAAGAACCTATATCTTGAAGAAAGTTCTCAATCTTTCTGTAGGTTTAGTATGTTAACGGAAAATCTAAACGTTTTTGTTTATATTTCTTTTATTTGTATGTTCTTCCCAATGTTTCATCCGCAAAGTGCTTTGTTTTATGAGCTATGGTAGTGTATTTGCTCTGTGTTATTGTATTATGCTTTCCTGGTCTGTGTACAAGATCCATTAGCTATGCTGCTCGGTGCTAAAAGTGTACGTTGTTTGTTTTATTTAGAGCAAACCTACATTGAGCTATCTGTTGTACCCACAGAGGAATCGAATCTCGAATTTTAGGGTTATAAGTTTGTAAACTTAGGGGGACAAAAAAAATGTAATAATCATGATATTAACGTAACGATTCGGTTGTTCTGTTCAGTGACGTAGCCTGGTTTTCCACTCGGGGATGGGGAGTAGAAAAGTTTAAGTTGTTTGTTTTGATTTCGCGCAAAGCTACACGAGGGCTAGCTGTGCTAGCCGTCCCTAATGTAGCAGTGTAAGACTAGAGGGAAGGCAGCTAGTCATCACCACCCACCGCCAACTCTTGGGCTACTCTTTTACCAACGAATAGTGGGATTGACTGTCATATTATAACGCTCCCAATTCTGAAAGAGTGAGCATGTTTAGTGTGACGGGGATTCGAACCAGCGACTCTCATAATACTAGTCGAGTACCTTAATCACCTGGCCATTGCTTACATTGCTAAATTAGGGACGGCTAGCGCAGATAGCCCTCGAGTAGCTTTGCGCGAAATTCAAAAAGAAACAATTGTCAAAGCAGAGCCGTACCATATATTTATTTTATAACATGTTATACTGGCTATATTATTTCAGGACAACGATCTGTGGAGTGCCAGCGAAGACGAAACTGATTTTCCAGAACATCACACGTTTGTACAGCAGTGGTTAAAACTGGAAGGAGAACAGTTAACAGAAAGTTGTCAGGTACGTTCCTGTGGTGGTACAACAGTAAGTTTACGGACTTACAACACTAGAATCAGGTTCAGGTTCCCAGCAGTGAACACGGCAATAATCCAATGTGTCTCTGCTCTGAATCAAGTATTGTGTTAATCTTTAAACACTTACGCAGATAAATATTAAATCTTTTAATTTTTTTATTTGAATTACTTAAAGGTGTAAAATTATTTTAAAAACTAAACAAGTCAAGAAACACACGTTTGTGACATGGAACGGCACGCAAACAGCTAATGTTTGTGTTATATAGTTTTCTATGTTTTTCTGAATATATTCAATGTTACGCATAACGTCTATTAATGTTAATTTTTCTTGCAGGAGACGCACTCTGTTGACGAAAGAAATATTAAAGTGTGGACATTTCAGCACACCACAGAAGACAGCAAACAGGCTACTCGAGACAACGAAGGAAACGTGGTTGAACAAATAATGCCTTCAAACAGCTTAAGTCAATACATCCTTGAGAGCATTGAAGAAGAGAAAGAATCAGAGGAAGAGATACACAAAGTTATAAGTTCTCTGGAACTCCAGCATAAGAAAACAGCACCAGTTGAGGCCAGTGCTGTTAGAGAATGGACCTCTTCCGAGAACAACCATCACCAAATAGATAATACGAACGTTGTTTTAGAAATTTCGGATAACGAGGCAGCTATTGTGAACGAGGGTGTTAGTTACAACTGCTCTGAAAATATAGACCAGAAACGAACTATTACTATGACACATAACTCCACAACATCATACTCCAGTGACACACAAGATGGGTGTTTAGGTGAAACGTCAAAATCTGATTCAAAGAATTTCATTTCCTCTCTAAGAGAAGATTTATTCTCCAACGAAAATATATTGCAAATCTTCCAAGCAGAAAGTTCTCTAGAAACTGGGGAAGATTTCACTCCAAGAGCTATTCAAGGTGGCTATTCACTTTCGAAAAGCGATGTCTGTAACCACCCTGCTTCAGTGTGTTTGGATGTTGCCACTGGCAAACCAGAAAACCAATTAAACTTAAAATCTGAATGCCAACCTATACTTGAAGAACCACCAATGCAAGCTAAATTTACTCCAGTAGAAAATGGTTTGAAAAATGATGTGAGAAATGAATGTCACAATGTCCATAGCATAGCTCAAGCCGAGACTCTTGATGCACCTATGAGATCAGGACACATAAGTGAATTGTTTAGTTCAAATAAACCAACACTTGGTGTGTTATCAGATTCTCGCTTCACAGATTCTAAGCAAGTGAATAAGACATTGAAGCAGTTACAGGGTAAAGAAAAATTAGGGAGTCCAAAGTGTAAAAGAACGCCACCCGTTCCTCCTAAACCTATTATCCAAAATAGTGTGATACATGAAAAAGCCAAACCCACGATTCTTCCTAAACCGAGCCAGCTGAAACCAACAACATCGCGGATTCTCGTTCCAGGAAGTTTTGACAATGGCCAATCGAAAATTGAACGAACTAAAATACCTATTTTTACTAACTCTCGTTTTAATGTTCACAAAGAGGGAAATAAAAAACTGAGCAACTCTGAAAAGAAACAGTCAACAAATAAAAATCTAAATTTTTCCAGAGAGAAGTTAAAGTATCCAGAACTTAATAACGAACCATCAAAGGATTCTGGTGGAAAAACACTGAAGCAACCAAAGAAACCAGAAAACAGTCACACGAAAAAATCAGAAACTAGTCATAACTTGTCAACACGGAGTCGTGGGCTCGTGAAACACAAAAATAAAAATTCAGACAAAATCTCTGCAAGATGTAGAGCCGAGGTTAAAAGTCATGCTTTAACGGGTCAGAGGAATATTAATACGGATGTGGAGCAGCTCCTGTTCGAGAGTAGTGGCTTGTCTGTAGCAGAAAAGTTACAGATTCTAAACAGTTTACTGGACAAAAACGAGAGTTCCTCCATTTCGCGTCGTCATGATTCGAATTCGACAGAATTGTCTGGTATATCATCAGTGATTGACCCAGTAACAATGAAAACTATTAAAGAAGGCTGCAGGAGCTCCTGGATTCATGTCTCTTCAGTGGCGGATGTTCATAATTTTCAGGTATGATTTTACAAATTTAAAAAGATTAACTGAAGTTTATGTGCAAAATGATTATGGACTTCTTAAAATCTATGAGCGGATTTAGTGTATTGTATTTATTCCACACCAACCTGACGTTTTGGTAGTGTTTCTTATTAATATGCAGTATCATAAAATCTTCATCAAGACACATTTTATAAATAAAACGAAACTTCTGTAGTGTAGTGTAAAGCACTAAAACAACAAAATATGTCTGGCTGTTAGCTTCCACTTAACGTTGGATTGGCCGTTTAGGACAGTCAGGTTTTAAACGATACAAAACTATGTTATTGATAAAGTATTGAATTACATATTAATCAGAAAAATTTAAATAAAAGATTTAAATAAGAGAGTTGTACTTCAATGAACTTACGGTACTGGATCCGAAGTTTGATTTGTTAACATAGCCCTTTGTCCCGCCGATGGGGACCTAGTGATTAGGAAACTCGGCTCGCGTTCTACAGGGGTCGTTATAATGTAAAGGTTGATCTGTTATTTGTTGGTAAAAGAGTATCTCAAGAGTTAGGGCACTCGACTCACAACTTGCGGGTTCGAATCCCCATCATCGAATATGCTCACCCTTTTAGCCGCGTGTATGTGTGTGTGTATGGGGGGTA
The DNA here is from genome assembly GCF_004210375.1 of Tachypleus tridentatus. Taxonomy (NCBI): domain Eukaryota; kingdom Metazoa; phylum Arthropoda; class Merostomata; order Xiphosura; family Limulidae; genus Tachypleus; species Tachypleus tridentatus. The sequence continues at coordinate 127,539,075 of NC_134831.1, read as the reverse complement.
ATAACGTGACGATCAATCTCACATTTCGTTGGTAATATAGTAGTTCATGAGTTAGCGGCGAGTGCTGTTAAGTAGCCATCTTTTCATTAAATTATGAATGGCTAATACAGATAGCCCACGAGTAGCTTTGCGCAAAATTCAAATGAAGCCACTTCAATGAATAAGTTTATTCGGATTTGAACAAAGAAATCCCCTAATTTCATTTATATCAATCTTTTGAAAACCTTTCAAACTTTTCAGATGGTTTTAACAACAACAAATAAAATCTAGTAAACTTTAATAATATCTAATACAACTTTTTCTTTGATACAGACAATATCTGAGCTTCTGGAGTCTATAGCAGGTAGTAGTAACAGTAGTGAAGAGAGTGAAGAGGACATACAAGGGAACCAATCTTCTTGTCAAAAGAATGTACAACAAGGCGTTAATTCAGGTATCTTGGAAACGATGTTTATGTTTTGGAGGTAGATTTTATCAGAAATTGTTACTTTTATAACATGAAAACGTAAATATGTATATATAAATCCACCACATCTAGGTCATAAGATATGGTACCAGATTCCTTGGTTTTAGAATGTGTAGAAGAGACGATTTGTGTGTATATATATATATATATATATATACATATATATATATATATATATAATTTGTAATAAACAAAAATAAAAAACGCTGCACCACTAAAAAAAATCCCCATGGTAAAGACTATAATGTTAGTATATGAAATGTACCCGAGGTTTTGGAGGTGACGACTTAATAGGACCAACATTGCGGTGGGGATACACTCTATCAGTCTTAACATCCGTTCGCCAATCTCATATGAAGAAGTTCATGAATAATTAAATAAGTAAGATAAATTTACCTCCTGAAGTTGGCATTCCAGCCCACATTATGGTGGTAAGACACTAATTAGGAGTCCAGTAGATAAATTATACTTGTGTATGAAGTCCTAATTATACTGCAATACGAAATGATATAGGGGTGAACATTTTATTTGTGTATGTGTAATTACAGTACCATAGACAAATTAAAAACTGTATTCTCCGAAATTTTATGAAACACGTAATGTTTACACAAGGATCGTCAACATATGCTCACTATTGCCTCATCTGTAGTAACGAAGGCTTCCGATTTTAGTAGGATGTGATAAATTGACAAACTGATTCGGACCAATAGGGGAAGTTCCGGCTGCTATGTTTCTTAAGTGCATCAAATTTTCTTTATGCTACACCAGTACAGTAGCCATCTCTGTAATAGCACTCAGTTCATTCTTTACTGTGTGGCCAGCAAGTTGTGAACTAAAAGGATGGACTATTGTAAGCACATTTTATAATCCTATGTTGTAACTTGTACCCTAGGATATTTTTCAAAATATGCAGCGCATTTTGTGTAATTTTAATGTGTTTTATTTATGGCTTAAAAATTTATGATTATAATATAATTAATCAGAGGTTGGGTTCTGCTGTTTCTAACGCAGCCCTTCCTCATGACTTTGTTTATTCATTTAACTTCATTTGGATGTAATTATTTAATTTTAACAATATATATTGTAAGTCCCTACCCATCCATATGTTTTTATGTTATATTCAATTACGCATGTATTATAAATTTGTTTCTTTTTTTACAGAGAAATATGGCCAATGTAAGCCAATTTATACTAAAATGTCTCACAAAACATGGCGTCGCATAATATTATGAAGCGAGAATGAGGGACAGCACACAGATACACTGGATACATAAGATATATGGATGGGCAGGGACTTACGGGCCACCCTGTATATATAATATATCAAATACGTTTATGACCAAAATTTGTAAAGCATGCATCAAGGGGGGGGGAAGGAGGTTAAAAAGAGTGAAAGGGTTGAAATGAAGATCTCAAAAATTCCCCCCGAATTGGAATACGTTTGATTTGTAAATATTCTGTTTTATTTATTGTCCTACATTACTTTAGTATGTTTGATACGCCGATAAAAATTGAAATGAAAAGAAACCCCACTTATTGCTTGAATAATAACTGTAATAGAAAATGTTACAAAAACACTAACTTTTTATCTTCTTAATCTATTTATTCTGAGAATCCTTTTATTTTTGCGATTAAGATAAATGATTTGTTATTTTTTCCCATAATAAAGTTTCTCTTTTTTTCATATTATCATTATTCATACACGTTGGTCTTCATTTTCTTTAAATAAAAATAAATCTTTTTTTTTTTTTTTTGTCAGACGCGTTATTAAAGTTACCAGGGAAAGAAAAATTCTTTGAAGATGAAGAAACTGCGTCGTTCACCGACAGAAGAGGAGAAATACAAGTTTTGCCTCAAAGCGTCAAAAGTGATTTATATCCTATTGTAACTAATAGCACTATTTTTCTTAAAAACATAGACATGACAGAGAGTTGTGCGACGGTTCTCTCGCAGGGTGAAGAAAACACAGAACATGTGTGTTTTAGTGATTCTTGCGCAGAAAGCTTTTGTTCTTCGACCCGAAGCCTTAATTGCTGAGTTTATAAGAAAACGTAAAAAGACATTACGAAGTATTTTGTATTTCACTCGATGAAATCCAACAGTTGGATTTAATTTGTTTTTTCTCGTTTGTATATATTGTACTGCAAGTTGGAAACTTTGTGCGTAGTAACGGACTTTTTGTCTGTATTTACAAGTAATCATTTCATTGTAAAAATGGCAGCATTTATTATTTTGATTAGTATAGCCCCAAATAACAAGAAAGTTATATATATATAGTAATAAAATACTTGCATATTTTTCATACTAGATACGTGTAATAGTCAGCTATATTGTTAAGACTTGCCTCAGTTAGAAAGTTATTTCGTTATTATGGCTTTGTGACAACCTACAAACAGTGCCCAACCAGCATTATATCTTTTCGGCAATTTCATGGTTTTTTTTTTTTTACGTGTGTTTGCTTAAAATGACCTATGCCATTTATTATGTTTTCAGTCGTGATTTCTTCGATACTTAAGTTGTTTTTTTCTTGTAAAAAGCACACCTTGGTGTTAACGTTTTACTTTTATTTTTAACACTATAGCTTTTGATTTTAGTTTTCGGTTTGTTCATCACATCTGCAATGACATCTGACCAGTTATGGTCACCATATTTAGAAATAGCGCATAGCATTGTTTTATTGCGTATTTAAGATACCAGCATCTTTATTATGCTAGACCAGTGGTTTTTTTCAAACGTTCTCGCCTCGCGTACTATTTTTTTTTTAAATTACAAATCCAGGCCTTTTAAAAAAAAGTAAAAAATCATATTTTAAACACTTACCCATTAATATGAAAAATACGACTTTTTGTTTGTTTGTTCTGGCACGATTGAAGAATATGCGGTAGAATTTTTGTCAATTTTAAGGAAAAAAATATTGGCGAGTCTATGTAGGGAATGCGAAGTGGTGTGTGCACGTATACGTGGAAAGCTCATATAGGACTTATTACACATTTTATGACTTTTTATACTAATTGAGTCATGCACAACCGACATTAGCTTCCAGTACTACAGTTTGAGAATCTCTATTCTACGGTAAATTATTTCAAGAAACTGGGGAACGTCCATTAATTTTTAATTTATATTCTATTAAATTGAAAGTCAAACTTTACAGGCACAATAATGGGACAAAGTTTGAATAAAACTTGCATTTGTCTTCATCTGTCGATAATTTACATAAATCTAATCAATTAACGTCTCACTATTATTTATTTAAATACAACTTTTCCATTTATATGAGTAAGCAATACCTTTCAGTGTGTATATATATGTGTGTGTCGGTGCGTGTTACGTAAGTAGTAGTTGGTTTTGTTGTTACGTCATATTTTGAAACTGACTATCGTTCACACGTAACAAAAATATGTTTCAAATTTCTGCTTTTCACTGTCACATCATAATAGCAGTTTACTGGTGTAAATTTTAATGAACCAGAATACCGTTCCAAAGGTATGTTCGGAAAATATGGCTTAAAAAGTTTAAACAATTTGTGTAATAAATAATGACGTCTACGGTTTCCAGTGAATGTCAAATCTTCATTGAGAAGTTACTCGAAGATCAATCACTTTGAAGAGTGTTCCACCTCAGGCTCTTACACTGCCCGAAGTAAAACATTAGAAGTTAATAATTTATGTAAAAAACGACTGTTATCATTACACTGTAGCTGTTCTTGCGATTCATTGAAAATCTCGAATAACGATTTTTGTTATAAGAAATGTTGTCTAAAATTATTTTTCTGTCAACGACAGCTGTATTAATCTTTTACACTGATGAGAAATAAACTAATTAGACTTTGTTGTTAATGAAATATTCTGTAATACGTCTTCGTGTACATTTGCTAGTTGTATTTTAGAATAATCGTTTCTAGTACAAAATACTCGGGTATTACAGAGTAAAGTGTATGCATTATTATGTAAGATAGCGTAACGTTCTTTAAAGTGAAGCGTATGTGTATTTTATATTAGTCTTGCGATTAAAGGTAGATTCTTTATAAACAAAAATTGAAATTTGTTAGTCTGTGATAGGCAGTTGTGTTGAGTTGTATTTTTGAAATGCAGATAAATCACTTGTCCTTGGTATAATTTTGTTTTGGGTGTCAATTTTGTTATAATAATGTATTTTAATTTATACGTTATTAATTCAAACCTGGGAGTCAGGCATGGCCAGGTGGTTAAGGTACGCGACTCGTAATCCGAGGGTCGCGGGTTCGAATCCCGTCACATCAAACATTTCAGCCGTGGAGGCGTTATAACGTGACGATTCATTCATCTATTCGTTGGTAAAAGAGTAGCCCAAGAATTGGCGGTGGGTAATGATGACTAGTTGCTTTCCCTCTAGTCTTACACTGCTAAATTAAGGACATAGCACAGATTAAGGACTAGCGCAGATAGCACTCGAGTAGCTTTGCATGAAATTCAAAAACCAAACCTGGTACACAGGTCTTTACTTTCTGAGTAGGTGATTCGCTAACATACTGCCTACAGATGAAACTATAGTGTGTCCGGAAATGACGTTAACAGATTTATTAACATTTAATTTCTGAAACCGTTGAAACTCCTGTCAGGCTCGTGTCACGCTACCGTTCAATTCAATGTATGATGCAACGTATTTCCGTTGGTCTAATGAAATTCCAGTAGTCGCTGAAACGAAAACTCAAGGCTCCTGTCACTGAAACATAAGCATACAATTTTGTTAACGCAATTTCCGGTCACCCTGTATATATATATGTAAATACACGTTAATGTTGTGTTCACCTCCTGTGAACACCAATTTGCCTTTCGCACACGTTTTGTTTTTAATTATGTACAGCAATAAACACTGGGTTTTGTCAATTACTATAATTCTCTATTCTTAGTAGTCCGACATGGCCAGATGGTTAAGGCACTCGAGTCGTGGGGGCGTTACAAAGTGATGTTAAATCCCACTATTCGTTGTTAAAAGTGTGGTTCAAGAGGGCTATCTGCGCTAGCCTTCCCTCTAGCCTTACACTGCTAAATTAAAGACATCTAGCGCAGATAGCACTCGAGTAACTTTGCACGAAATTGAAAACAAATCAATCCTTTCTTATCATTAGCTGGGATTACGGATTAGTTTCTCGATTCTCAGACAACGTAACTGAAGTGAAATTCAATCGGAAGAGCCTTAAATAAACATGTTTTATGTTATAATCTTACTTGAAAACATACAGCATCGAATAATTCCAAACAATGTTTTTACTTTTGTGGGTTCACTTAGAACAGTAGTGTCTTAAAAGCTTACAAAAATATTTCAAGTGCACTTTTTTTTTGGGGGGGTATTATTTTTATCTGCGCGTGCAGATTTCTTATCAATAATAGTACGATACCTGTTTTACTTGTCATTATTATTAATCACGTGTTGTATCTCTTGTTTTTTGTCCTGTTCAATAAACTTATAACCACATGTGTGCACATGTATACAAAGGATGTTATACGAGTTTTTAAGCAATAAGTCAGGTTCTGAATATATATATATATATTACTCAATTGTTCTCTTTAGTAAGCGGTGTCTTTTAAATGCAGTTTCTGTATGTTGCTGAGATGTGCATTACTGACTGCAGACAATAAGCTGTATTTGTATGTTGAGCCAAACCCACTCCATCTTATCTACTTCCATTTTATCGGTGATGCATTCTGTTCGATGTACGATTGTTCCATTCTTTTTGTTTCTTTTTTTTTCTTTTTACTGGTTTATTTTGGAGATTTAAGTTGGATACGTATCATTTATAAGGTTTACGGTTTGAGACTGAGCAAGCATTGTTACATGTCTAAAACAACTACTCTGCAATAAACAAAAAACACACTGTCAAATGTGTGATATTACAGCCATTATAAGACTAAACCTTTCCTATAAAATAATTTTTCTCAGGTTCACTTATGGAAATCAGGCATTTGATGATTAATCGTGTGTTGTGAAATGTGAGTGAATAATACAGAAACAAATTCGTTGAAGAGGGGTTATATGAACGGTTTTTAAGAAGAGAAACATTCAGATAGCGAGATTGTTAAACGATGTAGGTCTAAAGGACACAACATGGCCGATGAAGGAATCTTTAGTATTCTCCGAGAAGTTTATGATACCAGTGGACCTCAACATCACAGTTCAAGCTAGCCTGGACCAATGCTTTCACATCTGTAAGGTTAAGACTACGTTTTAAAAATATTTGCCTTGAAAGTGACATATCTTAGAATACCGTTAACAGTATAGTAAACAAGGGATGAAACTGAAAGTGTCACACCTCGAAATGAACGGTTATTCTTGTATGAAAGATAACCAAATTAAATGCAGTCACAGTGACTATATTCGACCAGATATCTGGAAAGTTATGTTAAAGATTCGTAGAAAGTCACAAAAAAGGAATGAAACAATACTAGTATTTCAGAAGTGTCGCTGAAGGGTCATCGCTTTGAAACAGACAAAGAAAAAACTAGTATTTTGATTTTATCATTGTTTCCAGAGTGTTCTGGTGGTCTCACACAGTCTTATCTTTGTTGTCACTTTCAATGAATCAAAATTTAAAGAGGTTCAAATTGTCCAGGAAGCGTGAGTAGTTCTCAGATAAAACATTTATAGTTGGAAAGATAAATAAGCAAGAAAGTAGGCCAGTTAATCTCACCAGGCTGTTACAAATGGAGCAAATGTGTCTCAAAGTGAAACCACTTCGAATTCAGTGGTACATTTGTTTGAAAACTTAGACAACTACAAGAGAAGGCTGCTCTCAATTAATTCAGAGTTGCCGAAATCACAAATTACCTGTTTGAGACCAGATGTTCATAACAGCACGTGGTTTAACAGACTGTTAGACCAAGCTTTACGAGGTCAGCCTGTGCCAGACGTCCAGTCATAACAAGAAATGAAATACAACAGTCCTAAGAATAACGCATAAATGACCATTGACATATAGAGTAATATTAGTTATATATGTGACCTTTCAACTTGAGAGCAGGTAAAAGAGTTAGGGTTACTATAATGATTTCTAGAGAATCTGGAAATAGATCCAACTCTAGCTGTATTCAGAAATAAAAAGTATGTGGTGATGGTGGTGGAGGATTGGTTAGTTGGTTGGTTTGGTGGTTTATGGCGCAAAGCAACAAGGCTATCTGCACCTGGTGGTGGAGAAATGATGCGAGCAGAAATTAACATCGGTGAATTTATGGACCTTTACATTCTAATCAAGGACACATATTATAGGGACAATATCTTATGACTTTTTGTGTTGGCTTCAGCGTGATGAGTGATAATCAACCAAAACTAAACATGCTAGTTGGTAAAAGCAATTCTCGTAGAAGACTAAGCCTTGCCAAATGGAGTGGTTGCACTATCATCAGCCCTCAGTTCTATTGGATATTTGTGAAATGCTTCTGAGAGACTCATCACATTTCACTAATTGGCTACAGCTTCAGAGGAGTGCTACAAGGTACCTTATTGAGATGTTGATTTAAAATTTACAACATCGATGCTAGGCTCTTCTTGTTGTTATTGGCTACCACACATCATATTGATTTATCATCACGAACTGTAAAGAACTAAAGCCACCCTAGCACACTTCATAGAGTTATTTATCATCATGAACTGTAAAGAACTAAAGCCATTTCTAGCGCACTTCATATAGTGATTTATCATCATGAACTGTAAAGAACCAAAGCCATTTCTAGCACACTTCATATAGTGATTTATTATCATGAAATGTAAAGAAGCAAAACCACTTCAAGCACACTTCATATAGTGATTTATCATCATGAACTGTAAAGAACTAAAGCCACTTCTAGCACACTTCATATAGTGATTTATCATCATGAACTGTAAAGAACCAAAGCCACCCTAGCACACTTCATATAGTGATTTATTATCATGAAATGTAAAGAAGCAAAACCACTTCAAGCACACTTCATATAGTGATTTATTATCATGAAATGTAAAGAAGCAAAGCCACTTCTAGCACACTTCATATAGTGATTTACCATCATGAACTGTAAAGAACCAAAGCCACCCTAGCACACTTCATATAGTGATTTATTATCATGAAATGTAAAGAACCAAAACCACTTCAAGCACACTTCATATAGTGATTTATCATCATGAACTGTAAAGAACCAAAGCCACTTCTAGCACACTTCATATAGTGATTTATCATCATGAACTGTAAAGAACCAAAGCCACCCTAGCACACTTCATATAGTGATTTATTATCATGAAATGTAAAGAAGCAAAGCCACTTATACCACACTTCATATAGTGATTTATCATCATGAACTGTAAAGAACTAAAGACATTTCTAGCACACTTCATATAGTGATTTATCATCATGAACTGTAAAGAACCAAAGCCACCCTAGCACACTTCATATAGTGATTTCTTATCATGAACTGTAAAGAACCAAAGTCACTCTAGCACACTTCATATAGTGATTTATTATCATGAAATGTAAAGAAGCAAAGCCACTTCTAGCACACTTCATATAGTGATTTATCATCATGAACTGTAAAGAACCAAAGCCACTTCTAACAGACTTCATATAGTGATTTATTATCATGAAATGTAAAGAACCAAAGCCACCCTAGCACACTTCATATAGTGATTTATTATCATGAAATGTAAAGAAGCAGAGCCACTTCTAGCACACTTCATATAGTGATTTATCATCATGAAATTTCAAGAAGCAAAGCCACCTATAGCACACTTCATATAGTGATTTATCATCATGAAATGTAAAGAACTAAAGCCATTTCTAGCACACTTCATACAGTGATTTATTATCATGAAATGTAAAGAAGCAAAACCACTTCAAGCACACTTCATATAGTGATTTATCATCATGAACTGTAAAGAACTAAAGCCACTTCTAGCACACTTCATGTAGTGATTTATCATCATGAACTGTAAAGAACCAAAGCCACCCTAGCACACTTCATATAGTGATTTATTATCATGAAATTTCAAGAAGCAAAGCCACCCTAGCACACTTCATATAGTGATTTACCATCATGAACTGTAAAGAACCAAAGCCACTTCTAGCACACTTCATATAGTGATTTATTATCATGAAATGTAAAGAACCAAAGCCACTTCTAGCACACTTCATATAGTGATTTATCATCATGAACTGTAAAGAACCAAAGCCACTTCTAGCACACTTCATATAGTGATTTATCATCATGAACTGTAAAGAACCAAAGCCACCCTAGCACACTTCATATAGTGATTTATTATCATGAAATGTAAAGAACCAAAGCCACTTATACCACACTTCATATAGTGATTTATCATCATGAACTGTAAAGAAGCAAAGACACTTCTAGCACACTTCATATAGTGATTTACCATCATGAACTGTAAAGAACCAAAGCCACCCTAGCACACTTCATATAGTGATTTCTTATCATGAACTGTAAAGAACCAAAGTCACTCTAGCACACTTCATATAGTGATTTATTATCATGAAATGTAAAGAACCAAAGCCACTTCTAGCACACTTCATATAGTGATTTATCATCATGAACTGTAAAGAACAAAGCCACTTCTAGCACACTTCATATAGTGATTTATCATCATGAACTGTAAAGAACCAAAGCCACTTCTAGCACACTTCATATAGTGATTTATTATCATGAAATGTAAAGAACCAAAGCCACCCTAGCACACTTCATATAGTGATTTATTATCATGAAATGTAAAGAAGCAGAGCCACTTCTAGCACACTTCATATAGTGATTTATCATCATGAAATTTCAAGAAGCAAAGCCATTTCTAGCACACTTCATACAGTGATTTACCATCATGAACTGTAAAGAAGCAAAGCCACCCTAGCACACTTCATATAGTGATTTATTATCATGAAATGTAAAGAAGCAAAGCCACTTCTAGCACACTTCATATAGTGATTTATCATCATGAACTGTAAAGAACCAAAGCCACCCTAGCACACTTCATATAGTGATTTATCATCATGAACTGTAAAGAACCAAAGCCACCCTAGCACACTTCATATAGTGATTTATTATCATGAAATGTAAAGAACCAAAGCCACTTCTAGCACACTTCATATAGTGATTTATCATCATGAACTGTAAAGAACTAAAGCCATTTCTAGCACACTTCATATAGTGATTTATCATCATGAACTGTAAAGAACTAAAGCCATTTCTAGCACACTTCATATAGTGATTTATTATCATGAAATGTAAAGAAGCAAAGCCATTTCTAGCACACTTCATATAGTGATTTATCATCATGAACTGTAAAAAAGCAAAGCCATTTCTAGCACACTTCATATAGTGATTTATTATCATGAACTGTAAAGAACTAAAGCCACTTCTGGCACACTTCATCTAGTGATTTATCATCATGAATTGTAAAGAACCAAAGTCACTTCTAGCAAACTTCATATAATGATTTATCATCATGAACTGTAAAGAACTAAAGCCACCCTAGCGCACTTCATATAGTGATTGTAAAGAAGCAAAGCCACTTCTAGCACATTCATATAGTGATTTATCATCATGAACTGTAAATAACCAAAACCACTTCTACCAAATGTTCGTTTATGACTCTACGCTGAATGACTACATCATTTCCATTTCAGATCACTTGACACGTCATCATGTGCCCGGTGTGATTGTATGCACATTAACTGAAAGGGTTGATTGATATTATTTTATAACAGTTTTTGTTTTTTGTCATAACATGGTTTTTGATGACTCAGCAGTAAAATTCTGATGTGTAATAATCGCGATACACACAAAGCAGATACCCATTGTGTTACTTTACATTTATACCGTATTTGACAGTAATATGGCTTACTCATATAAGTAGTTAAGGAATGTCATTGTCTGTGTATTTATAATATACCTCCAGTTGTTAGGCGTACTATATCAGTTTCTGTAGCTAATACTACTAGCGTGCCATTAAAAAGGTAACAGCTGTACCCGATACCTTTGGTTTATTATATATATATATATATAATCACTTTTTTTTAACTAGCTGGTCAATTACTCAAAACAGCATTTCTGTTTATACGTTTTCAAAGTCTGCCAAGATATATATGCTCAGTTCTCACCAATATTAAATTTAAAAGAAAAGAAAGTATTATCTACAATAGTGCATTTTTTCCTTTTATACAAGTGGTGACTTCTGGTGAATAGAAATAGAAGTTTCTATACTAGATATTCGTAGCTTTCCTAAACACGTGGACCAAAGTTGGTTTTATACGTTAATTGAAAAATTGTTTTGTATGGTATTAATACTTTTAAATATTAGACGTTACTATTGGGAATAGAAACTACTGGAAGAAACATTTCTTTTAGTTTCATTTACAGATTTATAAGCATAGAGTTTGTAAAACAAACAATTCAAAAACAAAACAAACTCACACGTAAATTATCATGTAGTTTTTAAGATGAAAAATTTTCTAAACATATTCTTCTCCATTGGCTACATAAGTAGATTGTATGTCAAAAAATATATTTTCTACAAATGTTTCTCTAATAGGCAGTATCCGCGAATTTCACAGTCAATTGGATAAGCCTAAACTATCTTTCAAATAATACGTCATATTAATCCAGCGCTCGTTTCTAAGTAGTGGATATGTTACATCAACTAAGAAAATGTATTTTCAGTAAGATTTTCCCGATTTACAAAGACAAACTAACTTATCAAAACGTTTGAATAAAGTTTGGTTTGAATTTCGCGCAAAGCTACTCGAGGGCTATTAGCACTAGTCGTCCCTATATTAGCAGCGTAAGACTAAAGGAAAGGCAGCTTGTCACCACCACCCACCGCCAACTCTTGGACTACTTTTTTTTTTTTTATATATATACAAGTGAATAGTGAATATAACGCCTCCACGGCTGAAAGAGCGATCATGTTTGGTGGGTCATGGATTCGAATCTGCGACCTTCAGATTACAAGTCCAGCGCCCTAATCGCCTGGCCATGCGTTTCAATAAGACAGAAACATAGCGTATATATTTATCAATATTTCCCAGACGTTCATAAGCCTTAAATTATGATAATAAGGTTGGTTATTTATAATAATCTTAACATTTCCAAGCTTTCTTGTAATATCGGCTTTAACTACGTAAACAACTATTTATAGATACTTTTGCAACGGTATGTTGCAAAATTAATTTCAAGCCTTTAGCAGCACGTTGTTGCAACCAATGAAAACGTTTGAAGACGGGAAATAGATTTTCCTTACGTAGAAATGTTATAAACAGTTTGTGTATTTGCCTCACTGGTTTCAGTGCCCTTGACTTTTCCACAAGAAATGTTATGCATATTTCACGGCCATTAAGCTGAAATGTTCTTATGCATGGCAGAAGGTGTGTATATAAATAATGTTATGACATAATTCCTTCGTATAGAAAGGAGAAAAAACTATAGTAAGCGCAAGGTTGCTAAATAAATAAACGAAATAATAGAAATATAAAGCAATAGAACAAAAGTTAATAATGTCATAATTAAGCTCCGTCGGGACTTTAAAATTACATTTTTTTCTCTAGTTAAGCTATTAAGAAACAGCACTATGTTTTTCCCTTTCAAAGAGCTAAAAAGTAGAAAAAACTCATCTGTTTTTTTTTTTAGTTGTGGTAAAAATTTCTGAATTTAAGTAAGGTCATGACCTTAAATTTCAGGTAAGAAGAGATAATTCGTTGATTCTGCTATCCTTCTTTATTAAGATTGTTAAAGTCCAGAAATCTTCAAGAAGATGTTAACATTCCAAAATAATGTTCTTGCGTGCGTGAAGGTATTGGTCATAATTTATATAGTTTAATTTATTTTTCTATATGGTTATTGAATAAATGCCTGGAAGAACATGTTTTTATGAATCAAACAACTTGACGTATTTGGCGGAAACCATTGTTTTGTGTGTGTGTGAGGGGGGGGAATCTAAAATCATTTGAACAACATCTACATAGTGTCAACGGAAAAAAAAACAAGATGGAATTATGAAGTTGTTACATAAGAAAAGGGTAAACACGCCTCAAACATGTCCTTTGATAGTTACCTTTTTGTGTAGAAAAACAAAAATCTTATAAAGCGACACCTCCAGGAGGTTTTCATAGGCACAATATCTACACGTTTGTAAAATATGCCCCTCCTCTCGAAATCGATACAATACTATGGACGTTTAGTTCGCATCATCTCTACCCCTTCAGTAATTCTTAGTACGTTATCTAAAAAGAAATGTAAAAAAAAATATATTAATATTAACTTATTCAACCGGCTTTTTCAGGGCATCTCATGCAGAAAAGGAAGGTTCTTTGATTCTTTTAAGTGGAAGAGGTTTTTATTTAAAAGAATAACTTCGATGCTTTATCCTTCTTTATAACCTTTTGTTATTTGCTAAATTTTGATATCAAAGATCTTTAAGATATGGAATTCAGAACTTAATTATAATGAACGTTTCATTGATTTTGACTCGCTGATTTTGTTCACAGGGTCGCGGGTTTTTCCCAGCCGTGGGGTGTATAATGTGACGGTCAATACAGACGTTCTATAAAGCATCCACGTAAATACAAATAGCATGTACACATAACTACTTCGCCCCATGTTGATGGTGTGTGTGTGTGTGTGTTTCTTTTCATATAGCAAAGCCACCTCAGTTATCTACTGAGTCCACTAAGGGGAATCGAACCCCTGATTTTAGCGTTTTAAATCCGTAGACTTACCGCTGTACCATCGGGGAACCCCTGCTGATGGATTTTAACCGGATTCGTCGTAAAAGATTGTTGGGTCCATGATGAGATACATGCAAATTTGCAGTTTTTATGAGCGTTTATTTTTTTTTTTTTAATCTTTCACAATTACATATAAAGGAAACAATTTCTTCAATAACCATAAACCTACGTAACTTCCTTTCAGGAAATGGGTACTCCAGCTAGTCTGTAATAAAATATATATTTGTTTAAAACAAGAGCCACATTTGGCTATCTGCTGTATTCACCACAAAGAATCAACCCTCGAATTTTAGCATCGTAAGTCCGTAAACTTATCGCTATCCTATCGGAGACCTTGTAATGAAATGTACCACAAATTACTTACTTATATATATATGTATATTTATCGAAGAGATTACTTGAATATAATAAACATCTAGAGAAGTCGGAATCACCAGGGGCTAGAAATACAAAACGATTCATATGTTTATTTTTAAACACCATAAACATATAAACAGTGATTGGTTTCAAGCGTACACTGAAATATCTCAAAACATGTAACTCCGTCAAAATAAATAGAACAAGTAATGATTAATTTCTTCCGGATCTAAGACCCGGAATTTGTATATTTATTACGGTCTCTTCTGCCACTACTCCTATGGTTTGCTTTATTACGTTTTCTGTAACATTTTCGATAAATAAGTTATTTAACAGTTAAACACCCATTAGTTAAAGAACTGAAAACAAACAAAACAACTTTAAGAAATTATGATGTGTCTAGTATTGTTCTGAATTATACGTAAAGAATTAAAGTGAAATTCTCACGAGACCTCGTGTTTACTTTAAAAGTCTCTGTTGGGGTTCGATTTCCGTCGATGACACACCAGATGGGCTGATGTGGCTTTGCTAAAAGAAAACACACACACGCCTTAGAAATTCATGTTGTCATTAGATCTTATGTTGTTAAAATTCGTAATCTGTTTGAAGACGTGTTATATTTTGTATAACACTGACGTGCAATTACCACGCGGTACAAAATCTGACAACAATGAATTGCATACTTGGTAAATTCAAGTTCGATAGGTGGTACCAAACACTATGATGAATTTTCTTTCCAAAAACTTCAGATGTAATAGTTGAGAACAGAAGCACATTATGCTGATATAATAACTGAGTCGCTAAACAATGATTTATAAACATATTGAAGTGATTTGTGTGTGGGGTAAAATCCACATGTCGTACTTGAAGAAAACAGACTAATGTCTTGTCGAAATGTGTAGAACGTTATTTATCAAAATAAATTACTTCGGTTTGTCTGTGGGCTTACAATGCTAGAAACCGGGTTTCAATACCCGTGGTGAGCACATTTTGTGCTCAGTTACAAACATAATTCTTATAAATCACTGTTACTATCTTATTATTATTTCTATATAATATTTCTTCGAACACTCTCATTGATATATATTATCACTACCTCCATTTCAGAGGTTATTCGAAAGTTATCCACACACAATATAGGATCTTATTGAAGCAGCAGCGAGTTCTGTATGATATAACCTGTACATATACAGTTCAAATGGATGTAGTAACCCAGGAGACGTATGAGATTTCCCAGGGCACAATTCAGTGTCGAGGACAATGACACACGTCGCCCTTTATCACAGCAAGGAGGACATATTAAACATGTCATTCACACTTCATTGACCCCTCCCCCCCAACTAAAAAAAAGAAAGAGAGACAGAAGGAGTGAGAGAGATTAAAATTTGTCAAGTTTCGTAGTGTTCGCAAATCGACAGTTATTACGAATATAAAATGTAGGGTATCACTTAAAAATAACAAAAACAACCTTACTTTCAACTATTACGTTTTTTAAATATGGAGAATACTAGGGTTAATATAAAAACGCGGATATCAACTGTACAGAAAATATAAATCTATCATGTGTAAATCATGAGATTTGTCAAAGAAATTGGATTATTAGTTTTTGAACAATTGGATCCTGGTTGTAAAGAAACATCTTCTTAAAACTGTAAATAAATGTTCTAATTTCTGTAACATACAATTATATTTAAAATTTCACGGTAGATAATAAAGACTAATGTCTTTATTACTCATATAATTGTATATGAGTACAATAATTATTAAATTCCACTGCAATTTAGTCTATTTGACTAAAAAAAAACATTATTTCTCTGTTTTTATTGGTTTTAGTTTTACACTTTTATTTAAGATTTTTTGATTTAGGTATTTCACTACAATTATGTTTGTCACACAGCCAATACTAAAAATGTTCAAATGTTATAAATATAGAACTGAAGAAAGGTAGGGTGTAGAAGAGAGTACCCACCAAACGCAACGATTCTTAGGGTTAACCATTCTCATCTTTTTTCGCAAGTATTCGCTACGCCTCTTGGATACACTACACTGAGTGCCGATCAAATCTTACTATTTGATCAGATACGAATTTGTTTGTTTTTGAATTTCGCGTAAAGACCAGAGGGAAGACAGCTAATCATCGCCACCCACTGCCAACGTTTTACCAACGAATGGTGGAATTGACCATAACATTATAATGCACCACAATTCAAAGGGCATGTTCGGTGTGACCGGGATTCCAACCCGCTACCCTGAGATTAGGAGACGAGTGCCTTAACCACCCGGTCTGACATGAGTTGGCGGTGGGTGTTCTTGATTATTTTGCCCATCTTCTAGCCTATTACTTGGAAATTAAGGAACGAGTATATGCAGAATAGTCCTTTGTGTAGCTTCGTGCGAATTGTAAAACACAAAATACGTGATTTAGTTCATAACAAACAATGTTCCACTCGTATTTCAAAAACAACTTTAGGGGAATTGAAGGACTGAACTTCTATATAAATCGACGAAGAGTAGTTTACCAAAAAAATTAATACAAGAAATCTGTTTCAAATCCTATTAGTCACCAAAACAGAAAATAAACATAGAAAAACCAATACAGCCACATAAGTTCGCTTATTAAAAATTCTAGGTTTTTGGCTTTAATTATTTGGACTAATTCGTTTGCAGAAGCTACGATAAAAAAAACATTAGACCAAGAAGCAGTTAACGCTATTATATTGAGTCACGATAACCTTAGTTCGTTTTGACAAAGATTTTGAACAAACCGTTGGTAGGTTTAAGGAAACTTCTATGACTATTTCAATCCAGATTACTTTGTATATCACTTCAACTTGTTCTTAAATTATTGTATTACACACCAATTTATTATTCTTAATAACTGTATTAAACACAAAGTCATCGATGTTTCTATTACATTTCCAAGGTTCACTGTTGTTAATGATTTTAACTACTTTTGTAATTAATGAAAAAACATTGGAATTAGTTAATTACGTCACTGTTGTTAATGATTTTAACTGCTTTTGTAATTAATGAAAAACATTGGAATTAGTTAATTATACATTCAAGCCGTTCATTATTACTTACTATTATTTTGTACTAGACTAATAAAAAAAACAAAAGAAAAGAGCCGAGTCAATTGCACGTAGCAAGAGGACGAAGCCGATGTTATGTAGGTATCATTACTGGAAACCACAACTCAAAAGATAAATTATTTACTTTAACCCATATAAATCATTTTTAATGTATTGTATATTATAAAGTTTGGTTTTGAATTTTGCGCAAAGCTACACGAGGGTTATCTATGTTAGCCGTCCCTAATTTAGCAGTGTAAGACTAGAGGGAAGGCAGCTGCTAATCATCACCACTCACCGACAACTCTTTTACCAACGAATAGTGGGTTTGACTGTCACATTTTAACGCCCCACGGCTGCAAGGGCGAGTATCTGTGGTGTAACGGGGATTCGAACCCACGACCCTCAGATTACGAGTCGAATGCCTTAACTATCTGGCCACGCCACGCCTATTATAAAATTGTGTGAATGATAAACTACACTACTATTCAATAATCCAATTTCCTTTCGTTATTATTCAAGCCTAATCTCATTGGGTTAATTTATCCTCATGGTAAATGTGAAATCCGTAATTCTTATTTTCAGTAAATGGATTTTATTCCAATATAGAACTTTTACCAACTGTACAATATTCCAATACATTACTTAATCAGTAAACCAAAAACACCAATATCCATAAATAAAATAAAATGTTTATTTCACGTGTTCAAAATACAATCATTACACATTGTCTTGTTTACAAATTTCTCCGCTACACTTCGACAGATACCGTGGTTTAAGCTTAACATTTCCTTCCTTCGTAAATATGCAAAAGTGTAAATATAAATATACAAATTACAATGAATATTTACTAATCTAGAGCACAGTAGAGTGGAATATTTTATATTTAAGACTAATAAAGGAAGTTCAGAAAATCAATACAAGTCACAATGTATTTTCAATCTGCAGCCATTATAAATTGTTTGAGGTTTTTGGAAATGTGACTAATTTGGTAGATTTTAACATGACAACAGCAGCTTAAGGCACTTCAAAGGTGATTATCACAAAGCACGTGGCTTGACTTCCTAGATCTAATACGTATCTTAGTTACAGTATCAACGAAAAATAATTTTTGTAGTTAAAATAACTAAATAAAATTACACCAGAACTTGTGAAATGAGAAAATTATGACAAAGTTAATAATAACTTGTTACTTTTACAACAGATCTGTTGAATTAATCTTCTATGTACCTATAAATATACAACATAAACAGATAACTTGGAAATGTTACAATTGTCTTGTAAGACACTAAAGAGAGCTACTTTATTAATAAAACTTTACTATACATAACACTAAACAGGCATCTTTCTGCAAAACTTAAGAAATCGTCCATTATGTACAACTAAACAAATACAACTTGAAATAAATCAAGTTATGTCAGGTCAAGAAAAATCATAAACTAAACAAACATTATGACATTCACCAACTTAGGTTGTAAAAAAACTCACAACTGTCATATGTTTTATGTCCAAGTCCAGCACTGTATTTAGTGGTGTGGGAACATAACTGATAAAATTTTTTTATCAGTATCAGTATGAAGAGTCAGACAACACACACACACACAGTGACATTTACTAAAATCACTAACTTGTCAGCTTCAATTTTTTAAAGTGGTTGTTGTGTACAAACCTATTACAGACACTGCATTTTGTCATTAAGTTAAAAAAGAAAAAACTAGTTACAGAAACTAATTCATGCTATAATGAATCTGCTACTAAGGCAGTTCTACAGATTAATGGTATTAATATATCCGAAGATCACTCTGAAATACAAAGACAACAAATACAACACACTCATCTGTAAATCTGGAGATAAGTAGCTTGAACTGAATACTCTCACTCCACTACATTTAAAAACACCTAAAGAACAATCTGAGTTTAAAAACAGAACATCTATTCAGTTAAAGGTTACATTTATTCTACATTTAAGTTTTTGAATGAAGTGAATAAAGACAAACAAAACCGAAACTTAAGGGACTTCTATGGTGGTGTTCTCATGGTTATTATTTATGAGGATGTATATATTAATACAAAAAAAGTATGAAACTTATTCATTTTTTAAATGGTGTAAACAAAAATGTGTTTCATATTATCAGTGCTGCCTAATGGGTGGCCAACAACAGAAATTTGTTTAAAAAAAATTAAATAAAAGTCTTTAATTACTTGAGATAATTTGTTTCTTGAGCAATGAAACTACTACAATAGCAACATCTAACCAATGCTTACATACACTCTACATACACTGACTCTCAGAGAAAAACAAAAGAATTTATACAAGAAGTTTTGGTTTGAGTTTCTGTTGACCAAAAATTCCACCATGGTCACTTTATTTGAAGACAACAAAATCTCTATTTACACTCAACTATTTCATACGATTTTACTACACCTAAATACAGATCATGTGATGTGCCTAATCATGTGTAAAACACATGCCAATAACTAATAGATCAATAAAAATCATGCCCAGAAAGAGAAATAATGCACAGTTCTTGAATAATACCATCAGTTCAGAGAACAATTTTCAATTAAACCTTCCATCTACATATACATACATATAATGATACAGATCTACACTGTAAATCATAACATCTCAATTTTCAAGACACGTCTCTCATTTCGTACAGTTTTCTTAACCTATAAACAGTTGATGAGAAATGTTAGAAAACATAGCAGAATAAAAAGCTTCTTTGTCCAACAGAAAAGCAATGACTGAATGCAGTCCACATGGAGATAATACAGTCCGTACATAGATATTTCCATATATCTAAAGTATTCTTGCTGTAGTTTTACACAAACACAACCAGTGAAAGAACATTTACACATAGTGTCAAGTTGTACCATCAAAAGGATATTAAAGTCATACAATGGTACGTATTTTAATGACCATACATACTAATAATTAATAAAAGACTTTGGGAACTTGGAATATTTGTTGAAATTGTATATATTCATTATGTTTATAATAGTATTTTACTGAAAATGTTCTTTTATATAAAACTAAATCTTGCAGTTACACCAAGTGTTTAAAAGTTTTCTCACCTGTTCATTTCATTCGATTTCATACTGTTGCTTCTTCAAAAAAAATATGATTTTAACTAAAAGATATTCCAGATAATACTCACACTAGGAATGACTACAACAACCGTTTTCTACTTTTATAAACATACAAATAACTGACATTAATGTCTCAAAACATATTCTAACTGATTTATTAGTGTATTGGTGGAGTTCTGGGAGTTTATCCACCCCATATATACATCACAACTAAAAGACGTAACAGCTTTGGAAGACAATTGGAAGTTTATTCACCACACATGAATGCCAAAAGGTAAAACCAATTATTAATAGGACAGAATTATTCTTTGACTTTAATTAATACAAAATGTTATTGTGAAATACAATTTTGTAGTTACTATAAAAGTAACATATGTAATTAGGCAATTCATAATGAACCTATTGAGGTGTTAATAGATTCACACTACTGTATCAACAAAGTACAGCATCCTAACAGATTCTTTAGACATTACAATTACTTGTATTAAAGATATTTAAAAACTCCAAGCATTCTCTGAAATGTTCTCTTGGCAAAAACCAGTTGGTGACACAAAGTGTCGTGTAAAATAAACATCAAGTAGATAACATGCTCACACTGGCTTGACCATCGTAATAACTTTCCATGGGTCTTGTTTCTTTTGAGATTTACGTTGCTAATGTAAGCATAGGAAAAAATATTTCACATGATGTCTGTCATTTTCTTAAGTCACCTGCAAAATATTATCAAAACATCCATCAACAAACAGCCAAAATAACTGAAGTGTAATTTTAACCAGATCATAAACTCAAGTAAAATTATGAAAAGTAAATGTTTTTAATAGTTAGCTTTTTATTTATATTGAAATTTGCTACGACATTTTATAAAAATCAAGAAAACACCTTTTATTAAAATATGTTAAAAGATAACACCCTTCCATCCTAAAATACTAGAGGCTTATGGTTAAATTTTAAAAGCTAAAATTTTACAATGTCTGTACAAAATATACGTGCATTACATCAAATATGAAACTGTATCATTACTCACTAGTGCTGACCAAGAGAGAATAAAAATAATACATACAATGTAATAAAGTGTTAACACAACACATGTTAATGTATATTCACAATAAACTACATGTATAAATATTGTCTTCAGGTTTTACAATATGTGCAAATGTATTCAGAAAGAACCATGAGAGTTTGATTGAAATACAAACATTCAATTTAGCTACTTACAATTTGTTTTATAATTATAGTTATGTGGTAACAGTGACAACTTTAGCATCAACTGTGGCACATATATAAATAGTATTTTAAAATATGTTTTGGCCAAATGTTTAACAGTATATTTACACAGATGAATGTTTACCCTCAATCAAAAGCCTTGTGGATGTGGAGCTGAGCTGAGTGGTTCCTTTTGGTATTTCACAAACAACTCACCAGGTGATTTCAATCAATTAAGAATCTTACTTGCATTACTTAGCTCTCATTTGCTCTGTGATCAAGTTAGTTACATTTCTCTGCCCAACCAGACCTCATATACCAATTACGTTTTCAATTTTCAGTTCAGATCTAAGCACAGACAGCAACGTATCTCAATACGGAATTTAAGTTGCCTTGAAAAATATGGCAACATTTCCTATATACAGCACATGATTTCTAAAGTATGACTGTTGCTATTTTCTTACTTCTGAAAGAGAGCTAAAGAAATTAGTTCAAATATTGAACAATTAAAATTATAATATCCACAAGTCCAGCCTGTTAGGCTTAAGGCACAGATTACATCACAATCCTTGTAACAATTTTTTTATGAAATATTCAAACAGTAATAATGTTATTAACTGTAATACTGACAGTATCTTTATTCACATTTCTGTGCAACTTGTGTGTTATTAGGGACTTTGTACGTAGTAGTCATGCAATTAAAAGCAGTTACTAGAAAAATGAGTTCAGAAAGCCAATCAAACCCGTTCGTATCCCCATTAGATCGTCTAGGTTTAAATGCAGAGTAAAGACTGTCTCACATCAAGAACATTTCTTTAGCATAAAAAAAATTCTGTGTATCAACTTAAGCCAGTCTAAAAGACAAAAAGACAACATACGTTTTCAAGAGCTGCTTGAAAGGCTAGGGAGTAAACATGTTACAAAAAATACTAATAGTTTTCAATTAGATTATGTTTAACAATTTAATTTTAAATAAAATGTAAAATATATTGTTAGGCATTTCAGTTTTCTTTTAAATAAGAAAAAAACATCATTTCACCTGCAATTGTTCACTTTCTTTTTGATGCCAAGGAGAATGCACCGTTTGACGCATTTCCTTGATAACGTCTAGAACTGTGGAATATAAAATAGAGTTGGATGAGCAATTGCTATAACAAAATTAAATGTACAATGTTGGTAAAACCAAAAATTCTGTACAGTGACGTGACACAAACTTGTTTCTAAACAATAACTTGTAGAAAACAGAGCTATAGAGTATTAAAAGTTTGGAATCAAACTGAGAAGTGCTAACACAAATAATTATATCCTTGTATTTTAAGTCAAACAAGAATCATTTTAGATGCAGTGCATTGGAATTAAGTTATGCTATTGCTTTCAAGGTACTTCAGTTGAAATGTTTCTGTATAAAACATGTACAATGTATGGTTAGCTAAGACCTTTAAAACTATAATTTAAACATTCTGATACAAAGCAACTTCTTAAATATTGCTTGTTAGACCTAATGAAAGAAAAGCTGATCTGAAAATTACCCTAAACACAAAAGAAACACAATATTTTTGTAAGTTACTTTATAAATGACAAATACATCAGAAATAACTTTCATACTATTATTAACACCACTCACACCAAAATTTTCATAAAGAACTAAACAAAAATGTAACATCAGATGACCATTTACAAAGAAAAAACAAAAGATACAAAATACATATAGTAATATTAATATATTCATTACCTCATAAATGTATTAATCAAACCCAGTACAAGCAGACCAGTAATAAATGAATCTTATTTTTTAAAATTAATTTGCTGCATTGAATTAATGGTATATAGTATGTTATACAAGGCATGTATGAAAGTCACTACTTCATGTCTTAAAAACATATTTTTAAAATGAAAAAAAAAAACAATTACATTATGATACAATCATAAATGACTAATACCTAAGCCATTGAAGAGGAAGTAATTAGCTACTTCTACATGCACAATAAGATGACATAATAAATCATGTTAGAACATTAAGTCTTTATAGATATAATAGCTTCTCTTAAATGTAGTGAATTATTTACAATGCAAATATACTAGAAAAATAATATCCATAATTTATGTTAAACATGGACTTTTGTAGAAAAAATGAGATAAGAAATGAATAAAACTTGAAGGGTACCATGTTCAAACTGACAAAGCAATATGCCTTTAACTGTAATGGATGTAGAGGAGTTCATCAGGAAGGGGCTGTTGCTACCCCTGAGGGTAATAACACATAATAAAATAATGTTGGTAAGTCTCATCTGATCTATTATAAATTGTATTATAAGCATTTCAAATCCACTGTTGTACACAACTGCAAATTAGACTTTTTGCTATACATCGAGGACAGTCACGTCAGATATACGACTTTCATTCCAAAGTGAAAAAATAAAGAACGATTACTATATGTTCTGAAGGAACAACCTATGAATACTACTGTTGTTCAACTGTAAAGAGAACACTCCCATTTAATGAAAAAGTTAGGGGATACACACCCCTTAATCTAAGTTAAAATTAAGATCATGACAAAGAGATAATAAAAAACAAAATGTTAGTTATAAAAAGCCATCAAATAAATTAATCAAATTTAGTGTGATAATTATTTGTAGCTTGACTGAAGTTATGACTTTCAGGAAACATTTACAGTATGCCAAATTCTCAATTTTAGGCCTATCTGTAGTAGACTGAATAATTTTATAACTTATTTCTAGGGCTATGAATTGATAAATTAAGTGCATTTAATAAGAATTGAGTTGTTATTCCATCCTAAAGATCTGCTTAAGAATCAAAAGGAAAATTTAAAACAAACCCATTCAAAGTTGTGTATAATTTACTTTGAACTGATCAATGAAACATTACCCTGTTTTTATAGTATTCTAGCTTTTGTGAAATTTATGGCTATTTGCCAGCAAAGTATGACAAGAAACAATGAGTAGACTACACGATTGTTTCTAACAGATGATTAATGACTTTTTTTTTTTTAGAAAAATTATACATACCCTTATTAAGTTCACTTTCAGGGAGAATGACCAAACCTTCACAGTGAGCATGTTTTACAGACAAATCTTTTGACAAGAGTTGGGGTAGCTTTGTGGCAGAATTAGGTTCCAACTGTTCAGGAACATTTGATGTCTGCCAGTCTGATCCGTTTGTTATACTTTCACTGACCTTCACTCGTTCAGTACAACATCTAGGAACCGATGATTCTTCGTTTTCTGTTGCAGGTTCATCTAGCTGTGTTTTAAGGTGATTTTATGAAATGTTTGAGTCATGCTCTGGTGAAGAATAGTGAAAATCCACAAAGCATATTCCATCATCACAGGTTTTTTCTGGATTCTTTTGACCAACTCTGCTGGAAGTTCCATAAATCGATTCTTCTTTATGATAGCCATGGTAATTTTGCAACTTACGAGAGCCACGAGACGGAAGTGTGTGGTAATGTTGAGGACTGTGTTCTGGAGTCTGAAACGTAATTCATGTAGCAATAAATATTAAATGAGAATAATGGATTAAGTCTACTATATTATAGTTTCACTCTAAGTGTATAAACTGTGAAATCTGGTTACAATTTTTTTGAGGTACATATGAAATAAAAATCTAGATAGTATACATAAATTATTGAAAGAGCCCACACACATGTACAATTTGCTATAGAAATTGATGGACCCATAAGGTTATGTCTTCTACTTAAGGGAATTCCAGTTTACACCCAAGTAGGAAAAATTCTCAAAAAAGGTATTTTTTCCTCACTGGTCAGAAGATTCCAACATACTATAAAGCATGGCTTTGTGCTATTTTTAAACTCAATGAATAAATTAGGTCACATTATACTACAGACTTCCTGATATGTAACAACATTCACTATACTTGTTGACGGACTTTAATCTGTAGAGAAAGTCTCCATACATGGCAGTACCCTGTTATTTTTAAAACAATTTAGCCAGTGGTATCAAAAAATTTAAGCTAAAATCAATTGATTTATATTATGTTATTGCTGTTATAAGACAATGTTGAACTTCTTGACACTTGTGAAGGTATATCTGAAGACAAGTCAGAACTGATCCAATCTTGGCAGTTGTTATGGTTTTAAAGTTTTCAAATTCTGAAGGAGTCTGAAAGATAATCAGGTCCACTCAGAAGTAGCAGTTTCTCTTTGACCCACAAGAAGAATTTGGAAGGCAGCCACTTCTTAAATTAATGGAATTTTGGCATGATTAGTTTAAATAAGAACCTTGTACAATGTTAAAGTTAAAAGAACTTTACATTTAAAGACAAATTCTTCAGAATTTCTGAACCTAAAATAGATGCAAGTCAACCGGCCACTGTGAGAAAATGTACAGTTATGTGGTATCAAGTGATTCCCAAAATTCATTGTTACAATAAAATCTGTAATAATGATTTGGAAACATAAGGATTTGACAATTCTAACAAAAACTTGTAATCACAATTTCTATAGACTAAAGAAACTGAACTATTCATTGTGTGAAAATGTAGCAAATGTACAACAGATATATTTTGTTATATATATATATATATAAATAGAGAAGGGTGTACAAATCTAAATCAATGGGAGGGACCAGATTACAATTAACTATCCATTTTCAGGCCAGATCAACAGTGTTGAATCTTACATTTTATGATCCACTTTGAATATTGGTAAAGATATTCATTGAATATAAAAAGTGCTAAGTAAATAAAAGAAATGCAAATAGGATAGAATTAATACTTTGTTTATTTTAAGAAAGTATTTTTTTTAATTAAGGAGGAATCCTTCCAACACTCCAAGACTGGATCAAACCTGTACGCAGGCTATCACATAGACAACCCTGTTCTGGGAGACCAGTTGTACAAACAATACTTGATTGTTTTAGCACACCCAAAAAAGAACAAAGTTTACACAAACTGCTAATTTCATCTGTCTTCATAATGGACATGTTTTCCATCTGTATGTCCACATATTTTAATATATCTTAGTTGCTGGTATATCACCAGAGATGCATTTGCTCAATTATGGCGTAAAGGAGATTTTACATAACATTTCCTCACTATTATTATCACTACAAATCCATATCTTTCCAGCTCCATGTGTTTTAATTCCTGTTTACACTTATAGTACTTGGGGTACAGTTGCACACCACTTCTTCAACATCTATAATGTAACCTCTTCTGTGGAATGTGTAGAATTACATCAAAACCGTTTGAAAGACTGTAGAAAACCAGTAGTCTTTGTTGTTTTCATTTACTGAGAAGTCAAACAGATAATGTTTTTCAGTGATGTCGAGAAAACCCACTTGTAGCGAAAAATACATGTAAAGATGGCTTGTTTGGGTTGAGAAAAATTTTTTACGTAGAGGAGCAAACAACGTTTCAACCATCTTTGGTCATCATCAGGTTCACAAAGAAAGAAAGAGGTAACTGATTGGAAGTTGACCACATGTATGAAAGGGGTTATGTAACTGAGTGTCAGAATGCAGAGGGCGTGCTTAGATGTTTGAATATATAATTTTATATTATTTATTTTATTATTATTATTTATTATATTTTTAATATAGGTATAAAGGTGTTCCTTTGTATTGGTTTAGTTTGGGCTTGAGTTGTTGTATAAGTAAAGCTTCTTTAATTTTGCATTTGTTTCTTTATTTAGTATTTGAGTGTTTTCTATGGTTATGTTGTGTTTATTTGATTTGCAGTGTTCGAAAACGTGTGAAGGTGACTTTTTATGTCCTTTGAATCTGGTTTCCATTTTTCTACTTGTTCCCCAATATAGAAGTTGTGGTAGTTGTCACATTGTATTTTATAAATAATGTTGGTGTGGTGTTTGTCAATGTAGTTTTTACATAGAAAAGACCTTAGTTTTGTACCTGGTTTTTTAACAAATTTATTATCAACTTGAATGTCATATTTTGTTATTAGGTTTTGCCAAATGTTGGTTATTTTTCTGCTGATGTCGGGAATATATGGTATGCAGCAGTATATGGTTTCATGATTTTTTTAAATCGTGGGATATATTTACTTTTGTTTTGGTGTGTGCATATAATGTTTCCTACAGTTTGTGGAGGAAACTTATTGATGTTGATGAAGTATTGTTTAATTTTGTCTTATTCTTTGTTAATTTTATCTGAAAAGCATAGTTTTATGACTGTGTTCATTTTGTTTCTTGGTATGTTGAGTTTTTGTTTTGTTTCATGTGTTGAGTTCCAAGGAATGTATAGTCCAGTATGGGTGATTTTTTGGTGGATTTCTGTTTTAAATTGTGTGTTGGTTCTTGTAATTTTGAGGTTAAGAAACGATATTTGATTGCTTTCTTCTTGTTCACATGTGGAGTTGATGTTGGGATGTATAGAGTTAATGTGATTGAAAAAATTAAGTGTGTGTTCTGTAGATATGAATCCAGCAACCGTGTCATCTACATATCTGTACCAGTATAGTGGTGAAAACAATGCTGTGTGAATTGCTTGCATTTCAACTTGTGTCATAAAAATATTGGCTAGAACTGGTGATACTGGGTTGCCCATGCTTAGGCCATTTGTTTGTATACAGTTGTGGTTGTTGAAAATGAAGTTTGTCTTCATCGTGGTGAATTCTATGAGGGTTGCTATTTGGTTGCTGGGAATGTCTATAGATGGGTTAGGGTCTTGGATATAGAGTTCCAAGGCTATCTTGCAGGTTTCAGTGATTGGAACTTCTGTAAAGAGGGATATAATATTGAAACTGGCCATTAAGGATTATACTGGTATATATATGTAGTTGACACGGTTGCAGGATTCACATCTACAGAACACACACTTAATTTTTTCAATCACATTAATGCCATACATCCCATTATCAACTTCACATGTGAATAGGAAGAAAGTAATCAAATATCGTTTCTTAACCTCAAAATTACAAGAACCGATACACAATTTAAAACAGAAATCCACCAAAAAATCACCCATACTGGACTATATATTCCTTGGGACTCAGCACATGAAACAAAACAAAAACTCAACATATTAAGAAACCAAATAAACACAGCCATAAAACCATGCTCACCAGATAAAATTAACGTCAAATTAGACAAAATAAAACAATACTACATAACATCAATAAGTTTCCTCCACAAACTGTAGAAAACATTATACACACACACACCTAGACAGAAAGCAAAATCAACTAACAAAAGTAAACATATCTCACGAATCAAAAAATCATGAAACCATATACTGCTGCATACCATGTATTCCTGACATCAGCAGAAAAATAACCAACATTGGGCAAAACTAGTAACAAAATATGACATTCCAGTTAATACCAAATTTATTCAAAAACCAGGCACAAAACTGAGGTCTATATTATGTAAAAACTACACTGACAAACACCACACCAACATTATTTATAAAATACAATGTGATAACTGCCACGACTTCTATATTGGAGAAACAAGTAGAAAAGTGGAAACCAGAATCAAAGAACACAAAAAGTCACCTTCACACGTTTTTGAACACTACAAGTCAAACACAACCATATAAAACACTCAAATACTAAATAAAGAAACAAATGCAAAATTAAAGAAGCCTTACTTATACAACAACTCAAGCCCAAAATAAACCAATACAAAGGAACACCTTTATACCTATATTAAAAATAATATAATAAATAATGATAATAAAATAAATAATATAAAATTATATATTCAAACATCTAAGCATGCCCTCTACATTCCAACACCGTTACACAACCCCTTTCAAACATGTGGTCAGCTTCCAGTCAGTTACCTCTTCCATTCTTTGTAAACTTGAAGATGACCAAAGATCAAAACGTTGTTCGCTCCTCTACGTAAAAAAGTTTCTCAACCCAAACAAACCGTTTTTAGATAATTTTTTATTTACGCTTTAGAATTTTCTTACATTTATTCCTTTACTCTATACTTGTTTTCCCATGAAAAAAATGTAAAGGAAACTATATTCACTTGCATGGAGTTTATTCTACCTGTCATCCAAAATGTATTAAAACAGTAAATATAAGAAGAATCCAAAAATGTATCTCAAACAAATATTGAATGCTGGGTGTCTAATATGTGTATAGCAGGCACATACACTGCTGACCAAAATCTTAAGGCCAATGAAATTGAAGACAAAATATACATTTTGCATTGTTAGACTCAACCAAGGGCCTTCAGTCAATAAGGATGCTCTCTCCAACATGCCAAATGTAACCAGCTGCTGTTTGACGTCCCTGTATAACCTGAAGCTCCATTGTTCCATGGAAGAAGAAAGCACCCCAGATCATGATGGAACCTCCTCCACTGTGTCGTGTAGAAAATGTCTCCAGTGGGATATCTTTATCGTGTCAGTAATGTTGAAGCCATCTGGACCATCCAGGTTAAATTTTTTCTCATCAGAAAACAAAATCTTTGTCCACTTTTCTGCATCCCATGTTTGGCGCTTCTCAGCAAAGTTTAATCGAGCTGTTTCATGGTGTGGAAGGATGCGTGGCCTCTGAAGACATTTACGGTTTTTAAAGCCTTTCTTTCGTAAATGCCATCTTATTTTTCTTGAGCTGCATTCTGCATCCGTAAGTGCCTAAATCTGGTTCGATGATCGGCTGGTGTCTTGCCAGACAACCCGTTGAATCCTCCTGCTCAATGCCGGCAAAACTTTCTTGGGCCAACCACTTGAAATTCTCGTTCTGTATCCCTCAGGGTCTTTTAAGAAATTTGCAACAGCAGTTTTACTATGCCCAATCTCACCAGCGATGGCATGTTGAGAGAGACATGCTTTTGCAATTCGACAATTCTGCCACGTTCAAACTCTGTCAACGTTTTAGCCTTTGCCATGTTTTTACCCAATGTACCACAGAAGATGTCAGTGGGAGATGTGGACAACGCTAATGCTTGAACACAAATTACTACATTTTGTTACGTGTTTACTGCTTAAAGCTTCATTTCAGTATGGTCTTAAACTTTTGACCAGCTAGTATTTAGGCTAACTTCATAGTGTTCACATTTTCCGTATTAAGTGCTAAAAAGTTTTTAATTTTTATTTTCCCTTTTCTTATTTTCATCTTTTGAAGTTGTACTCAAATAAGTGGTTGAGTCTAACAATGCAAAATGCAAATTTTTCTTTATGTTCATTGACCTTAAGATTTTGGCCAGCAGTGTATATAAAATGAATAAATCACGTATCTGAGAGCAGTAGGCCTAAAAACAGTGTATACAATTTTGAGTACGCTAAAAGGTTAGTAACTCTGGTTTCACAAAACAAAAGGATTACACAATTAAAATCATAAGCATCCAGTTTCAACATCTTAAATTATGTAGCAAAAGCCACAATGTTATAATAAAACTACCAAAGGGACTAAACAGCACATCACAACTCTTTCTTTAAATCGTTAGTCATTTAATTTGTATGTGAAAGTAATTTCAAGATAATATATTTCACTTTACCTGTATACTCTGAGAGCTCTGCTTCTCGGGTTCTGCTGTTGTTAAACTGCCAGAAGAAAATAAACCAGCTGGGTTGCTATGGCTTCTCTGTTGACCCTGAACCTTCTTTTTTAAATCCCGTACTTGTTTCTTTAAACTGTTGCGTATAAAAAAAATACATCAATAAATGTTGTTTTATACATTAATTTTTATAATCAATATAAAAATCTAATGAATAAATGCATTTTTCACCACTCACCAGAAAATAATCTTTGATAAATGCAGCAGATGTATTTATAAATATATTAAGTGTAGTCTTCTGGAAACATCTCTGAGGTGTAACATAGAAATCTGTATACAGCAATCTTTTGTATGGACTAACCTGTTTAAATAATTCTAACTAGGACCTAAGAATGAAAAGATCGCTCAAACACTTCAAGTATCATACATGAAACATTAGTGTCTGAATTAGAGCAAGATATTTTGAGGAATACACAAGTTACAAGGTTTGTACACAGTCATTATAATAAAAATTCAAGGACTTTAAGGTTTTAATTGCTGTTGTTTTAATGACTCCCAGTAACAGTTATTTATAAATATTGACAACTTCTTGGTCTTGCTGTTTGTTTCAAAGAAATTAAATCTGCAATATTTTCTTGAGTCTTCACATTCCACATTGTTTTTCATTCTGCACATGTGATCTCATCACATTTCTTTTTGTTCCAAGCAGCAGTGTATGCCTGTATTGTAGCATCTTTTGTGTTCTTTGATCCAGTTTTCGAAATTATCTTGGCCTGACCTTTTCCTGTTAGAAATAATTTTTTAAAGGCTTCAAACTCAGATCTCATATTATATTAACAGTACTATATCATTTACCTCATTATACTAATGTTTTTATGCTTTTGCTCTTGCATTTAAGCCCCTCCTCAGCTTGTGTTATTCAGATATGTTGATGTCATGAAGTATTGTATGAAGATGTTTTTCTGTTAAAAACTAATTAGAATCCTCAAAATTGTGAATTTGTTGTTGTGGTAAATAACAGAAATTCAGGTAATTTTTTTTAGTTTTTAGGACATACATTACCTTGTCTCCAAATTTAATATTGTATAGAATCAAAACATTAAAACAAAATTATAGTTAAAGTGGGCAAATAGGCAAAAATGACTTTTATGATATTATTATTTGCATGTGCAATTTTCTTTTTTTTGTTACCAAAGGCAATCTCCCCAAAGTGTAAACATCTGTTTTATTTTTGTTGATCCCTTTAGATGTCAAAAACTCAATTTTTTTCTATGTATTTCAATAAGATACTTTTTGAAAGACCACAGATACCGATTATCAGTAACTGATGACAGTACGTAGGTAGCATTTGGACGAAATACACTCAAACTGCTAACTAGATCAGCAGTATTTTTTTTTTTACAGTGGTCACACCCTGAAGATGATCCATGTAAATAATGTGTGAAACAAATATGGAAACAGTTTTAGTTGATTTATGCAACACCCACAAGTAACTGGAAATACAGTGTTATAGTTATATTTTTCTCAAAGTTAGCTCTTACCATGTACAAGGTTTTTACAAAAGATAAGAAGGTACTTCATACAGGTGCTTCCATATATATTAACAATACTTGAATCCTTAATGTGGAACAACTTTCAGGTTTATAAAACTTATAATTCTTCCTACAGAGGGCATAATTCAAGTAATAAGTCAGATGATACAAAGGCCTGTTTTTAAGTGTATTGGTGAAATTGAAATGAAATATTGAAAGGTGAATTTATAGTAAACCTAGTTAGTAAATGCAGGAAATCACTTTAAAAAAAAAAGTCATTTATCTTACTTTTCTCTTTCTTGTAAAAGAGCTGCAACACTCACACACAAGGGAACAATTCCTTTCCTGGAGTTTTTAATGACAAAAGCTACTGCACGTGAAGCAAATTTTCTTTCTTCTCCACATTCTGGTTCACTACTTCCATCTATTCAAATAATAATGATAATATATTTATATCATGGTCATAAAGTTGACAATTATAGGTATACTATTAGAAACACTGTCATGCACTTCAATGATGGTCATAGAGTTGACAATTATAGGTATACTATTAGAAAAACTGTCGTGCACTTCAGTGTTGGTCACAGAGTGGACAATTATAGATATACTATTAGAAAAACTGTCATGCACTTCAATGATGGTCATAGAGTCGATAATTATAGGTATACTATTAGAAAAACTGTTATGCACTTCATGTGCAATTAAATTTATAAAAATGATCACCTACAAGCATCTGTTACATAGATTGGTGTAGGGTAAAATAATACATTGATCAAAATTACAATTAAAGTGATTAATATAATAGAAAATGATCAAATAATTTAAAATATGTGTTTCTGATTATTACTAATTTTAATTATTCTAACTGTCCCAAGTTTTGTGGAAATAATCAGTTAATTAATGAGATAATTAATGAATTAGCAAAGTCCACTGAAGTTTCAGTTGTAATTAGTATATTTGAAAAAACAAACAGATCTGAAATATATAAAATCTTTTTTACTCCTTTTAATAACTTTGGCAAAATTTATTTACTACCACTTTTCTCGTGTCTATCAGTTGATTGTAACATTAACATGATATTGTTGTGTAGGAAAAAAGACATTCTATCAGTTATATTAATGAGCTACCTTTTCATAATGAGTCATTACCATCTATAATTTAATGTTCTCACACATTATACATGGTATTTCAAATTATTTGAAAACCATTCACACATACATACATAATGCTAGTTACATCCTTTAACCTTTTAATTGTAATTAACTAAGTTCTAGAATCATGAACAATTATAAAATATTTCAGTGTGATAAAATTTATTTACAAAATCAAAGTATGGTAATAAATGTTTTTCTTTTTCTCTTACATATTGATCTAAAGCTTCAAAATAAATTTGATTTAATAACAAACTCCAAAACATAACACTACATGACAAAGCCTAAAGGTAAGAAAATATAAAGCAATTTATAATACATTTTCATCTGCATGAAATCATTGAAAAATAGAGTCTGAGCCAAAAATGTAAAATATATGTTTAGTACCTAGAGCAAGTACCACATTCCTGCCAGTTTTCAAACAATACATTAACAAATTTTAAGAACAATGCAGGCCAGGATTTTCTTACAGAATTTATTTTCTTTGGGAGAAAGGATTTTATTTGGTGGCTAATGTGACATGGAGTATGCAAGCAGAAAAGAAACAGTATGCCAATAAACATGGTTTTGTAACCAGTATTTTACAAGTAGTGTCTACATTTATACAGTTTTCAGGGCAGATAGCTTTCTCATACCAAAATTTACCATACAGAAACACAACCTAGGTTAGTAAACTGTAATTATGATAAATTTTGGTTACATCATTTTACAAATCAGATTTTTGAGTAAGGATTAACAACATATTTATTAATTTTTACTTTTAACACTAATTAGCTAATTATTATTATTTTATTCCAACTAATGTTATCATTCAGAAGAACCAGCAAAATAACAGGTTTGTTATGG
Source organism: Tachypleus tridentatus (assembly GCF_004210375.1). Classification (NCBI taxonomy): domain Eukaryota; kingdom Metazoa; phylum Arthropoda; class Merostomata; order Xiphosura; family Limulidae; genus Tachypleus; species Tachypleus tridentatus. The sequence continues at coordinate 127,504,176 of NC_134831.1, read as the reverse complement.
TTGACAGTCTACTTATTAAGACTCCGAAGTCTAAACTTCATAATATTGGTGTTTTATTTTATCTCTAGGAACCTCAAAATACAAATTTTGAATGGAAACACCAATGTTTAAATCACTGTACTTCATACAATGTTATTATACATAAATCTGAACTTACTAAGACAGGGCAAATTCAAGTCTCTAAATAATGTTTACAACCATAATGCCCTTTAAGTTGTACTAACCCTACAAGTAAAATAAAATGTTTAGATCATAAATGTTAGACTCCTGGGTCCAATATAAGACTAACACTAAACTATAACATAAAAATTTAGGGTAACAATGAACATTCCAAGTCCATCTAAGCTGCCTATCAACTTAACTAAACAAAGAAATCAAAGCCAACCCATATGCAAGTATATATCGTTTGCATATTAATACAGATTTCTCTTAAATTTAATACGATCACCATACCTGAATGATAAGTTTTAACAAGTGTAAGATATGAACTTAGAGTGAAACCAACCTGGGCATCAGTATGGATAATTACTACTTATAAAGTTTAGTATGTTTCTGTTAATATTTGTGGCTGTAGTCCCAGTAACATCTCATTGGGTTCAACCAGTTTAAGAGAGTTATTCTTAAATACAAATCAGTCTTTATAATAAAATAAACCAAAATAAAAAGTAATAACATTAGATACACTAAATAATTTAATCAATACTATGAACAAAAAGGAACAATAAATTAATATACCTTAGGCAGGGAAAACAGAAACACCAACTGCCTGCTTGAAGTATTGTTGAAGAATTAATAGTTTTGAAAATTTGAACTTAACTGTTATTTTGATCAAAGAAAACTGGTCAATCCACCTACAGAGTATAGCAGAGGAAAATGTCCTTGTTCATTACATTATAGTTTCAGGCATTTATAATTTATAGCAGTGATTTTCCCATTGTAGAACTAAAGTAAATAAATTAAGGTAACACCTAGTGTCCATGAACATGTAATAATGTTAAATGTGATTCAAAGAAAATAACATGTTTAACATAATATAACAAACTTTACTACTCCAATATGCCCTTCTACCAATCATATAGAGCTGGTTATGGGAAGTAATGAAATATCTTCCCTAAAAGCTAAAAAGAAAAACACAATAAGCCTCTAGAAAGATAAATAAATGAAAAAGAAAGTAATCATGTCAACTAATGTTGTCTTTTTGTTACAGGTTCTATTAAAATTCATTATATAAATAATAACACTAACACCTACATATCTGCAAACATGAAATGCAAAGGTTTACTACAGTTTTTCTAGGTAAGATTTGTAATGTATGAAAGTTCTTCTTATAAATACAAATATGCAACTCAGGGATATAATTCACCTGCCATTACAATTTTGTTTTTTATTAGAAGACATTGACTAAAATACACGAATGTATTATTTGCAAGAATTTATTTCATCTGAAGTATTAGTAATCTGTGTGAATTACACTGCCAAAGAATGTTCATTTATTGATAAATGGTAATAATTTACCTGTCTTAAGTTACTTTGAAATTGTTGACATAATACTATTGTCAATTCGACCAATATGGAGACTAGTGTGAAGGCTACCAAAATCAAATATTCTTATTGTTATAGCTTCAGACCCTTTAATTCACCTTTTCACATTCAGTGGAATTATCAGTAATTATAAACATATTAATACCAGCTCTTTCTCTTACAACACTGCAGTATTTCTTTATGTTTGTTTAATATATTATAGTTAAAAGATCCTTGGTCATAGCATTTTTAGTGATGGCAATAAACCTGTATTTGTATGATGTCTGATGTATACGGGACTCCAAAATGCTTTAAATATAAAATAATTTGATTTATCCAAGTGTAAGTTAAAGTCTGATAAAATGTCAATTTAAGTTTCATAAAGACTTTAATATACATTTGGTTTGTTTTTGTATTTTGCACAAAGCTACACAAGGGCTATCTGCACTAGCCATCCCTAACTTAGCAGTGTAAGACTAGATGGAAGGCAGCTAGGCATCACCACCCACTGACAATTTTGGGCTACTCTTTTACCAAGGAATAGTGAGATTGTCCATCACATTATAAAGCTCCCACAGCTGAAAGGGCGAGCATGTTTGATGTGACGAGGATTAGAACCCGAAACTCTCCGTCTACTGTCATAACCACCTGGCCATGCCAGGCCTAACATATATTTGGAAAAATCAAATGATACTATACATATGACATTTAAATATATTTCTTTGTTATATTTTCTACACAAGTCTTAACATGTTTATCAACATGTTACCCAAAATATTTAATGTATTAGAATAAAACCTTAGTCCTTTATGCAGTTATAATATACAACTTTCTTTTTTACAAAGTTTCATGTCTAGAACATTGAATTGGTGGGAAAAGTTTAAAAGATGGCTACTAGGATGACACCTATGATGTAAAGGTTGTAATACGAGGACATGTGTATATCTTTGAAATTTTCTCTTAAAAAAACAGTTGCAGAAGATCTGATGTGAGATGATTGAGGATGCATTGTCTCTTTTTTATTTCATTATAAGAAAGATAACACTAAGAGAAAAATTTTTGGAGGGTAGGAACCATCTTCAGTTAGGATTTTTATCTTTGGTCTTTAAAACAAATTTCTTCTAGAAGTGGTGAATGCAGTATCTTTAAGGGAGCTTACGGTGAAGTTTGCTAAATATTTTAATGATGAGAACTGGCTTTAAATGTTTAAACTGTATTTTAAGGTTTAGTGGATTAGACAGCATTTTCTTCTACATTTTATTTGTATACCTTAAGTAAAAGTAGCTTTAATAAGAGTGGGTTATTCTCAAAATAATCTACAAAGTATAACTTAAGTTATAAATATAAGCTTTTGACAAAAATATTATAGCAAAACTAAAATATACAAATACGTTGTAATAAAATACAATGCTCGTTAAGTTTAATGCGAGTATTTTCAATTGCAAAGAGTACGTTTTACAAATCCTGATAGCGAAAGAAAACTAAAAAAGCTCCGTATTTAGGCCTAACAGTTAAGGCTTCCCAAACATGTTTACTCCTGAATTAATCATTTCACCCACCACTTGCACTTCCTCCACTCGTGCCGACTTCATCTAAACCAGCACTTATTTGCTGAACCCATTCTGCTAACTTTTTCCCACTTTCTCGAAGTTCTCTCATAGTTTCTTCAGTTTCTGTTTTCATTTCTTGAGATTCTAAAGTTTTGCTTATATACAAAAATACCTAACTGAAATGTGTATAAAATAATCCAAACAACTGGCAACACCTTATGCAACTTCCAAAATGAAACAACAGTGTTATAACGACTATATGATCTTTTCTTCCAATCTATGTAAATCTATAATCAAACCATTTACAAAACGAACAAGTACTCAACCAAATAATAACACACTGCCATTATCATACAACGACAAGTATACACGTACTCCTTTAAAAACGATAATATCTTGACTACACTGCACCGCCCTCCTTGAGGTGTAATAACAGTTAAATTATAAAAATTTGTTTTCTTTGTTTGAAATTAAGCACAGAGCTACACAATGGGCTATTTAAGCTCTGTCCACCACGAGCATCGAAACCCGATTTCTAGCGATGTGAGTCCGTAAACATACTGTTGTGCTACTTGTGGCAATTATTAAAATAATATTAATTATATGTGACTTACCTGTGAATAACTTTACGATCGTTTTTGTAAAATACTGAGTAACTGGTTCCGTAATGATAATATTTAATTATCACACTCCCTATATTTTTGTTATAAATTTATGAATTAAATATTTTGTATAATAAATAATCACAGTGAACATTAGTCGTTTCATTAGTAAATTAGCTTTCTTTACTTACTTTCAGATTAACTAAGAATAATACACCGGTGAGACAACGGATTTAAAATGCTAAAATCAGGCATTCGATTCCCCTCTGGCATTGCTATAAAAAATACAAATGCTAAAATGCTTGTCAGAGCCGAAGCTACTATTTACTAAATGCGGGAAATTATTTCTAACCAAAATTACTGAAGAATATTTTTCTCCCTTCCATTTCTTCAGCGTGTACATACGTTATTAATTATTTAAATAGTTTGTTGTTATTTCTTCTACAAAATTTGATGTTTTTTTAAGTTTTGTATATGAAAGAAGGTAACGCTGTCAAGTGTACAAATAAAACTAGTTTTCCTGTTGACTTTTGGCACGTTTTATTTAGCAAAAATAGCAAAAATATGATAAGATCATTGACTGAATACGAACTATATTTCAAGAATATTATTTTAGTTCTGCCGAGATTAATATTAAGGGAAAGAAAGCCGCGGAGGTAAACACAGTCTAATAAAAGTGACCTTACTTTATATTTGCTTGTAACGATAAAGATTTGGTTCATTTATTCACGTTTGCCCATATTCATTATATTACACTTAAAGATATTCAGTCAAGTTATATTCTATAGAACACACCTCGTATTTCTTGATCGAATCAGCTGTTATTTGTGGGTTTGTCTGTTTGATACTTGTAGGACAATTAACTTTACCAGAAAATATCAAACGTAGACTGATTTTCTTAAAGTAATTGGATAAGTTTAACAAAATAACAGGAAATTAAAACATAAGATTTCAAATCCAGTTTTAAAAAATGCGAATCGGTGAAGAGTTCAGAGCAGTATTTCTTGTTCTCTCGATAAAACACAATAGACAAGAAAACAAAACAAGTATTAGAGCTTTATAAGGTACACTTCGAAATTAGAAAGGCTTAAAATGGAAATTCAACCTAAATCAAAACTAAACATTGTGTGGCTAATTACCCTTTAATATAAAAAAAGAAATAAAATGAAGCAATTATCCAAAGGCATTATAAATTACATATAAATACACATTTGAATACTCCAAAAACAAATCAAAAGTAAAATAAACCATAAAAAGAATCCTTTACACTGCTGAATGAAGTATCGTACAATATGAAACAAAGTATTTTAAAGCAAAAGAAATACAGGCCAAATACGAAAGAAAACAGATATCATGTGGCACGGAACTATTTTCAGGCTGATGAAGATATGAAAATGTATAAAATAAAATATCCGTTTGTACAAATGTTGAAATTATTTTTAACATTTACATGATTTATACAACAGTTCAAGACTGGAATTTCGCTGCTATTTGGGTCTAGTGAGTATTTCTTCCATGGTAACATAGATATTACCGACTGCTGTGGTTTATGACGTAATTTCATTAACTTTTAACAATGATTTTCAGGCCTGGGCCATCTCATTGCAGAGCCTGTAGACAGGGATAGTGGCTCTGTTTGCTTCCTTAACTGGTCTTCCTTTGTATTAAGTGCATTATGCCTTTGTCAGTTTAATGGTTTGCTCTTGACAATTATTCTTCAGAACAGGAATCCGTTGCAGAATAAAATTGCTAGCATTCGCAGCTGAGTCACCCTTGAAAGCTATTACTGTGGCTGCTGCTGGTGTTGGTACCGAGGCCACTTAGATGATGTGGGATTAGTGGTTTTCACTTAAGGGTCTAGCTTGCTATAAATGACTTCACTGATATCATTGGATGAACTATTTATTTTGATGTGGACCAACCCTCATAGTAATGGGATGATCCCTGTGAACACTCAGTCTTCAGGAAAGTCATTTTGTATCTAGAACTGTGGTAATCCCAGTAAAGATGCAAACATAGTGGGAGGTGGTAACGTTTTTTGATAGTGTACTTCACGATTTTATGTTTTCTCACAGATGTTTTGGTTTATCCTGATTTCAATAGTGTTAACATTGGATTAAGATAGACATCATGGACTAAGTGGTGGGTAGGTGTAGTTTCATTGCAGTGTAAGGTACCAGAGATAACATGATTTGTATATAACCTTGTCCTTGTGGGATGGAGGTTGAGGGCTTTTTTAGAAACTAATTGGTGGTTTTGGAGGTTCCAAGGTTAGCCTATTCGTTCTCTCACGTCAGATACATTAGTCAGCAATGCATCTTTATTCATAGGCTCTGCCAAAGTGAAGGTGAAAATGACCTATATGTTTTTTTGGAGAATTGGGGTAATTTGCTTTGGTTTGTTTTAAGTTTCGCGCAAAGCTACGCGAGGGTTATCTGCGCTAACCGTCCTTAATTTAGTAGTGTAAGACTAGAGGGAAAGCAGCTAGTCATCACCACCCACTGCCAACTCTTGAGCTACTCTTTTACTAACGAACAGTGAAACTGAATGTAGTATTATAACGCCCTCACGGCTGAAATGGCGAGTATGTTTGTTGTGACGGTGATTCGAACTCGTGACCCTCAGATTACCAATCAAGTGCCCTAATCACCTTACCATACTGGGGCTGAATTGAAGTAGCTCTTGTAGCCTTCTGGGTCATTGAAAAGGAAAACTTTGTTGAAAATGTCTCCTATGTAAGAGGAAAATTATTTTAGTCACATTCCTTGACTAAACTCTGTTAATAAAGAGGACAGAATATTGGTGGTAAGTCTGTATACTATACATCATATAAACATACGTTTATATTCATTACGCCTAGTAACAAGTGTATGTGCCTCGTTATGCATTAAAAACACTCTATTTACTTTCTTTATAGTCCCTCGCTGAGACAGCTGTGAGCCTAAGAATTTGCAACGTTAAAATCAGGGACTCGATTACCGATGTGGCTTTAATATAAAAAAAAAACACAGAAACAACAAAAACTTTCTTTGTAAGTATAAATTACAAGATGGTAAAACCTCTTGATTTTGGCTGGTACATATCTGTATTCGCCATTCGGTAACACAGCGATAAGTCTGGGAATTTATAATGCCAGTAACTGATTTTCGATACTCGTTGTGGACACAGCACAGATAGCCCATTGCAGAGCTTTGTGTTTAACTATGAACAAATAAATTAATAAATAATGTCTAGAATCAACTAAGGAAAGTTTATTAACTGCAAAATATTATTTATTATTGATAACGTTTACTCAAAAGTGAGCTAATGATACAAATAAAAAGTAAATGGCAATTTATTATTTAATAAATGCAGTGTTATAAACTAATTAGATGAGCATACGACATAAATGAATATTCAAGAAAACTTATACATTATAATACTTATGTGTTTTTGTTTTATTTTAACATAGAGCTATTTAATGGCTGTCCATCATGGAGAATTTAAGTCCGGAGTTAAGCCTATACACTTACCGCTAATACACTAGGGATATGTAATAACTAAAATGCATTTTATTGCCTGTTTGATAACAACGTCGAGAAAAATATTTTTAACTTTAATATAATAAAATCAGTTTTTGAAGGTGAGTAAAGCAATAAATTAATTTCAAATGAACTAGTGGCTGGCATCGTCAGGTATTTAGGGCACTCGACTCGCAATTTGCAGGTCGCACTTTCGAATCCCTAACGACGAACATAATCCCCTTCCTACTAAACATGCACACCCTTTCAGCTGTGGGAACGTTATAATGTGACGGTCAATCCCAGTATTAGCTGGTAAAAAGAGTAGCCCAAAAGTTGGCGATGGGTGCTGATGATTAGTTGCCTGCCCCTTGGTCTTTCACTACTGCATTAGGAAAGACTAACGCATAGCTCTCCTGTAGCTTTACCTTATTTCAAAAACAGAGAATCAAATAAAAGTGAAAAAAAAAATTCAAACCAGAGGTATAGCGATATAAAGGTTTTCATCTAATATAGTTTGTTTTGAATGTCGCACAAAGGTATTCGAGGGTTATCCGATCTAGCCTTCCCTAATTTAGCAGTGTAAGACTAGATGGAAGGCAGCTAGGCATCACCACCCACCGCCAACTCTGGGGCTACTCTTTTACCAAGGAATAGTGAGATTGTCCATCACATTATAAAGCTTCCACAGCTGAAAGGGCGAGCATGTTTGATGTGACGAGGATTAGAACCCGAAACTCTCAGATTACGAGTCTACTGTCATAACCACCTGGCCATGCCAGGCCTAACATATATTTTGAAAAATCAAATGATACTATACATATGACATTTAAATATATTTCTTTGTTATATTTTCTACACAAGTCTTAACATGTTTATCAACATGTTACCCAAAATATTTAATGTATTAGAATAAAACCTTAGTCCTTTATGCAGTTATAATATGCAACTTTCTTTTTACAAAGTTTCATGTCTAGAAGAACATTGAATTGGTGGGAAAAGTTTAAAAGATGGCTACTAGGATGACACCTATGATGTAAAGGTTGTAATACGAGGACATGTGTATATCTTTGAAATTTTCTCTTAAAAAAACAGTTGCAGAAGATCTGATGCGAGATGATTGAGGATGCATTGTCTCTTTTTTATTTCATTATAAGAAAGATAACACTAAGAGAAAAATTTTTGGAGGGTAGGAACCATCTTAAGTTGGGATTTTTATCTTTGGCCTTCAAAACGAATTTCTTCTAGAAGTGGTGAATGCAGTGTGTTTAAGGGAGCTTACGGAGAAGTTTGCTAAATATTTTAATGATGAGAACTGGCTTTAAATGTTTAAACTGTATTTTAAGGTTTAGTGGATTAGACAGCATTTTCTTCTACATTTTATTTCTATACCTTAAGTACAAGTACCTTCAATAAGACAGCGTTATTCTCAAAACAATCTACAAAGTATAACTTAAGTTATAAATATAAGCTTTTGACAAAAATATTATAGCAAAACTAAAATATACAAATACGTTGTAATAAAATACAATGCTCGTTAAGTTTAATGCGAGTATTTTCAATTGCAAAGAGTACGTTTTACAAATCCTGATAGCGAAAGAAAATTAAAAAAGCTCCGTATTTAGGCCTAACAGTTAAGGCTTCCCAAACATGTTTACACCTGAATTAATCATTTCACCCACCACTTGCACTTCCTCCACTCGTGCCGACTTCATCTAAACCAGCACTTATTTGCTGAACCCATTCTGCTAACTTTTTCCCACTTTCTCGAAGTTCTCTCATAGTTTCTTCAGTTTCTGTTTTCATTTCTTGAGATTCTAAAGTTTTGCTTATATACAAAAATACCTAACTGAAATGTGTATAAAATAATCCAAACAACTGGCAACACCTTATGCAACTTCCAAAATGAAACAACAGTGTTATAACGACTATATGATCTTTTCTTCCAATCTATGTAAATCTATAATCAAACCATTTACAAAACGAACAAGTACTCAACCAAATAATAACACACTGCCACTATCATACAACGACAAGTATACACGTACTCCTTTAAAAACGATAATATCTTGACTACACTGCACCGCCCTCCTTGAGGTGTAATAACAGTTAAATTATAAAAATTTGTTTTCTTTGTTTGAAATTAAGCACAGAGCTACACAATGGGCTATTTAAGCTCTGTCCACCACGAGCATCGAAACCCGATTTCTAGCGATGTGAGTCCGTAAACATACTGTTGTGCTACTTGTGGCAATTATTAAAATAATATTAATTATATGTGACTTACCTGTGAATAACTTTACGATCGTTTTTGTAAAATACTGAGTAACTGGTTCCGTAATGATAATATTTAATTATCACACTCCCTATATTTTTGTTATAAATTTATGAATTAAATATTTTGTATAATAAATAATCACAGTGAACATTAGTCGTTTCATTAGTAAATTAGCTTTCTTTACTTACTTTCAGATTAACTAAGAATAATACACCGGTGAGACAACGGATTTAAAATGCTAAAATCAGGCATTCGATTCCCCTCTGGCATTGCTATAAAAAAATACAAATGCTAAAAACTGCTTGTCAGAGCCGAAGCTACTATTTACTAAATGCGGGAAATTATTTCTAACCAAAATTACTGAAGAATATTTTTCTCCCTTCCATTTCTTCAGCGTGTACATACGTTATTAATTATTTAAATAGTTTGTTGTTATTTCTTCTACAAAATTTGATGTTTTTTTAAGTTTTGTATATGAAAGAAGGTAACGCTGTCAAGTGTACAAATAAAACTAGTTTTCCTGTTGACTTTTGGCACGTTTTATTTAGCAAAAATAGCAAAAATATGATAAGATCATTGACTGAATACGAACTATATTTCAAGAATATTATTTTAGTTCTGCCGAGATTAATATTAAGGGAAAGAAAGCCGCGGAGGTAAACACAGTCTAATAAAAGTGACCTTACTTTATATTTGCTTGTAACGATAAAGATTTGGTTCATTTATTCACGTTTGCCCATATTCATTATATTACACTTAAAGATATTCAGTCAAGTTATATTCTATAGAACACACCTCGTATTTCTTGATCGAATCAGCTGTTATTTGTGGGTTTGTCTGTTTGATACTTGTAGGACAATTAACTTTACCAGAAAATATCAAACGTAGACTGATTTTTCTTAAAGTAATTGGATAAGTTTAACAAAATAACAGGAAATTAAAACATAAGATTTCAAATCCAGTTTTAAAAAATGCGAATCGGTGAAGAGTTCAGAGCAGTATTTCTTGTTCTCTCGATAAAACACAATAGACAAGAAAACAAAACAAGTATTAGAGCTTTATAAGGTACACTTCGAAATTAGAAAGGCTTAAAATGGAAATTCAACCTAAATCAAAACTAAACATTGTGTGGCTAATTACCCTTTAATATATAAAAAAAAGAAATAAAATGAAGCAATTATCCAAAGGCATTATAAATTACATATAAATACACATTTGAATACTCCAAAAACAAATCAAAAGTAAAATAAACCATAAAAAGAATCCTTTACACTGCTGAATGAAGTATCGTACAATATGAAACAAAGTATTTTAAAGCAAAAGAAATACAGGCCAAATACGAAAGAAAACAGATATCATGTGGCACGGAACTATTTTCAGGCTGATGAAGATATGAAAATGTATAAAATAAAATATCCGTTTGTACAAATGTTGAAATTATTTTTAACATTTACATGATTTATACAACAGTTCAAGACTGGAATTTCGCTGCTATTTGGGTCTACTGAGTATTTCTTCCATGGTAACATAGATATTACCGACTGCAATGGTTTATGACGTAATTTCATTAACTTTTAACAATGATTTTCAGGCCTGGGCCATCTCATTGCAGAGCCTGTAGACAGGGATAGTGGCTCTGTTTGCTTCCTTAACTGGTCTTCCTTTGTATTAAGTGCATTATGCCTTTGTCAGTTTAATGGTTTGCTCTTGACAATTATTCTTCAGAACAGGAATCCGTTGCAGAATAAAATTGCTAGCATTCGCAGCTGAGTCACCCTTGAAAGCTATTACTGTGGCTGCTGCTGGTGTTGGTACCGAGGCCACTTAGATGATGTGGGATTAGTGGTTTTCACTTAAGGGTCTAGCTTGCTATAAATGACTTCACTGATATCATTGGATGAACTATTTATTTTGATGTGGACCAACCCTCATAGTAATGGGATGATCCCTGTGAACACTCAGTCTTCAGGAAAGTCATTTTGTATCTAGAACTGTGGTAATCCCAGTAAAGATGCAAACATAGTGGGAGGTGGTAACGTTTTTTGATAGTGTACTTCACGATTTTATGTTTTCTCACAGATGTTTTGGTTTATCCTGATTTCAATAGTGTTAACATTGGATTAAGATAGACATCATGGACTAAGTGGTGGGTAGGTGTAGTTTCATTGCAGTGTAAGGTACCAGAGATAACATGATTTGTATATAACCTTGTCCTTGTGGGATGGAGGTTGAGGGCTTTTTAGAAACTAATTGGTGGTTTTGGAGGTTCCAAGGTTAGCCTATTCGTTCTCTCACGTCATATACATTAGTCAGCAATGCATCTTTATTCATAGGCTCTGCCAAAGTGAAGGTGAAAATGACCTCTATGTTTTTTTGGAGAATTGGGGTAATTTGCTTTGGTTTGTTTTAAGTTTCGCGCAAAGCTACGCGAGGGTTATCTGCGCTAACCGTCCTTAATTTAGTAGTGTAAGACTAGAGGGAAAGCAGCTAGTCATCACCACCCACCGCCAACTCTTGAGCTACTCTTTTACTAACGAACAGTGAAACTGAATGTAGTATTATAACGCCCTCACGGCTGAAATGGCGAGTATGTTTGTTGTGACGGTGATTCGAACTCGTGACCCTCAGATTACCAATCAAGTGCCCTAATCACCTTACCATACTGGGGCTGAATTGAAGTAGCTCTTGTAGCCTTCTGGGTCATTGAAAAGGAAATCTTTGTTGAAAATGTCTCCTATGTAAGAGGAAAATTATTTTAGTCACATTCCTTAACTAAACTCTGTTAATAAAGAGGACAGAATATTGGTGGTAAGTCTGTATACTATACATCATATAAACATACGTTTATATTCATTACGCCTCGTAACAAGTGTATGTGCCTCGTTATGCATTAAAAACACTCTATTTACTTTCTTTATAGTCCCTCGCTGAGACAGCTGTGAGCCAAAAGATTTGCAACGTTAAAATCAGGGACTCGATTACCGATGTGGCTTTAATATAAAAAAAAACCACAGAAACAACAAAAACTTTCTTTGTAAGTATAAATTACAAGATGGTAAAACCTCTTGATTTTGGCTGGTACATATCTGTATTCGCCATTCGGTAACACAGCGATAAGTCTGGGAATTTATAATGCCAGTAACTGATTTTCGATACTCGTTGTGGACACAGCACAGATAGCCCATTGCAGAGCTTTGTGTTTAACTATGAACAAATAAATTAATAAATAATGTCTAGAATCAACTAAGGAAAGTTTATTAACTGCAAAATATTATTTATTATTGATAACGTTTACTCAAAAGTGAGCTAATGATACAAATAAAAAGTAAATGGTAATTTATTATTTAATAAATGCAGTGTTATAAACTAATTAGATGAGCATACGACATAAATGAATATTCAAGAAAACTTATACATTATAATACTTATGTGTTTTTGTTTTATTTTAACATAGAGCTATTTAATGGCTGTCCATCATGGAGAATTCAAGTCCGGAGTTAAGTCTATACACTTACCGCGAATACACTAGGGATATGTAATAACTAAAATGCATTTTATTGCCTGTTAGATAACAACGTCGAGAAAAATATTTTTAACTTTAATATAATAAAATCAGTTTTTGAAGGTGAATAATGCAATAAATTAATTTCAAATGAACTAGTGGCTGGCATCGTCAGGTATTTAGGGCACTCGACTCGCAATTTGCAGGTCGCACTTTCGAATCCCTAACGACGAACATAATCCCCTTCCTACTAAACATGCACACCCTTTCAGCTGTGGGAACGTTATAATGTGACGGTCAATCCCAGTATTAGCTGGTAAAAGAGTAGCCCAAAAGTTGGCGATGGGTGCTGATGACCAGTTGCCTGCCCCCTGGTCTTTCACTACTGCATTAGGAAAGACTAACGCATAGCTCTCCTGTAGCTTTACCTTATTTTAAAAACAGAGAATCAAATAAAAGTGAAAAAAATATATTTCAAACCAGAGGTATAGCGATATACAGGTTTTCATCTAATATAGTTTGTTTTGAATGTCGCACAAAGGTATTCGAGGGTTATCCGATCTAGCCTTCCCTAATTTAGCAGGGTAGGAGGGCAGCTAGTCATCACCACCCACCGCCAACTCTGGGGCTACTCTTTTACCAACAAATAGTGGGATTGACCGTTACATAATAACGCCCCCACGGCTGGGAGAGCGAGCATGTTTAATACGACCGGGATTCGAACCCACGACCCTCGGATGACAAGTCGCACGCCTTAACACACTTGGCCATGCCGAGCCATCTAATACAGTCAATAAAATTGTAAGTGCTTTGTATTTGCATTTCTATATTAATACATTACATAGATCGCTTGTCAACCCAATTTTAGGCAGAAATCCTTATAAATTTGACAAATCGGCGTTTAATAAGATTTTCTATTACTTTCATTGTGGATTTTGAGATACGACGGAGTTTTAATGAATAAAAATTAAATAAAAATAAAATTTAAAGTATTATTTATCATGTTTGGTACAGTGTACTTTCAAGTTATAATCAGAATTACATTACAATACATTTAATGTGTTATTCACATCGAATTATTGAAAAGACAACTGGACATTATTGGAGCAAAATGTGAAAAAAAAAATTAGGTAAATATATTATACGTATACTGGCTAAGTATACACAACAGGAAAAATACAAATATCCATATCTTTATTTGCAAGTATAAATAATTCCCAAGTAACTCAATTTCAAGCGATCTTCTAATAATAACGAAAAATAGAATTACAGCGTAATTTGTAATAAATATTATAATTCCAACTCTAAAACTAAACAAAATTGCGTTAAACATTATTTATTAACATGTTAATTTCAAAGTGATAACATGATCATTTGCATTGATAATTGGTGCTTTGAAAGATACAAGGATTTTTTAATGCTCTATATTTCTTTCTAAATGCTTAACATAATTAGGAACGCATGCCATTTCACTTATCTTTATATAAATACGTTACAGGCCATTCTCACAAATTACAAGACTAGAAATCAGGCTATGAATTTTTGTTATTATTCAGCTTTTGCGTGTGAAATATTTGCGTCCTCAAACTGATGACTTTTTTCAAACGGACAAATAAGTAATTTTAAAATCAATATATTCATGAGAATCAAAAGTTTCATTAACATCTTGTCAATAAAAAAAACCAAAACTGTTCAGTTATTATTTTCGTCAGCTACATTCCACTAATTCCTCCACGTTTTAAAGGTTTTCTTTACATATACGAGTATTATTAATATTGGACATTACTGAAAATTTCAATTAAAAAATGGAGTTTTCAGTTATTTTTAATTGAGCACAGTGAACCAATATTTATAAGGATGTTAAACTATAAGTTATTGTTTTATGCTTATGAAGTATTCAACAGTCAAGTTTCTAAAAAAGCTGAAAATGAAGTCCAGTTTACCGTTTAGTTATCATAATTCGTTTCCATCCCACATCACAAATTTTTTATTTAGGTTCGCTTCTACCCAGGGTTACCAGATAGTGTTGAAATTTCACAAGAGCGGCATAACTGAGTGACAAGTGGTTAATAGAGTAACAAATGGGGCTTCATACTTATTTTTATGTATATCTATATAAATATATGACGTAAATTATTAAAGTGGTTTTGGAGTAAGTAGTGAAATGGTCCATGAAAGACAAAAGTAATACAAATAAGGCGTTTTTTTTCTTGTTCGCAAAATTATCTTAACTATCATTCTATGTATTACATCAAACTACAGTGCTGTATCTCATTTTTTTTTTATCAAACCATGTACCAACACAAAAATATATAATTGTAAAAACCTATCATTAGATGTTCTTAAAAGTTCTAACTACTTTTGGGTTTGAAAACTAGTTTGACGATACCAGAATAAGTGTAAACTGTTGAAGTCAAATGTAATTAAATCTTAGCACACATCTATCATGAACCATTGAATTCAGGAAAATACACAAACATTATTGATATTAAACAAATTAACACTATTATAAATTATTATTATTATTATTATAGCTTCTGACATCGAAAATATAAAATTTCTGATGAAATATCCTATATAGGATATTTTTTACTCTGTAAATAAAATATCTGAGCGTAACCAAACAACGTGTCGGTAAAAGATGAATTTTCTAATCATGTTATTATAGGGGGCTAGCCATTATTTATTTATTAGAATGTTTGCTGAGGTAAAGATTATTTGTGCATACAAATTACGAGTTGTCCATTCTCCTGTGCACAATAAAAGGAGACAATGTCTCTGGATACAAACTTTAAACACAACATCATTCTCTATGTTAAGTTAATAATTTTTTTTTTTTTTTGTATACGAAACTAAACAATAAGATGTTTGGTATATAATGATGTCATATCCGAATATAAAATACGAAAAAAACACTAAAAACTTACAAATGGGTATGAATAATTAAATTCAAATTTTGCAGATAATTAATGTTTTACATTTTAAAAGGCATATTAAAAACATTGCTTCCAGTGTTCTTTCAGAAATTCTTGAAAGGAGAAATAAGCTTTAGTTCTATAAATTTATCACATATTTTAAGAACGAAACAAAATTAAAAACACAGTAATCAGAAACAAACTGTTATAGGTCTCGATATTGCAGAAACTAGTTTGGACACATTAAGAACATACATTTCTTAATGTTAAGAAATATAAAACATTGGAGAAATTGCATACGATTTACAGCGCAAATTAAAAACCAAGTATACTGACAAATAGAAAACATATTTTCCTTTAGTATAAAGTGTTATTAAATGATAAATTTTAAAGTTCAAATTAACAATTAATAGTTATTAATGTCTGTTTATCTAGAATTAAAATATATGAAAGTTACATTGTGCTGCCTTGCAATATTCTTTATCATCAAATGCATTTTCAAGAAATAAATATAGACAATATCTTCCTTAAAAAAACAATACTTGAATTAAACAGTTTACGAACAAAATTACTTAAGCTTTGCCTGTTTGTAAAATAAAAGTAAAAGTTTCAGAAATAATAATAATTTTGCATTGCAGGTTGATTAGAAATAGCCTTCCAGAGGGTGCAATTACTGTATGAAGTTGGACATATATATGTATATTTAATGTATAATAATAATTCTTAAATTAATCTAACAAAGTAAAAACTAAAATGATCAATTTTTCAAAAAACTCTTTATATAAATGTAATGCTGATTGATTATCCTGTAGAACAGGAACTATTATTTAACACATTTTTTTCTATATAATACATAAACTTGTAAACTAGTTCCAAAACACATTTCTTGAAAGTAACTTCTAACACAATATGAAACACGGCAAAATATTATTTCATTATGTGAAACTTGTACATGATTTCCAATAAGGATGTAATTTTGGTTACCTAATATCTGTTAAAAGTTACATATCTCAAACACATTGATCAGAACATACAAGATGTATAATGGTTTAAAATATGCTGTAGAATACACAGTTTTACATCAGTTTCTTTGCTACATTTGGTAAAACAGAAAACCTTCAGCTCATTCTGTTTTCTTGTGAATCTTGACTGAAAATACTTGGACAAGATGGAAACTCCAAAGAAGAGCAGAAAAAAGAAATGTTATTCTTAAGGCCATAATTAGTATGTGATAGGAACTTGCTGTTGAAGATAAAAAGAAGTCCACAGTGAAGTAGAGTATGCAGCGAACCACTTCTAGCAATGGTGCCCAAAATCTAAAATCAATGTTCATTATTAGATTTTATTTTCTATGGATTAGTTAATCTTATGGTTAAGACTCAGATTTTTTTTTATTTCATTAAAAATATTATATTTTCAATATAATTTCATTTATTTTTTCGAAAAGTACTCTTCTGTATTTACATTTACCAAAAATATAGAATAATCTTAGATAGTTAAATATTTCATGCAGTCTATGATAGTCTACAGTTATAGTTTTGATAATGGTGGTTTTACTAGTTTTAGAATTAATAGAAAAACTACACAATATAATGTTTAAAATTACCACAATTGTTAATGTATATAATTGAGGACTATTCTTATATAATTATACATTTCTAGTTAAGCCTAAGTTACAATAAATAATTCTCAGCTGTTCATGGTTTTCGAGCGAAAACGTCTCATTGTCATCTTATGTTTTATCTAAAGCTGAATAATTTATTTAAACCAATGGAAATATTTTGGTATACTTTTTATCCATGATGGCTCCAAAGCACGTCAAAGACAACATACAGTACATGATACCACAAAGTATTGTTACTTGATTCATGCTCTGAAAAAAACAACAAAATGTATCACATCCATTAAAATATTTACTGATGTAAACAAGCACAAACAAAATTTACAGTATTTATGTTCCCTGACTATGAAGAGTATTTAAAGGATATTTATTTTAATGAACAGTATTTAAGGACTACAGATTTTGGCACTGAAAGGTAAGTAGTTAATTTTTATTGAAACCTTATACACCACAATTGATACTCAAGAGTTCTCTGAATTAAGTGTTTTTGATTTAATATTCCCTTTTAAATTACAAAACATCACATTTATTACATATATAAATGATGTTTATGTATGGAAGAGATGAGGACGTAAATAATATTTTATAATAAGAAAACAGGCTTTGTGTTTTCCAAAAATTGTAGATATTTGTATAATTGAAGAAGATGGGGAAAGAACTGTATGGATTATGGAAGTGAACTAAGATTCATAATTGAAAATTAATACACTTTTAAGTTTCACAAATTACAGTTGCCTGAATAACTAATAGTACAAATTATGCATGTGACCCACACAAGAGTGTATCATTTTGACTTTTAACATCAAGACGACATAGATAATTCAATGAAGTATTAACCATTCTTTAAAATAAAATAAATAGAAATATATATATTTACTATAATCAGTATCTATGTGGTTTTTCTGCAGTGTGTTACAAGCAGCATAGAAAAGAAGGAAGACAATTAAATAATATATTATGCTGGGCCAACCACCTCAGGATGAACAATGACAGAAATGAACTAGGTAATCCAGATATAAACTAGGAACAACTGGAATGAACTGGATCACTCATATGAAAACCAGCAACAGCTGGATTAAGCTGGACTATGAAGCTAAGAACCAGTAACAACTAGGATGACCTGAGCCATTCACCTGAGAACAAGCAATGATTGCACCACCTATGTAAGAAGTAACAACAACTGGGACGAACCAGGTTACCCAGTTAAGAACAAGCAATACATGGGATGAACTGTACCATCCAGCTAAGAACCAACAACAACTGGTATGAACAGGATCATCCAGGTAAAAACTAGCAATAGCTAGGATGAAATGGATTAACCACCTAAGGGGTAACAACAATTGTGATGAGGTTGTACACTAGCAAGACAACGTCTCATCTCAAAACACAGTTGATGGTTATCAGCTAATGCTGACTTGTAGATTTTTACAGTAGGGAATTACATGAAGGGTATACATTTTAAATAAAAAGCATTTAGATTAAACATTGTTTCACATAAAAAAGTATGAAATATTATAGTACTTGTAGAACTTCTTCCAGGCTTCAGAATTTGAGAATTGAGGATAAAAGTTGCAAGTCTTAGTGGTGGTTGGTGTTGATATATGTTTTACAAAAGGTAGGGGGCACTGTGTTTGACTCAACATGATGATTTAGTAGGTCCAAAATTAACTTGTGCTTTTAATTTTAATTACTTTTTTGTGCTCACTAATATGAAAGTGCTTTTCTCTTACTTAGCAAATGGAATGTTGTGAGTGAAGTGTGGTCTGGCAAAGACAATGGAAAATAATTCAGATTATGCTGATGAATCAAAATGGTATTATTGCTGATGTTACTTGAATACTTGAGCAATCATGCTAATGTAATAACAGTTTGACAGATCATTATTTATGAGCATAAGGAAGAGTTTTATTAATGATGAACCTACATACTATATGTTTCAACAAAACATTATTATTTGTTTTTAGTACTGATGTTTCTTAAAGTCCAGAAACTTTAGACTTAAGAAGAATATATATTAGGAGCATTGTAAGGTAGACCTACTACTGTTTTTGCACCTGGTGTTAGCATAGGAAAAGTTTTTATGCACCACAAATGGTATTTTGCAAATCATACTTTCTTTGTTAGCTGTTATACAAAGATATACTCAAAAGCAATCTGCACCAGCTGTATTTAATTTAAAAGTGACAGACTAGAGGGAAGGCAACTAGTCAATTCCATCTATCACAAATGTTTAAGTTACTGTGATCAAATATTGAGATTGATCATCACCTTATAATGCCCACAGGGCTCAGAGGATATGTAAGCATGATGGGAGTAATTTGAACCCAAAAAACACAGATTTCAAGTTGAGTACTACAACCACTAGGCCATAGGCCACAGAGCCACATATATGTGTGTTAATGGAAGATCTAACTGACATGTACAAAGTATTATGATACTGGAGGTGCTATCATTATATAAATTAGCAAAAATAACTTAGAGAAATAAGTAAATAAATAATAAAATAAATAAAGTTTGTATCAAAATGTGTATTTCATCTTTTCACATTTCACTTATGATTTCTACACAATATATCCCATTTAATTTTTACTTCTGATACACAACTCTTTCATATTAGGTACTAAAGCCAAATCCATATGTTCAAATGCAAAAATATTATGTTACTAAGTTGTTCCTTTATCTTCAAATATATATAAACTTCATATAGTACCTGAAAGTTTTTTTTAATATATAAATATTAATAAAAATAGAGCATGGGTTTTAATTTAGAAAATTATTTTCTGATTTTGTTTGAGTCAATAATATTTTATAATATATGCTATTTAATAATGCCATATTGGAGATTACAGGTGCCACAGTCAAAATTCACTGTTTCTTTAACCTACAATATTTTTAAAACTTGAAAAACAAGTTTTAGAATGAAAAATTGTTTATTAAAAACTTGTAAATTAATTTTGAAAAATGTAAATAAGTAAATAAAAAGCCAATAACAATTGAGATCCTAACATTTATCAACTTATGTATATAATATATTAAATGTATTCCAGAGCCTAAAAAACTATATATTTCTTCATGTAACTAAGCATTTAACTGCTACATAAGGGTTAAAAATGCCAGATTAGAACCTGCAACCCTCAGATTGTGAGTCAAACACCCTAGCCCTCTGGCCATACCAGCCCATTTCAATAAGAAAGACTTCTCTTAAAAGCAATATAGGTTTTCTATATGAATGTGTAGGAAGCTTGGGCCCAGTGGTTATTGCTTTGGACACATAATTGGAAGGTTGCGAGTTCAAGGCTTGCTCACAACATGTTGATGAGTGCTTAAACAAGACTCCAACTGTTCCAGTGTGCTAAGCTGTATAATGGGTACTAGTAGTTAACCTGTGATGGACTAGATTCATCCATGTGCTGAGCTGTATAATGGGTACTAGTAGTTAACCTGTGATGGACTAGATTCATCCATGTGCTGAGCTGTATAATGGGTACTAGTAGTTAACCTGTGATGGACTAGATTCATCCATGTGCTGAGCTGTATAATGGGTACTAGTAGTTAACCTGTGATGGACTAGATTCATCCAGAGGAATGTGTCATGCATTTGCTCGTGTCATTTAAACAGTAGTTCAAAAGTGACTCCTACGTGCTGAACAGACATAGGATATGGATTAATATTTAATATAAAAATATATTAAAAACATTCCTTATACAATATTACATTTCTTTAATGATGTTTTGAACAAGTACATTTTATTACAGAAATAAAATTATAGTGCTCTGACATATATACATATAAATATAAAAATATATTAATAATACATACAGCATGCCTATTAGCCAAATCAACAAAGGCTACAGTCACTAGGGAGAAATGCACAAGGACATACAGCTTACACCATAATGGAAGTTGCGGACTGTACTTTTCTTGTGGTGCATGTACCTATTTCATACAAGAGGATGTTTATTTATTCGAAGTTCTGTAATTATGTTATTTAGTTTGCATCTTCATTCTACATATGATATCAATAATGAACAAAACAATAAAGTGGATTGTTGGTTACAAAGAGTAATCATTTAACTTCTAGAAATGGATACGATATACCATGAACGCAGATTTACGTTAACAGTAAAACTAAGTTTTATATCAAACATTCTAAATAACAAACTTGTTACTATAAACTAAACAACCTTATTAAGAGGATTTGTCAGTTTGTTTGTACTTAAGCACATAGCTACATTTTTACTAGTGTTCAAATAAACAGTTTCAGGTTGAAACAATTTCATACTTCTAAATGAGATATTTAACTATCTTTCAAAATCATTTTAAACCATAAATTCAAGTTCTTGATCAAAACAGTTCCAAATCAAAATTGTGAATTTAAGCAATTTCATGATCAAAACTAAAATGATTTTGAAAAAATCTTAGACATACCCCGAACACATTTTCTTCACTTGAGAGAATTTTACGACAATTTCTAGAGTGTAAGTCTAAAATTACTGAATTTATAACAAAGATAAAAAGCCTTAAAGAAAATTTACATTTTGTACTGAAGGTTAATAATAGCTCTTAGATTGAGGCAGAGAAGTTTGGTGTCATGATTAGTATTAGCATGTGAATAAATACATGAATAATTGTATTCATTGGTCAGAATAAAGGAGAAAATGATCAATTATGGTGATTTATACACAAAATGAGCCATTTGGTGGCAGGACTGTATATATATGATAACAATAATATTACTAATAGTGACATTTCCAAACAATGTTTGAAATAAGATTATAGTTTAACATCTTTGTACAATTTGCAAGGAATTTTTATGTACAGCAGATATCATACAACTAGAAACGTCTGCAAAAGTAATTTACTTGCAGTAGAATATTGGTCAATAAGATTCCATGGTATACAATTTTTATACAAGTTTTCAAAAAATATTTGTAAAATTTAAAATTTTCATGAGTAAAAATTATCTTTAGGGTCATAACGATTACAATAATATTTCTTCATTTAAAATGACTATTCAAATTTTTAAGATGACAATTAAAAAAAAATCTCACATCTGGAATATCTTCTATAGATCCAAGTCGTGGTTTTCCTGGAGCCCAGCCAGGACCTTTAAATAACACTGATAGTTTGTTTTGGAGTCCTTTCACTTCTAAAAATGTCTTGAAGATATGGATGTAGTGGCACAACTGTCAAACAATAAAAGACATATAAATACAGTCTAACTTTTAAAGCAATGAGAAAATGCAAATTGTTTTGTAATATGGTTGAAAATGTTGGAGAATTAAAATTAACACTTTTCTGGCAAATGTTCAACATTTTCACAAATAAAATATTACCATAACTATCATAATATAATGTAATTTTTAAAATGTACACACTGTTTTGAGATATCGTGTGTTAGTTACCTGCCAAAATTCTCCCCATAATAAAGGAATAAATTATTCATATGTTCTAAAAAATGCACAGAACTAAAGCTTAATATTTTTGTTGAAATACGTTATTTTAATACTCGACACTTTAATAATTTGTGTGAGATTTAAGTTATGATAGTTCAGTTGGTACAGCATTAATTTCAACTGAGAAACTAAATTGAGATGAAAACTTTGATTTTGAGCCTTTGTAACAATCGATTAACAACTTGATTCACTATAATGACTTTAATGAAGCAAGTATTACCAGTAAAACAATATTTTATTTGTAAATTTGTGTATGAATGAAACGGAATTTTGAAATGATGTTGAATTAAGCAACTAAAGCCTATTCTTTAATTCTGTCATACTAATTTATTGCACACCCATATCATTCTTGAATGGTTAAGTGATTAACCAAGTTCATAAAATGTTCCCATACCATTCCCCAATATTCATAAATATAATGATTCTATTATTGCAGGTGAATATAAACTGGGAGGGGCAGGAGAAACTGATGCTTTCCTGTTAGGGGGAATCACAATTTAAAGAATTTCAAAAAAATCTTAAAAAATTATATCTCAGGTGGGAGTTGTTGGGGAGACAGAGTTCTTCAATGATTGGATCTGTCTTTCACACCATCCCAATGCACAAATACCATTATACAAAGGAATGTATTTGACATCCACTTAAAATGTAACACTACTGAACAGCTGTTTAAATAATCTTAAAATGAAAAATATCTGAGCTAGAAGCCTTAATAAACATGGTGTATTCCATAGTATATAGTATTCTAAAAATTCAAGCAGTTCCCCAAGAATGAGAGCTTAAATTATCATGACAAGTATCATGAGAAAATAGAGAGAGGACAGCAGGAAAAGCTTAGTATAACAACCCACAGCTTTCTATAAACTTATCAAAATCAAATACAGTTTGTTTTCATATTACCTTCTTTTTTAAAGAAATATGATTTTAGATTCAAGTGACAGAAATATTAGTGGTAATAACCCTCAGAATACCACTGATAACATAGAAAAAGCTGAATTCAATTAGCATCATATTATTTATCATAATACCATTAGGATTGTTTTATGGACATTTCAATATTTATGTATACACACACACTTACTATAAGCACTTATGTTGACTTGTTGTCATGGTTTTTGCTATACAGGTAAGAGCTTTAGTAATTGTTTGTGTCATGGTTTAAAACCTCCAAACTACACCTGAGGCACATGATGAGTATTTTTGAATATACTTTATTTAAACTTTTTTGTTGTTCTTTACTTATGAACGTCCATAGATACTTTGGTACAAAAACATATTTCATCAACAGTCTACATATGTTTTTTCAAACAACTGTAACAAAATGCCAGGTCATAAGTGAAATTTATAATCTTTGTGTGGTCTAGTATTTTCTCATGAAATTTAGTGCATCATCAATAACACAGGCCTGCAATGGTTTCATTATCTTGAAATGTTTACATGTTTTATAATAATTCCCATTTGCTGAATCCAAAAATGTATATCCACTTTATTCCACAAGATAAAGATTTTTCACAAAATGCCATATGTACTTTTACACAAGTGAATCACTTTAATTGAAATCAGGTTACATTTTGTTATGCCTAAAATGTTGCCAACCACTGACTTTAGATTTCTATAGACCAATCACAACGTAAAAGTTTTATCAGTTGTTCTAGAACTCAAACACAATAAAAAATGTTCACCATGGTGAATGAAATAATTTGATCTAAGTAAGAATTGTTTTCTTTATTTATTGATTTGTATAATTAATTTTACATGAAAGAAAAAGAAATTAACATTATATTCAAAAGCTGAATTAAAAAAATACATTTTAAAAATCAAAACAACTTTAAGAAGTTTAAACTTGCAGGCCTGTATAATTCAAAATAGTAGGATAATTAACCCTAAAGTAAAAAATTGAACTGAATGGATGGATGAATGTGTTAAGTGTTTTTAAAAAGTTTTTAAACAGTTGTAAACATCCTTCATGAAATTTCTCAGTAAAATATAAACAGTAAAATTAAAGTCTATTAAGTGAGTAGAACAGCAGGATTAAAAGGTTTTCAGTAAACACTTTATTGATGTGTTTACTAAAAGCCTACTCATTTAAATTAAAATTAATAATAATAAGAAAAAGTGAGTATCATGGGCTAAAAAGTCAGCATGTCTACTAGAGAAATAAATTTGTCATATTCCTCCTTGTTCCATGTAATGTAATGGCTACAACTTGAGAAGTATTGTACTGAATCTAGTAATGTAATTTGTTAAGAGAGCTTAAGAAAAAACAACATATAAGCTGGTGTTGATCTTAAATATAATCTACATGAACTACATCGACATACATTTTAAAATAAAGATCAATATTGTGAATGGAACTTATAGAAACATGGTTATCAGAGCACTATATACAGATGCACTTGACAAACAGGTAAAGTCATGCAAGAGGTTACTGACTGAAGTAATGCATATATTTAATCATTTATATTTTCTATATACCTTCTTAGGTGTGTGATATAAATATATAACATGTGCTGATACATATGAGAAGTAGCACATTCTGGTATGAAATCTTGTATGTATGTAGAGAAATGTTAAAAGAATTACCTGCACATTGGTAGGATCAAATGTGGTTAAGGGATGGGTAACCCCATAGACAACTTCTTCACTCTCTTGCTCAAATGTACCAAAAAGCCTGTCCCAGATTATCAGTGTTCCAGCATAATTCTTATCAATACAGTACCTGTTGCGACCTGTTTATACACACCAAAAAACACATGCTATATATTGTATTAGATCAGCCATATAAGTCAAGATACCAACAGTTTGCTACCTTCACTTACTGTATGCACATGTAGTTTAATGACAGAGACAGAAAAATAAGGTAAGTCTGATATTTTGTACATAACAATTCATGTGGAGATGGAGAAGTATAAAATTTTATAACACTTAACACTAATATATAAGAAGTTATGGAAAGACATCTATGCATACCTTTGCACGTAATCTGAAAACGTACACAATTTTTCATAGAATCAAGTAATACCTAAAAATGTATTTATTTTCATTTAGTAATAATTTATATACAAGATAAAGTTATAGCATTGATGTGAAGGAGGATAACTCATTGTGATAAACATAACATTTCAGTTATCACCTACTGGTGAAGTATGGTCTATAAATCAGCATTTTGGCATGACATTAAATTAAAAACCAACACCTGATAACATTTAACAAATGTTTCTCTGATAGACCTATATGAGTTTCCAGTGAGAATAATGTACCATTACATCACAACTCCTACATTTTGTATTTAACACTGATGCTTATAAGGCTTTTTGCTCAATACCAGATCTTGTCACGTTTGTTGAACAAGCAGTCAGCAGAAATGCTTTTTGTATGTAATATCATTTATTTATAATGGTATATACAAAATTTTGTGTGTATCATTTATTATACACAACATCTTGTGCTAGCAAAGTGTAATCAGTAGGCTACTGTTTTGTGTAACATTGCAATTAATATTTAGAGGTTGACCCCTGATGGTTCAGCAGTTAGTCTAAAGGGTTATAGCACTAAAATTAGAGTTTCATACCCATGATGAGCAGAAAACAGATAGCTTATTGTGTAGTTTTAGGCTTAACAACAAACAATCTGTATATTGGCATTTTGTGGAAAATTACATTGATTTAAATATTTGAATTTTGTGTACAATTACATCACAATAAGATAATGTATGTAGTGTGCTGGTTTAGTGTTTTCTTGAGGATTATATTACCCTTGTTTTTAGTACATAATTCAGCTGTTATTGTAGAGAAAAGTAATTAGAAACATAATAGAGCAAAATTCACAGGAATAAATTACAGGAAGAACTTCTTTAAATAGTATTGAATAATTAGAGAATGTGTACATGATCTGATAAATTTAAATACCTCAAAATTATGTTTACTAAAACATTATAGCACAGCAGAGTTAATAACTATTTTCATATTTATAGATATAATAATATACAGACACTATGTTTAGTTATCTAATTTTCAAAATGTTTCTTGCCACGAATTCTAGTAGTAGTGATAGCATGCATTTCAATCTTCATTATAAGGTTATAAAATTTAGATTTTAATCAGTTACCATGATGCACTCGATGATGACTAGGTGTGTTGATGATATACTCTAGTGGTCCCAACGTCTTTATAACCTAGAAAATAGTTAACAGTTTGTTTCTTATAATCTAAATTCTTTAACACCAATGTTAAAAACTGGTGCAAAAAAAAAAGATACTCTTTCCTCATTTGGTTTTTAATATTCTTTATTTTGAGATAAATGATGACATATAATAATAATAATAATATTAATAACAATAATAACTATAATAACAATAATTATTATTATTACTATTTATCTTTATAAATTTTAATCACAGAAAACTATTTGAAAAGAACAGCAAATACAGACAGTTATCACTCCTTCCAGTGGCTCAGTAGTAAATGTTGCTTAAAACTAGGTTTCAGTACTGTGGTGAGCACATTAAAGATAGCTTTGTACTTAAAATTAAACAAATAAATTGGGGTGTGAGCTGATTCTGTGGTAAAGCTTTCAGTTTTGAAGCTTGGTGAGCCATATTTGAAGCCTTGCAATACTACAAAATACACTAAACTTTGGGTACATTATAAGAGTAACAATCAATCACTTAGATTGATGATAGGATATTGATAACTGGTTTCCTTCCCTCTAATCAATAATTCAAAATTAGGAATGTCAGCAAGTAAGCTTAGTAGCTTTGCCTTAAACACAAGATTTACACAAGTAACTTTTTTGTATATTTTTTTTCCATTGTAGTGTAATTTTGTTTCGTTCCAGCAACACATGTAGAGAAGGAAGGCAAATAACCTTCCTGTAATCATACATTTTAATAAAATGTAATCATGAAATTATCATACTTATTATAATCTTTTGAGACACTTTTATACATTAATACACAAAATAATATGATTTCCTTGTTGGTGTGTGGTTAAATATTGCATGTATGTTTCAATATTTATCACCTGACCTACCCTTAGGGTCTGCCAGAAAGAAACATAGAAGACTCTTCCTATATTGGAGGGGTCCCAGTGTCTTTCCCATGAAATGGATAGGTATATCAATCAGTGTACACATACACACACACACATCTACAGAAGTTCTTAGAATTTTATTAGTTTATGTATTATGTTACTAATTGTTTTAAGAACATGTGTAAATACATTCAAGGTCTTGTAATGTTACAAATATTTTCCTAATGGAGAGAAACTACTTGTGGCTGGAGCACTTTGCTTTCTCTTAGAGAAGTCTACAGAGAAATGAATGATGTAAACAATTTTTTCTTACTTGTGTATGAATCCAGAACTGATAGAGAAGATTAAACTGCTGATGGACCAAAAAGATGGATGGAGGGATACCCAGAGCTAGTGGTAAATAAAACATCTGAAAAGATGTTAAACAGTTTAGTATAGTGTACATTTTAAACACACATATCTTGTACATATATTTATAAATAATGCTTGAATTACACTTTTTGTTTAATTATGTGTAATTGTTTACAAAATAGAATATTCTGTTAAACTAATCATTTGTTGTTGAATCTTTGTAGAATGGGCATCAACTGCCTTTTGTGGAGGCACAAGTGTAGAAGATGTTTCAAAAGTCTTCAGCGTTTTGTCTTCAGGTTAGTGTGTGCATGTGTAAGGTGTTGTCAGTCTTTTATAGTGTCCTGGTTGATTGTGGAGAGCATGTTATGATTGGTTGGAATATTGCTGTTTCTGATTTGAGGAGAGATTTTCTGTAGATTCAACCAATGGTAGCCACAGGTTACTCACCTCCAATCCGGAATCTCTGTTTAGTGAAGGTTTAATACTGTTAATATAAAATTATTCTTTGATTTTTCTTGTATTTCAGAATTTGTCTGTGTCGATGATTATAGTTTTCGAAACATCTCACTCTACACTTGTGTCTCCACAACAGGGGTTGTCGTCCATTCTACAAAGTTTCATCTTGAACACCCTACTTAAACTATATCTATCAAAGAATAATCATTTGTTACTTTTAAGATGCTTAAAGTAATGCTCTTATTAACTGCAATACTAGTTTCTGTTAAGATTAAAAATCTTCTTGAACTCATAACCTGAAGAATATCTGTACATAGTAATTGTAATTTGGCAAGCATTGAAAAAATTTACAATTATCTTTACTAATTAAAACATATCAAACTAATTGAGAACCATACAAAAATGTTATAGCTACATGTATAGGGGGGTTCTACCATTCTCAATGAACTAAAGTACCTTTTGACACACATCATAACTTTTACTATATAAAGAAAGCCAGATAAGTCAGGTTGTGGATTTAAGGGTTGGGTGAGTTAAGATATGGTGTCACTGAACACATACATGTAAAAATGGCTCGTTTGGGTTGAGAAAGTTTTTTACGTAGAGGAGTGAACAATGTGAACACAAAGTTGAACCTGATGATGACTGAAGAAGGTCAAAACGTTGTTCGCTCCTCTACGTAAAATATTTTCTCAACCCAAACGAGCCGTTTTTACATATTTATTTTTCTCTACAAGTGGGTTTTCTCGACATCAATGAACACATACATCTCACTCAGATGTGGATATGTCATAAAAGTGACAGTAAACCTTTTTTTTAATTGGTTATAATATGGAAAAAACTTGTAGCAGCAGTTTACCTGGCTAACAACTTTCTCCATGGTAGTATTTAAAATTAGGGGTAGCTATACCCAAACAGTAGGAGTTTCTATCTGCTATTTTGCACATTTGCACATAAACCACTGTTCAGGATAAAAAGCTAATTCTAAAATATAAGAAGCTTTTTGTGTCAAACAAATATTCAATATCTCTAAAATGCAGTTTAATGTTAAATAAAATGAAAAAAAAAATCATTTAAAGAAGTTATTGTACAGGCTGTCCCAAAATTGAAAGACCAAAAAAGTTGAATAACTTTTTATTATTGAGAAAATAACAAAATTCAAAACCAAGTATCTTCTGAACACTTGTAAGTTTTAGTAAAGTTTTGTTGTCATTACTTCCATTTACTTTTTATGAATCTGTTTTGTTGCAGATTTTACAACTAACCCTATTTTTGAGCAAAATAAGAACTGCTTAAGGGTTCCCCCAAGTTCACTCCCTTTGAACTTTTACCTTTGGGACTTTTGGAAAACACAGGTCTGCTATATGCATATCAATGGATCTTGAAAAACTGAAACTATATATCCATGATGTTATCAGGTCCATATCTAGAGTTGTGTTGGAAAA
This sequence comes from Tachypleus tridentatus, assembly GCF_004210375.1. Taxonomy (NCBI): domain Eukaryota; kingdom Metazoa; phylum Arthropoda; class Merostomata; order Xiphosura; family Limulidae; genus Tachypleus; species Tachypleus tridentatus. Next base: position 127,473,945 of record NC_134831.1, on the reverse strand, counting down.
TATCTTCTCAGAATTTAAATGCAAAATTAGATTGATTATAGCTACTAATGAAAGACATGCAGAAGTTTATGAATTAAATAAAATAAAACTTACAATATTTCAGAAGATACATTGTTTTGAATTCTGTTATTATCTCAAATAATACAAATGTTAGCCAATTTTCTGTTTGGTATACGAATTTTGGAACACCTTGTATAAGCATATAAAAATGAAACATGGGAGCACATCAACATTTTGATCTTTAAATTATTATACCTTTAAAAATCTTAATAATTTTTAATCTAATACACTAATAAAATAGAAATTGAGGGCACGACAATTATCGTCATTAGCTTAGTTGGCCAGGATATCGAATCAGCTTATTATATATTCATTAATCTGCACTGGACTGGAATGTAGCGATGATTGTCTTCACAAAAAATAAATAAATCTGCTTTTGTATGAAATAGTTCCATTTCCTTATCGAATGGTAAATTTCGAAAGATCTGGATATCAGTTTTGTTTTTAATTAAAAAATCAGTTCTAAAATAACGCTATATCATTATAAGGTATGTATAAATATGCATAATAGTTCGACTGTTTTATTAGTCTATTTTCTGTCAATCTCGTTTTGATAAACGTGTATATATTGTAACATTTTATTAAAGAGAAGTAAGTAAGTACATCACTTGAATGTTGTACACAGAAGTTGTAATAAAAACGTTTTAAAACTCACCCACGTTGAATAACTCTGTAACACAGATTGACGTAAAGCAGTGCTCAGATTATAACACTCAGAACTATGATGAACTTGGTGAGCTGCCCACAGGATGTTCAGTTCTCATAATAACGAAAATAAAACTTTGGGCTTTCAAGTTAGAAAACAATTTCACATTATATCTAATATATTTACAATATTCCCGTCTACAAGAACAAAAAAACTAATAATTAAAAATGTTATTTAGCATCTAAAACTCAAACGAATCCGACTTCTAAAAGTTTAAGTAAAACAGTTGTTGGTCAAGATACACATTATTAAAATATAAATAAAGTGACACATATCTGAACCTAAAAATTAAACAAACGATATTTTATGGCACTACAGTAAACAATACCAAAACTATAAATTATCCGATACGTAGGTTGAGTATGTTATATGTGAATGATTTTGGAGTCTCACCACGTAATTAGAATCTATGTTGCTAAATCTGGTCATGCTCAATCTGTCAGTGAATCTTGATAATAGCACTGTGACAGTTTCCACTGCAAAAGGTTCCGTCATGATAGTGTCACATCCAAAGCATGCCAATCTTTCCTGCAAGCTTTCCATAAAAACGAATTTAGGGTACAAGTACAGTGGTTTTCCGGCCAGCTTTTCAACTGTTTGATTGGATTGAAATTCAAAGATGCCGCAACTGGCGATACATCTCTGTACCATTAATATGTTTTAATTCTTCAACTGTTTGAGGTACATAACGAATGAATGCATATTTTGTGGGAACAACCAGCGTTGTTTCTTCAGACAAAGATCATTCTTGATTGGATAGTAAACCATTGACCCATATACGTGAATGACGTTTGCACTGACATTCGTTTTCGTGAATATTCTCCTGTTTCAAGATGCAACACTTTGCTTACGACATCTGGGAAGATGACTTTTGCAGATCTCTTTTTATGTGATCGTGGTGCCTCAAACTGATTCATATTCCAGTGTTTATTAATGTCATTAATATGAAAGATATCCCTTCTTTAAATTTTACTCCAATTTGAATAATTCTTTGTTACTCAAGTGTATGAATATTTTACGTTGGAAAGGACTATTACATATCCTTCCATAAAATGATCAACTATTGGTCGAATCACATTATTTATAAATATAAAGCAACGTCAAAATATAATTTTGATACATGCCATTCAACCGTGACTTTATGTTAACTGTGGTTGTCATTTAAGTGCTGATTTACGTATTAAAATTTGTTTTATTTGTTGTTGTTTTGAGTTAAGCACAAAGCTACACAATGGGCTATCTGTGCTCTACCCACCACAAATATCGAAACCCAGATTTTTAGCGTTGTAAGCCCACAGACATACCGCAGAGCCACTGGGGGGCAAAATTGTTTTCATGTGATGTACCCAGTCATCTATATTCAACATGTTAAGAATGTTTTAACAATAAAATGAACATTTACAGCATAGAGAAGAACAAACAAACACAAGTGAAAAATAAAATATTTATTAATAGTCAGTGTGGTTCTTCACTTAACCAGCTAGCATCTACACCCATTGTTGATTTACAATTGGTAGCTAGGGAAGATAAAAATGATTTATTACCTTCGCACAAGATAAACAGAAGAATTAGGTCATATCAAAGTTCTAGTGCAGTGTTCTAAGTTCTTAAATTACATTCTGAGTAATAATTCTATTATATCTACATATAATAAGCGAGAAAACCTTCAACTTATACTAAGTTGTAAAAGTGTGCAAAGGAGTATGCTCTTCCTCCAGGACGGTATGACACAGATACAGGGTCAAGCAAACATAATCTATCCAGAGAAATGGCTCGGCATGGCCAGGTGAGTTAAGGCGTTCCACTCGTAATTTGAGGGTCGCGGGTTCGAATCCTCGTCGCATCAAACATGCTCGCACTTTCGACCGTAGAGGCGTTATAATGTTACGGTCAATTCCAATCTTCGTTGGTAAAGGAGTAGCCCAAGAGTTGGCGGTGGGTGGTGATGACTAGCTGCCCTACCTCTAGTCTTACACTGCTAAATTAGGGACGGCTAGCCCAGATAGCCCTCGTATAACTTTGCGCGAAATTCGTAAACAAACAAACAAACTATCCAGAAAAATCATTGTAGTACATAGACATGTTTTCAAGAAGGTAACACAATTTGTGACTTTCGTACATCCGAGTTAAACGGATATTACTAACCACATGCAGAAGACCAGCATGAAAACTTAGAAAAAATATCCAAATATTATGATATGTAAGCGTACCATTCCCTCTACAGTCTTTAGTAATATAAATACATATTTTGATAATCTATTATTTAGTTACTGCACTGTTATGGTGTCTAATATTATCTTGTTCTAGTCACCTCATATCGTTCCTTTGTTCATTTGGTAGAAGACGTCTTCCATTTGCAAGGATATTTCACGGTATTTTGAGCTTGGATTAAAAGTTTTTGAACTGCATTATCGCTTGGTAGCCCATGTATGACGACAGATAAGTCTCATCAGTGCTATTAAAATAAAGAGGTATGTTGTCCACAAGACAAAGAAAGCGACTGATGTTTGAAATCAGTGTGTCATTTTGGCTAGGAGAAAGAGGTCAAAAGGTGTATCTGACCCTCTCAGGTCCAACAAAATAATTTTGATTTGGTTTATTTTGAAGTTTGCGCAAAGCTACTCCTGGTCTATCTGTGCCAGCCATCCTCAGTTTAGCAGTAAAATACTAGAGGGAAAACGGCTGGTCATCATCACACATCGACAACTATTGGATTGTTCTTTTACCGACGAATAGTGGGATTGACCAGAGATCTATAACGTCCTCACGGGTGAAAGGGTGAGCAAGTTTAGTGGGGGCTGGGATTCTAACTCGTGACTCGCAGGCCAAACAATAACAGTCCTAAAATTCCAAAACTTAACTATTATTTTTAAAGAGAGAAGAATTTTCAAAGCTCGTTCAGCATTTAAGTGTTGAGTTAATTCATTTGGTATTTAACTTTGGGAAGAGGGTAAGAAGACAAACTGAACAGAGTTATGAAATACATGTTAAACTTATTCTGTACGGTTGTAATGAATTAATTTATATATTACTCAAATACACACACACACACAGATATACATGATTGGTTATTGAAATTTATTTGTTTAATTTCATGCAGAGCTATTCGAGGACTACTACTCTAGTTGTCCTTAATTCAGTAACGACAGATTAGAGGAAAGGGGGTTAGTCCACACCACCTAACAACAACTCTTGGGGTACTCCTGACTAACCAACAATAGAATTAATCGTAACATCATAACGCCTCCATGGCTGTAGCAGCGATCAATGAATGACGGGATTCGAACTTGCAACTCGCAGGTTGCGAGTCTATCGTTCTAACCACCAGACTATGCCAACCCGTTTTAAAGATTAGATTTATGCAACTGTTAGTCTATAAACAAAAATTCTTTCTGTTCGAAGAGACAATTTATTTGCTGTATATACTACTCCTCGGCAATTTTTACTTAGCATATCTTAAGAGAAAATACAGTATTGTGAATTTCCAGTCATCAGTAAATTATTTATTTGCTAAACATTACAATACCTTCATATCTTACACAACTGCCTTCAATATTCAAATATTTGCGTAATGTGCATTTTATATTAGGATACCAGTTAAACATCTAACTTATAGTCGTAAATCTTTTTATTTTTTCATGCAAGAATGAGTTATTTTGTGACATATCAGTTGGTTTTAAACAATAACTTACAAACTTAAAACAACTTACCATGACTTGCTCTATGAAGCCAGTAGTACCCAAAGTCTACACCGATGAAACATAGCAACCATGTCCAAACAGAGTCCCATGGAAGGGTCACAAGTCGCCAGTTGTTGTAAACCCAAATATACGCTGCAAGTGGAACACCACGTAATAACAACCTGAAAAATGTAAGTTCCACTCCAGTAGATTCCCCACAATAACGCCATGTGATATGAGCTTGTTAAATAACAAAATGTTAGCAAATTTAGCAAATCTATCAATAATTATAAACATGTAGTACATAAAGTTAAAAAAAGCAAATAATTCCAATTCTAAATATCCCCGAATGCACTCTTCAGTTTCGTAACTGGATTTCTAACATACCGAGATACTTAAAACCTCCGATCGTGAAAAATCGACTCACATTTAGTTGAAAAAAAAAAAAAAACAACAACCAAAAACGTCAGAGCCGAAAAATAGATTGGAGGCATAATACTATGCAACCGTAATCTAATAATACAATATAAAAATCTTCTGTTGATAAAATATACTCATAAGTGAAATCTGTAACATGCATTGCCAAGAACATAGACATGGAAAGAAGGGTGATTGTGACGTTTGTAGATACTGCTTATCTTTGGATTATCGAATAGAGCAAATCATATGAATTGGAAATGAATACTGAAAGTAGAGAAAGAGCAATGAGACGGACAAATGTCCTAAAGGTCAAAATAGAATTAGATTAAAAGAAACCAAGGTGTATGATATTGATTCTGGAGAAGATAGAAACGCTGAAACCTCTAAAACCATTATTGTTACACACAACTGTATCTGTTTTCTTACTTTATGGATTTCAAATCCGAGAGAAAGATTTTTAATAGTAGTTTATTTCTACCAACCAGCGTCTTTTGGGACATAATATTTCAAAATTTGACACAACGTCTAGAAGGGTCGGTTTTTCGTGATCAGAGGTCTTAAATATTATTGGTTATTCGTAATGGCGTTCACATGAACAACACTTAATTTGGTACAAACCGTCCTTTTCTTGAAGGTGTACGATGTCTTGAAATCAAGAATGATCAATATACGCAAAGATTCAAATGAACAACATTAGTACGTGGCTGATCTAAATGGCTAACAATGATATAGTTAACCAGGGAGACGAGGAAGTATAAAGGAGAGAAGGTTACGGTAAAGTGTAACTTTTTGAATTATGTAGAATACGGTGATAAGCTGCATTTTATAGGTAGGATAACAAAAATGAAAAAAAAAGAGAGAAATGGTCAGTAGTTTCAACAAAATATTGCAAAGGGGACAATAAGGAGAGATTGAAGTTCACTTTTACTCAATGTACATCATTCTGCAAGTTTCTAATCCTAGCGAAAAATAACATGATCATGTCTTCTAGTTTTAAAAACTAGAAATGATCCAGTTAAGGGAGGTAGATAACTAAAACAGGTAAACCTGTAAATTAAGAAGTTCCTCAAGATCGAGACGAAAAACAAACAAATCAAAATAAAGGAAAGAAATGAGCCAATCAGTCATGGGTGACAGAAGAAAGACCTATTCTGGAGCGTTAACAAGTACTTTATTAATAGGAATACGGATATAAGTAGATATTCAGAATAAACTAAATGATGGTGAAAGTAACTCCATGGCTACCGAAGGATATATTATTAGTTCCTTTCAGATGCTTAATCAGTTTGAGAAAACAGTACCAGCCGTGAGAGCAACAGGAAATATTTCAGCAACACGTTATGGAGTGGACAGGGGACAGTAAAACTGGAATAATTTCAAAATTGGATGAGAGGTGAACGAGAATGCTGAAAGAACGAATCAAGGAGGGGAAGGAAAGTGGAACAGGACACAGGATTCTAACTGAAGAAAACGTCCTTGAAGATAAAAGTTAGAATTAAACAAGAATTAAACAAACCGAGCCCCATTTGTAATATTCCAATTAAATGTTATAACAATAGACTCAGTTCTCTCAACAATATATTGTAAAAGCTATAAGGCTCTGTTTATCAAGCAATTGTCGTTCATGAAGAACCAAAGGAGCTCAGGGACTATAACCTCTGGAACTGAAGTTGGTGTGCAATGCATTGCACCTAATAATATCGTATGGATGTTTAACAATATCAAGTTTGTATAGCAGAGAGGCTGAGGTAAAATTAAATAAGGTTTAGTCATAATCAGGTTTGGAGTGAATTAAAGTATGTATACAAGTAAAGAAGTCTGTTGATTAGCACTAATATAAATACTAGATATAGTCTAAAGTAGTCTGGGGTATTTCACAGTATGCATTCAAAGCAAAAATATAGTCTCCCAAATCAATTTTCTTTCAAAGCAGCCAATGTAAATAGCGATACGTTAACACCAAGATGTCAGTTTAACTAAACAAGCTAGAAAATAATATATTTTTATTTGAGACTTTTAACTAAGCATAACATTAAACAAAGTAAAATAAAGTTTAGATCCTCACGAAAGCGTCATTCTAGATTAGTTTATGTTGTGAACTTTAATATAAAAGTATCATCGTTTCAGATAGCTATGTACGATTCCATCTCAAGTACTTACACAATAGCCAAGACATATCTATAATTTTATGGTCGCAAGTGGCAATGACTAAAACAAAATGGTTTCAGAGATGTTCCAAACAATCTTGAGAAGTTTTGTCTTCGCCAAAAACACTAACATTTGGATAAATGGCCATAATGCTAAACAGACCAAGAGAAACTATAATAGGCCATGCCTTTCATAACTTTTGTAATATAGTAAAGTATGAAATTCCTCAATATAATGATGGAAGGAAAGCGAAAGCAGGTTTGCGTTTGTGTAATTTAAAATTTAGCATGGAATCAATATGTTTTCAATCATACGAGTTGATTTCCCAAATCAAACTGTTATTAAATAAGTTCAAAAACATTCCCTTGTCATAAGTATGCTTGTTTCCCATTTTCTTTAGTAAAGTGAACGTTTAAGATTCACCTAGAATTTAAAACTTTTTTCTCATATTTTTTAATTGTGAGTGTAGTTTTGACAATAGAACATTGAATGGAGATAACTTCTTTCTTCCTAGCTACCTATTGTTCTCAATCATTCCTCTGAGGTGTTACGTGCATTTTCTTGTTGGAAAACAATCTCTATAGTAGAATACAATACGTAAAGAAAAAAGATGGTATTTTCTGCTGGTGATCAAGTTAAACCTTAATGATATATATACTACTTTAATTTGCTACTGGAATGATTCTCAGCGATGTTCGTAGCATATGTGTACCGAGAGAAATAGAGTTATAGAAACTTGTATTCAATGCCAAATTCTCCTAGTCCAAGACAAGCAGGCTTCTTTACTTACAAATTTAAAATAAAGAGATCTTCAGTAGAAGTGATGTCTATCAGTGTACTTTGATCAAATTTGTTAAAAATTACCTTTTATTTTACTCTTATGTTGTATCTGGTTTCTTTTTTGAAATTCAGTTGGAGTCGGATACTTCAAAATCTAATTCTTGATAAATTTTTGGCTTCCTTGAGCTATTGTGATACTACTTTTAACTCTAAGGTTATAACTGAACCTGATGATATCATAAGTATCAAGATATACAAAGATGGAGAAGCGTCAAACAGGTAGTGAAGTGCCCACAACTCTTTGTGACAATTTGGAGGTTGAGAGTGATAAAACTGAGGCCCTTATGAACGAAGTGGAAGGAACACAGGTAGCCAAGTAAAGGCTATAAAACGACAGGATCGTCCAAAACCATTATTTTGAATGCAGTCAAGATGTTAACAATGTAACCAGGTAGAGAATGCTGAATATACGAAACTTTAAATACATTTTGCAAACTGATATAAGGAATAACACAACAACTGAGTTCTGTATCACGAGCCTCTCAGCCCTGGGCACGATTATGCGAAGTTTAAAGTGATTTATCTCCACCGAATATATCTCGAGCATGCAGAAGATCATGCAATATCTGAAAGTCCAAACATACATATTTGTAATTTAAGAAGACTAAGTGATAATGCATGCACAGGTGTCTATTCAGATTTTTTTTTACAGACTTGTAGTGTATCTCCCTCTGGCGGCAATATTGCCTTTTTTGTGAGCTAATGAAATGTACGTGATATAGCATTTAAACTGAGTACGAGAGATTATTACACAATAATGTGTTAGTGTTGGAAAAATTCAAACGAGGCGAATTTTTAGAGATGAAAATAACGTGTTCAGGAAGATCTTAGCACGACACTGACATCTTTATTTATTAGTGATTATATTATATTTTAAATAATATAAAGATAATCACTAATAAATAAAATATAATTATAATTATAAAATATATTTTATTTTACATAATATAAAGATAATTCTACTGAATCTGAAATATGTTACAGCAAACGGTATAGGTAATTAGTTATTCTCTTTATTAAGATCCCACTATTCGTTGGTAAAGAGTAGCCCAAGAGTTGGCGGTGGGTGGTGATGACTAGCTGCCTTCCCTCTAGTCTTACACTGCTAAATTAGGGACGGCTAGCACAGATAGCCCTCGAGTAGCTTTGTGCGAAATTTCAAACAAACAAACAAACAAAATCTTTATTAAGATGAAACTAGATTTTGATTGTTAACTGATGTCTTCTTTATATTGACTAACTTTTAATGTTTACACTTTATCATTTGTTATCTTGCATCTACATTATAATTTATATTAACTATTTTTCTCATTTTTTTTTCTATATTTAGCGACTTTGAATATTTTTGCCAAGCATACACGTCTTTCAGTAATGAGGACATTAAAATATGTCAGTCAATCCTAGTTTTCGTTGGTAAAACGAGTAGTCCAAGAGTTGGCGTTAACTAGTTGCGTTTCCTCTAGTCTAATATTTCTAATTTATGGACGGCGATTGCAGATAGTCCTCGAGCAGATTGGTGCGAAATTCCCAAAATAAATTTACCTTTGGACGTTGCACTTGCCGTCGTTGTGATAGAATAGGCTTAACTCCGAACATGAATAGAATACATAACAACGATTAACGAAGGTGGTTGAACAGAAATATAATAACATATAAATACAATGGCTGTAACTATTTAAAGATCGTTTAAAATAGAAAATAATGGGGGCACAAGTTTAAAGCACGAGAGAACGTCGACGACTGTTGTTAAATTACTTTTCTTGTAGGCTTTCGTTATAATTTTCCTTCCGATGATGGATTCGTCAAGATAAGCGACTATTGTACGTTCGGTGGCTTTGTTCTTTAGTTTGATTTTCTGGTTGAATTAGGCTTAACATCCAATCATGAAGCAAATAACGCCAAACGTGAAGAAAACTGATTAATTCCAACGTTTGAATGAAACGTTTCACAAGAAGGACTAATTAATTTTTAAGCTATAAGCCAAACTTAGGAGAGCAATCGCCTACTGGAATAGTAGGGGAATCGAAGCCTGCATCGGCATTGTAAGTCCGTAAAGTTACCGCTTACTCGATGATTAACTTGTTCTTGTAAATGCGTTTTGGGTGGGATATCAGTAAGTTTACTGATTTACAAAGTTAAGATCCGGGGTTCTACTTCAGTGGTGGACACTGCAGTTAGTTCAACGTGGCTTTGCCCTAAAACAAATGTATATATTATTGTAATCTTAGTGCTTGATATCTCACGTCCTATAACTCAGAACGTATTTTTGCAGTAATTCAGCTCGGTCACTTTTCTTGACAATTAAAAACTCCAACAAATACTCCGACTTAGTTTAAACAAACACAAAGAAATAAAACTTATTCACTCAACTATCTACATGAAAATAAAAATATTACACAGATATACGAACTATATATGTAATCTAATCAACATTTTTGTTTGAATAATTAAACTGATGACAATCATTGAACCACTTAATGTGACAACGTACTGACAGGAGTTCATCTGCTTGATTTTTTAAGAATTTCACGCAAACCAGCACAAGGGCTATCTGCACTAACCATCACTAATTTATCAGTGTAAGACTAGAGAGAATGTAGTTAGTCATCATCAACCACCGCCAACTCTCGTGCTACTTTTGTATAAATGAATAGTTGGACTGATCGACACATTAAAACGTCCTCACGGCTGACAGGGCGAGCATATTTAGTGGGGCGGAAATTCGAGATCACGATCGACAAATTAAGAGTTAAACAAACAAACGACTTACTTGGTCATGTCGGGCTTAATTTTGAAATGACTAGATGGAAGGTATCTAGTTAATACCACCTGGTACTACTGCCTCGTGGGCTACTTTAATTGAATAGTGGGGTTTGATCGTCTCTCTTATTACGTATCGTTGATATGGAAAGCAATTTTTATTTTGAGTACAAATCACGGAAACTTAGACCCACAATTCGGTACACTAATTAATGGACCACATTCGGCTTAATAACGGGATAGGAAAGAATATCAGAATTAAAAAAAAATCCAGCATCCAAAATATGGAAGAAAAATGCATTATGAACACTGTAATTGCTTAATCAGATACAACAGAGGGAGAAGGTAGGTTCATCACACTAAATACCAAACAATAAGCTTATCTGATAAAATACCTTAGATATAGATCCAATAGAGGAAGACGGTAGGTTTATCAAGCTAAACATAAAACAACAAGCTTACCTTGAACATTCTGATAAAACACCTTGGATATAGATCTAACACATAAGGAGGTAGGTTTATTACACCAACATCAAGCTTACCTTGAACATTCTGATAAAACGCCCTGGATATAGATCTAATGGAGAATAAGTTAGGTTCATCACACTAAACAACAAGCTCACCTTGAACATTCTGATAAAACACCTTGGATATAGATCTAACACATAAGGAGGTAGGTTTATTACACTAACATCAAGCTTACCTTGAACATTTTGATAAAACACCCTAGATATAGATCCAACACAGAATGAGGTAAGTTTATCACACTAAACTCCAAACAACAAGCTTACCTTGAACATTCTGATAAAACACCCTAGATATAGATGCAACACAGAATGAGGTAAGTTTATCACACTAAACTCCAAACAACAAGCTTACCTTGAACATTCTGATAAAACACCTTGTGAAATAGATCCCAGAGAGTCACTTAAGTTAATGTAATCTTTATTTTTCCATCTGGTTATCATCAGTTCAATCATCATGATGACACAAAACAATGGCATGACCTGAGAAAAACAAGTGAAATGTTTCCCGTAGTTTTCAAAATACAATACATTTACTTTCTCTAGTTTTTCAAGATACGAAATGGCAGTTGCATCAATATTTATATACAGTTCTAAATAATGTTGTTTACAAATATATTTCGTATCGAGCAACAACACTCCTGATATACTGATAATAAAACAATACATTCTGTACTGTAGCTTTTCCATTACAACATTTCTAATGTGTTCTAGACATTACCCCTTTTTTCTTAATTGACTTTCATGTCCATTTTCTTAATAATAAAAATGTTAAGAGTTTTAAAATAAACGGAATGCTTAAAATAATGTTATTCCGCAAAGACAAAATAGAGCGAGTAAAGAAAACAGAAAGTTGACAAAAGTGTTCTGCCACATCTTAACTGGACATTATAATTCTAAAGAATTTAGCTTTTACTTTGTTGTTGTTTATTCAGTCTATTAGTTACCAATGCACAAATATTCTATTACAAATTTGTACCCTAAAAGTGCAAACCAGAAATCCGCATAATCAGTGCTGAGTACCAAACTATACTTGAAAGATGTAAAACTAATTTGTAACTAAAAAACGTTTGTGTTATTGTAAAACATGATAACGCAGTAAATATTCAAGATCTGATTTTAGCTATACGTATATCACCAGATGGCTTAGCGATATGCTTGAGGGGTTACAACGCTAAAATTCTGCCTTTGATATCCACGATGGGAAGAACTTTGCACTTAACAACAGAACAAATAAATATCTGGTTCAAATGTCTAAGAACAAAGTATCCACTAAAAACCCTTCTTTCTGCTACTTATGAAAAGGTGTAAATTTTGATCTCTTATAATACGCTATACTTTGATAACTTAAAAAAATAAAATTTTCATAACAGTTATAAAAATCGATCTCAAACTTATTTTAAATAGTTTTCAAATATAATATATATTATTAAAATATCTAGTTACCAGATTTTAGTCATATGTCATCAGTTAGTGACGTATTTTACGAAAAATAAGATTCAGTAAGGATACATAACAAACAATTGTTTGTTTTGAATTTCGCGCAAAGCTACTCGAGGGCTATCTGTGCTAGCCATCCCTAATTTAGCAGTGTAAGATGAGTGGAAGGCAGCCACTCATTACCACCCACCGCCAACTCTTGGGTTACTCTTTTACCAACACATTATATCTTTGACCACACATTATAACGCCCCACGGCATGTTTGGTACGACGGGGACTGGAACCCTTGACCCTCAGATTACGAGTCGAACGCCTTAACCCACCTGGCCATGCCAGGCCAGCATAACAAACGAATAAAGCAAGGATGAGTACGTTATATTAAAACGATTTAAAACCTCATCACGTCGTTATAGTTTATGTCTCCACGTCCCATTCATGCTCTAATTGACAACAGTGCTCGTTTAAATAGCACCGAAATGTAATTTCGTCGTGAGGCTGTCATAAAAAGAACAGTCCTCCTTCTTTCTGCTACATTTCAAAATCAGGACCATTCTAACCATTGTAAACAAGTTCTTGTAACAAGTAAGAATCCAAGAATACACCTTATTGTAGGTCTCTTTCTGGTTGATCATGATTCCTCAAGGTGATTCATACCCATTTACTTCTGTATGCCCTTACGTACAAAAAATATTCTCATTTTGAAATTTCTAAACCTCTGATTTGAACACATCTTTACGAATTCTGTGTATGAATACTTTATGTTGTAATTTTTGATGTCATCAAGTATTTTGATGCACGATGTTCCGTCAGGGACTTTACAGAGGCTGAATTTATAACGTGACTGATTGATCTGAGTACTGAAAATAATTTAAGGACAATGTACTCAACCCTCTGTATTTGTATCGAATTTAGAAACATGTTTGTTTGTTTTTTGAATTTCGCGCAAAGCTACACGAGGGCTATCTGCGTTAGCCGTCCCTGATTTAGCAGTGTAAGACCAAAGGGAAGGCAGCTAGTCATCACCACCCACCGCCAACTCTTGGTCTACTCTTTTACCAACGAATAGTGGGAATGACCGTCACATTATAACGCCACCACGACTGAAAGAGCGAGAATGTTTGACGTGACGGGGATGCGAACTCGCGACCCTCAGATTACAAGTCGCACGCCTTAACATGCCTGGCCACGCCGGGCCACTTAGAAAAATGTGTCAGCAAAAAACATTTTCTCATAAATGGCTGATAAAGAGAAACAAAGAAATTTTCTTCACGCAGCACCTTGAAGAAACTTTTGAATGAATTGGCTTTTGAAAAACTCATTATGCAAAAAATATCACAGTAGGCACATTTTGTGTGGTAAATTTTTAAAAGCGTAGAAGTAAAGTATTCTGGGTATCAATACTGGATTTAAAAATTGTTCATATGCTGTGTACTTTATATCATCTCTGGTGAGGTACTACATCGTGTGAACAAAACGTCATTATTTTAAATCGAAAAGGTATTACTTTTACAAAACAAACAAAACCAAAACTACTAGTCAGCAAGAAAATTATTAGGTTCAGTATTAGCACAAATTTAACCACGACTTAATAAACTCCTCTAGTGATGAAAAATAGTACTTGAAAATATTAGAAATACAAATATACACGATTAATTAAATAACAATATAAGCGGCTCTATTTGATTATAAACTATCAGATGTATAATTGTGACATCAGCCAATGTGATGGTTTATTAAGATTTGACTTAAAAATAATATTTTCAAAGGAAAAGAAAAAAATATTAAAATTTGTCAACAAAATCTGAAGTTGAAAGCCCCGTGTACAAATGTACAGAGAATAAATAACACTTGAGTAATCACTTGATGCTGTGTGAATTCTATATCAGTTTTTGTTTTTTTACTTACCTCAGTTACATAGTCTGGAACATCGCCGATTGTTTCAAAGATTTCATTTCGTGGGTCCACTAAGTAGAACATACGTCCTAATGATCTGAAACTTAGATTCCTAATCATTGTTGGCCACAACACCTGAATAGAAAACACACCTCTCAGATTTCATGTAAGAAAAGTCACAATTCAAACTGAATCATGTTACAGAATAAAAAGTAAATTAGAAAGAAATTACAGACAGTTTACAATGAGTTCAAATATCGTTTGTAGTACACCGGCGTAGATTTGTTAGATCCGATGGGGAGGATGATTTTTGCAACCACTTATGTGGACTATTCAATTTGCAAATTTGTAATCTCTGATTACGTAAACCTGAAAACTATAAAAATGCAGTCACAGAGTACTGTGACAAAGTTTAACACAGTTTAATGAAATTCTTCATGCATAACAGTCAGTTGTTTTTTTATCAGTTTGTCGTTAAGTTAGTTTAACAGAAACATACCATGGCAAGTAGTCCAGTTCTGTTTAAACTCCCAAACGGTTGGCTTTGTTTTAACAATTCAGCATTTTACATGCTTCTGTATTTAACTCTTCGATGAAATTATAACAAACAATGGTACCACGAAGCGCGAACATTAACCAACATAATAGTTAATAACAAACAAAGAGTCGGTTCTGTTCCTACGCTACTTATAAAACCAATAACAAAATAAACATTTTAAGGTGAGAATTTAGCACACGACGCTTAACTAACGGCTCATAGTTTCTTTAAAGGTTAAAATAAGCAAGGAATATTTTATAATTTAAATTATATTTACAAATAGCTAACAAATAACGGCTAGATCGATCGGTAAGGAAGGTTTACTTACTCGTCAAAGGTTGGTACCTCCAGTACATTGACCTATTAAGGGTCAATGTTGTTATATTAATTGAAAGTCGAAGACTCGCGAGACGTGGAGGTGAATGACGCTCTGAGCAGTTACGTGTTGAAGAAAATTGTCAAGTACCTTACTATCTACAAGGCTTTCACTGGGGTTCCATCCAACACAGTCTAGAATGGGTTCGCCGGTCCTTACTATCTACAAGGCTTTCACTGGGGTTCTATCCAACACAGTCTAGAATGGGTTCGCCGGTGTTTGATACATTTACTTATTTCAAGTTTTATTTGTTTTTACAAAAAAAGAAAGGTAATACAATATACAAAAACGCTGTATGTACGATACAGTAAAGGTTTGTTTGTTCTTGAATTTCGAGCAAAGCTACACGAGGGCTATCTGCGTTAGCCGTCCCTAATTTAGCAGTGTAAGACCAGAGGGAAGGCAGCTAGTCATCACCACTTACCGCCAAATCTTGGTCTACTCTTTTACCAACGAATAGTGGGATTGACCGTCACATTATAATGCCGCCACTGGAAGTATGTTTGGTGCGACGGGGAATCGAACACGCGACCCTCAGATTACGAGTTGGACGCCTTAACCTACCTGGCCGTTCCGGGCTCCCCACAGTAAAGGAAGAAACAGAAGTATAAATATTAAACTAAAACAAACACTGACTGTTGAATTATCCGCTGTCCAGCGCGGGGAACCTAACTCCGGATTTTATCCCTCCAATTCCATAAACTTGCTGTTGCTCCACTGAGAGTTGACTTACAAGAAAATAAATGTATATTACATGGACTAATACATACCGATTAACCAATTGGAACTAGAGTGGTATTAATCTTACCAGAAATTGAAAAACGGTGACAAACTAACTGTATTTTTGGTTTTAATATTAAAAAAAAAAAGTTTGTTTTCCCTGAACAGACTACTTACGAACTCAACTGCAGTTAATAAAGAACCAATGAGAACAAGTGAATTGACAATAGTAGTTTCAAACCGTGCGTGTTCGGCGCAGCATAGCCAAGTGGTTGAGGCACTCGACTCGTAATCTGAGGATCGCGAGTTCGAATCCCCGTTGCACTAAACAATCTCTCCATTGTCAGCTGTGGGAGCGTTATAATGTGACGGTTAATCCCACTATTTGTTGGTAAAAGAGAAGCCCAATAGTTGGCGGTGTGTGGTGTTGACTAGCTGCCTTCCCTCTAGTCTTTACTAAATTAGGAACTACTAGGGCAGATAGCCTTGTGTAGCTTTGCGGGAAATTCAAAAACGAATAAACACTGCATTTTTATTTGACTGTTATTCGTTTGTCGCTGTCACAAGTTTTGTATCGTTATTTGTAGCCTCATTGGATTTCACAGCACTGACACGAAATTTAAGGGTGTTGTATTATAAAGGTGTTCAGAAAGTCACTGTGCAGTTTTGTAATCATATACATATATAAGTGCACAGTGACTTTCCGAACACCCTGTATAATACATATTTCTCGAATGCGCGGGAACAACTCGCTAAACACTTGTCTCCACAAATTATTTCCTGTTTGTCTGTCCAACACAATAAATTACTTACAAAGTATCACTTTAGATAACCTGGTGGAAAAATTGAGAAACTCAAAATAGGAAGACAAAATCAGATTTTCACAGTTCTTGACAGTCTCTTGTAATTGTCTCATTATATTCAGCGGATGTGAAATATCTTTTCTCTTCTTAGAATGAGATAAAGTCTGGAGGGTCAGTCGAGACAAAATGATGAAACAATTTGATGATAACCAGCGATTCTAAATGCACGGATGAGTATGACCCATGGCTTGCTACTGCTGACTGGATGACCAGAAAGGAAAGATACTGATAACCGTTTAGATTTGAATTCCTTCTGTAAGCGAAAACGATTTCCTCCAAGGGTCTCTTTTCGGAACAGACCAGTCAAATTAGAAGATACGTTATAGATAAGTCAGAACAATTTAATATTTTACTGGTTATGTTAGGCACATTTCAAGAAATAACTCTTTCATTTTGGGACAGTATCTCAACCATTTTGCAGCTTGATACTAAACCTAACGCTAAAGAATGTTGTTAGCCATATTCCTAAACGATTCAGAAAAGCCTACGTTGATTAGAGAGGTAGTGATTGTGGAAGGTTGATCTTAAAAGTTCTCTCGGAAGAACCAAAAGTTAAAACGTTGTGAAAATCTGTCATAACGGCAGTTGCCAAAAAGTCGAGGGTACGATGGTAACGTAAGGTGTTTCAATCAAAGATTTTTAAGATACTCTTGACGCAGGTATCTACATAATTTGGTGTGCTTCATATCAACGACAACAACAATTTTAATGAGCCACATGTAGTTCAATCTGAAAACTTGCACGCCCCGTTTTATTAGTTTGTTTTTTGTATTTCGCGCAAAGCTACACGAGAAATATTTTCCCAATGTGCTTTTTGTTTAAGGATCAGGTATAAATTAGGACACCTCTTTTTATTTTTCGTCTTAAAAATTAACTGATAATACGAACAAATGGTTTTCGTATGAAAGACGAAACAGCGCTGCGACCATTATTATTAACATTCGGCTCATTGACACAGACTTACTGTTTTAATGGCATTTTCTGGATATGTACATATCGTTGACAGCATGGATCTTACAGTTATTTTTACTGTTCGGTCAAGAGAACCAGAGATTTATTAGTTAAGGTTTTAACTTGACTGATGGTTATGAAACAAAATCCTCGCCAAAGAAAAAAGAAAGTGTCACCTTCTCTTACGTCATACTTGCGCTCAAAAACAGGATCTTCCGGCCTCGTTTTGGAAATAATTCACTAATACACAATTAGTTTGGAGTGAATCAGTCTCACGTGAATTATTTTAACCTTCATCAACGAGTCATCTAACAGCGGAAAAGCATTGTACAATGAATAATAGTAGAACAGGCGTTATAAAAATAATCAGTGTTGCGTAGTTTGTTTATTACGTGTTTCTCTGTAACAACCTATTGAACAATGTTAAATGGATTTTCTGTAACACTCTACTACAGTTCGTGTTGTACTGAACTTAATCCATACGTTATTCTAAAGAACAAGTACAATAATTTTTCCATACTAACCTGAGTACTATATATAAGTCTATTACAACACCATCTACGTTTTGTTTGTTTTTGGAATTTCGCACAAAGCTACACGCGGGCTATCTGTGCTAGCCGTCCCTAATTTAGCAGTGTAAGACTAGAGGGAAGGCAGCTAGTCATCACCACCCACCGCCAACAGTTGGGCTACTCTTTTACCAACGAATAGTGGTATTTACCGTGAATTATAACGCTCCCACAGCTGAAAGGGCGAGCATATTTGGTGCGATGGGGATTCGAACCTGCGACCCAGGGATTAGGAATCGAATGCCTTAACTTATCTGGCCATGCCGAACCGTAGTAACGCGAGAACTAACATTCTAGGACCGAGCATAATTTTACAATGATAGGTTCTCTGTGCTTAATATACCACACTGAACATTATATTACGCACATTTAAGATTTTTTTAAATTATTAGTAACACATTATTGCTAATACAATATTACAAATCGTTGTTTGTCTACCTATTATTAACATAGAGTTAAACTACTCATTTTTTGCAACGTACGAAAACAGTAATACACAACAAATTAATCATCAGGCCTAATGGTATCAATAGATTTTCGTTGATTATTACGCATCAGTTACCGAGCCTCGGATTCAGAGTTCGGAAATGAAATGTTACTTCTACATGGCGTACAAGATTAGCAGTGACACTTTTAAGAAGCTTCACAAACAACTTATATAAATAGTCCTTGTTGCTAATTTTAGTCTTATCGAAAATTTTGAAAACTTGAACGATGTAAGGGTATAAATCATTTCATACCTTTGAGGATATTAGTTCAGAAAGCGGTGATCACAGTTGCTGTTCTCGGAATACGACGGTTCAGTTGTTTAAGTGTGAACATTAAGAGACTTGTACCCTTCAACCTGCAATGAATTTTTATCAGTTGTTGGCTTCTCTAGTTCACAATAAAGCCACGTGAAACTAAATATCACATACACTTTGAACTATTGGCAAACTTCCAAATATTAGCAGCTTCTCTTGCACGCTAGTTCAACGTTGTTGGATTTTTTCATTGACTAAGGAGGGGTTGGGTGGGGTAATAGAAACGAAGTGAGAATCGCTACCAAAAAAAATTGTCCAGTTTGTAGGGCAAAATTAAAATAAAATTATTTAAAACATGCCACTGAAAAAAAAAAATAAACAATTGAAACGAAACAACATGACGTTTGAACTTCCAAGATTGTGTTTTTCAAATGTGTCTCACTTGGATCTTTGTTAATATTTAATTTATGTTGCGCCATCTGTCGGTTTACATAAGAGGCTCTTATTTATTAAATATGGATTCATTGTGGAAATAAATTCTAGGTAAGGAGCGATCACACAGAGTACCACACGCAAAAGTTGTAATGGGTTTCAGAAGAGACCCAAAACTTGAGTGCTTTCGAATAGTTCACTATTCTGAAAAATACTGTAGCACTATGTACCCTGCTGAAAAGTCCTAAGTACTGTATTATGTTCAGTATCCAATATTTTCTCAGTGAATGAAATCTGTTAATGTTCAGCTAGACAGGATTCTTTCATTTTTCAGTCTCTACTGCACGGCTACCTTTCTTTGTTTGGTAAATCTAAACCATTTTTTTCTAAGGGATGTCGTTTATCTTTTCGATAACTCATAAATTCTTAAAACACGAAATGGTTCAAATGAAGCTCAAATGTTAACAGAGATAAAAATTCTAGCAAGCTTTTATTTGCAACTTGATGAAAGGTAAAACAATCCAGATTTTTGAAGAAGCCGTGTTTCTCAACATTAAAAGATATGTGTTTTGTTTTAATAGAAGTCAGTTATTTATCACCCGTTAGTACAGCGGTAAGTCTGCAGATTTACAACGCTAAAATGAGGGGTTCGATTCTTCTCGGTAGGATCAGCAGATAGCCCGATGTGGCTTTGCTATAAGAAAACACACACACACTTAGTTATTTAAGTTTACTTAAATAGCTGTTGCATATAGTCTGAGCCAACTGTTGTGTATACTGAGAGCTATGGATTGTTTGTTTGTTTTGGAATTTCGGACAAAGCTACTCGAGGGCTATCTGTGCTAGCCGACCCTAATTTAGCAGTGTAAGACTAGAGGGAAGGCAGCTAGTCATCACCACCCACCGCCAACTCTTGGGCTACTCTTTTACCAACGAAAAGTGGGATTGACCTTTGAACGCCCCACGGCTGAAACAGACATCGTGTTTGGCGCGACTTTGTTTTGTCAGATTCTGATGTACGCCTGCGCTAGACATGCCAGGCAAGAGAGTACTATCGACTTTCGATGGTGCGTAATCTATTTGCACATTTTATTATAAATTATCTTTATATTAGAAAATGATTTTTGCTGAATAGTGTCGTATAACCTAATACGAACGTTGTTGTAGTATAAATATTTTATGACAACATCCTAGTATGATATTTCTGAAATTACTGAATATGGATGCTTTGGAATTAAACATGTTTTACAGTTTGAGCATAAATAGTATAGATGTATCTTCTTCACAGCTAGTTTAACTAGGGTAATTATAACAGTCAGTTTTCTTAGATGTGTTTGTTTTTGAATTTCGCACAAAGCTACTTGAGGGCTATCGTCCCTAATTTAGCAGTGTAAGACAGTGGAAGGCAGCTGGTCATCACCACCCACCGCCAACTCTTGAGCTACTCTTTAACCAACGAAAACACCATCACATTGTAACGCCCCCCCGCTAAAAAGGCAAGAATGTTTGGTACGACGGGGATCCGAACCCTCGTCTCTCAGATTACGTGTCACACGTCTTAACCCACTTGGGCATGTCGGGACAATTCTTAAATGTGTTACAACCAAATGTGCAATAAGTGCTGATACAGGTTGCTTTGGTTAAGAAAACAGAATCTTGTATATTTGTTCATTTAGTGACTATAAAACCTTTACGTCACGGAGGATCTATTTTTTTGGCGGTTTTTTTTTTTTTTACCGTGGCTTATTGTACAAAGATGCAATACTCTTGTGGCAACAGAAACGTGTATTTGGACACTTTTAAGAAACTTCCGCGAAACAAAAAGGGAAGTTAATGGATTAATCCAATGATTTGTTTTTGCAAGTGTATTGCAAGAGACGAGACACGATATTGAAGCTTGGATAATACAAAATACATTGTGTTGCAAAAGACAACAACGAACAAACTGAGGTTGGCTAATCCTTAGGGTAGACAAATTATAACAAAGTGTATTTGAAAGTAAAGTAACTCACACGACCAGCAGATGGACAAACGAACATCATCAAGTCTTGGACCCTTCATAACAGAAATAAGTTCTCTTTTACAAGAGGTCACACTGAATCAGCTGAAATCTAAAGCCTGCGTACATGATACACCTTTACTTTCTGCAGCTGACCATGGCCACCGAAATGCGACCGTATCTCTGTTTCATGTGAAGATAACTCAGGTATCATGTATCAGTAGGACACAAAGCAACTTCCCAACGATGCGGCAGATAAAGTCTCTGATCAATCACGTATTAAATTATGTGCGTGTGTATTTTCTTATATCAAAAACCACATCGAGCTATCTGCTGAGCCCACCGAGGGGAATCGAACCCCTTATTTTAGCGTTGTAAATCCGTAGACTTACCGCTGTACTAACGGGGAATACATTAAATTATAGTGCTAGCTCAATATTTATTAAAATTCCTATAAAAAGAAATATTATTGTTTTATTCACGAACACAAGTCACGTACAGTTGTTGTTGTTGGTAATTTGTTTATGGTTTGTCGCATACAGTTTTTTTTTTTTTTACCGAAAGATTTCGTATGTTTCTGAGCTACAAAATAGGCTATCTGTGCTCTGCTAACCATGAATATTAAGACCTTATTTTTTTTTAATGTTATAAGCCCTTAAACATTCTTCTAAGTCACAGGGAGAGGCTTCTGAAAGTTGTTTGTCTAAACAAAGCACAAAACTAAGCAACGGGTTGTATGTGTTCTGTCAACCGAAGGTACAAAACTCATATTCTAGAGTCTTAAGTCAGCAGGCATTTCGCTATGCCACTGAAATATATATATATATATATATAAATATAAAATGCATTTTCCGTTGTTTATTTCAATCCGAATCTGTTGTTTAATAAGACATCGTTTTTGCAATTTTTAAAATATTCTATATTATGTATTTGCTAATTCATATATGAATATGGATATTATAATAAGTTTCATGTTCGGTTGGTAGCTACGGAAAATGTTGTGATTTACTAAGCCCATTTCTCTAAAATACTTGAAGTAATAAAATTCAATGATATTTAATAAAATATATATTTTTTTATTGGTTGGATATTTAACTAAGTTTGTCAATTACTAATTAATTAATTTTCCGAGATATTGTTTGATTTTGAATATCGCGCAAAGCTACTCGAGGGCTATCTTCTCTAGCCGTCTCTAATTTAGCAGTGTAAGACTAGAGGAAAGGCAGCTAGTCATCACTCTTGAGCTACTCTTTTACCAACGAATAGTGGGATTGACTGTACATTATAACGCCTCAACGGCTGAAAAGGCGAGCATGTTTGGTGCGACGGGGACGCGAACCCGCGACCTTTAGATTACGAGTCGCATGCCTTTTCCAAGATAACCAGTTTTCATAGAAAGATCTTGTTTTCTTCCAGCTTGTCTCCATTTGTGAATTCAAAATTACATTTTCTGAAAGTTTCATCTTGGAAAATAAATAATGAGGTTTTCCCTAAAGTCTATAATAAGTTATAACTATTATACTTCTCTGTAAATTATACACTTGCCCTTAAATATATATATATATAAAGACGAAATGTGTGTTTGTTTGCACCCAAACTTCTTCGAACCTATTGGGCCAATCTCAACCAAAATATGTTTGTAAATATCATGAACTACGAGAAATGTTCTGAGGGAATCAAAGTTGAACTTAACCCTATTTCTATTTTGGAAATCCTGTTGATTAATTATTCCTGACCTATTAGATTTATCTCAAACAATCTTGGTAGGTTGACACTTTAGGTATATGTGCTACTTGTATGTGCAACAATTAATTCTTTATAATAAAATTTAATCTATAATAATAAAAGACGTGTCCTTGTGTGACCGCCATAGCTCTAAGAGAATAAAACATAGAAACATAATATTTTACGCACACACTAAGTGTTCATGTACGTACATATCTTTTTAATGAGTCAAACCAGTAAAAAACACATAGTGAAAAGCGATTTCTGTCTATGATTTCTATTTGTAATATAAGGTGTCATTTCTTTTCTGCATAGTTTTACGCTAGATTGTTTCATTAAAAAGATGCGCTTGTGTACATGCACGCAGATAAGATAAGTAATAATACCCAGGTGCACACTCTCAAGGTCAAATTACTATGTGTGCAAAATTTTAGGTTTCTAGACTATTTCTTCTTAGAGTCATGGCGGTAACACACACAAACATAGATCCAGAGAAAAATAGCTTCGCCTCTTTATTATTATCTACGTATAGCCCGTTAAAAATGACAAGGCAATTACTACCATCCCATAGTATACCATGTAATATATAACTTAGAATAACAAATTCTACTATACAGAAGAGCCAGTATGTTTTAATAACAATGCGTTTCAGCAGTGGTTTTTATGCCATGTTGCTTAGCAACGAAAATATAACCTAATATTGTTGTTAGTATATGTACTGGAAAACATATTTGTTGATTTATTAGTTTAAGTGGTAGTTGAACGGGTTTTTCGTTAGTACAGCGGTATGTCTACAGATTTACAACGCTAAAATCAGGCG
The DNA here is from genome assembly GCF_004210375.1 of Tachypleus tridentatus. Classification (NCBI taxonomy): domain Eukaryota; kingdom Metazoa; phylum Arthropoda; class Merostomata; order Xiphosura; family Limulidae; genus Tachypleus; species Tachypleus tridentatus. The sequence goes on along the minus strand of NC_134831.1, from coordinate 127,449,737 downwards.
TTCGATTTCCCTCGGTGGGTTTAGTACACACACACACACTTGTTGAAAGAGACTTATTTCTTAAAAAAATTAAAAACATCGGTGATATAACATAAAATAATTAATAAAGAAACGATTTAATTTGAATTAATATTTTTACTTTCATTATAAATTTCATGCACTTGGTTCCAGGAAAGGATTTTCACACTATATTTTTTCTAAAGGCTTGTTTATTAATTTCTGTAAATAATACTAACATTCACCACACTTACAAGGTTTCATAGCTACCCCCTTCATGCCATTTTGCATCTCTGTCAATAAAATCATTACGGGCAAATCTAAGGTATACCAAAATGAAACAGAACTGCTGTGATTGAATTGCAAGAATCAAAACAAAGGTGGAGATGAAGAGCATGATCACCTGTAGTATGATAAAAGATGTTAAGAATACATAAACTGACATAGTCATCTAGAAAATAACAACCTAGTAACCAGAGCGAAGCCAGGTTGTGAGTTCGCTAGTTTTAAATAAAAGTACTCTCTTCACTCGGACTGTACGTGGGGTTTGACCACATATTTATTGATGTCATTTCTAAATATTGTACTGATTATATTTTAAATAAAGGGTAAAATTTATGAAAATTTTTATCACAGTATGTTGAACAATTTTCAAGCAAGAAGATATTATAATTGTTTGTTTGTTTTCTTTAGTTTCGCGCAAAGCTACAAGAGGGCCATGCCGGGCCTGTGTGTTCGGAACACTGCGATTAGTAATTATTATTACACACAGTCGCCGATAGGGCGGCGTTTATCCTGGTTTGTTTTTATGTTGAAAGCTCTGGCGTGTAATTCAAGAAAATAAGTAAAAATTAAAGTGTTTTAATTAATCTAAATATAATTTTCTAGGTTAATTGATTTTTCAACCAATTATTTTTCTTAGTGAAATTCTCCGTGAAGAAGTATGGCATATTATTTTTTCTGCAAGTTAATATGACTTCTTCATAAACAATTGCAACTGAATAGCCAACATATAGCAAAACAAAACAAAATTAATTATTTTATAGTTTTAAATAAATAAATAAGTGGCACTCATCTTGAAAGTCTAAAACAAAGAATCGACACGAGACGACAACGAGTATTGGTAGAATTTTTACACCTGGTTCTTTCGCACAACAGAGTAAAGGTTTTGTAACCTAACATTTCAGCCCTCTCTCTTCCTCCAAAGCGTACTAATGTGGAAAAATATCTTCTGAAGAGATATAATAAAACAGAAGTTTTGCTAAAGATTATAGTTACGATTAAAACTAAATACAAAAGTGATTTTGTTTTGGAATTTCGCACAAAGCTACTCGAGGGGTATCCGTGCTAGCCGTCCCTAATTTAGCAGTGTAAGATTAGAGGGAAGGCAGTTAGTCGTCACCACCCACCGCCAACTCTTGTGCTACTCTTTTACCAACGAATAGTGGGATTGACCGTCACATTGAACCCGCGACCCTCAGATTACGAGTCGCACGCCTTAACACGCTTGGCCATGCCGGGCCTCACGAGTGATTAAACATAAAGTGTGTGTTTGTGTTTGCATCCACCAGTCAGTGATGGCTAGTTTTATTACGGCAAGTTTTGATAATCTAACTGTAAACTGTCTGATGACGATCACTGGCTGTGTGGTTTTCGGAGTTTTGTCCTCTGAAGTGGGGCACCTTTTCTCTTTGTTTTTGTAATGAACTTTCCACTTCCATCAATCACAACTGGGTTGCTCGATTATCTTACGATTTTAGATGGAAACTGATAATAGCTCAACATCATAAATGGGCTACTTTGTTTTAGGGTTTTTCCTAACGACAAAAATAAAATAAACTTTGAAATAAGGAACATTTCTACTTTGGAATATAAGTTTAGCTTGCCTTATACAGAACTGGACGACTCGATTAATGCAATCTTTTGTTGTATGGTAACTGGAAGGTGTCCGACAGAGTAAAATATATATTTTGTTTTAGGGCTTTTGCCCGAAAATAGAGGAAGATAAAAACGTATCTACATTTCTTTTATTTTCTATTTCTTTATATACCTTTAGCTTTGGGCTCCAATACACGAGTACTGAATTAGATAGATGAATCAATTATCCCGTTCCACAAAGTAAGATATACAGTAATAGTCTATTGAAATAGTCAGGAATCTAATAACAAAAGAAAGAAGTATCGATAACGTCGTACAACATTATTCTTGATAGAATTTTCGCTTTCTTTAACGTGTACATTCAGTTAACTAATAATCTGCTGCTATTGCCCTCTATTGAGAACGAGAACAACTACAAGATTTATATAAAAAAACAGATAAATCTGTGAGAACATACCGAATAAAAACAATCTATACACCACGTTTCTGTCTTACTTTAATTCCATTTAAAACGTGCTAAGGTTATCTATTATCTACGTTTGAAATTCATAGTTATGTACAGAAAAGTAATGAGTTTGAATCAGCAGGTACTTTGGTATTTCTGTTTTATATAATTATATTTTTCACTTTGTTTATACAGTCTATTTAGGAAATAACTAAAATTAAGGAAAATAAATTGCTATAAGATAAAGGCATATTTGTGTGAAATGTTATACCTCATTGATTTTATGAATATACAAGAACACATCTTGATATTTAATAAACACTGTCTCTTCTTTCTTTCTTAGCTTTGAAAGGTGATCCATTTACTTTATTGAAATTTTTATAAAATATGAAATATACACGTTGTTTTTTGTTAGAACATTAAATACTTTTATATACAGGATATTCGCCGTATGCAATACTGACATATTTCATGTTTTAGCTACAGATGGTTGAGACATTTGTATCGTTCGTCTATTTCAGACGCTCCTTGCAGACGATGCAGAAGAGATCTGTTTTTGGATCTGTATCTGTTTTGTTTTTTATGAGTCAGCGTGTTTAAGTTCAGAAATACGTGTAATTTAAACACTTACTATTTTCACTTCACAAAACTACTGCTTGTGCTCTGAGGGGAATGACGTAACGAATTAATTTGTAACTTTTCTTTAGGCCTGGTAAGGCCAAGCGTGTTAAGGCGTGCGACTCGTAATGTGAGGGTCGCGGGTTCGCATCCCGGTTGCGCCAAACATGCTCACCCTTTCAGCCGTGGAGGCGTTATAATGTGACGGTCAATCCCACTATTTGTTGGTAAAAGAGTAGCCCAAGAGTTGGCGGTGGATGGTGATGACTAGCTGCCTTCCCTCTAGTCTTACACTGCTAAATTAGGGACGGCTAGCACGGATAGCCCTCGAGTAGCTTTGTGCAAAATTCGAAAACAAATATTTCTTAACATTTTCTATCGTATCTCTTGTTACTGCACTGTCACTTGTAAGTTAACAATTGCACCTGAGAATATGACAACACAACATAAAAATGTTTCTTACACATACGATTTTTGTTTGTAGAAATTTTTGCTGTAAAACAGTTATCTCGAAAATGATCATTTTTAGAGAAACTCGTCTGCTGGTAACAGTGACAAACAATGGGGCCGGAGACCCCTAAATTTCAGGAATAGCTACCTCTAATTTATAACTGATCTGAGGGGGAAAGAAAAACAGTCACGATTGCTCCCTGTCGATTATCGTGGGTTCGAATATCTTTTCCACCAAACATGTTTGATCGTTCAGCTATGGAGATGTTATTATGTGATGGTCTATCCCACTATTCGTTGGTAAAAGCACAACTCAAGAGTTGGCGGTGGAAGGTAATAACTAGCTACCTTCCCTCTAGTTTTTTAGTGCTAAATTAGGGACGGCTAGCGCAGATAGCTCTCGTACAGATTTGCGCGAAAGTCAAAAACCAAACGAACACAAAAATCACGTCGACTACACAGACAGGTTTAACCGGAGAGCGGTAATTTTGGTCCTGATTATAAGTCTCCAACAGCTAAAAGAAATGAGCATTTTAAAATACCTAATGCCGCTCGAACCTTGAACTTCCCGCTACGCAGAACGCAATGCCTACCGTTAAGCCATACTATGTTAATGTTATATCATTTGTAAAGAAGCCTAATACATTAAGAGAGTAATATCTCAACCAAATTATCTTATCTCGGTCAAGCAATATCTAGAAAAACAGCGTGTTTGTCTTCTTGAGCACTATAACATTCTTTCAAATATTCAAAACCCTTGACGTCTTCTTAACCACTCGGCTGACCTTTAGACCAACCAAGAAATATTTGATTAAAGGTTTCAGTTTTAAACGCGAAGAAATAAGTTGTTTTTCTTGGTGTAATAAACATGTTAGGTCTGGTACCGTATGGCACTTGTCACTATAAATTTCACCACTATGTTTCATATCTTTACTTGTGTTACTACGTAGGTGTTTGATTTTCATACCGTTCTTTGTGTTACTAGGTAGGTGTTTGATTTCGAAATAAAGGTCAAAGTTAAAATTGTAACCTTATTCTCATGCCCCATTTCTTCTCAAGATCGAGTTTATTTCATATTATTCGGGTTTCATATAGCGGTGTATTTTTTCAGGTACAGATTTTTGTACAACATCACATTGCTAGCTGAGTTTTAATCCATATAATCGAAACGAAGAGTATCGAGTGTTCATTTGGAAATGAACATTTATAATTTTGGCAAACTGAATGAAGAGGCGACCAGCGATAAGTGGAATCAATGTTGACTCGTTTCAGTACGTTTACACAAAGTTACACAAAGAGCTATATACGTAAAGCCTCTCTGAAGTTTTAGAAGAAAGGTAACTATTCTTTAAAAAAAAATATTAGGATATGACTGTCACTCTTGCAGCGTATCCGTGCTACCATTGCATTTAGCGAAGTTTTTCGGAAACGGACCTCGAACCATGAATCCTTGGAATCACATTATAAGCATTCTAATAAGTAGCTGACATTAGGCCTAGTAAAATGATGAAAGAGCACTGATTACTGTGAGATGTGTGTATATATTGTATATGAGTTAAGTAGACGCTACGGTAGAAGAATCGGTGTTTCTTCGATTAGTATAGAACAAACATATCTCAAAACCATGATTTGATTTGATTTTATAATCAACCACTTACATGGATTAGTGAAAACAGCAATAACTGAAAGTACAATATAATATCAGCAATATTCCAGTTCAAACTTTGAATTCAGAGACGTTAAATCAATTAATCACGATATTGTCGTAGAATAACGAAACTAAGACTAAATACACTAATCTCCGAAATAATACACTAATATCTTACTTCACACGAATTTCACGTGTTACTTATATGTATTGAATTTATATTTAGCGATTTTTTTTTCCCATTATGTTAAGGTAATCCACTATCGCCTCATAGTTAAAACTGGTTACGTAGATGAATTGATTATTAAGTTTTCGTTTATTTGTTGTTAAAAGCCAAGCTACAAAAAATGGGCTGTCCTATCGTGGGTACCATACATAAAAAAAGTGAATCCTTGCTCTAGAAATTTTTTGTAAAATAACTTTCATTGTATTTTGAGCCATCGGAACTTAATTGAGATTGTAATCTAACTTGAGATTGAATTTTAATGTGTGTTTGTTTTTTAAATTTAAGATTAACAAATATCTTGAACTTATATTCGTATCAGAAATTCCGATAATTAAACAGAACATTTAATTTTAAGAAAAGACTCAACGAGTTTGGTTTACTTCTGGTGAATCTTGAGAAAAGACATTTCCAGCTGTGAAAACCAGAAGAGACCACAAACGATGAACACGGACCGCAGAACTGTGGAAAGTATTTTTATGTCTCGTCCCAATGCAGGCAATATGTAAAAATCCACATAGAAATACAAGAAACAGCGCATACCTTCGACAAGAGGTCCACATTGTCTGAAAGAAACAAAGAGAACAATAATAACATCGTGTATAATTTTTATAAATCAAAGTAGTAATTTCAAGTACTACAAGTATGTTTGAAAGTGTTTTTATTTCTTTTGGTTTCATTAACCAATGCAGTAAAAAATATCAATTTTAATAGTTATTTTACTTTTGTTATTCACTGTTTAAATATAAAAAAAAAATTGGCTTTCAAATATATAACTTTTAGTTTTAATGTCGAGTCAATGTTGAGAATCACAAAATGGCCAGTGGGTTAATTAAACTACAGCAGCTAACCCTCAATAAAACATGCTTTTCTCTAGCACATAATTGATGTTTAACATATTCTACTTATGAGTTTACTTCTCCATACATAATTGCAAAGTATATTGACGAAGTTTGTTGTCTTTGGTTTAGAAACTCTTTGGGTACATTTCGTGAACGATAAGTAGCAAGAAATTATTATTTTCGCTATTGTTAGAAAGGCCAGTCAATCTTACAATGTGTGAGTTTGATTTATTAAATGTCCCTGCATTATTATTATCATCACAATGTTTATTTTGTTTCAGAATTTTCGTCCGAAGTACATAGCCGTCCTTAATTTTGAACTGGTGCACTTGAGGGAAAGTAGCTAGTCTACAGCACCAACCGCCACGTCTTGGGCTGCTTTTGGTTTGACCAGATAGTGAAACTTCACAGTCACTTTTATAACATGCTCACGGGCGTTTTTACGGTAACAAGCTTCTAGCCACACGCTCTAGAATTCAGAGTCAGCGCACTCTAATTACTATACCACACGTAACCTAATATACTGGCCTCCCGCTACGAAGGGAAATTAGTGTAACGTATAAACAGTTAGTGAAGTGAAACGTTTTGTTGTTTGTGACGAGACGTCCTGCAGAGCTAGCTCAGAATACTGACAGAAACGTCACTGGTGTCAAAAACCAAGACAGAAGTCAATATAGAAATTTCCAATCCATCTATATGTGCTTTACGTGGAATTTCATTAAAAGAAAAATGTATAATATCCTGTCATTTGTATTTATATATCTATATAGCATTCCTATATGTTTTACGTGCACGACATGCTACTCTGAAGTCTGTATAAACATATTGGTGATACACCCGTTGTTTAGCAGGAGTTAACAATGGACTGAGTTCTTCTACCCAAGATCTGGATATTTTGATAAAACTACAGATGGAATACAGATGTGTTTGTTTTGTTATAGCAAAACCACATCAGGCCATCTGTTGGGTACACCAAGGGGAATCGAACTCCTGATTTTAGCGTTGTAAATCCATAGACTTACCGCTCTACTAGGGAGGGACTTGTTGTTAACACAAAGCTACACGCTAGAATATCTATGCATGCCAAATGGGGTATCGAAACCCAATTTTCAGTGTTGTAAGTTCTCAGACATTTCACTGAGACACGCAAAAAGAGGCGTTTAAATTTTTAATAAAGATGTTATGTAAGATTCATTAATCTATTCTCTATACTCCTGTGATACAAATATTACAAATAAAACAATTTGAAATTGTGAGCCATCTAGATTTAGTAATAAAAGTGAAAAATATAATTAAAAGAAAATTAAATATATTGTGAAAATTCTCAGATCGCTTTTTTCAGTCGTATTTCTGTTTCCATTGAGGAGAGATTTGGTTTTAAAAATTTCATTAAAAGTGTGGTCTTCATTGTATTGACATAAACCATAATAACGCCAAGACAAATATAAGATATTTGTATACAACTTAAATATCATAAAACATTGCATTTTGTTTCAATAAAAACGTTTAAATGAATTTATACTTGCAATCAAAATAGAGGAACACCGAAGTTTAGAGGAATGCGTTTGTTTTTTTCTTATAACAAAGTCACATCGGACTACCTGCGGAGTCCACCGAAGGGAATTGAATCCCTGACTTTATCATTGTAAATCCGTAGACTTACCGTTGTACCAACGAGGAATTTAGAGGTATGTGATACTGCGTGGTCATTGTTTTAGGCCTTTAATACTGAACACTCCACAAATTTGCACATACTGAGGGTAGATGTATTTGATGTGTCAAATGGTTAATTGTACCTTATAAATTCTGAGATGCAGATATACCGTGTTTAACTCACAAGACAATGGTTATGAGTAAAGATTTTTTTTTCTTTTTTACTTTCAAAGAGGCATAATAGAAGTTACCCATTTATCAGTAGCGTCGTTATAAGTCATCACCGATCACTTGCAAAAGGAAAAGCCATTTGGTCATGCTTGTAAAGAGAAACAGACTTCCAAGCTAACCAGTATGTTCAACAGTACCGTGGAAATAAGTTACAAAAACTGTCATAATGTAAACATGTGAAGGACTTCACTGTTCTTGTGTTGTTTTAATAATTCAAACTGGTGGAAGAAGGGTAACAATGAGGAGAACAATTATTATTAGAGCTTAAACTGTGATATTCATCATGTAAATACTTTAAAAATACCTCGATGAACAAAGAGATTTTAACACACCGATGTAAATATCCGTCATGTATATACTGGCGTGATCCAAACTTGGTTTAAATTGCATTGATATCAGTTCTCTTGACATCATGATCACTCGTGAGCCTCATATCCGCTACTATCTGACATCTCTTAATTTCAAACCACACTTTTTAAAAAATGAGTTGCAATAGGGATAACTTTTAACATCTTATGACACTCCGAATCAAAGCTATTCTTTTTAAGAAAATGGTTCAATTTGATATCAGGTGAGATTTACGTACGTTCAATAAGTAAAAGTATTGTTTATAATATTTAATTATACAATTAAACATTTGCCATGCGTATAGAGACTCTCAAATGACATATAAATTTAAATGATATGATGATGTCGATACATAATGATATCTGTTTAACATCATCAAAAGATTGTTTGTTTGTTTTTTTAGGATTTCGCGCAAAGTTACACGAGGGTTATCTGCGCTAGCGATTCTTAATTTAGTAGTGTAAGACTAGAGGGAAAGCAGCTTGTCATCACCATCCACTGCCAACTCTTGGGCTACTCTTTTACTAACGAATAGTGGGATTGATCACAACATTATAACGCTACCACGGCTGAAAGGATGAGCATGTTTGGTGCGATGGGGATTCGAACCCGCGACCTTCAGATTACGAGTCGAACGCCTTTACCGACCAGGCCATACTGGGCCGTAATCATAAGAACCTGTAACAACTTCGTTTTATGACAGCTAACAGTCCAGGCATTATCATATTTTCTTTTAAAAGGTCATTCTATAAAATGTTTGTTTTTGTTAAGCGCTAAGCTACATAATGGACTGTCTGTGCCAAGCTTACCAGATGTATCGAAACTCAGTTTCTAGCATTATAAACTTTCAGTCTTACCTCTCAGACACTGGAAGGCTACAATACAAAAATAGTGTGTATTAAGATACAAAATGAAGATGTATTCCTCTGTATTTTGTTTGGATTCCACAACACCAACAACCTGAATACGTTAACAGTTAATCGTTTTCAAAACACCACGGATATTTAATGACTCTTTTGTTTTTGTAATTTTATTACAGAACTTGTGGTTCTCTAAACATGTATCTATATATGTAAATAACATGTTACAATGTTGAAATAAATAATCATCGGTAATTTAATGCTATTAACCCACGAAGTAATATCGTGCGATAAACACAAGATAAACCAAGTTCGAGGTCCTCCAAAACATATTTTATGGTGTGTGGAAAATATTTTTATTAGAAAAATAATTTATTGTATCTAATATTTTATTCGGCTACAGGTTTCATTTCGTTCTCTAGTTTACGACAACAAGAGAATTTGATGAGGATGGCAGGAATTGTGGACCAAACGTAACATTTTTTTTATTAGGTAGTTTCATATAAATCAGCCGACTTATACTTAGTTGACGAGTGGCTGTGATTAAGATAAGTTGTATAGAGTAATTTGACTGTATGCTATTCAGTATTGTCGAGTCCTATACTTTCCATCTGTCTGTCATATCAAGTTACATTACAATTACTTTTGTGTTTTTTTTCAACCCGACACAAGATGGTACCTTCAAATAATTGCTATTACTTTTATATAAATTTAAACTGGGAAAAAATGCGGTAGAGGGCGCTAAAACATCAATTTGGACAAGGGATTGTTTCTTAACGGACTATTCGGCGTTGATTTCAGAAATTTTGTTCTGGCGATATGAATGAGCCCCAAGTAGGGCATCAGTCTGTTGTGGATGAAGAAATATTAGGAGTTATTGTGAGAGCTAACATACAAACGATAGTTCGGGCACTTTTAGCAGACTTAGAAGTTTCCAGTGCAACTGTTTCTTGTCACCTAGCTGCAACAGGAAGTGTTAAAAAATTGGACAAATCGCTCGAATTGGCGGAATAGCAGAAACTGGTTAGGAACACCATTCTTGAAGCGAATTGTTATCTGCGAGGAGAAATGGATCCCGTACCACAAACGGAAAAGATCATGACAATGATTATATGCAAGTGATTTTAAAGAAATACGCTAAAAACTCCTGTACCCCCCAAAAAGGTCATGGTGACAATATGGTGGTCTGTAGAGGAAAATACTCCTTTCTGCAACCAGATGAAACAGTTACAGCACGATCTTATTGCCAACAAATTGATAAAATGCATAGAAAATTAACTACTAAACAGACAACATTGGTGAACAGACATGGACTGATTCTGCTGGAAGATAACGCCAGACACCATATCTCACAAATCACTATTTTAAAATCGAGATAATTGAAATATGAAATTTCGGAGCATCTACAATACTCACCTGACCTATCTCCAACAGATTATCACCTTTTTCAGCAATTGGAGCTGTTTTTCCGGAACAAAACATTTAGGAATCAGTAGACTATTGTTGAAGGGTTTGTTGTTTCTAAACAATGGAGTTTTATGGAGACGGGGATGTTTTCATTAGTATCCCATTGGTAGAAAACCATTGCAGCAAATGGAGCATATATTGATTAATAAAACTGGTATTTGTTAAAAATATGGCGTTTTAATTTTTACCTATACAATCGGACATTTCCTATCAGATGAACTAATCAATAACTTTGTAGTTATTAACGTGTGTGATACTAAACATGTGTGGTACTTGAGCAAAAATACGGTGTCTCCTAAATTAAGTTGTTTGTAAGATGCAATAATTTAAAAAATGTCCTATGAAAGTTTCATAAGATTGTGTTTCGTACGTGTACAATTGGCTTTAATTCTTAAGCATTATGTAGCTATCTTTTCTTCATATCTGCTGATGAATTTTATGCTATTTCATGTTTGTTTGTAACTAAGCACAAAGCTACATAATGCCCACCATGGGTATTGAAACCTGGTTTCTGGCATTGTAATCCTGTAGATATACCGCTGTGCCACTGGCGGAAGGGGCAATATTTCGAAACATTAATGAACCACGCTATTCATTCTGGTGTTTACTAAACGATATAGGCTTTTACATTGGTGGTAGCATTTACAGTGCTGGACTCTGACCAAGATGATATTCCAGATGAGGTCTTAGATATCAAAAAAATAACAACAGCAGCACCTCTACTATATTAGTAAGAATACTTGTGCCAACCCTTCAGAAACTACTTTGTAAATGAAAGGACATGGATTTTGTCAATTAGACAAGGGGTTCGGTATGGTCAGGTGGTTACGGCGTTTGACTCGCGATCAGATGGTCGCGAGTTCGAATCCCTATCCCACCCAATATGCTCGTCCTTTCAGCTGTGAGAGCGTTATAATGTGTTGGTCAATCCCACTACTCGTTGGTAAAAGAGTAGCCCAAAAGTTGGCTGTAGCTAATAAAGACAAGCCGTGTTCTATCTAGTCTTAGACTGCTAAATTAGGAATGGCTAGCACAGATAAGACTTGGACGAAAGTTTCCTTTTATTTTTCTAACGCCTAAGGCCCGGCATAGCCAGGTGGTTAAGGCACTCGACTCGTAATCCGAGGGTCGCGGGTTCAGATCCCCGTCATACCAAACATACTCGCCCTTTCAGCCGAGGGGGTGTTATTATGTGACGGTGAATCCCACTATTCGCTGGTAAAAGGGTAGTCCAAGAGCTGTTAGTGGGTGGTGATGACTAGCTACCTTCTCTCTAGTCTTAAACTGCTAAATTAGGGAGGGCTATTTGGTAAATATCACAGAAATTGAAATTAACCACTACTGGCCACCATTTTTACGGTATGTAGAAAACTCGCATTACCGTTTTGTTTCCTAGTGCATTCACTACTTATTTGTTAGAGTCAAGTATTTAGTTTGTATCAGTAAGATTGAGATACAAGGTATATAACTCGTTCTTATGTAGACAAGTTATCCTATTTTCTAAAATATTAGTAATACATGTTGGAGTAAGTTTAATCTGTTATGATGCTAGTTGAAAGATCAAAGTTTTATAAATGTATTGAAGACTACACTTGTTCACTTGGATGTTCAACAATTAAACACACAGGAACATTCCGGTAAAAGGTTCTGGAAAACGTAATTTTAAATAAAAAATAGAACTAAAATAGTAAAGGTGATATTCAATCTACTTAACTTTTTCTTAAATTCTCAAACATATTCATTAAAAAAAATCCCAGATTTGGACGTCACGAAAGACTACTGTACAACATATCATACGTTAAATACATTTGGTTTTTGTTGTCCAACATTTCTGTATTTTTGCCCACTACCTTTTTCATTCATGTCTTTCAATGTGTATAAAAATGAAGTGTTTATTCATTTTGAATTAAGGTGTAATCCGTATTGTTTGTTTTAATAATGTTAGCTTTACTATACAATAGTTGTTACAAAGAAAAAACACTTATTGCTACAATCTAAATGAAGATAAATAATAAATACTAAAGCTTATAAGAACATTTATGCATGATGTTTCTGTATATTTCTGTATTACTAAAATCATGGACAAATAATATTAAAAATACAGATATTATTTAAGTATTACAAAGAATAATGAAGTTCGGCATGGCCAAGTGTGTTAAGGCATTCGACTCCTAATCCGAGGGTCGCGGGTTCGAATCCCGGTCGCACCAAACATGCTCGCCCTTTCAGCCGTGTGTGTGGGGTATAATGTGACGGTCAATCCCACTATTCGTTGGTAAAAGAGTAGCCCAAGAATTGGCGGTGGGTGCTGAAGACTAGCTGCCTTCCCTCTGGTTGTACCCTGCTAAATCAGGGACGACTAGCAAAGATAGCCCTCGAGTAACTTTGCGCGAAATTAAACAAACAAAAATATTGAACGAAATATTCGTATTATAGAGGAGAAATAATTTATCGAGAGTACTTTTAGGCTTAAAATATCATTACATTTTACTGAAAACAAAATATCATCGAGTCACATTTCAACCTACTAGTTACATAAATAACAATAATAAACAGAGTTAGAAAAGAATGGTAAAAACCTCAAATCTAATGCTAGTTCTAAATCAGTACATCTCAACCTTTTCCAACATAATTCACCCTATAAGTTTTCACAACAGCTCACTCACACCAGTTTGAGAAAATATAATAACACACTAAATTAAAACACAAATTCTTTATTATGATCTAAATATGCACCAGATTACAACTAGAATGAAAGGAACAAAAATAAACGTATTTATCAAACTACAACTAGAATAAATAATAATAATTAATAACTTTATCTGTTTATGAATATGCTGTATAGGTAATAATGCTCATTCATCTCATCATTCTAATTCACCCTGATATCTTTAACCCATGGGTGAACCATTTATCAAATTGAGAAGCACTGTTCTACAGGGTGTTCGGAAAGTCACTGTGCACTTATATATTTATTAACAGACATGTTTCAATATAGAATACAGAGGTAAATATGAATGACAATTATAAACTATTATGTTGAAAGTGACCTCCGTTGGCATCAATACAGGTTTGGATCCTTCTTATTTTGTTTCTAAACACCGCTATCAGTTGCTGGCTTGAAATAGACTGAATGAATGTTGTTATCGCTGCTTTCAAAACTGCACAGTGACTTTCCGAACACCCTGTAGAATACAAGCTTTGAAGTACATTTGACGCTAGGCTATTAGTAAGACACTGAGCTTTGGGTGTATTACAGAGGTTGAATAATATACCATATACAAACGGTGTAAAAGGCAAAGTAACCACTGCCATATAAATTCTAATTACAGGTTGCTACTAACGAACAAAGTGATTGGCTCAAAACGTTGTTGGTAAATAAGAGTAGGTAGGTGTTATCGTAACTATTGGACACAGTTGTTGTTAAGTTTCCAAGTGGTGTTAAAATTAGCACACATGCTACTATCACATTTCACCATAATTAGTACAAACACCACCTTAATTAGAACACATTCTACTGTCACGCATCATCATAATTAGTACACACTATCTACTGTCACGCATCACCATAATTAGTGCACATATTCTACTGTCACGCATCACCATAATTAGTGCACATATTCTACTGTCACTCATCACCATAATTAGAACACATATTTTAGTGTCACACATCACCATAATTAAAACACACATTTTACTGTTACACATCACCGAAATTAGAACACATATTTTAGTGTCACACATCACCATAATTAAAACACACATTTTACTGTTACACATCACCGAAATTAGAACACATATTTTAGTGTCACACATCACCATAATTAAAACACACATTTTACTGTTACACATCACCGAAATTAGAACACATATTTTAGTGTCACACATCACCATAATTAAAACACACATTTTACTGTTACACATCACCGAAATTAGAACACATATTTTAGTGTCACACATCACCATAATTAAAACACACATTTTACTGTTACACATCACCGAAATTAGAACACATATTTTAGTGTCACACATCACCATAATTAAAACACACATTTTACTGTTACACATCACCGAAATTAGAACACATATTTTAGTGTCACACATCACCATAATTAAAACACACATTTTACTGTCACACATCACTATAATTAGTACACACATCACCATAATTAAAACATCTCTTACTGTTACACATCACCGAAATTAGTACACAAATTCTACTGTCATACATCACCATAATTAAAAGAGATATTCTACTATCATACATTACTATAATTAGTACATACAGAACCATAATTAGAACACATTTTACTGTTACACGCCATTATAATTTGTGCACACATTCTACTGTCCCACATATCTGTAATTAGTGAACATATTCTACTCTCACGCATCATCATAATTAGATCACACATTTTAGTGTCACACATAACCATAATTAGTACACACATTCTACTGTCACACATCACCATAATTAGTACACATTCTACTGTCACACATCACCATAATTAGTACACATTCTACTGTCACACATCATTATAATAAGTACTCATTCTACTATCACACATCATTATAATTAGTACGCATTCTACTATCACATGTCACCATAATTACTACACATTCTACTGTCACACATCACTATAATTAGTACACATTCTACTGTCACACATCACCATAATTAGTACACATTCTACTGTCACACATCATTATAATAAGTACTCATTCTACTATCACACATCATTATAATTAGTACGCATTCTACTATCACATGTCACCATAATTACTACACATTCTACTGTCACACATCACTATAATTAGTACACATTCTACTGTCATTAGATCACATATTATGCTGTCACAGATCACCATAATTAGTACACATTCTACTGTCACTCTTCACCATATTAGTACATATATTTTACCATCATTCATCACTATAACTTCCTATGTTTACTTATTATGCTATTATAGATTATGATTATGTGTACATGGGTATTTTCATATTGATGTTTTACTTCCTTATGCTGATTAATAAGAAGGAACTTTAAAATACTCTGTTTAACAGTTATTGAAAAAACATTGTTCTTCTTTGTTGGTACAACAAATGAAAATGCGTAATATTAATGGTATATGGATGTTACCATGATAGTGATAACGTTACCGTTATAATAACGTTAAATACTTGGCTGTTACCATGATAGTGATAACATTAACGTTATAATAATGTTAAATACCTGGCTGTTACCATGATAGTGATAACGTTAACGTTATAATAATGTTAAATACCTGGCTGTTACCATGATAGTGATAACGTTAACCTTATAATAATGTTAAATACCTGGCTGTTACCATGATAGTGATAACGTTAACGTTATAATAATGTTAAATACTTGTCTGTTATCATGATAGTGATAACATTACCGGTAAAATAATGTTAAATACCTGGCTGTTACCATGATAGTGATAACGTTAACCTTATAATAATGTTAAATACCTGGCTGTTACCATGATAGTGATAACGTTAACGTTATAATAATGTTAAATACCTGGCTGTTACCATGATAGTGATAACGTTAACCTTATAATAATGTTAAATACCTGGCTGTTACCATGATAGTGATAACGTTAACGTAATAATAATGTTAAATACCTGGCTGTTACCATGATAGTGATAACGTTAACGTTATAATAATGTTAAATACTTGTCTGTTATCATGATAGTGATAACATTACCGGTAAAATAATGTTAAATACCTGGCTGTTACCATGATAGTGTTAACGTTATAATAATGTTAAATACTTGTCTGTTATCATGATAGTGATAACATTACCGGTAAAATAATGTTAAGTACTTGACTGTTACCATGATAGTGATAACATTACCTTTAAAATAATGTTAAATACTTGGCTGTTACCATGATAGTGATAACGTTACCTTTAAAATAATGTTAAATACCTGGCTGTTACCATGATAGTGATAACGTTAACGTAATAATAATGTTAAATACCTGGCTGTTACCATGATAGTGATAACGTTAACGTTATAATAATGTTAAGTACTTGTCTTATACCATGATAGTGATAACATTACCTTTAAAATAATGTTAAATACTTGGCTGTTACCATGATAGTGATAACGTTACCTTTAAAATAATGTTAAATACTTGGCTGTTACCATGATAGTGATAACATTACCGTTATAATAATGTTAAATACTCTACTGTTACCACGATAGTGATAACATTACTGTTATAACAACGTTAAGTACTTGTCTGTTACCATAATAGTGGAAAATTACCCTAAACATAACGCCTAAGACATGGCTGTTACCATAATGCTAAATACATGGGTGTTATCATAATACCTAAGATATGGTTGTTACGATAATGCTAAATACATGACTGTTACCATTATACAAATGGCATGATTGTAGCAATAGTATCTGTCAAAGGCAAAGCACATTTTTTTTCCAAAAAGTTAATGTTGAGCCATTCCTATCTCGGCAAGTTCTCCCTTAACAAAAAACATCTTACGATAGAAGTAGTAAATGCTTGGTAGGTACATTTTGATTGAAATTTAGGGTTACAGGTTCGTAACTATCAGATGGACTTACCTTTTGTCCATGATAGTAGAAAAGGACAATATTGTAATGAAACAAAACACCACTCCACTAATTAACACCGCTTGAGGTATTACCTGTGTTGAAGACATAAAACATAAACATAAGGATACCTAAACACCATTCATTAAACATTCAAGTAAAAGATATTGCTTAGTAGCAAATGTTATATACTTAACATGCATATGTTTAATCAGAGGGAAATCAACAAAGTCCCTGCATAATACATGGATTATGTATGTATTATTACAATGGTTTTGAATTTACAGGCCCCCAGTGGTACAGCGTTATGTCTGTGAACATACAATGCCTGAGCTATAAATAACCTGCGCTTAGCTTTTTGCTTAACTACGAATGAATAAGAACGAAAGTGAATTGAATATACAACAAATCAGAAAATTACGTGACAGTTACGTCCTATCAAGATAGAACCGAATGTATCAAAACTACATTTTAATATTGTTTGATAGTTTGTAAGTAGAGTGATACCATCGAAAACTGATAGCTGAAGAGTTATCCAATAGCGCTTTATAACGTCAAGTGTTCATATTCTCAAACCCTTAAGATATCTTCAGATCAGCAACATGAAATTCACAAGATGGGGGATATCTTTTGCTTTTAATGACATTGGAAAACAAAGAACTATGGAACAACTTGGGGCAGCAGGACCATTCTGAAAGATGCCTGCAATAATCTGTATCCGAGCCACGGTAAGAAAAATGTTTCATTGTAACAGGTAACAATCCACGAACACAAAGGTTAGTGGCAAGTGCCGTCCACGTGCCTCAGACATCAATATGTAACTTAATAGTATAGGATTTTCGTCTGGAAAATCCATGAAATACACGTGTACACAAGCTTCCTCAAGTACATAACAGTTCAACCGTTACATATTTTAAGAAGCTGGAGAATGAAACGGGTATTCATGCTATTCCATACGAAAATATACCGCTCGAGTTAACGTATGGAATTATGTGTGTTTTTACTGCGGAAGAGGAGGTTTGAAAATAGTCGTACCTCTGCACTAGATGCATTATGTTAAGCAATAGAGAAGAACACCATGCTTTAAAATGAAAGCCTCATGACGGAGCCTTTTGTAATGTAAACTATACTGTAGGAAACATTGCCAACTTGCACTTAAATCACTTGTTCTTGTTGTATTTGTATTAAGCACAAAGCTACACAATGGGCTATCTGTGCTCTGCCCACTTCGACTGCCTGGATCATTAAGGCCGTCAACGCATTGAGACTCATTACTTTACTAAAGATGTGGCTGCACTTGATTGGTTGTTGTGCGGCCGCACAGCTTAGAGAGAACAGTGGTTTGCAGACTTACAACTTTAAACTCTGAGATCTGAACTGAAACAACCAATTGGATATATGAAAACGAAAGAAAAATGTTACCCTCGATGACTATCACCTCATAGCTTGATTTTCCATAGTAGCAGTTTATGGCAGTATATATACAGCTTACCAGTCGCCATCCGCACTTGTCACGCTACAACTTCAAACACATGAACGACTACCATAAGTATCATTTCAACCGTCACAGTCACACCATTATATCAGTATACGTATATAAATATTGAACTGTAGTGCTTGTCCTATGCCGATTATCCGCAACAGATCCATAATAGAATATACATGTCAGGCATGCATAATGTGAAAACTGTGGTAAAAAACTGCGTTAATTAAAACAAGAAAAAAAAATTCGGATCAATATTGCCTGAATAGTTGCCAAAGCGCCCTCTATTAGAAGGAAAATTTATACAAAAACGGAATTTCAGCTCGTACCTCTTTAATATATTATATATATATGTATATATATATATAAGATAATTTTGCATGTTTTTAGTGTCAAACAATAAGTAATTATTAGTATAGTTAGTTTAAGACCCCACACCAACACAGAAATGTATTATATTGGCTAGATAAGACATATATACGTTGTGATATATTTTGGTGGTGGGTCTGCTTCGTTAAGGCTTAAAGGGTATTGTAGGTAGAAAAACTTTGTTGTTTTCAACTCGCAAGTTAAAATAACACACGAACAATCACACGTGCTTAGTGTTGTTTGGTGGTTAAAGATACTTTATATATGTCTTAGTTAGTTAATTAACCTACCGTGTGTTATCTACTTAGATATACTCAGCTTCTCTGTCTAGTTGTATTTACTTAACTCACGTTACTGATATTTCTATAATATTTTGTAAGAAGTTATTTTACCTTTCTAGCTTTGTATGTATGCATATAAGAAGCACAAAATCCTGAAGATAACAAGTGTCTACTTAGAACCCATAATTCAGTGGAGATACTCAACAGTACAGAACAGGCTTTCAAAAAAGTTCGCGACCGATTAGTTTAAAAAATGTTTTTTTTTAGTCGGTTGATTTGGGTATTTGATGTTAAGGACAAGGTTACACATTGGGGCATCAGTGCTCTTCCAATCAAGAATATCAAAACCCGATTTCTAGATTAATAGGTTCGTAGACATACCACTGTGTCAATGGAAACATTCCTTTTTAATATTTCGTCTTTTTTACAAAACGTTTTACGCCAAAATTCAATGTAATATCTACCTCGAGGCCCATCATCTGTTGTGATGGTAAACCTATAAATGTCCAGTTTAAGCAATAAAGTTGCTGCCGTAGTTTTATCCATGGCTGAGATTAGTTAATACATAGGTTTCTGTACATCTACTCCTCTGAAATATTTTATAACGATCTACCATATTGTATTGTATCTCTTCTCATCAAATGTGAGGGTTTCTAATGCTAAAAATTAGGTTTCGACGCTCGCTGTATCCAGAGCACAGATAGCTATGTAGTTTTGTGCTAATAAAGAAACAAACACACATCATATTGCTGCTGTAAAGTCTTACACAATATTTCAGTCTGAGATAGTTTCTTTAAGGTGCCTTATAATCGGTGCGTTAGTCCACCTGGCAATTATATCACAAAATAAGAAGCCCAATAATCCAACCTTTTAAATAAGCAGACCTGCTTTTTTAGGGTGTTATATATATATCATTATTTGTTTGAAAGCTTCAGCTTTCATTAATAATTTATTTCCATTCAAAAATTATGCGGGATCTTAGGCCAAAGTTGCCAAACCTTCATATAGAATATCACACACACAACACTATTTGATTTTTTTAAAGGAAGTTGAGGAGCTTACAACAAAATTTTCATGATCGAAATTATTTATTAAATCACAACTTACATTGACCTATACATACCTGATGTTGAAGAGACAGATCAATGTAGAAAACAGCTACAATGTAGGAGTGGAAATGGAGATACATTATACACCATGTTGGTAGGTGAGGATCATACTTCTCTCGTGGACCATGGATCTTAAGAAATACGGAAAAACTAATCATCATCTGGATCTTAAGAAATAAGGACAAACTAATCATCATCTGGATCTTAAGAAATAAGGACAAACTAATCATCATCTGGATCTTAAGAAATAAGGACAAATTAATCATCATCTGGATCTTAAGAAATAAGGACAAATTAATCATCATCTAGATTTTAAGAAATAAGGACAAATTAATCATCATCTGGATCTTAAGAAAAAAAGGACAAATTAATCATCATCTGGATCTTAAGAAAAAAAGGACAAATTATCGATCATATGGAATATCCTTATTGAATAATGATATGGATCTTAGGAAACGAACCACACGAGACTATTAATTTTCATGTTCTTCCTAAACGCATGTTGATATCTTGAAAGTTTCTTTAAACAATGTTAGTGGTGTCTGTATAGATCAATACTTCCAACAAAATTTCTCTATAGCTCTTAATGTAACAGTTTTAGCTTTTCACGAGATATTTTGGAAGCGAGTGATTCTATGGTTTATTTAATAAATATGATTAGAGATAAAAAATGCAGGAAAACTCACATCAGGGATGTCTTCTTTCAGTCCAAGTCTAGGTTTTCCTGGAGACCAACCGGGTCCTTTGAAGAGCACCGACAATTTGTTGTTGAATCCTTTAATGTTCCAGAAGGATTTTAGCAATTTTCCACAGGCAGAAAACTTAGAACGAAATACAGACTTCGTGATACCTTTCAAAGAATCTAATATACTTAATTTGTAATCGTTACTAACATATATTAAACATTTACATATTGTAAATATATCGATATAAGTCTAAACGGTTCTATTATGGAAATAAAAAATATAAAATGTTGATGCTAATTACTTTTGCTATTCATTTAATTAAAACTCACGTACATCAAGAGTTACCAATAAACTTTAAGTTAAGTATTTCCTGCTAGTAAAGTATTCTGGACAACTTTTGTTTGTATATAGTTGTGAAACCTGTTTACTTGTTTGAAGTTAAGCAATAAACTACACAACTGGCTGAGCATGGCCAGGTGGTTAGCGTGCTTGACTCGTAATCTGAGGGTCGCGAGTTCGAGTCTCTATCACATCATAAATGCTCGCCCTTTCAACCATGGAAGCATTATAATCCTACTATTCGTTGGTAAAAGCTACACAACATGCTATCAGGAGGAAGACGTCCAAGTGAGCCTCACCCTCCCTAATCTATGACGACCAAACTCCAGTAATGATAAGAAGAAGAACGGGCTATCTGTGCTATGCCCACCAGAGGTATCGAAACCTAATTTCTAGTGTAAGCCCGCAGACATACTGCCGTGCCATTAAGGAACGCCCAAATTGATTTAACGCATAACCTAAATCAAAACTGATTAACCAATACTAATAAGTAAAATCAATATAAAAATCAGTACGTGCTCATAACTTTTAGCAGCAATATGAGTAAAAAAATGTGGGAGTAGAATCACCATGGTTGCAATATATTTGCATAAAATCATGACCTAAGCTCACTCTTCTGCTGGAATGACTTTTTATTAAATTTTTGGACAGAGAGTGAAGGCAACCAAAAGCTTTGTCCAAAGAAATCTATGTAACTAATTCTGGACAAAAGGTTTTTTTCTTTTGAAAGTGCTTTGTTTTAGTCTGTCAGTAAAAGTAAGTGAATAATACGTGAAAACATTATCACTTTTCGTTTTACAGGTTTCTTATACATCAAGAGTAGACGTAATAATGGAGATTTATTTCACATTGTCAACCTTATACAAGTGTGTAGTTCGTTTAATTTCACTGGTAAGTAAGTATCACTACTACGTGTATTTAATAACAACTATAGATATGCGACTGATATCACAACTCACCTGTATGTAAACTGGATTAAACGTTTGTATAGGCTGCGTCAAACCAAACACAACCTCTTCGTCTTCCACCTGAAAGGTACCGAACATCCTGTCCCAAATAATGAAAACTCCAGCGTAGTTCTTGTCAATGTAGTACTTATTACAACCTGTGTTGGTGTCATAGTAAAGTAGAAAAAACAAACAAACCAAAATAACACAATTTACATGGTTATTCGTTCATTTATCTCTGTGATAATGTTATCTTTTCATAAATTTCGATATGTTGTGAAGTCTCATCTACTGCCTTCCATTAATAAAATTTACAATATAACTGAATAATGGTTAATGTTATTTAACCAGGGATATTAAACTGCTAAATATTTCTGGTTACTTTCAGATCAAATCCAAGTATAAACAACCGCCACCTACATAGTTGTAGCTACACTACTCTAACGAGGGCAAAATAAATGATCTAAATGTGTACTAACATGACAGTTTCCTTGCTGATTTAAATTTCTCATAACATTTCTCGTTAGGCCTAGAAAAAAACTGTTTCTTATTACATGCTGAAAAATAGGATAGGCAGGTAGGCATTTCCTTTTATTTTACATTTTTTACGTCCTTGAAAATATAGTAGAGAGGCACAGTACTGAGATAATTGCGTTTTATCACTGTGTCCTTTACTTTACTGGCACTTTCGACTTTTATGGGACATTTTGATTTAGGCCTACAGTGAAGTTCAATTGATTTCACAGCAAACGTGTCTACTAATTGCTCTAATTCAATATCCAATGAAACTACACATCGAAATGTGTTGATGCCTGCTTGTAATCATTCGAGTTTAGTTTAAGATGGTATAACTAAAACAGGTCTTCCACTATTCCAGGAAAACGTGACATTGTCACCTCGATGGAACTTTTAACATTACGTGAATGGAAGCTCAGCTATAATTGGGAGAATTTTGACATACTACACTAATTAACAAATCATTAACGGGGTTTCTTATGTCCTTGCGCAATACGGTAGCAAACTGATGAAATAATTTAATGAAAGTAAAATTAATTACTCGAAAAGTGTTTTTCATTAGGGTTGGTTGGGAGATTATTTTTTTCTGGGGGGTAGCGTTAAAAAGCCGTAGGGTTGGGTATTTTTACGTGGGGTTGGTCGACGAACCACAAACAAAGCTTTTTTCTTTCATGCCTTATTGCAACTTATTTAAATTGTAGCAGGTTCCCTGAAGTATCCAGGAAGGAAAACTAGTAGAAGCAATTGATCCTTGTTATATATTAATTCATTTATAAAAGTGTGTTTTAGCAGAGCAATCTTTATTACAATTAACTGTCATAGTACCTGTGTTAAATAAGTAATTTATTATTTATGCACTGTATAAGTATGGGTATCTGAGATGCTTGTTTAATCAAATAATAGTTTAAACTGGTATTGAACCAGAAGATGGAGCAAGCTCCAAAAATGGAATGGAATTAATATTTCTCTTGTGAGAACATAACGTTAGCAACGTAAATGCCACACAGATAGAGATAAAAAGACAATAGTCTAGATTACCATGGTGCACTCGGTGATGGCTGGGTGTATTGAGAATATGTTCTAGGGGTCCCAACTTTCCTACAACCTGGAAAATTTGGTTGCATTGAGTGGACCTGCTACATACGTTGCATTTATTAAATATTATCATATGGTTTATAGAAAAAATAAATAAATACATATAAGTAAACAATAAAAAAAAAACAGTTTCTAAAAAGAAGTTCCATTCTGTGAAACAAAAATTATTTTAATCAAGCTATACGATTAAAAATACAACATTAGCAGTTATATGTTTAAAAATATGTGCGAGTATAATAGATACATAGCTTTAAAACTGTTGATAACAGTGGATAAAACTTTACTGATGCCATTAGAGAAATATGTAAAAATATCAGAGGCCGTTATATTTTACTAACTTCACGTATTTGACTTGAACCAACGTTTGGATTTAATAAACTGCCAATTAATAAGTTAATCAACAAAGTTCATGGAGATTATCCAATAAAGTGGACCATTACAACATATATGTTATAATGAAATGTCATAAGCCCTAAAACATTATCCATGAACCTGGAGCCTTTATTCAATAACTGATTACTATAAATATGTACTTTAAAGACACAGAAATGTTTTGTTGTTTACCTGAGTATGTAGCCAACTTTGATAAAGCAGATTAAGTTCATGATGGGTGAAATATACAGCAGGAGGTATTGCTAAGGCCAATGGGAGATAGATCAGCTGAAAAGAATAATTATATTCTCATTAACTTCTAGTTTGACATCAGTACTTTTACTTATTTCACTTTTCTTTATGAATTTTGTTTTCTCGACAGTAGAATAAAAGATACGTTAATCTAACGAACCTTGGAAAGACTTGGAATGAAATATCACATCAAATTATTAGAAATCACAAAATTGTAACTGAAGTATATAAAGCCAATGTATAATATGCTATTATCAAGCTGCTATATCTAAAATAAGATTGTTTTTCTATCGTTGGGCAGTAAACAAGCTTAATGGATGTTAATTTTCCTTCAATCAGGTAAGTAAGAAGTCAATAGAAAATGGTTCTTTTGAGTAGCAACTTTCTGGGGAAACGTTTTTAGTTAAATGTTTTGCCAGACTTTCATTTCTAGACAAACATAAGCAGTTTGTTTTAAAAGTAGATTTGGGTAGTAACTGAAACACTTTAAATCCATCTTTGTTAATTTATGATGTATATATGTATATATTTTTTTCCTAAGCTACTAACACTTAAAACTTGTTTTTTGTCTTAAAGAACATTATTTATAGGGAATAATAAATGAAGCAGAATCTAGAACATTATGAACATCTGTTACGTTTGTGTAAGGCTTTTATGCTGTGTTATAAACACCTGTTTCTTTTAAACTTTCTTATGAAATACAATTACAGGTTTTTCATACATTTACGATATCTTTGAGCACATACAAACGTAAAATGCTCATATAATGACACTTTGTTTAAATTAAAGGATTCACAATTTCTTTAGATGACCTAAATACGAAACTTTTTCATACGTGCTGGACACGAACGTAATCTAAAAGTAAGTTTGTTTGTTTTTCTTATAGCAAAGCCACATCGGGCTATCTGCCTAGCCCACCGAGGGGAATCAAACCCCTCATTTTAGCGTTGTAAATCCATAGACATACCATTGTACCAGCGGGGGCCTCAAAGTAAGAAAATTGTTCATCAACTTACTGAACACTGAAATAATTCCTTACGAATAGGCGTTCGACTCGTAATCCGAGGGTCGCGGGTTCGAATCCCGATCGCACCAAACATGCTCGCTGTTTCAGGCGTGGGGGTGTTATAATGTGACAGTCAATTCCATTACTTGTTGGTAAAAGAGTAGCCCAAGAGTTAGCGGTGGGTGGTGATGACTAGCTGCCTTCCCTCTAGCCTTACACTGCTAAATAAGGAACAGCTAGCGCATATAGCTCTCGAGTAGCTTTGCGCGAAATGAAAAAAAACAACAACAAAACAAACCTTACAAATACTAGACAGTTTCTCCTTTTGATTTAAAATAAAATACTAGAGTAATTAATTATCACCATTAAATGTTGGGTACACATTAAGTAAACAGCTCGAATCTTTTGTAATTCTTGTGTCTAATCACATTACAGAGCCACCTTCTCCAGTGGCATGTCTGCGGACTATAACACCACTAGAATCTAGAGCCCATGAAGTAGCTTTGTGCTTAATTCTAAAGAAACAAACAAACAAACAAAGACATCATAGACCGTATGAGGATATTGATTAGAGACATCTGGCTGAAATAGGTAAAAGAAATTGAAAGGAATGGGTTCGTCTCGAAGCTAAAAAATCAGCATGTTTTAAACAGACATATAAGATGAAACATTTCTGAATAGGATGAAACATTCCATGAAACACTTCTGAGAGGACTTGCTGAAAATATTTTAGGAAGTAGAATAATAAAACATGCTAAAACATTCTGCTATCTTTTCCTACTTATTTTCCCACTACTTTTGACGTTATATGATATTTCGGGAAAATCGGGTCCCACGGTGAGAATACGGAATTATAAAGGCTAAAATGTATATTCCGATTTCTCGCGGTAAATGTAGCATACACAATCCATTGTTGAACTTTGCGCAAAATCAACAACAGTGGAAATCAGTTTACACTGTACCAGCGATAGTTGCCGCATTCAACTTTTTGTACGATCACTGTGGAATTTAAATGTTGTATGCGTGCCAGTTGTTTGCATATCTGTATCGAGATAACTGAAGCACTTCTCTAGTTTTCGTGTAAAGCTTCTCAAGTTACGAATAATTCTTGTTCAAAGAACAGTAGGTCTGACGCGGCTTAGTGGTCATGACGCTTGGCTCGCAAGTTCGAATACCGTTCCTAAACATGCTCACCTTGCAGCCATATGGGCGATATAAAGTTAAGATC
Source organism: Tachypleus tridentatus (assembly GCF_004210375.1). Lineage (NCBI taxonomy): Eukaryota > Metazoa > Arthropoda > Merostomata > Xiphosura > Limulidae > Tachypleus > Tachypleus tridentatus. The sequence goes on along the minus strand of NC_134831.1, from coordinate 127,422,793 downwards.
AATCCCACTGTTCGTTGGTTAAAAAACAAACAAACAGTCCCTGAGTCGATGATGGGTCGTGCTGGGCAAGTTAATTGATTGAAAGTTATGGTTTGTTTGTTTGTTTTTGAATTTCGCACAAAGCTACTCGAGGGCTATCTGTGCTAGCCGTCCCTAATTTTGCAGTGTAAGACTAGAGGGAAGGCAGTTAGTCCTCACCACCCACCGCCAACTCTTGGGCTACTCTTTTACCAACGAATAGTGGGATTGATCGTCACATTATACACCCCCACGACTGGGAGGGCGAGCATGTTTAGCGCGACGCGGGCGCGAACCCGCGACCCTCGGATTACGAGTCGCACGCCTTACGTGCTTGGCCATGCCAGGCCATTTCATGACTTCAATCGATTGTTGCCACAGCAGAAAACTGCATTGATCGGAAACCATAACTTTCGGGCCTTCCCTCTAGTCTTACACTGCTAAATTAGGGACGGCTAGCACAGATAGCCCTCGTGTAGCTTTGTGCGAAATTCCAAAACAAACAAACAAACAAGTCATGAAAATAAACCTAATCCAAGAGAAAGTAACTGGCTGGTAGCCCCACCACCAACTATTTGGCTACGTAAGTGTTAAATAAAAGTTACCTAATCACCGTTACTTATTTTGAACTGCTGTTAAGAGAATAGGCAAGTGGCTGGCATCACCCAACGCCAACTCTTTGGCTACTATCATGTTAAATGAACTGTATATCTTTTTTTTTTTTTAAATAAAATAGTACTTTGCTAATTTTGTTTGGTTTCTGTATCATTTAGTATTGTATATGTAGGCATGGATCTAGGGGATATGGACTCCCATCAATATTTTCAGAAGTTAATATTCTTTGATATCGTATTAGTAGCCGAGGAGATATAGGAGGGGGTCTCGACCTATTCAATATTTCTAAATAAACAAAAAACTATTATTTAATTTTTTTTACAGACAGGTGTGAATCTAGGAGAGGGATCCAGGGGTCTTGAGCTCTCCTCTATACTTAACAGTAGTACCACCCCTTCTACAAAGACCTAGATCCATACGTGTGTCCCCCAGTGGTACAGCAGTATGGCAGTATGTCTGCGGATTCACATAGAATCCGGGTTTCGGTAGCCGTGGTAGGTAGAGCACAGATATCCCTTTGTGTGGGTTGTGTTTAATTTCAAAACACTCAATCAATCAATCCATACCTGATGGGGTGCAAAGAGTAGAATATGTTTTTTTACATTGTATTATAATTGAGTAACTTTACTCATTAGTGTTAGCTAAACTATAAAGTTTCCTTTTTTTTACATTATCTGAGTGTTATGTTTATTACATCATAACTCTTAAACTTATGTTCTAGGGAAACTGTTGTGACATGCACTAACACCTTTCAGATTGCAGGGTAAATAATACCGATTTTGCAACCCTTTTCCCCGATTCCAAAACTGTATATTTTATCCACTTCTTCATATGTAATTCGAGGGTCGCGTGTTCGAATCCCCGTCACACCAAACATGCTCTCCCTTTTAGCTGTGATGACTATCTGCGCTAGCCGTCCCTGATTTAGCAGTGTAAGACTAGAGGGAATGCAGCTAGTCAACGTCACACACCGCCAGCTCTTGGGCTACTCTTTTATCAAGGAATAGTGAGATTTTTCATACCATTATAACGCCCCCACGACTGAAAGGGCGAGCACGTTTGGTGTGGCGGGAAATATTTAGTGACATTTTCTTCTTCGTTAAATTCTGAAGCATCAAGATAACGATTTTATCAAATTCAAACGACGGCTTTCCCGGTCTTTCTATCGGAGTCTTTAAAATATTTTTAACTTTGGTATTCTTATATTTTTTTTAACCTTCTTTCAGCTTGTTTGTTTAGAATTTCGCGCAAAACTACACGAGGACTATCTGAGCTAGCCGTCTTTAATTTAGCAGCGAAAGATTAGAGGGAAGGCAACTAGTCATTACCACCAACCACCCATTCTTGGGTTACTCTTTTACCAACGAATAGTGGGATTGACTGTCACATTGTAACGCCTCCACGATTTAAAGGGCGAGCATGTTCGATGGGACGGAGATTCGAACCCTCAATCCTCAGATTGCAAGTCTCCTAAACACCTGGTCATGCCGGACCCCTTTCTGGTGACACGTGTTACTTCAAAATTACAGTTATACCTTTTTTAAATAAAAATTCATTTATTCATAAGATATTTTTTTCTAAATTTATTATTCGAGTACTGGAACTATATTACAAGTCTGGCAAATAAAATATATTTATCTTGATCTTATCATTGGAGTCTCTTTCCTATATCTGAGAAAGACAATTGTTAGAAACCCAGCAATAGAACTATAGAACTGTTTAACACATGATTAATGTACGTACCGATATTACGTAGTACACAAACATAGGCTGGCGAAGACTGCTTGTAATATTAAATTCTTCTGAACTGTGATGTACTTGGTGGATTGTCCACAAGATATTTATCTCTGAAAAATACATAAAAATATATTTAAAAACGTAACACTTCTCTTTGTTGATGAATTGTCTCATATATAAGGGCAGAGTACGTCATATTAAAACGATTTCTGAGCTTTGCTAAGTCGTAACAGTCCATCCATATTCTGTTATTTCTATTTGACGAACAAACATCGTGACAATATCCATGCAACGTAGTCTTTGTTGTAAGGCTGTCGTTTTCAAAGGTCAACATATCTCTTTTTCTCTCTGCAGGCTTTTCATATTGATCTAATGAACGTGAAAAAGGTTTCCTAGGTCCCATTTCAACAGTCAGATCGCACTGTGTTAGCATATCTTCAGCTATTTAAGGTATACAACGGTTGAGCGAATACGTCGTGAAATGAACTTGTATCTATAACACTTGTGTCACTTTTCCAGATCTAGAATCTTCTTGGTTATACTGCATACTGTTGCTTGGGGCATGTGTACAATTTTTTTCACCAAGCTTTGTGTTTGTATGATCTAAGATTCTTACTTGTGGTAAGAGCTTTATTTTGTTACCAATACTGTGGTACGACTTGTGTCTGTTTCTGTATTGTCTTGGTACCCCAAACTGATCCCTATTATTTTGTTTTTCAACGCCATGGAATGCAAGGCATATCCTCTCTTGGAAATTATAAATTCCAGATCTGAAGATATTTTTATGATTTGAGTATTTGAATATTTTGATCCCTGAAGTACTGCTACACACTTTTTCCAAAAAAAGGATAAATTTCTAGTAAAATCACACTACTTGAGCAACGCCAAACATTGTCAAAATGAAGTTATGATACATGCCGTTCCACCGCGACTTTATAACAGGTGAAGTTGTCACGTGATCTCATAGCTTTCATATCGAAAATTTTTAAGGTAACGTACTCAACCCTCTGGATTCCATGGCGTCCAACTGAACGTTCTATAAAAACAACACCTACAATTAAATAGAAAATCTCCTTCGTGTTCATAGAAAATACGTATAGGATACTTTGATCATATACTATTAACGATTATTCTAAATGAAAAGTATTCGATTTTGAATAAAGAAACATAAGGCATGTCACTCAGAGAACAAATGGTGGTCAGATCTGTTAAATATGTTTAGATCTAATTTTTACATGTTGAAACAATTTAGGCTTTCTTGATCTGAGGTTCGAAAACACAGCTGTAGTCTTAACACATACACACATGCACTGCTGCTTACCAGTACAAGTATATCAGTTTTATACATAAAAATGACAAACTCATAAAACACATTAAATTAAGTTTCCATATAGACGTATTCATGTCACTATGAATAAATAATGTGTATAAGACACCCAATATATAGTGGAATATTAAGCTATGATGAAGCCACGTTATTTGTAAAAACACATTCTTTTGCATACCCTTCTAATTATGTGTTAGATGAACTGTCAGGATGTTTGTAGTTTGGAACAAACAAAGGATCATTTAGAGGTTGTAAGTAATACGAGGTTCTTTTCTTAGTGTGAAAGACCATTTTTCAGCGGAGATTTTTTCCAACCTGCTACTAATTATTATTATTTTCTTATAGCAAAGCCACATCGGGCTATCTGCTGAGCCCACCAAGGGGAATCGAACCCCTGATTTTAGCGTTGTAAATCCGGAGACTTACCGCTGGAGTAGCGGGGTGCCCTGCTACTAATAATTAATAGCTAAGGAACAAACCGTTGATCACTTAGTTCTCTAGGCCCGGTATGGACAAATAGTTAGGGTGCTCGACTTGTAATCTGAGGGTCACAGGTTCGAATCCCGGTTACACCAAAAATGATCGTCCTTTCATCCGTGAGGTCGTTATAATGTGACGATCAATCCCATTATTCGTTGGTAAACAAAGTAGCCCTAGAATTGGCGATGTGTGGTTATGACTAGTTGCCTTACCTCTAGTCTTATACACCAAATTAGGGATGGCTAACGCAGATAGTCCTCGCGTAGTGTTGCGTGAAATTAAAAAAAAAACGAATAAACTTAATCTTCTCAGCTAATTCGCGTGCATTTTCAGCACTGTTTGTTTCGGTGTTTCGAGCGCGTTTGTAGACAAGATAGGCTTAGCTCTTTATATTGAAATTGTTTTATTAGATTAGGACTACTATAGAACTGAGACATTTTGTATTAAATTTTCTTAAAAAAGGAAGGGAAGCTAGGTTTTGTTTAACTATCGTAATAATCTGAGAACTACTTTAAAAAGGAGGAATAAAGGTTTTCTTTTTTTATGAAAACAACATCTATAATTTGTTTGTTTGTCTTTTAAATTTCGCACAAAGTTACACGAGGACTATCTGTTAGTCGTCCCTAATTTAGCATTGTAAGACTAGAAAAAAGGCAGCTAGTCCCCAACATCCACCGCCAACTTTTGGGCTACTCTTTTACCAAGGAATAGAGGGATAAAACATAACATCATAACGCCCCTATGGCTAAAAGGGGGAGCATGTTTGGTGCAACCGGGATTCGAACCCGCGACCCTCAGATTACGAGTCGAGCGCTCTAGCTACCTGACCTTAGCAGGCTCTATCGTTAATTTTTCAAATAGCCTGCGAGTCAACTTTCATGTTAAAACAATTCGTTGAAATTCCATCCTAAACCAGTAAGTTAAAAACTTATTATACATTATCAGTTCTCAAAATTAGTTTTAGCTACCTACGTATTTTTAATGAATATTCATACTCTATTTCGCAAACCTAAAGTTAATATTTTTTATTTTTATTTGTGAATTCATCGTTTTTTAATTATTTTCTGTACATTCCATAAACTTACAATGCTCGTTAGTGTAGATAGGTATGTGTCAATAAGTGCTGTGTACATAGTATGTGTCGTTCAATATTATGGTCCTCCCTTGGCACAGTGGAATGTCTGCGGACCACAAAAAAACCACCACTTTACACCACTAAAAACCGGGTTTAAATCCCCATTGTGGGCAGAGCACAAATAGTTCTTTGTGTAGCTTTGTGCTTAACTATAACAAACAAACAAAAATTCAATACTGTATGCATAATATGTACCATTAAGTGCTGTGTTCGAAGTATGTGTCGTTCAATATTGTGGTCCTCCCCTGGCATAGTGGAATGTCTGCGGACCACAAAAAACAACCATTACACCACTAAAAGTTTAAATCCCCATTGTGGGCAGAGCACAAATAGTTCTTGTGTGTGTCTTAAGTATGCATAATATGTACCATTAAGTGCTGTGTTCGAAGTATGTATGATTGAGTGCTGTAGTGTAGTGTGTGTCGTTCAGTGCTGTGTACGTAATGTGATGTTTGTAGTGAGTCGTGACGAAAGCTTGAAACTCTTTGTGACCTACCATGGCAGAATCTGTGAACCCAATAGAAGAAGAAGTCCACTCCAAAAAAGGTAAGTAGCCAAGTCCAAACTGAGTTCCAGGGTAAGGTCACCAAACGCCAGTTGTCGTATACCAAAATGTAGAAGTATACTTGAAATCCACGGATAAACAACCTGGAGAAGACAGAATAATATTTCCAGTTTATAATAATATTTCAGCAAGATTTAGAAAAACAAAACATCAGAAAAATCTCAGATCTAGAAACATTTGACTGCATGAAAAACCCACCAAAAATCAATGAAAATTTCACTTGATTTTGAAAGAATTTTAAAAAAATTGAAAAAAATGGAGACCAATTCGAGAAAGCAGCTTTAAGTTGAGAAATAATTTCAATTTGTAAAAAAATACATTTATGTTCGATCTGTCATAATCTCGAAATTAATTAGCCATATTTCATATAAGTTTATCAAACACGAAAACAGAAAATGTTTCGATTTTTTTAATTTGTAAAATTCAAAATATATTATTCAATGTACATTACAAGACACACAGTTATCTTGTAATGGTATATTACATTTCTAGGGGTTCATTTTTACCAATGGTGTATTTTTGAAAGCATCGTCTCTTGTGAAACAAGTATACTTTCAGCGGTCAAATTTCATGTTGGCCTACGTGGTTAAGGCACTCGACTCCTAATCCGACGGTCGCGGGTTCGAATCTCCACCATGAAAAACATGCTCGCCCACTCAGTCGTGGGGGCGTTATAATGTAACGTTTAACCCCATTATTCGTTGGTAAAAGAGTAGACCAAGAGTCGGCAATGGATAGTGATGACTAGCTGCCTTCCCTCTAGTCTTACACCGCTAATTAGGGACGGCTAGCGCAGATAGCCCTCGTGAAGTTTTGCGCTATATTTAAAACAAATCAAATTTCATTCTTATATGCCGTTAATATGCTTCATTTTAAGATTAATATTTATGTTTTCATGTTTGGTGAAAACGAAGCAACATGAAAACGCCTCTCTCTTACCTGTTCGACATTTAATATTAAACAGTCATGAATTTATATAATATAATTATTTTGTTTTTCTGTGGTCTATTTTCTCATATATATGTATTATATTAGTATTGGTAAATTTATCTTTCATAATACACGTAATAGATGCAATTCCATAAACTCTAAACATTATTTTACTCGCTACTCAACTTCAGCTAGGTTAGGATAAATATCTCAACACAGGACCCGAAATAAAAATATGAAAGAATGACGTTCTGAGAATGTGATAACCAAATTTATTTTCTGAAATAGTAGTAACGTGTAGGCCTGGCATGGCCAAGCGCGTAAGGCGTGCGACTCGTAATCCGAGGGTCGCGGGTTCGCGCCCGCGTCGCGCATAAACGTGCTCGCCCTCCCAGCCGTGGGGGTGTATAATGTTACGGTCAATCCCACTATTCGTTGGTAAAAGAGTAGTCCAAGAGTTGGCGGTGGGTGGTGATGACTAGTTGCCTTCCCTCTAGTCTTACACTGCTAAATTAGGGACGGCTAGCACAGATAGCCCTCGAGTAGCTTTGTGCGAAATTCCAAAACAAACAATTAGTAACGTGTACGAATAGAAAGTAAACACTCACACATACAAAACACGAGCCAAAAAACTTTCAGAACGTAGATTCATTGTTCATCACGATATGAATAATAATACAGAAAAGCCTCAAAGAAAATGCATTATTTCACGACTGTATTTTTAGGCTCTTAAATGTCCATAGAACATGTTTGGCAACATTCCAACAAATAAAATGTAATTCTAGTTAAGGAATCTCAACCATCTTTTGAAATTTCGTGAATTCCACAAACACTAACAGTTACAATTGTGGAAGAAATTCATAACTGTGTTTTCTTTTCGAACCTATATATCTAAACAAGGCTTTTCTTGAGAACATTTTTTTTAAACAGGTACTTTTAGAAAGAAGCTAAATAAAACCGTGGTACTATAACCCTACGTGTATTCACGTTATATGTAAGTTTATTCGTTTGTCCGCGAATTCACCACATAGTTTTAAAGATGGCAGAACCAAATTGCTAGCTGGATGCAGAGTAACCCAGGAGTTGTCCTTAACTATAAAAAGTAGCGCCCTTACTAAACTGGGGTTAAAACGTCTAAACGAGTCCAAAGCTCACCTAAGCACAGTGGGAATATGAAAGCAGTTTTCATGATCGCTGAACTCAAATCTGACATCGTCATTTGTGTTCATAACCCTCTTTGAGTTCTGGGGTGCCATATATGAAACTGTGTTCTTACTCTCACAGATACCAGAAGCAGATATCCCAATGTTTATTTTTTTTTCCATAATTGAGCTAGACATAGAATTAATTAGGACTAACGGAGAAGCTTGTTCTGCAAACTGGGGGTTCTGTGAACCACGAGGGGGCTTTTAAACCTCGCAGAAGAGCGCAGAGATTATATAACAAGACATAGTACAAGTCAGTCATGAAATTTACTTGGATAGACATATATTTAATAATAAACTTTAGGACATAAACGATGTGTATTTTATTTTCTCGCATTTTCTTCCCTAATTTTTAGGACTTAAGCAGTTAAAGTAGTTATGTAGTTAAGCAGTTAAAGTTAATTAAACTTTATGAAAGAATGGAGCACATTTTGTATGTTTAGCAAAACTTGTCATATTGTGTGAATGCAGCTTAACGCGAGTTAAAGTGTAGAAGGAAGTATGAACTTTACACGTGCACGACAACCAAACACCGACAAAGATAAGACACATGAAGTAGAACAAAATATAAAAGCTTTACTTTGTGCTTTCATTGAGTATTCCTTGCGAAACGCTTGTTATTGTGTCGTTGGTGCGGTGGTATTTCTTGTTTTTCCATCTTGCCACAACTAGTTCTAGTAGGTACCATAAGAAGAACAGAGGCATTACCTGAAAAAGATAAACATAAGTGCGTGTCTTCGTTACCCATCATTTCTAAACATAAATATTAAGAACTATTAAGTATGTTATTAATATGGAAATACGATTTTTAAAAAAAACATTCTTTACAGTGTAGCTAAAGTATGCTACATGACGAAAAGTATGACCATCATACCCATATGTTGAACATCTCATTCCCAAACCGTGGGCATTATTGTGGAGTTGGTCCCTCCTTTGCTACTATAACAGCCTCCACTCTTCTGGGAAGGCTTTACACTAGATTGTGGAACATGGCTGCGGGAATTCGCTTCTATTCAGCCATAAGAGCATCAGTGAGGTCGGGCACCGATGTCCAGTGAGAAGGCCTGGCTCGCAGTCGGCGTTCCAATTCATCTCAAAGGTGTTCGATAAGGTTGAGGGCAGAGCTCTGTGCAGTTCAGTCAAGTTCTTCCACACCAACCTTGGCAAACCATGTCTTCATGTTCCTCGCTTTGTGCACAGGGGCATTGTCATTCTGAAACGAAAAAAGGTTTTCCACAAACTGTTGCCACAAAGCTGGTAGAAACAATTCTCTAGAATGTCGTTGTATGCTGTAGCATTAAGATTTCCCTTTACTGGAACTAAAGAGCCTAGCTCAAATCATGAAAAAACAGCCCCAGACCATTATTCCTCCACCACAAAATTTTACAGTTGGTACTACGCATTCAAGCAGGTCGCGTTCTCCTCGCATCCGCCAAACTCAGATTCTTCCGTCAGACTGCCAGAGAGTGAAGTGTCATTCATCACTTCAGAAAACGCATTTCCGCTGCTCCAGAGTCCAATGGCGGTGTGACTTACACCACTCTAGCCGACGCATGGTATTGCGCATGGTGATCTTAGGTTAGTGTGTGGCTCCTCGGCCATGGAGACCCATTTCATGAAGCTTCCGACGAACAGTTCTTGTGCTGACGTTGCTTCCAGAGGCAGTTTGAAACTCGGTAGTGAGTGTTGCAACTGTGGACAGACGATATTTACGCGCTACACGCTTCAGCACTCGGCGGTCCTGTTCTGTGAGCTTGTGTGGCCTACCGCTTCGTGGCTGAGCTGTTGTTGCTCCTAGACGTTTTCACTTCACAATAAAAGCACTTACAGTTGACCATAGAAGCTCTAGCAGGGAAAAATTTGACGAACTGACTTGTGGGAAAGGTGACATCCACGTTGAAAGTCACTGAGCTCTTTTGTATAACCCGTTGCTAACAGGTACATAAAATCAAGCATACAATCATACTATTTCTATAGACAAACACACTGGGTCACTGTCATAGGATGCTACCTTTCCAACAAGTCAGTTCGTCAAATTTCTGCCCTGCTAGAGCTGTCTCGGTCGAGTGCATCAACAACCTGGCCATGCCAGACCATGAGAATAAACTCGTGCGGTTTAAATAAAATACATATGCACTACATGGCTAGGTGGTTAAGGCACTCGACTCGTAATAGGAGTGTCGCAGGTTCGAATCTCCGTCACACTAAACATGCCCGCTCTTGCAGCTGTGAGAGCGTTGTTTTAAAATTGTAGCTATACAAAAATTTATAACTCATTAAATATTTATTGTTGCTAGCCTTCTCAAACAGAACCAGAAACATGAGCAAATTAAAATTGCACGTATTTGTCATTTCATTTTAATTATCAAACTACTTCTAAAATTTACGTTAAATATGTTTAAAATATAGGGTGTTCAAAACCATAAACTACAAGTTCGCAACTGCTACTGTCTTTTTGTGGATTCAGTTTGTAGCATGTAACGTGCTAGTCGAATATTTTGTACTATGCATAGATCCCATAATATAATTTATGGTTCAGAAACCTGGATTATAAATCTTGTTTGCAACCAAATACAGACTAAACATGTAATTACGAGCTTACCTCATTGATGTACTGTGGGACTTCTTCTATTTTCTCAAATGCGTGTTTTCTAGGATCGACAATGTAAAACAAATAACCAAGCCGTTCTAAACTAAAGATTCCATCCATTTTGTTATTACTTCTTATCTGTGTTTTTGACACTTGGTTCAGCAGACGTTGATGTTTCAAAATCAACTGAAATGTGAAAAAAGAACATCAATGAAAGTTATTAAGTTTTCTAAAAGGCGTTTTTGTGCATCTATGTAATTAACCACTATTAGAATTAACAATACCTTCAATATATGTCATGGTAATTAAATATATAACACCGTGTCATAAATATAATAATAAATACAGCTGCTATTGACCGCTCAGTAGCACAGCGATATGTCTCCATTAACTAACTTTAATGTGTTGTTAAGCGCAAAACTGTGCATTGGGCTATCAGTGCCTTTCCCACTGCAAATATTATACCTGTAAGTTTTGTGCCACAAGCCCTCAATCTTGCTACTGATCACTGAAAAGGGCGGTTAGTACCTGTTTTAATTCGAGAACAATCCTGCATACTATTATTTATTGGTTGAAGTGACATGGCCAAGTGTGCTAAGGTGTTCGACTCCCGGTCGTACCAAACATACTTGCCCTTTCAGCCGTGGGGGCGTTATAATGTGACGGTCAATCCCATTAATTGTTGGTTAAAGAGTAGCCCAAGAGTTGGCGATGGATGGTGATGACTAGCCACTTTCCCTCTAGTTTTACACTGCAAATTAGGGACGGCTAGCGCAGATAGCCCTCTAGTAGCTTTGTGCGAAATTAAAAACAAAAAGTATCAACTACAAATAAATTATCTCTTATCTGAGTAATTTCTTTAACAGCTATAATCAGCTACAGTCTGTATACTATAATCCTCGGAAGCTATAATTGTAACAAACGCTTATTAATCGAAAAATTATAAATCATGTTGTTGTTTATATATTAAAATATATTTCTGTTAAAAAAGAAAATTGTGTGAATCAATCTTGTTGGCAAATACCATAAATTTGATACATGTTAATATTAAATTAACTCCTGAAATCAAGTTAAATTTTCTGGCATTTTGAAATATTAATACGTAGGGTACGTAACACAATAAATTGGATATTCTTCCGAGGTAAATTATAACAGTGTCACATCAAAGCTAAATCTTTGTAAAGAATTAAAAGCTAACATCGAATAGGGTTTGAACTCGCAATACTGCTTTAAAACACAAGCTGCTTTAGCTGCTTAATAACGCTACAGTTTATTGAATGTTCACTTTTAAACTTTGAGTCTGAATCATATACCAGAACACGATACAAACCTTTTCGAATTAACATTAATTTGATACACTACATACTAGTATATCAATTTATGTCGACCACTGCGGTTTAGTATTGTGTATTCACAACACAAAACTTGTGAATACTTGTCACATGTACAGTACTGTGTGTGTATATATATATATATATATATATATATATATGTATAATATATGTAAATAGCTTACTTTTATTATAAGTTAATATTAATTTGTTAAACTTAAACATACAAATATTGAGACAGATAAATTAGTAGAACTTGCAATGGTTTGTTGATTTGACTATTTATACAAATAATTCTGTTATTTTTAAGAGCTAAAAAACTTACTCTCGATGCTAAAAATCGTCACTCCGAAGTAAGGTGAACCAACACGCAATCACACACAAGCATGAGTGAGTTCGAAGTTGCACAATTGCATGTCGTATGCAAGGCCAGATTTCAATTAACTTAGATAACTCTCCCATCCAATGACGATTCTAAACACCTGATTTTTTTAGCAGTTGCCTCCATCATGTAGACTAGATTATCAAACTACCTACCTAGTTCGCGAAATTCATGAATAGAAGAAATTATAATCATTGCACACTGTATTATATCTGTAGTTTTATAGTTTCAATACGGTTAGTGATATGTTACATCATATATATTTAATTTCAAGTGCATCTCCCTTCCACTTCCTCTGGCCAGGGGGTTAAGGCACTCGACTTCTAATTTGAGGGTCGCGGGTTCGAATCCTCGTCCCACCAAACATAGTACTACTTTCAGCCGCGGGGGCGTTATAATGTTACTGTCAATCCTACTATTTTTGATAAAAGAGTAGTTCAAGAGTTGGCGGTGGGTGTTGATGACTAGCTGCCTTCCCTCTAGTTTTTACACGACTAAATTAGGGACGGCTAGCGCAGATAGCCCTCGTGTAGCTTTGCGCGAAATTCAAAACAAACAAAATAAAACCAACCTCTCAGCAAAAAACTGTTAAAGTATTTCAGTCAGTTTATGTTAGTATGACACACATAACATAAAAAGGTGTAGATATGAAAAACTTTGAGATAAGAATTGCTAGGAATAAATTATAATAACGTGTTTACATATTTCCTTTGTTTCCTTTATTTCCTTTGTTTCTTTTATTTCATTTGTTTCCTTTATTTCCTTTATTTCCTTTGTTTCCTTTATTTCTTTTATTTCCTTTGTTTCCTTTATTTTCTTTGTTTCCTTTATTTCCTTTGTTTCCTTTATTTCCTTTGTTTCTTTGTCAATGTTGCTGTGGATTGCAACTTTTTTCACATTTTTTACATATATTCTTTGTTTTGTTTTGAGTATTACACAAGTTAATTTTGGTCTGGAATGAAAAAGAGAATCTACAGACATTACAAAATCTTATTCAAATTTCAAAAGAAATCCATGTAAGAGTTTGGATCTTTTTGAGCTGTTCAGGCGGTTAAGGTACTCGACTCGTAATCTAGGAGTCGCCGGTTCTAGTCCTTGCCACACCAAATATGCTCGCCCTAAGCCTAAGCGTCTGAACCTAGTAAGAGTGTTAAAACTTACCACATCTGCTAGTGTGTTAGAGTGGCTAAGGCGTGTATTTGAACTTATTTACTTAGCTTAAGCCTAACAAAGTTAATGTGTACCATAAAACACAATATATCAATTTAAGCCTGATAAAGGTTAACATGTGCCAAAAAGGATATTCTCTTATTTTAATTGAATCTAACCTGTGATTGAAAGTATATCCTTTCAGTCTAAGCCTAGTAAGAGTAAAGTGTGACTTAAACATAGCCCCTCAATTTGTTAAAGAAGATTCTGATATGCTTTATGACTGGTAAAGTTGAGGTCTACCATTAAACTTATTATATAGTTTAAATTTAATGAGAAATCATTGTTCAAGGTTTAGTTTGATGCTTAGCTGAAAACAAAATTTCTAATTACTATTTTTCTTACAGGGATTTCAAGAGTTTTCGTGTTTATTTATTTCAACACATACACACACAGAAGCTGTGTTTTATTAGTTGTATTACATCTAAGATCACTAGGATGTGCTGGTCCTTTCATGGTCAGGTGGATAGGGCGATCGACTCGTGATTTGAGGGTTGCAGACTCGAATCCCCCTCACACCAAACATGCTTGCCCTTTCAGCCGGGGTAGCGTCATAATGTAACGGTCAATCTCACTATTCGTTGGTAAAACGAGTAGCCCAAGAGTTGGCGGTTGGTGGTGATGGCTAGCTACCTTCTCTCTAGTTTTACATTGCTAAATTAAGGATAGCTAGCGCAGATAGCCCTCGTGTAACTTTGTGTGAAATTCAAAACAAACCTAACCATCTTTTGGAGCATGCGCGTCATTTTAGAGGTAAACCCTCTGTTACGTGAAAGGGGTTTCAAATGTTTCCTTCATATTATTTCTAGTCAGACCAGCTTAACACGTACATTCAAATTAGATAAAAACACACAGCTCACTCAAGGTCAACTCCCACTCCGAAGAGTGTGATAATCACAAAATAAATATTTTTTGTTGAAATAACTGACCCAAATCAGAACCACTTCTAATTTCTAGTCTTCCTAGAATTTGTTTACTTCGATATGATTTCAAACTCGAACTCAAACTTACATTTCCATTTTAGCTAACGGAAATTCCTTGCAATATAGGGTTTTTCCAGGTTCTCAAAATGTGTTTTAAAACTCTCCTGATGCCTACAAATAGGTGAAAAACAATAGCTGTTTTATTCTAAAAACGGTTATAAACAACCATCGTTTTCTTGTCTTATTACTAGTGTCGTCTGTTGGTAAAAATCTGTCACAATAATAATTTATGAATATTCAGGGTTTTTTTTGGATTACTGATCTGCTGCCACTAGGGTGATATTTACTTCTCAGAGTTTTATTTTTTATGCCAAATTTTGCGGGTCCGGCATGGCCAAGTGTGTTAAGGCGTTCGACTCGTAATCTGAGGGTCGCGGGTTCGAATCCATGTCACACTAAACGTGCTTGCCCTTTCAACCGTGAGGGCGTTATAATGTGGCGGTCAATCCAACTATTCGTTGGTAAAAGAGTAGCCCAAGAGTTAGCGGTGGGTGGTGGTGACTAGCTGCCTTCCCTCTAGTCTTACACTGCTAAATTAGGGACGGCTAGCGTAGATAGCCTTCGTGTAGTTTTGCGCGAAATTCAAAACAAACAAGCCTATTTTTCGTCAACCCCTCCCCCTTTCTGTTTCTGGAGATAAAACGACAAGCATTGTTCTTCGTATTTAGGAATTTGATAAATAAAACTGAGAACTTAATTGTTTGGGTGTAAAGTTGGCGAAACATGGTTGTAATTTAATATACTTGTTATACTACATTAGTGATAGGCCTATTATATATTTTTAAACACTGCATTCTTTATTCAGTCAGTTAGGGATTTTTCAAAAAGAAGTACAATGTTTAATAGCATTTCAACCATCTTATATCCGCCGTATCTACTGCTTACGATGCATATCGTTTAACAGAGTTTTGATTAGGTCGGCTGGGACACAACAAACACAGTCTTGGTCGGAACATTGCTTATGTAAGCAAAATGCCACAACAAGTGTTGTTGTGGTGTGAACAACTGTTACTTTTCCCGGGAAATCTCTAAGGAACTGAATGAAGAATCTAGTGTTGAAAACATAATAGACCTAATACTAAGTTAGTTTTACGACAAATACACTTAGCGACAAATACAACTGTGTTATATGATGAAGAAAATGTAGCGATGGTTTCATGGAAAGAAGATATGAATAATTTGAATTAGTGAAAAATTACAATTTGTAAACGGTCTTTCACGCCTACACATGTTACAGTATGCCCCCTAGTGTCACAGCGCTATGTCTTCGGATTCACACCGATATAAACCGAGTTTCAATACCCGAGGTGAACAGATAACCCATTGTGTAGTTTCTTGCTTAACATCAAAACAAACAAATGTTACAGTATTTTATTTGTGTGTGTGTGTGTGTTTTTAATAGAAAAGCCATATGGGGCTATCTGCTGAGTTCACCGAGGGGAATTGAACCCCTGATTTTATCGTTGTAAATACATAGACTTACTGCTGTACTAGCGGGGGACAATATTTTATGAATGGCTGCCTTGGTGTATATTAGCAACGCTTCTGTACATATTTAAAATTCTACCTTATTAATTTACGTTTTTTCTGATGAAAACAAATAAACGATTTAATATCCGTTAGAGCCAATAAATGTACGTTTATGAGAGATTAAAAATACAAAATTAATAAGAAAGGAGGGTTACCAGTTACTCATTGCTAGGGCAGCGGTAAGTCTACGGATTTACAATGCTGAAATGAGGGGGTTCGATTCCGCTCTGTGATCTTAGCAGATAGCTCGATGCGGTTTTGCTATAAGAAAGCATACAAACAGTTTCTTCGTATCTGAATGACCGAATAATTTAATTTTAATAAAAAATACGTTTAATTTTCACTTGGGAACATACAAGGCAATTTAATAAGGTTTCCAACTTTCTGACAGAATACATTTTTGCTGACGAAGTGTGCGTAAGAAATCACTTGAATTGTATGAGCAAGTCACGTCGACACTCGAACAAACAGGTTTTCCAAGGACAACTCGTTTTAATTAATATAATAGCGTAAGGTCTAAATTTAAAAGTAGTGCTAAATAAAAAGCTTTTTTATTTATTGAAATTCATGCAGAACTTTTCGAGGGATAACTGGACTCGTCGTTTCTTGTTTGTTTTTTTAATTTCACGCAAGGCTACACGAGGGCTATCTGCGCTAGCCATCCCTAATTTACTAGTGTAAAACGAGAGGGAAGGCAGCTAGTCATCACCACCCACCGCCAACTTTTGGGCTACTCTTTTACCAACGAATAGCGGGATTGACCGTAACGTTATAACGCCCTCACGGCTGAAAGGGCAAGAACGTTTAGCGAGTCGAACGCCTTAACCCTCCTGGCGATACCGCTCGTCGTTTCTAATTTCAATGCCATTAGAAAAAGGACAACCAGCCAACACTACCGATCGCTAACTTTTGGGGTCTTCTTGTCAGTCCAAATTGTGAGATTCGACTGCTACCATTATGACGTAACAATAGCTCTAAAATGAAGAGCATGATAAGTAAAGCCACAGTGGTTAGCAAAAAAGATAGACTTAAAAGTTAGAGCCAGAACGAGGCAAACAAGCTTGTTTGTCTGTTGTTATTATCATTGATTACGCATGAGATAACTGGTGGCGCCATAATTTTGTTTTATTTTCATGTTTGGCCGATTTGAATGTGACTTTAAATGAGCTGTGAATTTCTCAAATACAATCAATAGTAGAGGTATAAACAATGACTATTTCCGCGTGTTTTCTCAGGGACACCAACGGCGTTAATAGAAGTTTGAATATTTCCAGAGTTTCACAAAAAGGCATCATGCTATTTTTAGGCAAATTTCAATCCTGTTTAAACTGTACTTGCACGATTACCAAATGCAAACTATATTATAGTTACGTTTCATTACTTAAAAGTAAATAAAGAAAAACACACACACACAAAATGAACATAGAGCTGCGTTACCAAGATAGGTGACCAATGATTTAAACTAAATAAATGATTTTTCCATGAATTTATTTATACATTATTGCCCTGAAGAAACGTTTTGTCAATAAATACTATGCTCGTCATCTGTTTACGGTTTAAATCACTGTGGATTACATCAATAACCTCATTGACAGCATGTTACTGAGTCTTGCGGAGGTTATTAGAATATATGGAGGACGAACCAAGCATAGAACGTTTAGCTTGAAGTGGTATAAGCTTACAGACGCTATTTACAATAATTTGATGTTATATTTTATCATTATGTATGTTTTGATAAAGTTTTCTTGTGATAAGTGAAATGCCGAATTACACATTTTTATACATGTGTCTGATAACATTGTTTACTGTTCTAATAAATCGTTCTCAATGCCAATAGAACCTGTCTCATTATACAAATTACACACGTAGATGTTTAATATAACATGAATTTCCCAGTTGGAAAGCACTAAATATATTTGTATCTTATCTTAATAATACTGACCTTATATCTTACAAAATGTGCAAATATTTTGGCCAAGATTATATTATAAAATAGGTCAAAAACCTTATTAAAGGCTTTTTAAAGTAAAAGTATATAGCTAAAGACAACGTGTGAAAATTCTAAAGAAACCAGTCACATAAGTAACAGTTTAATATTTTAAAATTTATTATTATACTATGACAAGAATATAGTGTTTGTTTTTTGTTTTGTTTTTTCAATTTCACGCTGCTAAATTAGGGTCGGCTAGCGCAGATAGCAAGACCTCTTGTAGGTTTACGCGAAATTGAAAACAAGCAAATGTACTCTTAAAAACCTTTTATGGCGATAACTTTTAAAATAAAAATAAAATCTCTAAGACGACATATAACTTGGTGGTTTAACTTATGCAGTTATGATACGTTATATGGCTGTTTGTTATGAATTATCACAAATGCAGCAGTGTTTCGAATAAGTGTTTTGTCTAGATAATAAGACCACGTACTTGCTATAGAATTGTTTGTTTGAGGTTACGCACAAAGCTTATATGGGTTATTTATGTTCTGCTCACTACGGGTATCGAGAACAGGTTTCTAACGTTGTAAGTCCGCAGACAAACTACTGTGTCACTGGGGGATTGGCTAAAGAATAAATAAACCAAACTTTAATCCTTAAAAGTTTACAGTGCTTTTATTATTACTATTAGGCTAAAAATCTTACTTTGTACAAGGCAAAAGCCTTCGAGAACACAAGCAATAGATTGTATAAGAACGTTATTAAGTTTAAAATCCACGATAACTGACATTCATAAGTTACAATTTTGTGAAACAAATTTTAAAGTGAAAAATAAATTTAAATGCTGCCATCTGTTGGAAATAAAAGGAAGTATGAACTACAACGGTAAAATTCTTTTAGAATTATATTTTTTTAATTTTACTTATTTCAACGAATAAATTTCCCATCGCTGTTAGTATAAAAGGCACTAATTCAAATATACTACTGAGGTAGCAGATCTTCAAACTTTTTATCTGATAAACAGATCAATTCTTGGAATGTATAATATTCAATCTGAATGAAAAACACCATAACTCACTGTTTCCGATCTTTAAGTTTGTCTGGTTTTTTTTTGGAATTTCGCGCAAAACTACACGAGGGCTGTCCCTAATTTAGCAGTGTAAGACTAGAGGGAAGGCAGCTAGTTATCACCACCCACCGCTAACTCTTAGACTATTTTACCAACGAATAGTGGGATTGACCGTCAAATTATAACGCCCCCACGAAAGTTTGGTGCAACGGGGATTCAAACTCACAACTCTCAGATTACGAGTCGAACGCCTTAACCCACCTGGCCATGCCGGGCCCTCCGATCTTTGATATATTTTGTTTTTCATAAATTCATGCACACGTAAATGTAGTCTCGCAACATTTAGGTTATTTACGTAACTTGTCATCAGACACAAGAAAACAGCGAATACCACAAAACAAAAAATACAATAAAAATGAATATTCTAATCGCAAGAAGCAAGAGTGTAAATACATTTAACCAACAGTATTATTTATGGTTAAACACCGAATCTGGCGAAGCAATAAAAACAAATAGGTGAAAAATGTGTGAGAACAGTTATAGTAACTGCAGGTTTTTTTTTAACTTTTTTCACACTGTTTTAAATTCTCCCATCACCGGTTGAAAGTCAAACACTTGTTAAAATATCGTGTCAGATCTATTTTTTATCTACTACAAGTAGCCCGGCATGGCCAGGTGGGTTAAAGCGTTCGACTCGTAATCCGAGGATCGCTGGTTCTAATCCCTGTCACACCAAACATGCTCGTCCTTTTCAGTCGTGGGATCGTTATAATTTAACGATCAATTCCACTATTCGTTGGTAAAAGAGTAGCCCAAGAGTTGGCGGTGGGTGGTGATGACTATCTGTCTTCCCTCGAGTAGCTTTGCGCGACATTCAAACAAACAAAACAATCTACTAGAAGCCAGAATTCTTCAGTTTCTACAAAGCAAGAGTTAAAGTGACTTTTACAATAAAGTTACTGGTTATCCAGAAACTGGTTCAGGTGAGGAAATGAAATATCGTGTATGAAAAGGATTAATTTGAAAATAAACATTATATATATTTTAAAGATAATTTTAACCGGAATGCTGCTTGAAAACAAGTTAAGCATGTAAGAACAAAGTGCTATATGTCAAACAGAGGACTCTACTCTTTGGATTAACTTTCTTTGGTTAACAATTCGAGGTTGGAATTATCATTGCATGCAATAGTTATTATTTGAATACATTACCGGATGTCCAGTTTTATACTTGTGATTTGGGATCGCTAAACAGGAAGGATGTAAAGGTCCCTAAGGGTTCGTGGATTTGAAAAGAAAAATCTCACTCAGGTTTTCGCTCCAGGTGAGCTGGTGGTCAATGACCTTATATTTATAGACAATCCAAAAGCGAAGAAAAATCAGTAGATGTCCATTGTTTGGAAGAGGTGTTTAACTCTAAACCATCGTTTGAAAATAAGGTTACGTTTGACTTGTTAGTAGAACTTTATTTAGCAAGTACGATACTTTGTTGTACTAAGTAGGTGATTGTAAAAAAAAAACTGAGTTTTTATCAAAATTGTTTTTAAAGATTTTGTTTAGAAATATCACGTTTGGATTTTCAAATATTCTCATAGAGTATTTCTTATAGAAAAACATTCTCAGAATTTAAAAGTAAATATAAGATGAAGAAACTTATCTCCTTTGATTAATTTGGGTAATTTTGGATATCCACTATCAGCTTGTTAGGCCAGTCATAGCTTCACCATAGTCCTACCAGCCAGCAGCTTTTTAGGGAGATCCAATCCGGCCTTCATGGTTACCGTAGCTGTTACGTGGGATAAACACACACGATACTTTACCCGACCCCAGCGATTCTTCAATTTGCTCTGTTTCCATCTTCCACGAAAGTGGACAGGCGATTGGTTTGTTTTGTTTTTGGTTTTGAATTTCGCACAAAGCTACTCAAGGGCTATCTGTGCTAGCCATCACCACCCACCGCCAACTCTTGGGCTACTCTTTTACCAACGAATAGTGGAATTGATCATCACGTTATAACGCTCCCACGGCTGAAAGGGCGAGCATGTTTAGCGCGACGGGGATGCGAACCCGCGACCCTCAGATTACGAGTCGCACGCCTTAACACGCTTGGCCACGCCTGGCCCAGGCGATTGGACTTTAGAAGCCTGCAAAGGGCTTATCTAATTATTTCCAAGTCTCATCGTGGGTGAGACGAAATTATATCTTGTACCCTCTTCCACCAACCGCTTATATGAACAAGATCACAGAAGAAGCAAACCCAGAAGCCTTAAACGAATTGTTTTTGCTGATGACCAAAGTTTGACAAATCCAGATATGAAGAAAAGCCACCCAAACAAACACGATACCAGCCTCCAAACAGAGGCAATGCAAGTAAATAAAACAGTTAAACATCAATATTAACCAAGTTACACCAAATCAGTGTTAACAACACCAAGTTACACCAAATCAGTGAAGTCAAATACCGGGGAAGTATTTTT
The DNA here is from genome assembly GCF_004210375.1 of Tachypleus tridentatus. Lineage (NCBI taxonomy): Eukaryota > Metazoa > Arthropoda > Merostomata > Xiphosura > Limulidae > Tachypleus > Tachypleus tridentatus. The sequence continues at coordinate 127,401,278 of NC_134831.1, read as the reverse complement.
GTAGAAGACGGAAGAATAGACAGAGAAATCGAAACAATAATACAAAAAGTGAACTATTATCTGCCACTCAATTCCTTAAGGAGCATTGGGCCGCAATCACTGCGGTTTCCGTAACAGGTTTTTAAGTGAGTAGGTTGTTAGCCCACTGCACCTAGCCGTCCCTAATTTAGGAGTGTAAGACTAGATGGAAGGCAGCTAGTCATCACCACCCACCGCCAACTCTTGGGCTACTCTTTTACCAACGAATAGTGGGATTGACCGTAACATTATAAAACCCCCACGGCTGGGAGGGCGAGCATGTTTAGCGCGACGCGGACGCGAACCCGTGACCCTCAGATTACGAGTCGCATGCCTTAGCGCGCTTGGCCATGCCGGGCCGCAAAAGTGAACTATATAAAGAATTAATTAACACCCGTCTCGAAACACTCAAATACTCCGATAAAAATAAAGTGTAAATTACAAAACGCCATCTTTATTACCAATGTTAAGCCTGGACTCTTAACAAACATCAAGAACGGTAAATTATCACTTGAGAAATGTGACGCTAATGGAAAGTTTCTGGCATAACAAGAAGAGAAAAGCTAAGAAAAACGGTCAGAACAACCTTTATTAGTGAATCCATTAGAAATAAAGCAGATAATTAAATGCTTTGATAATATACTGAGAATGTCCCCCACACTAGTACAGTCTACGGATTTAAACGCTAAAATCAGGGGTTCGATTCCCCTCGGTGGGCTCAACAGATGTGGCTTTGCTATAAGTAACACACAAACACATAAACGAAGAATGCGGCCCGAGAAACTGTTAGCACGAGTATGTGATATGAAAATAACAAGATTCAAAGCAACAAGGCCGAACCAGGAATGGATGGATGGGTGGCATGGGTGATATTCTACTTAAGTGAGCCTTGCATCGACTCTGGTCTCTCACCTAGCTTTGGAAGAACAACAAATATATCTCCGTAACAATGACAATACTTTAAAAATATCTTTCTCATACTAAATGAAGAATGTATTTGTATACATCTTCTAAACACCAAGTTGTATAAAGATTAACCAGAATACTCATGCGTGATCAAGATTGTATTTAAATCGAAGGATACAAACTCTGTTGTTCTATAACTTACTTTACAGAAATCTTTGAATGATCTCATTATAGAAGTCTTCCTACAAGTAACTGTGAATTGTCTCAAGCTTAGTTATTCTTTTAGAAGGAATTTGATATGTCTCGTTACTTGTCTACTTCCAATAGTCTGTGATACGTCTCACCCCTATTCCACTTCCAACTGTCTGTGATATGTCTCACCACCAGTCTACTTCTAGTAGCCTGTGACATGTTTCACCACTAGTCCATTTCCAACAGTCTGTGATATGTCTCACCACTTGTCCACTTCTAACAACCTGTGATATGTCTCACCATTAGTCCACTTCTAATGGTCTGTGATATGTCTCACCACTAGTCCACTTCTAGTAGCCTGTGATATGTCTCACCATTAGTCCTCTTCTAGTAGTCTGTGATATGTCTCACTTCTAATAGCCTGTGATCTGTCTCACCATTAGTCCACTTCTAGTAGCCTGTGATATGTCTCACCACCAGTCTACTTCTAGTAGCCTGTGACATGTTTCACCACTAGTCCATTTCCAACAGTCTGTGATATGTCTCACCACTTGTCCACTTCTAACAACCTGTGATATGTCTCACCATTAGTCCACTTCTAATGGTCTGTGATATGTCTCACCATTAGTCCACTTCTAATAGCCTGTGATCTGTCTCACCACTAGTCCACTTCTAGTAGCCTGTGATATGTCTCACCATTAGTCCTCTTCTAGTAGTCTGTGATATGTCTCACTTCTAATAGCCTGTGATATGTCTCACCACTAGTCCACTTCTAGTAGCCTGTGATATGTCTCACCATTAGTCCTCTTCTAGTAGTCTGTGATATGTCTCACTTCTAATAGTCTGTGATATGTCTCACCACTAGTCCACTTCTAATAGCCTGTGATCTGTCTCCTGTCCGTCCTTCTACAAGGGATACTAATTTCTTTCAGTACTAATTCTATTATATTAAAGTCGGGTTTGTCTTATTTTTCGTTCTTTTACAACAAACTCACTACTAGTTCTCTTAGGTCCGACACTGATTTGTGTCACTATTAGATTCATTATGACCAACTCTTATTAGTTTTCTTAGGGGCCTTACTCTGATCTTTTCACTAACAGTTTTCTTAGGGACCTTACTCTGATATTTTCACTAACAGTTTTCTTAGGGACCTTACTCTGATCTTTTCACTAACAGTTTTCTTAGGGACCTTACTCTGATCTTTTCACTAACAGTTTTCTTAGGGACCTTACTCTGATCTTTTCACTAACAGTTTTCTTAGGGACCTTACTCCGATCTTTTCACTAACAGTTTTCTTTGGGACCTTACTCTGATATTTTCACTAACAGTTTTCTTAGGAACCTTACTCTGATATTTTCACTAACAGTTTTCTTAGGGACCTTACTCTGATTTTTTCACTAATAGTTTTCTTAGGGACCTTACTCTGATATTTTCACTAACAGTTTTCTTAGGGGCCTTACTCTGATCTTTTCACTAACAGTTTTCTTAGGGGCCTTATTCTGATCTTTTCACTAACAGTTTTCTTAGGGACCTTACTCTGATCTTTTTACTAACAGTTTTCTTAGGGGCCTTACTCTGATCTTTTCACTAACAGTTTTCTTAGGGGCCTTACCCCGATCTTTTCACTAACAGTTTTCTTAGGGACCTTACTCTGATTTTTTCACTAATAGTTTTCTTAGGGACCTTACTCTGATCTTTTCACTAACAGTTTTCTTAGGGACCTTACTCTGATATTTTCACTAACAGTTTTCTTAGGGACCTACTCTGATTTTTTCACTAACAGGTTTCTTAGGTTCTACTCTCATCTGTCTCACTATTATTATTCTTCGGTCCTACTATGATATATTTCATTATTAAGTTTTTTTCAATTCGAATAAGATCTCCGTGTGTGTGTTTTTCTTATAGCACAGCCACATCGGGCTATCTGTTGAGTCTACCGAATGGAATCGAACCACTAATTTTAGCGTTGTAAATCCCTAGACTTACCGCTGTATCAGAGGGGGACGATAATATCTGTTTCACATTTATATCTCTATAGTAAAATAATTTATTTGGGTTCACATGCAAAATAATTTATTGAAGTAATGTTGTATCCAGAAGAGCAAAAATGGCACAACATTACATATAACGTAGGATCACCACGCACATGTGATAAAAACAATTTGACCAAATTAAATATTGATAAAAAGTTCAGTTGTTTTTCAAATAGCTCCTCGAATTACTTTCAAGCAAACGGTCAGCTGCTACTGCCATCTGTAGATCAAAAATATTACTTTAGTTTGTTTATCAACTGTAATTGCAACTTGTACTAAACAGATACTTAACTGTAGGACTTTTTTTCTTTTACTAGTAAATTTTATGCATGTATTCATAGCAAGTTAATTGAGTTATATAGTTTATTAATCTTATCTTATTTCGGTGCGAATTAAAATTTACCGGTAGACGACACTAACAAATGATAAACATTGTTGACGTCTAAAGAACAGCGTATATTCTTTTGTTTAATAATTGAAAAAAAAATTCATGCTCATTGGTTCACTTTTAATAGTATCCTTAAAAGTAAAGAGTTTATATAATGTTTTTACGTTAATCAAAAGCATTAAAATATATTTTAAATTCCCGGTTCCAGATAAGATGTTTCGGACTACATAAGATGTTGAATTAACATGACAACAATGAAGAGATATTGAAACCTTTGAGATATTTTAATAATCGTTTTTGTCGGAGTGTTGGGTACTAAAGGGTTATTACTGTTTGTTTTTGAATTTCGCGCAAAGCTACACGAAGATTATCTGCGTTAGCCGGCCCTAATTTAGCAGTGTAAGACTAGAGGAAAGGCAGCTAGTCATCACCACCCACCGCTAACTCTTGGACTACTCTTTTACCAACGAATAGTGGGATTGACTGACACATTATAATTCCCTCACGGCTGAAAGGGCGAGCATGTTTGGTGTGACAGGGATTCGAACCCGCTACCCTCAAATTACGAGTCGAGTGCCTTACCCACCTGGTCATGCCGGGCCAGATAATATGAAAAAAATATAATAATTATGATTTATTATCGCCCTGCAGGGCTGATTATACCTATTAAGCCATACCGATGCGGTTATTATCCATCTTCAAGAAAAAATTTCTGTCTATCTGTGGATGTATTTCTTTCTAAACGAAATAACAAATTCAGACCTAACTTGGTAAGCGAACTTAGTATAAAATCAAATTAAATTCGTATTACACTTTTCCACATATTTTAAAAGGAAAATGTTTTATAGCTTTGTTTGTTTTGAATTTCGAGCAAAGCTACTCAAGGGCTATCTGCGCTAGCCGTCCCTAATTCAGCAGTGTAAGACTACAGGGAAGGCAGCTAGTCATCACTACCCACTCTTGGGCTACTCTTTTACCAACAAATAGTGGAATTGACCGTCACATTATAACTCCCCACCGCTGAAAGGGAGAGCATGTTTGGTGCGACGGCGATTCGAACCCTCGGCTCTTAGATTACGAGTCGAACGCCTTAACCAACCTGGCCGTGTCGGACCGAAATGTTTCATCGAAAGTCCCTATCGTTACTACTGTAGTTATTGTGAATAGTTGAACACCATAAAAATCAAAATACACTGGAACATAATAACCAGATACGATACAGAGAAAAACAATATTACTGCTGGTTAAGTTTCCCGATCTTTTCTGATTCAAATAATTTAATGTCAAGTTTATACTAGGGTTAGAACAAGCACTTAAGCTTAAATCAGAAAAGTATATCAATATTAACGTATTTTTTTAGAATGTACTTTTTGATGTAGAATATAGTTTTACAGAGGAAGTAAAATTCAAAATTGCGATTACATTTAATGCATTAAAAGTGTCAAACACAGACAATAGAAATCTTGACCACGTCTCTACTGTGAAATGGATTGTTTTCAACAAGAAGTGACGCAACTGCTTTGCCGTTTCTGTCAAGTTTCTCGACTCAGTTGCTACATCTCCTCACTTCCGTTCCATTTCTTCTACTTTACAACAAGTTTCTTAGAGAGTGAACGCTACTGAAAATTTTCCGCACAGATTTTGTTCATTTTAAACAAATTTTTGTACGCGTTTTTAAAATGAAATGATGGAAGAGAGCAGACTTCTTAAAATAAGGAAAAAACGTTTAAGATAGGACATTTAAAAGTGTATTACAAGAACTTCAAAAACCAAAAATTTATGGACTGAGAATTTACTTTTACTTCTAGAATTTTTGTGGATCTGTCGGGCTTTAACTAAAAACAGAAATGGGAATGCAATTTGCTGCTCACAAATGTAGTCGGATTGCACGCCTATGCAATTTTATTGTTAAGCAAGTACTGCGCAAATGGAGAAGGAAGCTTATATATAGCTAAGAAACTTCAGCAGCCCACACATTTGGTTAAAAAATAATAATATTTCATTGGAAAAACTTTTGTTCCAAGGAACATATTTTGCATACCAAGTAAAAATGGATTTTCAGTGAATCTTGCTTTTCGGTCAAATTAAAAAGAAAAAGTTGAGATTTTCTAAACTTTTATTCTTGTTTGTATTTTAATAAAGAACAGTTTGAAGCAAGGAATATTAACACTACTTCTGTTTGTATTTTAATAAAGGACAGTTTGAAGCAAGGAATATTAACACAAGTTCTGTTTGTATTTTAATAAAGGGCAGTTTGAAGAAAGGAATATTAACACTAGTTCTGTTTGTATTTTAATAAAGGACAGTCTGAAGCAAAGAATATTAACACTAGTTCTGTTTGTATTTTAATAAAGGGCAGTTTGAAGAAAGGAATATTAACACTAGTTCCGTTTGTATATTAATAAAGGAGAGTTTGAAGCGAGGAATATTGACACAAGTTCTGTTTGTATTTTAATAAAGGATAGTCTGAAGCAAGGAATATTGACACAAGTTCTGTTTGTATTTTAATAAAGGACAGTCTGAAGCAAGGAATATTAACACAAGTTCCGTTTGTAGTTTAATAAAGGATAGTCTGAAGCAAGGAATATTAACACAAGTTCTGTTTGTATTTTAATAAAGGACAGTCTGAAGCAAGGAATATTAACACTAGTTCTGTTTGTATTTTTCTCATTTCTGATACATGGCCATGTGGCTAAGGCGCTCGACTTCAAAGTTGAGTGTCGCTAGTTCGAATCTCCATCATACCAAACATTCTCGCCATTTCAGCCATGGGGGCGACATACTGAAACGGCCAATCCCACTATTCGTTGATAAAACAGTAGCCCAAGTGGCGGTGGGTGGTGATGACTAGTTGTCTTTCCTCTAGTCTGAAACTGCTAAATTAGGGACGGTTATTGCAGATAGCTCTCGTGTAGCTTTGCGCAAGATTCATAAACAAACATTACTGATAGTTAATGAAATATAATGAGAACGATATTTATAACCCAGTAACGTATCGAAAGACGCTATGTTGAAAAAAAACTGTAACATTTTAGATATAAATGGGCAATATTTGATAGAATCAAACTTTGCTAGTGATAATAACGTAGATTAGTTTTGTTTGTTTGTAGTAAAGCACAAAGTTACACAACGGGACATCCGTGCTCTGCCCATCACGAGTATCGAAACCCAGGTTCTAGCGTTGTAAGTCTGTAGACATCCCGCTATACCACTTGTAGGGGGACATTGTTAAGATATGTTTGTTTTAGCATGAAACTACACAGTGGGCTATCTGCACCTTTGCCCACGGCAGGATATCGCTGTAAATTCTTAAATTTACCTTTGAGTATAGTACAGGGTGGCCCGTAAGTCCCTACCCATCCATATGTTATTATGCTATATTCAATTACGCATGTATCATGGCCCGGCATGGCCAAGCGCGTAAGGCGTGTGCTTCGTAAACCTCGGGTCGCAGGTTCGCGCCCGAGGCGTGCCAAACATGCTCGCCCTCCCAGCCGTGGGGGATATGTGAAGGTCAATCCCACTATTCGTTGGTAAAAGAGTAGCCCAAGAGTTGGCGGTGGGTGGTGATGGCTAGCTGCCTTCCCTCTAGTCTTACACTGCTAAATTAGGGACGGCCAGCACAGATAGCCCTCGAGTAGCTTTGTGCGAAATTCAAAAACAAACAAACGCATGTATTATAAATTTGTTTCTTTTTTTTTCAGAGAAATATAGCCGATGTAAGCCCATTTACTCTTGAAGAGCGTATTGTGAAAAGTACGTGGGTACATGAGCGCAGGAATACTGGTGACAGCATAGAGATACACTGGATACATAAGATATATGGATGGATAGGGACTTACGGGCCACCCTGTAGAAGATAAACGAGGTGTAACTGAACTCCCAACTGTGTAACCAAGTAATCCCAGTGTATAACTGAACTCCCAACTTTGTAACCAAGTAATCCCAGTGTATAACTGAACTCCCAACTTTGTAACCAAGTAATCCCAGTGTATAACTGAACTCCCAACTTTGTAACCAAGTAATCCCAGTGTATAACTGAACTCCCAACTGTGTAACCAAATAATCCCAGTGTATAACTGAACTCCCAACTGTGTAACCAAGTAATCCCAGTGTATAACTGAACTCCCAACTGTGTAACCAAGTAATACCAGTGTGTAAGCAGAAACTGTCAAGCGAAACGCTGCATATTAATTGTTTAATTCACAGACAAATGGCCGATTGCAACGTTTGTATCTTTTTGAGTAAAAGCTGCTGATACTTGAATTGTAACGTTATCCATCACTAATATGATTACTTATTCTGTCATTCTACCAATTAGAAGGAAATTGAACGGCAAATTTCCAAAGATAAATTAATGAAAGGTAACGTTATTATTAATGCCAGTGATTAGTTCAGATAAAATGATAATTTAAAACAAAAGCCAGTGTCATATAACCTGAGGTAATATTACTTTATGATTAATTTACCAAATTAAGAAGGTTATAACAATGCTCTATCGGCCAAAAGTCTAACTGTTTTTATCTCGTCGACTAATGATTGTTCTTTTACTAGATAAAAGACAGATTCCACTGCTGAGCCAAATAGGTGGTCTTAACGATCGCAGACCAGGAATAAGGGCTTAAGCAGTCAATTCGTATATCAAAGATAAATCTATAACTCAAGAACGAATAGATTTTCTGGAGCCTTACTGATGGCAATATTTAACTAACAGTGCTGCAAACCGATTAGATGTACTCCACTTCTGTTGGATTGCTTTATCTTCGCTTTCAGAAGGATGGTAAAGTATTCGTTTGAAAAATAAGACTGGGTTTAATAAGATGACATTTCTAGGGTGGGTTTTGTCGTGTTTTCCCACAAATTAAGTTCCGACTGTTGGTAGAAATAGATTTTTATCAAAGCAAACAAAGAAACAAGAGTTATCTTCGAAAGATTAATATTTTTGAGGGTTCCTAAGTTGATCGGCCCGGCATGGCCAGGTGGGTTAAGGCGTTGGACTCGTAATCGGAGGGTCGCGGATTCGAATCCCCGTCGCACCAAACATGCTCGCTCTCCCAGCCGTGGGTACGTTATAATGTGACGATCAATCCCACTATTCGTTGGTAAAAGAGTAGCTTAAGAGTTGTCGGTGGGTAGTGATAACTAGCTGCCTTCCCTCTATTCTTACACTACTAAATTACGGACGGCTAGCACAGACAGCTCTTGAGTAGCTTTGCGCGAAATAAAAAAACAAACAAACCTAAATTTATGTGGGTAAAGCACATGATTCCTGGTAATGCCTTACGTCGTAACTAACAAAAAAACAACATTCTTGCTCCAGAATTTTTTTTTCTTAATTGAACATTATATATAAAAAATATTTTAAAATAATCATGTCCTAGCTGATAACGTTGGTTTTATCGCCAAGTGATAAACTTTTAGGAGTTGTACCGTCCTTGTGGTATAGTAAAGTATTGAACCGTAAAATATTTATATTGCTCAAATACGTGTTGTTGGTTTGTTCAAGATTAATAAAAGTGACACATGTTGGCACATTTCGTTTATAAAGTTAAAATACATTATTGAAATGAAGATATTCGAGACTCACTAAGACAAACAGATGATCCGGATTCTGTTTGCTGATAACACAGCTTATTCTAGAGAGCTTTCAGTAGCAATATGTGTAGAGAAGTACGTTGAATAGTTAGTTGAAAATTGGGGACACAATAAAAAAGTGGTATTGTAATAAATAGCGTGAATTGTAAAAAAGAACAACAAAATGGAACACAAACAATTATCCAGTCTCAGCCAAACTTTGTTTGATGATAGTTTGGAACAAGTGGCTTGTTAATTGAATGTTAACGACCCAATCCACTAATATTATTGCTGTTATTTAGTATTTATTACATTTGGAGTAAGTTAACTTACGTTATATTAATAGATGGCGCCACGTGAACACACAAATTTGTTTTTTAACTTTCCATTCAACAACATATACAAAGTGTGGGGGGAAAGACACAAATATCTTATATATCTCGAAGAGATCGCTAACACTGTCTATGGAGAAATGCAATAAAAATGGCGCCCACTATTGTAATAATACAAATTTAGGGGAGGTGTCTTCTCCAACGGCTATTGAAAGCCTGATATGAAGGCCCGTTTTTAGACCTGTACCAATTTCTTAATTCAACCTGTGACCTTCCTACTTTGGTCCCTAAGAGACTACTGCTGCCAATGGCCGTCAATTAATTAATTACATGAAACACTATGAACAGACATAAGTAGTTGTTTGTTGAAAGCTGGTAACAAAAAAAACACCACTTCCGCCACTAATTAGTCGATACCTCTTCCTACCTAGTCATTCCAACCATCACGCAGTATATACACATATTGAGTTCTTAAAACTTGTACAAAAGTTTTTGTGAGGTAACAATGAATACTTTAATAATATGCTATGTTTTTTAAGTTCGTAGCCCAGAAAAAGGGCGGGTTTCTCAACTTGCGTGTAAATACATGTAAGAAAAAAATACGACAGTATACTTACATAATCTTATCTTTATTCTTAAAGCCACATCTTAAACAATACCAATCAGCTTTTTATGTCAATACACAAGTGAAGAATGTAAGACGTCAGGCCTCAGTGCGCCTGTTTACAAATCACAGGACTGTAGACTGGTACACCAAGAAGTTATTGGTTTAAATGACACATATTGTTAAAAAAGCATGATGACACGTTTTGACCCACAGAAGGCACTGAAGGTCGATACAGTTAAGTAAATGAGTGACATAAGTCCCCTTTATTTCATTTGTTTAAGTTTAACACCATAAAAAAGTATTGATTGTATCAAAAGGTGTACACACAAATTCCCTTACCTCATTAAAAAAGATTCTTTAAATGGCACAAAAAGCTGTATTTTTTTTTCTGTTTCAAAGAAAGCTAAGAGTCATAAAATCACCTTAGCTTATAAATGCAGTGTTCTCACTTTGGTCCACATAATGCTGGACGACGACAAACGCTTTGATTAGGCAGAAAATACTTTCAAGTGATTTTAACACTTCTGAAAACATTTAACACAATTAATAATTGTCTGTCCTCGTCACTATTCAGTCACTACAGGCATAATCTACACCAGCGGAAATAGCACAATAGGTCACATCTCTGGAAGCCACCCTCAGAGCCCTCTATGCTTTAACATTTTTGCCTGTTAATTATTAAAGTTAGCAATTAATCCTAAGCGACGACATTGAAAACGAATAGCTATTTAAAGCTTAACATGAAGTTTAGTTTTCAGTATATTATTTACCACCGATGTTTTATTGTAAGAAATCCAAATACTAGTTATTTGCAATGACTCATGACTCGTAGGCAAACAACACGATAAGAAGATTCACCTCGTCCAATGACTGACAGGAAGAAGTCTTGCCTCACTCTATCAGTTGATCACCATGACTATATATTTTAAAACTACTTTCACAGAACAAATAATGAGCACATTCCTATGCAGTATCTGTATTTAATATATTAATTTGGAATAAATTATGTTCTCTTTGGAATATTAAAGTTCCTGAAACAATACGTAGAACAAAATTAAAAAAAAAAATAGATAGAATGACTAATATTAAGTAGAATCATTACGACGCACATGCTGGTACATTGAAATGGATGCTTATCAAATTATCACCCAACATTTCAAAACAGATATTCTTACAAAACCATTAGCGTAAGATTTAATAGCAAACAGACTGATCGAGTTGCTGTGCAAAAATTAACTAACACCAATGTCTTAACAAAAAAGTATCACACAGAACTTGCTGTTAAAAGGTTTTAACATTTTTTCTGTTGTTTCTGGAATTAGTTTATGATTTGTATAACTCACTTTACACAGTAGTTCCTTCATTAATGATTCATCTAATTACAGTTATTGAATTTTACCCTTTTATGTCTCTTAAGAGAGTTCAGTTAGAAAATAAGGAGTGACTAAAATAGAAATTTTACATTTAATGTTCACGTAAGCTGGAAGAGGGCGCTGTTATAAAGAAAACAATGACAACATCTTTGGTTTATTTTTAATGGAAGCCTCTGCTACTGGTGTTTCTTTAGATGAAGTGCCAGGTGGTCTGACCGGGAAAAACACCGTTCACAGTGATTACATTTGAAGGGTTTGGATCCCGTGTGTTTCCGATAGTGACGAGTCAGTTCGTCTGACCGAGCAAACCGCCATTCACAGCCGTCCCAGGTACATTTGTACGGTTTCTCACCTAAAGAAAATCGAAACAAAAACGGTTGTTAGTAGTCATTGTTTAATCATCAGATTACATCATATATATTTATATTTCTTAATACAATACCACAGTTTGTCATTCAAAACGATTTTGAAGCTATTATCAATGCTAAAGTGAGGACTGAATTTATTTTTATTGAGTGTCATGCAAACTACTTAATTAACCAACGTCTCAGATATGTACAACTTATAGTTAGCATTGTCAAACTGCAAAAAGTGAAGACAGCTAGTCATCACCACCCACTGTCGACTCTTGAGCTACTCAAAGAATAGTGGAATTGACTGAAATATTATAACTGCGCCACGACTGAAAGAGGGACCATGTTTGGTGCGATGGGGATTCAAACCCGCGACTCTGAGAATACCACTCAAGCGCCCTAACCACCTAGCCTTGCCGGGCCAGGTCTTGAGGTTAATGTGCCTGAGTCTTGGGTTTCAGGTTTGTGTTCCGCTATCGTAGAACCCCCCCCCCCCAACAAAAACAGAAACGCTTTCTTAATCTTGAAGTCTTGAAATGTACTGTAAGAGTGACAGTCAAATCAAGAGTACCTGAAGTGTTATCGATGGGTGCTGTTGACTGGTTGTCTTCCCTCTAGGCTGTCAGTGTAATATTAGGGACGGCTATGAGAAGCTAAGCCTTGCGTAGCATAGCGCGAAAATTCTAAAAATACAGTAAAATTAATGAGATTAGATGTCTTGTGAGCAACGAATAAATTATTTGCAAGTTGACCTCTGTATTTAACCTCACAATTACATTCTGTTGAGTAATAACATAATACTAGCGAGAAAGGGCCTAACCATGGTTTTCACTCTGTAGTCCACAGGGTCTCTGATCATTCTTAATGGAGTTTGCGAATGTAAATATCGAATTTCTATGCTAAGAGTTTACAGAAAGAAACGACGCAGTGCTCAATTACATGAAATCAATGTTATAAAAAAATCCCATTAAACTGCATACTTCTGCTTTTATACAATGCAGTCTCAGCTTGTATAGATAGATATATCTGAATGTGTGTCCATGCATGAGATAGTCTTTACTTCTTTAAGAGGTTCATTGTCCTAACAGTCTGAAGTATCGACACGTGCTATATAAGCATTCTTCTGTTTTACTTAGGTCCAAATTTGAGTTTTTTATATAAAATATATTGAATAAAACTGAAAGAAACGTTTATTCTTAGCCACACTGCATGTTCTGTTTCATCGTCTTTGTTACTTCAATATCAAATGGATTCAAACTTCCGGACGTATCATACTAATTTTATTTAAAAAAAAAAACAGGTTTGTTTTGGCATTGTACACAAAGATACACACAGGGCTATTTGTGCTCTGCCCTCAACAAAGGGTATCGAAACCCGGTTTCTAGCAGTATAAGCCCGCAGCCGTACTGCTGTGTCACTGTGTGGGGGGGGCTACAGAAAAGGAGTTGTTGACCGTTACGTCGTCACGTGTTGTTTAAACTAAGCTGCTCGTTGAGCCCGACCCAGGTTGTCTGTTTTTTATTTATTTTTATAGTAAGTCGATCTTTATATTGACGAAACCGTTCACATATTTATTCCAGAACCTCATCTCACAGGAAGAACGTACATTGAGCTGATCACTTTCTTTTAAAAACAAATATGATATTTAATAACTCAAAAATATACACATCAAATTTTTCTGTAGGATCGGCAGTTCAGTTAGGTTTGGTTTATTTTGAATTTCGCGCAAAGCTACACGAAGGATCCCTGCGCTAGCCGTCCCTGATTTTGCAGTTTAAGACTAAGAAGAAGGCAGCTGGTCGTCATCACCCACCGCCAACTTTTGGGCTACTTTTTTTACCAACGAATAGTGGAATTAGCTTCACATTATAACGTACTCACGGCTGAAAGGGCGAGCACGTGTTTGGTGGGACGGAGATTCGAACCAGCGAACTTTACTTTCGCGGACCTCATGCGAAGGTAGAAAGTTTTTTTTTCAGATAAAAGAAAATTTTGACCGGACAAATGCTGATAATACTTCTCGAACACCGAAACTCTTAGGGTTCACTAATTACACAGGCCTGCGATAGTGTTATTGTCTTGAAATTTTAAATATTCTACAGCAATTCCTGCACGCCGAATTCGAAAAGGACGTTTATTTTTCACCATCACGTACATACTTTCCACAAAACATCATAAGGTAATACATACAAGAAAAACCATAACACGTGGTTTTGAGACTAAAAGACGTTGATTTCACACATGAAGAGCAGGATCATTATGAATACATGTTCGTTCGACATCCAAGCTCTTTCCTTTTCTCCAGTTTGTTTGTATTTTTGTTAACAAACATAATAATAAGATATATCCATTGTAGTTTTTCCTTTTCTCCAGTTTGTTTGTATTTTTGTTAACAAACATAATAATAAGATATGTCCATTGCAGTTTTTCCTTTTCTCCAGTTTGTTTGTATTTTTGTTAACAAACATAATAAGATATGTCCATTGGAGTTTTTCCTTTTCTCCAGTTTGTTTGTATTTTTGTTAACAAACATAATAATAAGATATGTCCATTGCAGTTTTTCCTTTTCTCCAGTTTGTTTGTATTTTTGTTAACAAACATAATAATAAGATATGTCCATTGTAGTTTTTACTTTTCTCCAGTTTGTTTGTATTTTTGTTAACAAACATGATAATAAGATATGTCCATTGTAGTTTTTCCTTTTCTCCAGTTTGTTTGTATTTTTGTTAACAAACATAATAATAAGATATGTCCATTGTAGGTTTTCCTTTTCTCCAGTTTGTTTGTATTTTTGTCAACAAACATAATAATAAGATATGTCCATTGTACTAAACGAAATAATAATTTGATCTCAGTAAGGATTCTTTTTTGTTCTCGATTTGTAAAACAAAATCCTTGCATTATATAAAAAAATAATATTATTTTAGAAACCTCGGTTGCTCAATTATGGAAAATCCGTTATTAAAATCAAAACAACTTTTATGAAGTTTAAATTCGCAGAACTGTGTAATTTAGGACGGAAGTTTCATAACTCTTAAACTTTGTCAGTTGGTTTGTAAACGTTAAAATTCATGTATTGCTATTTTATTATTCAAAGAGTCGATCTTAAACACTTTAAACCGTATTATACGAGGTAACTTGCAAAGCAACAGAACTGGTTATTCATTTTAAATAAAAAGTCGTTTTTTTTTCTACGACTTTACACCTTATCATTTTACAGCACCCTCTATCAGGTGCAACCGTCATTAAAAATCATTCAGAAGTACATTTTGGTTTGTTTGGAATTTGTCGCATAGCTACTCGAGGGCTATCTGCTCTAGCCGTCCCTAATTTAGCAGTGTTATACTAGAGGGAAGGCAGCTGGTTATCACCACCCACCGCCAACTCTTGGGCTACTCTTTTACCAGCAAATAATGGGATTTACTGTCACATTATAAAGCCCTCACAGCTTAAAGGGCGAGCATGTTTGGTGCGACGGGGATTTGAACCCGTGACTCTCAAACTACGAGTTGAGTGCCTTAACCACCTGACCATGCTGGGTCTTATGTAAACGTAAACAGGTTAACAAAAAAGGTAAACAGAAATCACAGCTTAATAAAGTCAGTTCGGCTGCCAACCCAATATTGTTGACGTTATAGAGTTAGGCTTAGGTGTTTTTCTTTATCCATGTATACTGTACCCCGCTGATACAGTGATAAGTCTACGGATTTACAACGCTAAAATCGGGTGATCGGTTCCCCTCGTTGGACTCCGTAGATTGCCCGATGTGACTTTTTTATAAGAAAACATACACATTCCAAAGATAATAGTAAACTTTAAGTTACAGCAAGGAAGTTATAGGACTAAGACTCACTGTGATTATATGCTTGTTATATTATCACTCCATATTTTTGTCATTTCAACCAGTTTTTCTGGGTTACATTATACTTATTTTGTCATTATGGTTAAAGGATTCTCATTCGTCTCACATGCATATATTAAAGTCGATAAGTAATTTTTGAAAAGTTTTAAAAATAATTTTAACATATTTATCACACAGAAAAACTTTAAACTATTACTGAACAGTTTAACAACAAGTTCATGTTAACCAAAAGTACCAGCAGTTTTTATACAATATTTTGGCTTTCTTTTTAAGAAATCACGAGTTAAGGCAAAGGAGAATATATCGTTTCAGTCATACTACATCTGTCATATTCAGTACCAGCGAAGACCTTGTGTTCAGGCCTGGCATGGCCAAGCGCTTAAGGCGTGCGACTCGTAATCCGAGGGTCGCGGGTTCGCGCCCGCGTTGCGCTAAACATGCTCGCCCTCCCAGCCGTGGGGGTCTATAATGTGACGGTCAATCCCACTATTCGTTGGTAAAAGAGTAGCCCAAGAGTTGGCGGTGGGTGGTGATGACTAGCTGCCTTCCCTCTAGTCTTACAACTGCTAAATTAGGGACGGCTAGCACAGATAGCCCTTGAGTAGCTTTGTGCGAAATTCCAAAAAACAAACAAACAAACAAACCTTGTGTTCAATACGAGGACTCATCAGGCTGGCGAGGTAACAATAACAGTGTTTAATATTTGTGTGTTATGAAAAGTAGATCTATAAAAAATTTAAAAACACGAAAGACAAAACAAAACAGATCGTTTCAAGACACGAAACATTCGAAACGTTCTACTATGTGTTGTTTCTTTCTGTGAACAGCCTAGTTCTGCTATTCTTGCATAAGTTTCAGAGAGTAAGAGGTTGGAAATACATTTTATATATCATTACAGAAAATCTTTATTCACAAGGTGCCATAAAACTTTAGGACAGACTTTTTAGAGTTAGTCAGCCATAATTATTTGCCTTTATGCAACGTTTATTTTGAATAATAGATGCATAAGTAATTATGTTTGATAAAAGTGTTTTTTTAGACCTTTTAGAAATGTAAATAGTCTTTACACATTGCCGTTCTGCAGCTCCTCTTATCGGATGTAACCGACATTAAAAATCATTTAGAAGTAGAAGTTGTCATTTCAACCACTCGATGGCTAACCTTATAGGTTACGTCCATGGAAGTCAAACATTTTAAAAACCTTTTAACAATAATAAAAAAAATCTTTCAGAAAAAAAACCTTGATGGTTGACCTTGTAACTTAATCCAAGAAAGGTGAAAAAGTTCGACCACAAGAGGAGCCGCTTGGACGTTTAGTGGTTGTTAACCCTAAAGCTTACGATTACGATAACCAAAATAATTAAAAAATTGTTCAGTCGTAAGAGAAAACACTTAGATACTTAATGGTTGACTTTGTAGCTTGAATCCACGATGGTCATGAAGAAAACCTATTCACCTATTAGGCGACGTAAGAACTAATTTCACAAACACTAATAGGATAATGTGAAGACATAGAGTTTATTTGCTGAAATAATAGAAATATGTAACTCGCACTGCTTGCACCTTCATATAGAAGAAGAGTTATAGGATAACAGCGCGAAACTCTACTAATTTGTCTTCCATACTTTTGTTGTTGTTTTTTTTTGTTGTTTTTGAATTAAGCACAAAGCTACTCAATGGGCTATCTGTGCTCTGCCCACCACGGGTATCGAAACCTGGTTTTTAGCGTTGTAAGTCCGCAGACATACCGCAGAGCCACTGGGGGGGCATCTTCCATACTACAAATTCAGATTGTTAATTATTATAAAAACAACTGGCTATTGTTTCTTCACGTATCCTCTGTAAAATTCAAAACTAACGTATTAAACATGCAATGTAATATCTAAAAGTAGCAGATATTACAACGTTTTATTCAAATATGTATAAGAGATTTATAAGCTTTGTCTCTTCTGTGTCAATTCTCGTGACAAGAAAAAGTTCAAAAATAAATCCTCGAAGATTCGTCTTAATGTTGAGCTGTGAACTTTATTCACTTTTTAACCGTACGTGAAAGGAAACACTATGCTCTTTTGGAACAGATACAATTCACTTTGAGCTTTGACTTCAACAGACTTATTAAACATGTAAGTCATGTTCGGACTTCAGTTTTTCACGGTTCTTCACAAGTTGCTTTTTATATCATTATACAGTGCTACGTTTTACAAACAAACCGTGTTAAAATGCAAGAAAAATATAGCATTTGACGAAACAACGGAAGACATGTGAGACATAACTGTTGCGAGAGAAGCTTTCAATATGCAGCTGATGAAGAAAGAAAAGCTGCCAGACCTTCAGAAGACTACGGGTATAACATCTTATAACACAAGAAGTAAACAGGAACTTCAGAGAAGTTACATTATGTCGGGTTGGTACAATAAAATTTTAGCAGTCTTATTCAATTTCTGTGCACGAGCATCGCGGGAAAGCTTCAGCAACTTAGCACGTGGTAAGAATTAAACATTCTTCTTTACTGAGTGCTCCTATTGTATATAGAGAACTTGTTCAGATGTGAAGTGAAATGAACATTTTCTGCGTGTGTTTAGAAAGCTAACATGAAGGTTATTTACTGGTGATACCACTTTCATTTCCGTGTTTATTGTCGTTAAAATTTTGACGACAAAATATTTTCCTGACATCATAAGCTAACACCTCATCTCACGGACTGTGTGTATTTCGGTTTGAGTTCATGAAGCCCCTTAATGGGTTTGTTTGTTTTGACTTTCGCACAAAGCTACTCGAGGGCTATCTGTGCTAGCCGATCCTAATTTAGCAGTGTAAGACTAGAGGGAAGGCAGCTAGCTATCACCACCCACCGCCTACTCTTGGGCTACTCTTTTACCAACAAATAGTGGGATTGATCGTCACATTATAACGCCCCCCACGGCTGAAAGGGCGAGCATGTTTGGCGCGATGGGAATGCGAACCCGCGACCCTCAGATTACGAGTCGCACGCCTTAACACGCTTGGCCATGCCGGGCCCCAAGTGATCAGTATCGCCAGAGGACGCCAGTTTGATATTCCTGGTTTTAATAATAAAAAAATATGTAATTTCAACGCTTTCGAACCCACACAATTAACAAAACCGAAACTGCTATAATACAACACTTAAACTTTTGTTTGAAAATAAGAATTCTCTAAATCTAGAAGTATCATGATAGGTAACTAATAGACAGCACGACGAATATACACAAATGTGTTGTTTAGACAAGTGACCGTATTGTAGTGGCACGTGCATTTCAGAGCATCTTAGACGGTAACTGTAATTAGTTCCAATTAGTCATTTGTCTTCAAAGTTAATTTCAATTAACCAACTCTTCCTGATAGACGAATAACTAAATGTTACACCTTATAAAGGCTGGTATTGTTAGTCTGATCGTCATTTCAAGTGACATGTTAATTAAACATTGTAACGATATAAGTTACCTTAATAACGGTGTAGTGTTGTCATATCTTCCCACATACACACACAAAAACACTTCCGTTTATTTTGTGAAATTCAAAAGCAAATAAAAAAAGAATCGTTTTTCATTCAGCGTTTAACACTGCCGTTTTTAAGCTGGCCAGTACTTTGCGCATATGGCCCTGCATGGCCAAGCGTGTTAAGGCGTTCGACTCGTAATCCGAGGGTCGCGGGTTCGAATACCGGTCGCGCTAAACATGCTCGTCCTTTCAGCCGTGGGGGCGTTATCATGTGACGGTGAATCCCACTATTCGGTGGTAAAAAGTGTAGCCCAAGAGTTGGCGGTGGGTGGTGATGACTAGCTGCCTTCCCTCTAGTCTTACACTGCTGAATTAGGGACGGCTAGCGCAGATAGCCCTCGTGTAGCTTTACGCGAAATTCAAAAACAAACAAACAAACTTTGCGAATATAGGCTAAAAGCCGGGTCAAAGGCCCTTAAAGTTCAGACAGAGATATTATTAGCGAAAAATTGCTGAAAAGAATGAAAGACAGGACGTCAGTAGAACCTGCTTCCACAGGGACTTGAAACAGTAATTTGGCTAAACTCTAAGCAAAACTGTTACAGAGATACACAATTTGCTTGATAGGCAAACGATGTTGTAAAAAAATAATAAATATTATTGAAGATACTGTGTTAAAAACAACAAGGAAACCATACTGCTTCAGTGTTTCTTTTGAACATTATCCATTCTCGAGAAAGTTATATTCGATCGTAGACGATTATAATGAACTGAAAGAAACTTGTATTTTTGCTCTTTGTTACAACGGAAAGTCAGACTCATTTAAAGATTTTGCCTAAGTTACTAATCCAAGAAAATTCAATTTTCTTTTTGTATCTCATTTGAAATATAGCCATGAATTACACAGAGGAACTTGTATGCTGTTGAGTGCAAACTTACATCATGGGCTTTTTGTGATGTGCCGACTACGGGTATCGAAAGTTAATTTTTAAAGTTATAAGGCCTCAGACGTACCATTGTGCCACAGGGTGTGTCATACGAGAGAGTAATCTAATGATGCCATGGTGCTGTTAGTGAGGGGATAAAAGAAAAAATAACACTTCGGAAAAAAACAACAACCTTCTTTTGAGAACAATTACAAAATTAACCCACATGTAACTCATTTAACTTTACCAGATTAACCCATACATAATACATTTAGTTTTACAAGATTAACCTACACATAACTTATTTAGTTACGCAAGTGAAGTTTTTGGATGTTGGAAATACTTATGAATACTTACTATTAAGAAAAAAAGATATTTTATTCAGATTTAACTTTGAATAAATAAAGAAATGTTAATCTATTTTACAAAATTTCCAAATACAGAAACAGAAATAAGCACAGTTTACTCTAAACAAGTGTGAGAAACAAAAGCAGAAAATCACTGCACGAGAAAGCAACTGCACGCTCCAGTAGAAAAGACTAGAAACAACCATCGAGATTCTCGAAGAGCAGGCTAATAATTAAATACTAATTGAAGAATTCGAAACACATAGCAACGTAAAAGTAACACCTGACGAGGTCTTTTAAACTTAAACATCGTAAACCTTTATCATTAGGAGATATACAGCTGAATATAGTTACGTGGTCCTTGTTAATCTTTTAGAAAAACACAGCCACGTAGTTGTTATTTGTATACGTTTTATGTTATCATAATCGAAGAAGTTTTATTTACGCAACACATAGAATGAGATGAGTAAAAACCCTAAAACCCTGAATTATAAAATAATATACTTAAGTAGTGCGTAACACTATTTGTTACTATCATAAATTTATACGATTTTCTTTGATCTAAATCTTACGTCAATTATTACAGAGCTACACAATGGGCTATCTGTATTCTGCCTAACACGGGTATCAAAACCAAGCATCTAGCAGTATAAGCCCTCAGTTAAGAAAAAACATTTGTTTATGTTTTGTCAAACGGAAAATCAACAGGAAGGTTCTGCTTATTTACTTGAAAATAAAAATTTTTTACTTTAATGTTTATTGAAACAAACTCACATTCAAAACAGGATTGTTTGTTTTGAGTTTCGTGCAAAGCGAAACGAGGGCTATCTCAGCTAGCCCTCCTTAATTTGGCAGGTAATGAAGCTAGTCAACACAACCCATCGTCAACTTTTGGCATACTGTTTTACCAATGAATAGTTAGTTGGATTGAACGTGAATTATGTTTCCACGGCTGAAAGGGCGAGCGTGTTTCGTGTGACGGGGGCTCGTACCCTGACTCTCAGAGTGTAAGTCAAGTGCCCCAACAACCTTGTCATGCAGGATTTGTTAACAAATGAATTAAAATGAATAAACCACTGGTGCAAATGGTGATAAAGCTATTTTAGCCGTTGGTTTCAATAAATATTTGAGACACAATGGATAAAACTACAGCTTCTTTGGTGTCTTTTTCTCTTTTTATAAAAAATGATTGCTCGAGATGGCGCCAAAAATGACGTCATATTTTTAACGTCACCCAAGTGGGACTGATCTTAAATTTGTTTTAACTCTTTTTTTATTGGAGAACATTTAGTCTTACACGGTATTAGGAGTTAACTGAATAAGTCGTCTCTTTGGTTTAAATCACATCTCGTTTGTCCGAAAGATCTTATTGAGGAAACTATTTGTTGTTATGAAGAGTATCCCGGTTGTAGCTGGTAATAAACTTAAGCAGTTGTCTTTAGTTGAAACGTTTATGTAGCTATCTGCCTGGAGTAAAGAACAAGCGATTGAGGAGGTCTTCCTCATGGGGCTTCAACACAGAGATCAAAGGGTCATTCACCCTTTCTTTTCAGGAAAATCGTGTCATAAAATTTTAACTCCAGACTAGTTCTTTAAATCCAGACAAGTCGTCTCCGTCTGAAAAAACAAAATTCAGTCGAAATACAAAGTATAAAGAAAACACCAACTAAAACGCGAAATATGGTTATGTTTCGTATAAAATGTTCGTTGCATTTAATTACCACAGAAACGCTGTAATACATAATGATAGTAAACATCGTAGAAAAAACAAATTATTTTGAAACAGGTATGTGTTCAGTTTTGGTTCGTTCGTATCTTTCAATGTATGAACCATACGTCAAACAAACAGACTAATTTTATTAATTTTCCTACACATAATGCCCCTAAGTGGCACAATATATCTGCGGATTTACACCGCTAGAAACCGGGTTTTGATACCTGTGGTGGGCAAAGCACAGATAGCACATTGTGTAGCTTTGTGCTTAATTCCAAAAGAAACAAACAAACGCACGTTTATAACCGTATAAATCAAAGAAACCATGTAGAACACGTATTAACAAAGCCCACAAAGACCAGTGAAAATCAGCGGAACCAGGCGAATTTTTATACTTTCTAAATATTCAAATACCGGTTACACGTGCACAAAGAATCGCAAAATTTATTTATCATTTCTGTAAGAAAGGTTATTGAATTTATATGGATAATGTTCCAGTTTGCCACAGTAATCATTATTTTAAGATTCTGTAAAGAACGTAACATACTGAAAGAAATCCTTTATTTAGTTAATAGCTCTACTTTGGGTAAGAGGATACGACAGCCGAGATGAAATAACAGGTCTCTTGTTGTCCCTAAACATTATGTTATGTTAAGCGTTTTTAGAAACCCTGTACTATACTTAGAGTTTGCTTTAGAATACCGCGATAAAAAAAATACATTAGAAATGCATTGGAAGGTGTGAGGTGGAATGAAGTTACTGTGATTCCAGTTTTTTTTTTATAAGCATGCAAACACCGGTTGATTTGGATGTGAGGCTGGAAGGCAATACGCCTCTTGGTTTCAGAGTCAATTTCTTGTTTGTTGTTTTGTCAACGGTACCAGTTACGTTGCAATGAGGATTATATTTGATAAATAAAGCCTTCGTTTCATTGGAAGATTTGATTGTGGTTTCCCTGTTTTGATCTCTTTGCTGAACAAGAATCTTCAGTTATAAGTTAACTGATGTCAGTGGCTCGCTGTAAACAATATATATATATATACATGATGAACTCTCCCCACAATATATTTAAATTATTTCCCCCTGCATGACACAACGACTTGTATCTGACACTGTATGTGTTATAAACTAGGAATAATTTTCCGTATTGCTAATTTGTTTTCGTCCTCTGCTGGTACAGCGGTAAGTCTACGGATTTACAGTACTAAAATCAGGGGTTCGATTCCCCTCGGTGGACTCAGCAGATAGCTAGATGTGGCTTTGCTTTAAGAACACACGTGAGCGCTATTTTTTTGTATTTTAAAGGGACTACTTATGTAGTTTGTAGCATGACAAATGTTTACACACTATAATATTATCTTTCTCTACCAATGGTTTAATTCAGTAGAACTATTCATGTTAAAATAGTTATTATAAAAGTTGGAGTTTCTTTCAAAACTATTGAAATTCTAAATGGTTACGTTATGTAAAAAAAAACAACAGAAATTTTAATTTCTTAAAACTGTGTAAGGAATGGTTGCATTCTAATCACATATCGAATAGGGTTCGTTCTTTAATGTTAAGCTGCAGATAATGGAACTCTGGGGCTTAGCATTGCAAGTCCATAAACTTATCACTGACTTAAAAGAGGACAACTCTGTGTAGGTTGAAATTTCGTAAGGATAAAACACTTTACGTTGTTGTTGTTTTGAATTAAGCACAAAGTTACTCAATGGGCTATCTGTGCTCTGCCCACTACGGGTATCGAAACCCGGTTTTTAGCGTTGTAAGTCTGGAGACATACCGCTAAGCCACTGGGGGGCAACACTTACGACATGTGGCTTAATAACTTAAAGAACCCTATTATTATTTTCTATAAAAGAAATAGTTTGATTTGGTTTGAATTTCGCGCAAAGCTGCACGAGGGCTATCTGTGCTAGCCGTCCCTAATTTAGCAGTGTAAGGCTAGAGGGCTATCTGCGCTAGCCGTCCCTAATTTAGCAGTGTAAGGCTAGAGAGAAGGCAGCTAGTCATCACCACCCACCGCCAACTCTTGGGCTACTCTTTCACCAACAAATAGTGGAATTGACCTTCACATTATAACGTCCCCACGGCTGAAAGGGCGAGCATGTTTGTTGTGACGGAGATTTGAACCTGCGACCCTCAGGTTATGAGTCGAGTGCCTTAACTATTTGGCCATGCCGGGCCTAGAAAGGAAATAATACGTTATACAACTTGGAAATACGAAGTACTGATTCGATTTTTTCAAGGATGAAAACATCAAATAGAAGCAAGTGTTTTCGTTAGCGTTGTTTGTGTATGTTTTCATGAATCTAGATTTGTTAAAATAATGATATATATTTATTATGTGTGGATACGTGTTTTCGTATCCAAAAACCACATTGGTCTATCTGCTATGTCCAACCGAGAGGAATCAAATACCTCATTGTAGCGTTGAGAATTCGAAGACTGAATGCTGTATCAACAAGGAGCGAAATATGCAACATACACTTATTTATACTTTTTCAAATTAGGCTTAAGATACGTCAATAACAAAATCCTATTTATTCAAAGCAATAAAGCGACAAATTAATATGACCAGTAATTAATATAGAAAATTAATTTTTTAACATTTAGCCACAAAAATGGCACTCTGGTTGTGTTTGTTTGTTTAGAATTTAGCACAAATTGCACAACATCCCACCTGTGCACTGCAGACATACCGCTGTGTCACTGGGGGAAAGGTGTAGTGGGTATTTTTAGACATAAATGAGTGAGACTGCATAATTTTTGAACCGAGTCAAACATAAACAAATTTAAATGGTAATGAATCACGAAATACACCTAATTCACAGTTTGTAGTAATATTATTATACCAAGCTAAAATGGAAAGTGAAAATACACTGTTAAACTAGGACACTTTAAAAACAGCTGAAAACGTTGTTTCAATCACCAACTTCACTTTTAAATAATAAAACATTCTGAATAAAATATATTTACAATTTTTTGGAACTGGATTTTTGTGCGTATGAAAAGATTAAAAATCTACTATTTTCTAATGTACTAATACTATGTTATTCCAGGTCTTCAGTTAGGAACAAACCTTTAAAGTGCAAAGTTTTTAAAATTTATTTTGGTATTTCGTTACATCTTACATCCTAAGAGGTTTCATTCGTTTTGAAGTCAGACATCTGCAGCTCAATATTTTAAAATAAAAGTTTTGTCACCTGGATGACCTGATTTACTGCCGTAGTAAGCAAGTCACCTCTTAGAGGCAGCCCACTCTGTAGCCCAAATGCTATTGTATAGTGACAGTGAAAATGTGAGTATTGAAATCATTAACTGTGCTGTTATGTCACACCTTCAACCTAATGATTTTTTTTTACTTTTCTGTAAATAAAAACTACAAGTAATATCTTATCTATTTCTCATTTCTTTAGGTTTACGATACACAACCGTCCTTAAATAATTCATAAGAACTCCTTAACATGTTATAAGGTTTGTCATGGCGAGTCTTTCAATGAGGATAAAAAGAACTATTTTATGATTAAACTGCGTTTACGTGATTTGGTTTTGAATGTTTTCGTAAAGCTTCACGAAGGCTATCTCTTCTTGATGACGAGAAATCCATTTAAAATAAAATTGTATAAACGTTTTTGTTAACCTGAAGATGACCTAGGAAGGTCAAAACGTTGTTCTCTGCTTATCAATAACAGTGTTAATACCCATACCAGCCGTTCTGAGATATACGAGGGCTATCTGCGCTAGCAGTCCATAATTTAGCAGGGAAGGTAAGGACAGAAGGAAGAGAACTAGTCACCACCACCCACCGCCAACTACTGGACTACTATTTTACCAACGAATAGTGAGATTGACCGTCAAATTATATCATTCCCAGGGTTGATTAGTGTGATGAAAATTCGAATCCGCGACCATCAGACTACGAGTCGAGCGCCCTAATTAACTGGCCCATGTTTGTATCGTCACTGAGTCATGTTTAACATTATGAATATTCAAATTCTGAATAATGGGTGACACAGAAGTTCTGAAAAACACTCACACGATACATAACACAATTAGTGATTTTAGTCAAAGAAAAAGTCGATTCAATCTACTTTCTGCGTAAGAACTGAACCCTCGTAATATGTACACATTTACAAATTGTGCCTAAAAGTACAAATGTATGCGCTGATGCAGCTTCCATAAATTGTATTAGGTTACGTTTGTATTTATCCAATAATGCCGCAGAGGCAGAGCTAAATATAAAAATTAAGATATAGGCGCTCTTCACATATACGCTATAACTATTAAACCAATTAGGTTAACTATATATTATGAAGGAAAACTTTATCTCTGGATGGATTTCTTCATAAACGAACTGACCGATCGAGACCTAACCTCGTGAGCTAACTTGGTAGTCCAAAATTAAACGAAATTCTTACTAGACTTTCTCATATATTAAATAGAGATTAAATATATAGTATAATAAACCCTATATTGTTACTTCAGTAGTTTCTGTAATACGTTGAATTTGAACAAAACTCACACCACAACAAAATTCTACAAGTCATTTTTTTATTATTTTTAAAATATTTAAATTATTTTTAAAAGATTATTTAA
Source organism: Tachypleus tridentatus (assembly GCF_004210375.1). Lineage (NCBI taxonomy): Eukaryota > Metazoa > Arthropoda > Merostomata > Xiphosura > Limulidae > Tachypleus > Tachypleus tridentatus. Next base: position 127,374,594 of record NC_134831.1, on the reverse strand, counting down.
ACAAAATCACCATTTTTGCTTGTTTCCCATAACAAAACCAAAATACACTGTAACAAAATAACCAGATATAACACAGCGAATAAAGATAGTACTGCTGTTTAAACTTCCCGCTCTTTTCTGATTCAAACCATTCAACTTCAAGTTTATATTAGGGTTGAAACAGGCAATTAAGCCTAAATTAGACAAGTATTTCGTAATTCAAATATTTTTAGAACCTTTTTTTTTTCGTATATAGAATATAGTTTTACTTGAAAGCAAAAATCAATATTACTAATTAAATTTAATGCATTAAAAGTACCAAATTCAGACAGTAGAAATCCTGACCACATCTCTACTGTGAAATGGGATGCTTTGAACAAGAAGAGACGCAACTCCTTTGTCATTTGTGCCACGTTTACTCCGCTCTATTGTTACACTTACGATCCGTTTCTCCTGATTTACAACAGTTTTCTTGAGGAATAAACTTTAATGAAAATCCTAGCGGAGATTTTTGCTTATTTTTAGAAAAAAACTGTGTTCGTGTTTTCCACGTTTTCAAAAGAAAAAGCCAAAAGAGTGAAATCTTCTTAAAATAACCTGTAAAAACTTTTGAAATAACACATTTAAAGTACATTACAGGAACTTCAAAAAGAAAGCTTATTATGACTGAATAGTTCAATTTTACTCATAGTCTTTCAGCGGATCTGTCGGGCTTTTGTTAAGTCTTTCAGCGCATCTGTCGGGCTTTTATTAAGAGTTAAAGCGGATCTGACGGGCTTTTATTAAGGGCAGAGATGGGTACGCAATTTGTCACTTAAACAATCAATCAAACTGCACATCTTCTCAATTTGTATATATAGAAGTAAAACCATGTATTTTGTTTATTTGTTTTAAACTCAATGAGCTTAGTATAATACGCACGAGTTCGTCTACAAATTTGCACACATTAAGTATTTGCACTAAAACTTTTAATGCAGCATATGTATCCTCAAACAATTGGGTAGAGTCTTAGTAAATATTACGAGTTTTTTGTACACAAAAAATCAGGTTTTCAATTAAATATTTTAATTAATTATTTTTTTTATGAATCTAGAACCTGTTTCATTACTAGTATGAGTGCAAGGTGATTTCATGTTATGTTTTAGAAACCTTGTTTGTTTGTTTTTTGAATTTCCTCTAAAAAATTTAAATAAAATTGTAAAAAAACATTCAATGGGTAAGCGACTACGTCTTGAATACTCAGAACAGCAATCTTCAACATCAGTAACACACGTACCTCATTTTCTTATATTACATTCTCTTTCGGAAAAACCTTTAGGGCAAATGTCCCCTTTTTTATTTAAAAGGGACTATAGGGACTTGCTGGCTCTCCAAAATCAGTAAAGAAACTTCGGTCTGGTGACATATTGGTTGAAACATCCACATCCCAACACAGTGAACTCCTCTTGAATTCAAAGGCAATTGGGAATATACCTATTGAGGTTACACCCCATGCTACCTTGAATTCTTCACGAGGAGTTATTGTTGAAAGGGATTTGAAGAACGTTCCCGAGTCAGAGATTCTCGCTGGTCTCTCCACTCAAGGGGTTTCTGCAGTAAGGCGTATCTCCACTCGCAAAGATGGAATTACACTGCCAACAAGTACCCTCGTTTTAACATTTACTTCACCACGTGCACCTGCCACCATCAAGGCAGGTTATCTCATTTGCAGGGTTCGGCCATACATACCAAACCCTCTTCGATGTTTCCAATGTCAGAGATTCGGCCACTCAAAGACATCTTGTCGTGGTTCCCTGACATGTGCTCGTTGTGGAGGCAAGGACCACGATGCCTGTGACTGTGACATGAACCCACATTGCGTAAACTGCTATGGTTCTCACCCCTCTTACTTTCGTTCTTGCCCAAAATGGTTGGAGGAAAAAGAGGTGCAGCGTTTGAAAACGGCACATAACATTAGTTATCCTGAGGCTCGGAAATTGCTGTCCACAACTCCATCTCGGACATATGCTGCTGCACTTCATTCCACAACTACAGTGGGAGTGCAGACAGATCTCTCTGTGCCTCCAAGAGAATCATTTTCAAAACAAATGAAAAGCCTTTTGACCTCCGTGATTAAAAAGGTTGATGAATCGACTTCCACACCTATCTCTGTTCCTCCCATACCTTCCAACAAACCTCAAGATCCACGTCCTTCAGTTTCAAATACAGGCATTTCTTCTGATACATCTTTTTCTCCCACCACAAGAGACAAAACAATTATTCGTTCGCGTCCTCAGTCACTGGATTCCCCTTCCAATAACAAAAAACCTGCCCACCCGACACAGAGCAGGATCCATGGAGGTTGATAGACCTCCTCCGATTAAAGACAGTAAAGAAAAAAGACGTGGCCGTAAACCGAAGGGTTCTCCAGCCACTTCACCTACCCGTTCTTAAAAATGGCCACCTTGATACAATGGAACTGTCGAGGTTTACGTTCTAATCTGGATGATATCAAAACGCTGATTGCTTCCTACCATCCTGTTTGTCTTTCTTTACAAGAAACATTTCTCAAAACTGCTAATACTGTCTCCATTCGGCAGTTTTCTCTGTACAGAAATGACAGGTTGTGTGATGGTCGAGTACATGGAGGGGTGGCACTGTTGGTTGATCAACACGTGCCCACCCTGTCTTTGTCACTCAACACACCCTTGGAGGCTGTAGCCATCCGTGTTTCCTTGGGTCATACCATCACTGTTTGTTCTCTGTACCTGTCCGCTGGAAAGACATATGATCAATCAGATCTTGATGCTCTCGTTGAACAATTGCCATCTCCATTTCTAATCCTAGGGGATTTTAATGGACATCATCTTCTCTGGGGAAGTGCTATTATTGATGGGAGGGGGCCGATCTGTAGAGCGGATGCTCTCTGATCACAATCTTTCTCTTTTCAATACTGGTTCTTCCACTTACTTTCATGCACCTAGTCAGTTTTTTACCGCTATTGATCTCTCAGTTTGCTCCCCTTCATTATTCTCCCATTTTTCATGGAGGGTTGACAGTAATCCACTATGCAGTGATCATTTTACGATCCTTTTGAGAGAGACTGGCCGTGGTCGATGCCACCCTACCCGCGTGCCCCGGTGGAAGCTGGATCAGGCAGACTGGTCCACTTTCACTGCTCTCGCAGAACTTGATCCTGCCATCGTAAATCAGCCATCAATAGACGACTGTGTAGCAGCGGTAACTGACTGTATTACACATGCAGCTGCTCAGTGTATTCCTAAAACCTCGACACGTTTTCCACGATATCCTCGTCCGTGGTGGAATCCTGCTTGCCACTTAGCACGGAAGGCTCAAAAGCGGGCCTGGGATACTTTTCGTAGATATCCCACACTTTCAAACCGGGTTGCTTTCCAACGGGCCCGTGCACATGCTAGGTGGGTAAGACGTCACAGCCAGAAGGAATCTTGGATTAAGTTCACAACCAGTATATCTTCTACCACCAGTTCCAAGATCATATGGGACAGGATTTGAAAGGTTAATGGACACTACAATTCTATCCCCCTCTCGATCTTACTCTCTGATGGTCAGGAGGTGACTGATGTTCGGAACATCGCTAACACTCTAGGTGAAAGCTTTTGCCGGGTATCTAGCACTTCTGCTTGTTCCTCCACCTTCCTGGCCATCAAGACTCGGGAAGAGCGATCACCTCTTTCCTTTCGAACTGATTGTTTCTTTGACTATAATTGTCCCTTTACCCTGGTGGAACTAAAAATGGCCCTTCATCGGTCTGCCAGTACGTCTGTTGGACCTGATGATATTCATTATGACATGCTGCACCATCTATCTCCTGCTTCTCTTGATGTCCTTCTGATTGTTTTCAACCGGATCTGGCAGGAGAATGTTTTTCCTGATCCTGGCGCCAGGCTATTATTTTACCTTTCTCTAAGCCAGGGAAAGATCCCAAGATTCCTTCAAACTACCGTCCAATTGCTTTGACGAGCTGTCTCTGTAAGACATTAGAAAGGATGGTTAGTGCTCGTCTTGTTTGGTTCCTTGAATCAAACAACCTCCTCTCGCCCACCCAGTGTGGGTTCCGTCGACAGCACTCCACCTAATTCGTCTTGAAACATCTATCAGAGAAGCCTTTCTCAACCGCCAACATCTTGTATCAATATTCTTTGACATAGAGAAGGCTTACGACACAATATGGAGGTATGGCGTTTTGCGAGACCTCCATACATATGGGTTACGTGGCCATCTACCCATGTTTATTAATTTTTTTTTTAATGGACAGGAGATTCCAAGTTCGTGTGGGTTCGACACTTTCCCGTTCTTTTGTACAGGAACTTGGAGTCCCTCAAGGCTGTGTATTGAGTGTTACATTCTTCAGTATAAATATAAATGCCATCACTGAACAACTCCCTCTCACTGTTGCGAATGGGCTGCATGTCGACGACTTTCACATCTCATGTCAGTCATCAAACATGAGATATATTGAGCGGCAACTACAAACCGCCCTCAATTGTGTACGGAAGTGGACTCTGGCGAACGGCTTTAATTTCTCTCTCTCCAAAACTGTATGCCTGCACTTTTGCCGTCGACGGGGTATTCACCCTGATCCTGAACTTCATATCGGTGAAGTTTTGCTGCCAGTGGTCCCGGAGACCAAGTTCTTGGGGCTTATTTTTGATCGTAAACTGACCTTTATTCCACACTTAAAGCAGCTTCGGATCAAATGCACAAGAGCACTGAACATTCTCCGTGTTCTCTCTTCTACCAGTTGGGGGGCAGATCGCTGTTCAATGTTAAAGGTATATCGTGCTCTTATTAGATCGAAACTCGATTATGGATCAATGGTCTATGGCTCTGCCAGACCCTCGGCCTTAAAGATGCTGGACCCCGTTCATCACCAAGGACTTCGACTCTGCACTGGGGCTTTCCGTACCTCTCCAGTTCAAAGTATATACATTGAATCTCATGAACCTTCTCTACACCTTCGCCGTTTGCAACTATCTTTACAATATACTTCGAAACTTCATTCCTTACCAAAGCATCCCACCTGGAAATGTGTTTTCCTTCCTCGGTGGGCAGTACTTTTTCAGAACAGACGATCTGTCATTGCTCCGTTTGGCCTTCGCATCCGGGAGCAATTGGATGAATTGGCTCTGTCCTTGGATAACATTGCAGATTCCACAGGTCGGTCCATCCCACCATGGCTTATTACAGCCCCCAAATGTGACCTTTCTTTCAGTCACCTAAAAAGTCAGATACTCCAGATTGGAAGTACCGTCTTTTATTCAATGAATATCTTTCAAACAATCATTCAGTTCCCATTTATACAGATGGTTCCAAATCAGATAATTCAGTGGGCTCTGCTATGGTTTACTATGGGTCAGTAGTTGCGCGCAGAATCCCTTCTACAGCTTCTGTGTTCACTGCTGAACTGTATGCCATATCTCTTGCCCTGGATCATATTGCAGCTGAGCAGTACTCCAACTGCACTATTTATACTGATTCGCTTAGTTCTATACTTGCCTTGGAATCGCTACACGTTAGCTCACATCCTATTCTCGCTGATATTCGAAACCGACTGGCCCATTTCTCATTAGCAGCTACTTCAATCCAGTTTTCTGGATACCAGGCCATGTTGGTATTCGCGGGAACGAGCTTGCAGACATGGCAGCTAAATATGTCTGCTTCAGCACCATCACTCCTATGCCTATTCCGTACATGGACTATGGTGTTGTCTTCAAGGCTCGGCTCCGTGCCAGCTGGCAGTCCACTTGGAATGAGCAACGTGACAACAAACTTTTTCAAATCAAACCCAAAATTGGACTTTGGCCATCTAGCTTCCGTAAAGTTCGGAAGGAGGAAGTTGTTCTCACTAGGCTACGCATTGGTCACAGTTTTTTAACTCATCATTTTCTTTTATCTGGAACTGATGCATCAATGTGTAGTTTGTGTAACACTCAAATCACTATCAGCCACGTTTTACTTTCTTGCCATCGTTACAATTCTCAACGACGGCAATATTTTAAACATATTTTTTCCCAGGATCAATCTGTAACATTGGACAGAGTTATTGGTGATGGTGACTCTGTCCACCTTGATAATGTTTTTGTTGACTGGATGTCAACATTGGTTTTTTACGCCATTTTCTGTTTTAATTGCCGTTTTGCTTTTATCTTCAATTACTTTTACAAATTTTACTCCATTTACTTGACTTTTATCTTTTAACTGGACATTTGGCTACTCATTATTACGATTTTGCGGAGTATCTTTTAAAACTTCTATTCTTTTACATTTTGATAATAGCTGCTATGACACATAACCCGGAACCAGGGCTGGAAAGGCCAACTTCAGGTGATTGACGGTGGTTCTTGAACTTACCTGTTAGTCTTCCTGGCGGGTTATGATCATTACCTTTTTGCTAGAGTAAATATTTTACAACTTCTTATACTCTGCCTTCTATCTTAACATTGTAGACTAGGTGTCAACATTGGTTTTATACTTTTTAGTTTTACCTTCATTTCCATTTATGTCTATTACTACATTTATTTATTTTTTTATTTTTTTTTACATTTTTACCGAATGTCTGGCGCAGATAGCCTCGCTGCTTTGTGCCATAAAACACTAAATCAATCAATCAATCAATCGAGCTTTTATCAAGAGGAGAACTAGTTATATAATTTGCTACTGAAACAATCAGTAACATTGCACATCTACTTAATTTGTGTATATGGAAGAAGTTATGCATTTTGTCTGTTTGTTTGTTTTAAGCGCAAAGCTACCAACCTTTTTTTACCATTTCAAAGGGGAATTTTCAACAAATTTAATAATTGCCTTAGAAACTGTACTTTGGTTAGGTATACTTCCTGTGTGGTTGCCATATTTTTAAAAACTTTAGTTTTTGAGTAAAAAATGAAACAAAATATGCGGGTCCTCGAACTCAAATTCCTCTCGGTCGTTCGGTTGTTTCCGTTACGTTTCACAACTATGATGTAATATTTGCCAAACACGCTTTGTTGCGCGCCGACCATTTTGTTCCTTTCAGTGATGGTGTTTTATGTAAATCTATCGGTGTTCTTTTTCCGACTACATACTTTTAATCGGTTTGACACCTTGTCGTATGAGCGACAACAAACGCACTCTCTTCTGGTTGGCATCTGCTCGCATAAACCACTCCAATACCTTGCACAAACATAAGGAATACGTCATATAAATTATACATTTATAGTAAATATTAAATTAACTATTCAGACTGCTACATCTAGTTTGATTTTATAGACAGAATTATGACGTACAATTGAAATTCATTTTGTTACGAGTCATAAATACCCGGTACAATGATTGTGAAAGAGCCGAGTATTAGTTACCATAGTCGGCAAAGTATAAACAAATAAAATCTAGTCTGTGATACCAATAATTTATAAACACCAGACAGGGTTCGAGATGCTTGAAGTTGCACGTGAAATAATACAGACCATATTTGTTGTCATGTCTTAGGCTTACCATTCTTCCACTGGAGGTATGACCGACTCGCCTGGGCGCTATCAGTATCAACCACAGTTCCTCTACTCTTGCTCGTGGAACTGTTCTCGTCACTAAACCTTGTCAGATCTGTGTCAAAAGTAACTGTTTTAGGTTCGTTCAGAGTAGGTTCGAGTTGATATGGCGCTACTCAACACTGTTCAGAACACAAAGTCAAAACAGACTCCGCCTCTGTTTCTCCGTATGCACTAGCCATGTTTATTTACATTTAAAGTGCTGGCGTTGGCGGTTTGTTTGGCAACTATTACGTCACAGTACTTTACCTAGCGGCAAACGTAAAAACTAAAATGTTCGGATTGCCGTTAGGAAAGGGCTCTTTCTGCACCAAGTTCTATGTTTCATTTATCAGCACATATTTTTTTATAAAACATGTGAACCGCAAAATTACTCAGTATAAGTAGTTCTTTTGACTGCAAAGTTTTCTTTTTTCTGTAAAATTCACCTTTAATCTTTTAGGTTTGTTGATGAATCATAAGGTAACCATTTGGATATTACACTTTTATATACTTTCATTATCGATTGGATTTAGATAATAATGAAGCATAGGTTGCATCGTTGTATTCAAATTCAATATATAAATAAATAAATTAAACATATTTAATGGCTTACAGCCAAATTGCACTTAGAGTTACCAAACTTTTTATCTAGTGTCCATCTGTTTGGATTTTTTTTTTTAGGGCTGTCTGTGCTAACCGCTTCTAATTTAGCAGTGATAGAATAGAAGAAAGATAGCCAGTTAACACTAATCATCACCAATCTCTTGGGGTACTCTTTACTAACAAATAGTTGGATTGACTGAAGATTATAAATCCCCCACGGCCAAAAAGGCGAATACGTTTAGGGACGGGTTTGTTTTGTTTTTGAATTTCGCACAAAGCTACTCGAGGGCTATCTGTGCTAGCCGTCCCTAATTTAGCAGTGTAAGACTAGAGGAAGGCAGCTAGTCATCACCACCCACCGCCAACTCTTGGGCTACTCTTTTACCAACGAATAGAAGGATTGAAAGCCAGGTATTCTAGCCATTAGACCACATGGGAGATTTAGGGACACGTATTCAAACCCAAGACCTAGCTACCAGGCCATGTCAGGCCATTTGTTTGGTTAATTTCAAAATTTTTCGAGGGACAAAAACAGTTTTATAATATTTCGAATACTGTAACTATCGTACGTCTGTGCATTGACCGTTTACATATTGCTTAGAAAGTTAAAAACAAATAAAATAAAACGAATATAAAAAAACACATTTGCTTTAGAAAATAATTATTTTTATTTTTCTGCTAGTATCATTCTCATAGTTAGTAGCTTACGTCAGCAGCTTTGTATAATAAAGCTGATCGGTGGATTCAGCAGATAGCCTGATGTGGCTTTCGTATAAGAAAACACACATAAAGCTAATTATTTGTTATTTTAAATTAAATTTGTGACTGGAACTTTGGATCAAAGAACAACTTACCAGTATGAGTTCGCTGATGAGCTTTGAGGTGAGATGACTTAGTGTATACTTTTTTACACCCATTAAATTGGCACTTATGGATTCTTCTCTTATTTTCTGGTACCAGCTCAATGTGACAACGAGAATCACTCAGGTTATCTGATGTTGTTAGAGTTGCTAACATCCGTGGACCAAATGCCGATGACATATCCCGTGGAAATAAAGCTTCTGTGGCCATGGCAACTTGTAAAGGGTCACCGACGTCAACGTTTTGAACTGAAGGACGCTTGAGTGCATTCTCTGGTGAGGACGGAAGCGAAAGAGGGGATTTACCTAATTTTGTTAGAAAGTTCACTGAAATACTTCCTCCACCTGGTGGTGATGAGAGTGGTTTGTTTCTAATCGAATTATAATTGTTCTTGAAATCCATTACTGTGCTCATTCCACTTTCAACGCATTTCCTCCTGAGACCGTTAGGTGTCACACTATCACCATTGTGATCACTCAAGTCAAGATCTGAAACACTAATCCTGTCTTCTCCTCCGCTACTAGTTTCACTGTCGTTGCTACAGTTTCCACTTCCTGAGGGAGAAGTGAAACTGAAGAAAGATCCGTTTGGATCCAACGGTCTTTCATCGCAGATAGATTCACGTGAAGACAATTCTCTGTCATTTGAAAGTGAAAGCAGGCTTTTAACAGACTTTGGTAGCTGTCTACATTTATGTATTCTAGGTTCGTCCCTTAGGTAGCGTTCCATTTCCAAATTTGTCTGAAAATAAAGATGAGACCATTTTATACCTTAAACTTTTAGCAAATTTGCCATACAAGGCATACAATGTAGGATCGACACCTTCACTTTAAATATTATTCATTGTGATTTAATATACCTTTAACTTATCAAATACCATAAAAACGCCAAGGAAATTACACTTAGACGACAAAGAAATTACATTTAGGCGATTTATTAAAACTCCGTCTTACTCTTTTGCATAGGAATATATGTAACTGCAAGTTTTAGAACGTAAGCACTAATTCGCGGCAGAATTTTACGTACTTGTGTTTGTAATTCACATGATTTGAACGAAAAATATTGAAGTATTGTATTATTTTACAAATAATCTACTTACTCTGTAAATAATAAAAGCACTTAAAAGTTTATTAGAATATCTTTTTACATCAAGTAATAGAGTTTCTTACAGTAACGAATGAGCGCGTAAGGCGTGCGATTCGTAATCCGAGGGTCGCGGGTTCGCGCCCGCGTCGCGCTAAACATGCTCGCCCTCCCAGCCGTGGGGGCGTTATAATGTGACGGTCAATCCCACTATTCGTTGGTACAAGAGTAGCCTAAGAGTTGGCGGTGGGTGGTGATGACTAGCTGCCTTCCCTCTAGTCTTACACTGCTAAATTAGGGACGGCTAGCACAGATAGCCCTCGAGTAGCTTTGTGCGAAATTCCAAAAACAAACAAACAGTAACGAATTATCATAAAATTTTGAAAACTTGTATTGAGAAACATAACAGGAGGGTTAACATAGTTTGTCTTTAGTTACACTAACAAAACATCATAACGTTATGTTATCCAGTGTTCCGAGACACAACAAAAGTGGTAACATAGTTTATTTTAATTATAGTAATAAAGATAAAAATCATGTTGGAAAGAAAAAACCTAAATTAATTAATCGCATATTGACGAATTAAAACTATCGGCTGTAAAAGCTTTCTGTATCGTTATACTCTAGACCCAGGTATTGATTCTTTCAATGAATCACTCCAACGTTATTGGACTCCCGATGGAACAGCAATCAGTTTACAGACTTGTAAAAACTTAAATCTGGGATTCTATTGTTCACGGTGGACATAGCAGGTAGCCCAAAGTGGCTTTACTCTAAAACAAACCAATATTATTGAAATTTGTTCGTTTGTTTTGAATTTCTCGCAAAGCTACACGAGGACTATCTGCGCTGGCAGTCCCTAATTTAGCAGTGTAAGATAAGATAAAAGACAGCTAGTTATCACCACTCACCGCCAACTCGTTGGCTACTCTTTTACCAATGAATAGTGAAATTGACCGTAACTTATAAAGCCTACGACTGAAAGGGCGAGCATGCCAAGCCGCTCCAAAGTCACTGTAGGTGGCTAAGTTATATAAATAATAACAATTCCTGTCCAACCTCTGGGCCACCTCGAATCCGTCTGCTAAGTTATATAAATAATAACAATTCCTATCCAACCTCTGAGCCACCTCGAATCCGTCTGCTAAGATCGGACGAACAAAGTAATTGACAAACACAAATTAATGTATGATTTTATAAAGTAAATGCAGTATAATAATATTAAGATTTAGTTTTGATCTAGGCAGGTAGTTTGGTTTCATCAGACGTTAAGATAATTAAATAACAAAGAAAACTGAGCAAAGATTGAAATGTTAAACATCCATGATCAAGGTTAAATGATACAACTAAAGGTAGAGAGTATGTGTTTTCTTATAGCAAATTTACATAGGGCTATCTGTGTTCCGAGCGGAAACGAACCTTCGGTTTTGTAAATCCGACTACTTACCGCTGTTTCACAGGCATTTAAGCTGCAATTTCTTGCAAATAGTATGTATTAGATGGATAAATCCTGGTCTGTTTGAAGAAAATTTTACAGATCAGACAAAGAAACTCACGTATATGTTTTATTTAATGCAGTTACACATAAAGTAACCAATAAAGTATAGTAATGGTGTTTATAATGGTGCACTAAATATGAAACAGTTATGAGAATTCGGTGTATGATACGATTTTACATAAAAGTAAGAAATAAAATCCTTATTAAAGAAAAACGTAGTTAAAAGATGCTTATACCAGTCTATGAAACGAGCCAAAGCTAAATTATTGCAAAGTAAAGTTGTAATGAAGGCAAACGTGGTTGATTGTGCAAACACGTCTGAATGCATGTTAACATGTGATAAGCGTATGGTTTTGAACGTATACGTGTAATATAAAGCACTGCGGGAATAAATATATAATTAAAAGTATTTTCGATTGTTTAAGCCCTAAAATCTTCGAGCTAACTTATGTGAAATAAAATCACTAATAAGTACTTGCTTGGCATTTTAAACACACATTGTACAAAAACACGAACAGCAAAAGAGGATATTTTTTACACATGTTTTGTGGTTGAAGTTTGGTAGGAATACATAATAAATTTCGCTCACGATTTGTAATGCATGTTAGTTATTGTGAAAGTTAGGTTTAGGTTCGAATGTTTTATGAATTTTATTTTTCGATAATATATTGGACTGGTGTAATTCGAAACATAAAACATGAACATGATGTACTTGGACGAATTATTTATTCAAGAATCAATTATATCAGCATTCATTAATCGTTATTAATTATAGGTTTCAGGCACATTCAAATATATTGAAACATCTGATATCAGTAAGAAAGATATCACAAATACGAGACTATAAAAATGTATGTATTATATATATATATATTATAGTCATAAACCAAAACACATTGGTATGAAACAAAACACGCGGTATATTAAAAAAAAAAGGATCTGTGGGTACAAACTAAAACGTGGGATTATAAAATGTATCCTAGGTTTTGGAGGTGACTGCAGAAGTAGAACTCACATTACGGTGGGGATACACCGTCTATCAGCCTTAACCTCCAATTCGCTAGTCTCACATAAGAAAATTAGAAATTAGGAGAGAAGGAATACTAGCTTCAAGAGGTAAGTTTTATCTCACTGACCCCCATATGGTAGTACCTTATTTTTTTATTAATTTTTTTATTTTTCATTCTTTTATGTTTATCTTTTTTCTTTTTCTTGTTCTTATCTTAATTTGGGAGATCAATCACCTTTCCATAACTGTCCGCAGGCAGTGAAGCGTGATATAGATCTGGGACGCTGTGGGCTTGAGTACCCACATCTCGCTCTCCTAATTTTTAATTTTTCCATGTGAGACTCGCTATTGGAGGTTAAGACTGATAGATGGTGTATCCTTACCGCAATGTGGGTCCTACTTTCCCAGTCACCTCTAAAACCTAAGATACATTTTATATTCCCACGTTGTAGCTTGTACCCTACGGCCCTTTTTAAAAATATGCAGCGTATTTTATTTCACGTTACTATATTTTGGTTTATGGCTTGAAAATTTTATTGTTATAATACAATCAATCAATCATTGGGATTTGCTGTTTTTAACGTAGTCCTTTCTCATGATTTTGTTTATACATTTAACTTCATTTGAATATAATTATTTAATTTCACTAATATATATATATATATATTTGAAGTTGATAAATGTACATTGATGATGTTAACCCTGCTTATGTATAAATATAAAATGTACCGGTAATAAATACAGATATTATACGGTGTTTGTTTTGGAATTAGGCACTAAGCTACAAAATGGGCAATCTGTGCTCTGCCCACCACGGGTATCAAAGCACGGTTTCTGGCGGTGTGAGTCCGCAGACATATCGCTGTGCCACTAGGGGGCACACTATACAGTGACAATTGTCATAATAAAATAGAAAAAATTAGAAATACTTCAGTAACAGCAGGCGGAGAAAAATGTAATATACATAGAAAATTTTAAATTTCTGTTCTGAAGTTAACATCCAAAGTAAATACAGAAATGTAAAACACACGTTTCAAATATATTTAGTCAAATACAACAATTGAACTGACAGGTGCCAACAATACTCACTAAACATAACGATTTGACAGCTACATAGAGAAAATATCCAGTTTAGTACAACAGTTGAAGAACACATGTCAACAAAACTGTGGTAAATAAACGAAATAAAAAAACGCGAATAAAACTAACCAAATAAGTTATAGAAGAAATATCAAACTCTTATCAACAAGTACTCGGTGAAATACGAAATTTACACATATTAACAACAGCCTACTGAACATAAAATATTAGCTATACTTAACTAAGTACAATAATTTATGTTTGTTTGTAAGTAAGCACAATGAGCTATCCGTGTTGTGTTCTCCAGGGGTATCTAAGACCAGTTTTTAGTGTTATAAGTGCGCGAACTTACTGCTGTACCACTGGATAGCAAATCCATAAGATATCACTGACATACAAACAGAAATCAATAAAATGACATCTTAAGAAAGTTCGATAATCTTCTACCCACGTAAAGAAACATAAATATAGTGATTGGTAATAATACACCACGAATTACTCTGAAATAATGTGGCTGTAAAAATCTGAATCACAATACATAGAGGAAAATACTATTAGGTTGCTCCATTAATTTTGTGGCTTGAAGACATAAGGCGCTTAGGAAGACAGGAGAAAAATCTCTACATTTCTTTCAAGGCGAGCAATTTCTATTATATTACCTGTGTTGTGTTGCATCTCTTCAAATATGCAAGCTTTCAAACGTAAGTAACCTTTTTTGTTTTTGAATTTCGCGCAAAGCTACACAAGGGCTATCTGCCCTAGCCGTTCCTAATTTAGCAGTGTAAGACTAAAGAGCAGGTAACTAGTCATCACCACCCACCGCCAACTCTTGGAACACTCTTTTACCAACGAATATTGGGGTTCGTCGAAACATTATAACGTCCCCAGGGCTGAAAGAGAGAGCATGTGTGGTGTGACGGAGATTCGAACCCGCGACCCTCAGATTGCGAGTTGAGTGCCTTAACCACCTGGTCATGCCAGGCCCTTTCCTAGTGCAAAAGCTTGAATTTTCACGGCTATGGATTGTAAATAAAGCATAACGGTTTTGTGTTAAGGTAATGGTTGGACGACAGACCATAAGTAGACGAAATGTTTTTTTTTTTCAATTTGCTTAATACAGTTTGCACTTTTAAAACTAAGCACTTCTCGCTTCTACATAATAAGATTTTTATTGCTTTTAGAAACCTCTCTTGTACTTCTGATAACCTCTCTCTGAAAGAGAACCAAAGATAGGCTTAGTATCCATAGAACCGTCGCGTAAAGTAGGTTTGTTTGTTTTTGAAATTCGCGCAAAGCGACACAAGGGCTATCTGCGCTAGCCGTTCCTAATTTAGCAGTGTAAGACTAGAGAAAATGCAGCTAGTCATCACCACCCACTGTCAACTCTTGGGCTACTCATTTACCAACGAATAGTGGGATTGATCGTAACATTATAACACCCCAACGACTGAAAAAAGGCGAGCATGTCTGGTGCGACCGGGATTCGAAGCCGCGAACCTCAGATTACGAATCGAACGCCTTAACCCACCTGGCCATGCCGGGCCACGTAAAGTAGAACCACACCCACTGCACTGCTTTGTTTTTGTGGACAGTAACCTTCGAGACAAGATAAGTGTAAGAAATATATATTTCTCTTCAGTATTTAAACCAAGCTCAGTTTGCATAGGATCATACATATATTATTATATTTTCGAACTAGGTTTAGTCCTGGCTCCTTTTTGCATCAAATACTTGAACATTTTGCATTTGTAGGATGTCGTAAATGCGCTAAATTATGTGCCTTAAATGACTTCTTTTCAGAGATAAGCTTTCTTTGTAATCTCATACACTGATAAGACATACATATATATGACCTTGACGATTGGTATTACGCTCTTATACAGAATTGAAGCACCTAAAACTTTGAATAGCAACAATAAAATGAAACATTTTCTTTATTGTACTTCATCGTGTAAAGTCCAAGTCTGTGTTCACATGGAAAAATCTTAACTCAACGTTCGGTAACGTGTGTTTAAAAGATGTGTATTCTTTGAAGATTTATGAAATCCACCTTGAGCTTACTGAATGTTATGTCTTTAAACATTTCTATGACATAAAACGTTACTTCAAAATTGACTCCTAAGATTACTTTTACAAATAATAGACACGTTAAAAGTCAAGTTGTGTTATTTGTATCACACTACAAGGCATACATGGTAGACCTGTTGACAAGTGCATCTTTATTGATGGTGTTAGTAATGGATTTTTTAAATTGTTTCTTAGGATTCCATTATATCCACCAACGTGTCAGAAGAGTAGCTTACACATTCTGAAATAAATCACCGGTATGTGAATAGACGCATCATATTAATTTCATTTGAGGTTTCTCTGAACGCTCGTGCTGTCTCTGTCTCACGATCAACGAAATTGACGTTTACTGAAACTACGTGTCACATTTCATTGGTATGTTTACTTGAAATCAATTACACTACTCTTCAAAGTGCTTCAACTTTGGAATAAGTTAGATCATTAATATAGTTCAGAGTATAAATTTTATTACAGACTATGATTGTTTGAAATTGTTAGGAAGTTGCAATCTCTGATATTAGGAGATGTTTTCAGATTCTGACATGCATTACAATCTTCACCTGCATATTATTGAATAAGAACCGAAATGAAAAGTTCTATAAAGCTAAAAGTTCACTACACTTACTCCGACTTTTAATGCATTGTTCTTAGCAATATTGCAAGTGCTCCTTGTTTTTTCTCTCTTAGCGACTTGTATATCATTGAGTGTATTTCTTAGCGGATTGTACGTCACTGAGTGTATTTCTTAGAGGATTATACCTCATTGAGTTTACTTTATTTTGAGGTAAGGCAAAGTTTAGAGTGGGCCATGTTCTGTTATTTATTTCAAAACGATAACTGAGACAAAGCTAGATGTTCAGAGCAAGCCATGTTCTGTTATATGTTCCAAATAGGCCTCCCCCGCTAGTACAGCGGTATGTCTTCGAATTTATAACCCAAAATCAGGGGTTCGATTCCCCTCGGTGGGCTCAGCAGATAGCTCGACGTGGCTTTGCTATAAGAAAACACACAAAAATATATGTTCCAAAACGATAACTGAGACAAAGCTAGATGTTCAGAGCAAGCCATGTTCTGTTATATGTTCCAAAACGATAACTGAGACAAAGCTAGATGTTTAGAGCAAGCCATGTTCTGTTATATGTTCCAAAACGATAACTGACACAAAGCTAGATGTTCAGAGCAAGCCATGTTCTGTTATATGTTCCAAAATGGTAACTAAGACAAAATTGTGTGAGATTATATATTCATATATATGTACACAACGTATGTAAAATAATAATGTATAAACTTAAACATGGATTGTAAAACAACTAATATGAAACTATTAAATGAATTTTTCGTACCACAAAATCAAGGTTCATGATATGATAAATATCTCTCTACGTGGGTGTAACAGGAAGGCACCGAGTTTTCTAAGCAGAAAAAGCTGGGAACAGCAGGAACTTCCTGAAGGATTAATTTTAAAAAAAACAAACCCTATTCAAGGGTACTCAGAATGGACCCAAAATGGCGGGGAAGTGGAGTGAAAATTGAAAACTTAATCAATTTAACTATTCACACGTGCACATTGTTAAACTGTTCATATTGTCTTGGCCACGATAATTAAATGTTATGGTGCGCATTGTTAAATTATTTATATTGTCAATGTACAATGTTAGGTTGTTTATTTTATCTTGGTCTCAATACGTAGATAAAAAAATTTCTCAACCCATACCAGCCGTTTTTACATATTTACTAATATAAACTGTTGTTTTGTTTCTATAAAAAAAACATTTGTTAATAAACCTAACTGTTATCCATATATTACAAAATTTATAAAATTAGCCTCAGAATTCCATGTTTTAACATGAAGATAGTGATGGTAAAGTTTAACGTTTGATGTGTTGGCATGTATAATGGTATTCAAATTATCCATCGTGCTAACTACAACGACTAACGAGAGATCAGTTCTCGACCTAATTATGAGAAGTAAAGTCTCTCTCTCTTGGGCAATCTCCGGCTGACCTCACCTGGTCATGCCACGTGGAAATATGACAGCTGTAATCCCGCCTTTCAAAGTGATAAATAACACACACTTCCACAAAGCCTCCTGTGCTTATGCTTAATATTATAACATTTTGCTAATTAAGTCATTTTGAGCTGTAATAGAAACAGACTGATAAAGACACGCACGTGCTTGATAGATGTTAGCATCAGACACACGTCTTAATGAACATTAAAATAAGAATTTCAAATAAAACTAAAATTATCAAGATTGGTCTATGGCAGGGGAAGAAGAGAGAGCAAGCAGATATATCTTTTTTTTTTTTCTGTGGGACAATTTAACAAGTATTTTTTGTGGGAATTATAACGTTTCCGGACAATTAAACAAGTGTATTTTGTGTAAGTTAAGTATAATTCTTCTGGGCAATTACAAAATCACTACAACTAAATGTACAATAGAAATGTTCGCAATATGATTTTATTTAAAAGAGTTTTATAGAGCAGTGTTTCCCTAGTTGGAGCCTTAGCCTCTTTGGGGGGTCTTCAAGCTTTTTCTGGGGGATCGCTATGTTTTATTTTAGTTCAACTTCTATATTAATTTGTAAATAAAAATTTAGTTCTACATTTTTTTATCGTTTATTATTAATCTTAATAATGAAGTTAAGAGGTAACTTCATATTTTAAAACAAAAATTGAATAATGTTACATAACACTAAGTGTGTATTTAATTGACCAGCAGTCTTCAAATGTAACCCAAAAATAAATTTCCAATGGTCTAATTATAATGCACGTGCATTGATGAGAAAAGCGTCCACATTAAATTACAAATATGCAATTTAATAGAAAAAGTATTTCATAGATATAACTAAAGCTCATCAGGTGTTTTTTTTTACTCTTTTTGAAATTGATAAATCACTTTTGGGCAATTTTTTAGGTTGGAGGGAGCCTCAAACTTTATTATTCACATAAAGAGAGCCTCAGACCAACAGATATTAGGAACCACTGCTAAAGACTTTACTTAAATCAAAATTATTCTTTCATTTCTTCTCTCAAGAGGGCCCGGCATGGCCAGGCGTGTTAAGGCGTGTGACTCGTACTCTGAGGGTCGCGGGTTCGCATCTCCGTTGCGCCAAACATGCTCGCCTTTTCAACCGTGGGGGCGTTATAAAGTGACGGTCAATCCCACTATTCGTTGGTAAAAGAGTGGCCCAAGAGTTGGGGGTGGGTGGTGATGACTAGCTGCCTTCCCTCTAGTCTTACGCTGCTAAATTAGGGATGACTAGCGCAGATAGCCCTTGAGTAGCTTTGCGTGAAATTCAAAACAAACCAAACCTAATTTAGTCATGTCAGTAATTACAAGAAACAATGAACAGACCGTTAGGTGGAACACAGACAGACAAACAAAACATAACCCTATAAACAACAGTCATAATAAAGTTTTGAATGGTATTTAAATAGCTTATATCAGTCGACTGACGCATTATACAGCATAAGTTAGGACTGTCTAGTTTACTGAGACGTAAATTACAGGATATGAACAGATAGATACTGCTGTCAATTAATGGGTCAGTAGATAACTAGAGCAGTCAAATGAAGATTATGCGAGGTCTGAAAAGAAAGGAAAGTTCAGCGATAAACAAACTATTGAAATAAAAGTCAAATTAATTATCAAAGTTACCTACCATAAAGAAAAGTGTCAGCCTTATTAAAGTAGATATAGTGGATAAGGTTCAAATAGCGTATTTAAAGTTATAGCCATATATCAGGATAACAACATTTAGACAAGTAGAGAAATGTGTGAACCGACCGACAGGATAATGAACCAAATGGAAAATTACGATGGTAACATTTAGACAAGTAGAGAAATGTGTGAACTGACCGATAGGATAATGAACTAGGTGGAAAATTAGGATAACAACAATTAGACAAGTAGAGAAATGTGTGAACCGACCGTCAGGATAATGAACCAAATGAAAAATTAGGATGGTAAAAATTTGACAAGTAGAGAAATGTGTGATCCGACCGACAGGATAATGAACCAAATGAAAAATTAGGATGGTAAATTTAGACAAGTAAAGAAATGTGTGAACCGACCAACAGAATAATGGACTAAGTGGAAAATTAGGGTAACAACAATTAGACAAGTAGAGAAATGTGTGAATCGACCGACAGGATAATGAACCAAATGGAAAATTATGATGGTAACATTTAGACAAGTAGAGAAATGTGTGAACCGACTGACAGGATAATGAACCAAATGGAAAATTAGGATGGTAACATTTAGACAAGTAGAGAAATGTGTGGACCGACTGACAGGATAATGAACCAAATGGAAAATTAGGATGGTAACATTTAGACAAGTAGAGAAATGTGTGGACCGACTGACAGGATAATGAACCAAATGGAAAATTAGGGTAGCAACAATTAGACAAGTAGAGAAATGTGTGAATCGACCGACAGGATAATGAACCAAATGGAAAATTAGGATAACAGCAATTAGACAAGTAGAGAAATGTGTGGACCGACCGACAGGATAATGAACCAAATGGAAAATTACGATGGTAACATTTAGACAAGTAGAGAAATGTGTGGACCGACTGACAGGATAATGAACCAAATGGAAAATTAGGATAACAACAATTAGACAAGTAGAGAAATGTGTGGACCGACCGACAGGATAATGAACCAAATGGAATATTACGATGGTAACATTTAGACAAGTAGAGAAATGTGTGGACCGACTGACAGGATAATGAACCAAATGGAAAATTAGGATAACAACAATTAGACAAGTAGAGAAATGTGTGGACCGACCGACAGGATAATGAACCAAATGGAAAATTACGATGGTAACATTTAGACAAGTAGAGAAATGTGTGGACCGACTGACAGGATAATGAACTAGGTGGAAAATTAGGATAACAACAATTAGACAAGTAGAGAAATGTGTGGACCGACCGACAGGATAATGAACTATATGGAAAATTAGGATAACAACAATTAAACAAGTAGAGAAATGTGTGGACCGACCGACAGGATAATGAACTATATGGAAAATTAGGATAACAACAATTAGACAAGTAGAGAAATGTGTGGACCGACCGACAGGATAATGAACCAAATGGAAAATTACGATGGTAACATTTAGACAAGTAGAGAAATGTGTGGACCGACTGACAGGATAATGAACTAGGTGGAAAATTAGGATAACAACAATTAGACAAGTAGAGAAATGTGTGGACCGACCGACAGGATAATGAACTATATGGAAAATTAGGATAACAACAATTAGACAAGTAGAGAAATGTGGACCGACCGACAGGATAATGAACTATATGGAAAATTAGGATAACAACAATTAGACAAGTAGAGAAATGTGTGGACCGACCGACAGGATAATGAACCAAATGGAAAATTACGATGGTAACATTTAGACAAGTAGAGAAATGTGTGGACCGACTGACAGGATAATGAACTAGGTGGAAAATTAGGATAACAACAATTAGACAAGTAGAGAAATGTGTGGACCGACCGACAGGATAATGAACTATATGGAAAATTAGGATAACAACAATTAGACAAGTAGAGAAATGTGTGGACCGACCGACAGGATAATGAACTATATGGAAAATTAGGATAACAACAATTAAACAAGTAGAGAAATGTGTGGACCGACCGACAGGATAATGAACTAAATGGACAGTTATCAAACACGTCATTATTTTTTAAATATAACTATAGACGAGGATGTGAGCAACAAGCTGGAATATGATCATGAGATTGACTGACAATTTCGTACACAAATGACTCGTTATATACAATAACTGTGAATTAAGTGAAGATACAATCATAAAATAGACTGATATTCGGCTAACCGAAATGGACGAAAATATCTGAAATGATCACACACATAATAATCCACATTCTAACGGAGAAATAAACTAGATGAAGGAAATGCGAAATGGAATGAATATTTAATAAAAAAATAATCTAAACAGTAGTCGTATATGCCATTAATTAAGAGGGTGACGTCACAAACCGATAATCAGACGAAACTGAAGAACGAAGATACGTGTATTCCATAACCGTACGACAAATGGGTTATTGTGTCAGTCTACGACAAATATATAAATAGAAGGTTAAATAAACACTCACAAACATGAAACGGATAGAGTGTCATATGGTTGTTGGCATCTTGCCAAATAAAACACACGTTAAAAAGTTGGCCAGCCATTACACATGTGCCAAGTTAATTTTAAATAGATGTTATCACAATTATATAGGAATTATAACACGAATGACTTGTAATGATTGGAAGAGTAAGTGCTCATTTATATATCTATATATATACACACATATATATATAAAAATATATGTAGGTTAACGTGCTACTACAGACAGGGCTAGTTGTGGCCTACAGATGAGTGTTACTGGATTACGAATCCGAGGGCTCACGGTTCGTGTCTCGTTGCCGCACAAATGCACACCACACTTGGGGCAGTGAGTGCTTCATAGATGTTACAGTCTAACCTCACTACTTGAACAGGTATGAGTAACTAAAGAGTTAGAAATGGTATCCAAACCCACAATCTGGACAGATACGAGTAACTAAAGAGTTGGGGTGATGTCCCTATAAGCGTGATAGTCTAAACCTACTATCTGGACAGATATGAATAACTAAAGAGTTGGGGTGATATATCTATAAGTGTAACAGTCTAAACCTACTATCTAGAAAGATATGAATAACTAAAGAGTTGGGGTAATGTCCCTATAAGTGTGATAATCTAAACCTACTATCTGGACAGATGTGAATGACTAAAGAGTTGGGGCGATGTCTCTACAAGTGTGATAATCTAAATCTACTATCTGGACAGATGTGAATAACTAAAGAGTTGGGGTAATGTCCCTATAAGCGTGACAGTTTAAACCTACAATCTGGACAGATACGAGTAACTAAAGAGTTGGGGTAATGTCCCTATAAGCATGACAGTCTAAACCTACAATCTGGACAGATACGAGTAACTAAAGAGTTGGGGTAATGTCCCTACAAGTGTGATAATCTAAACCTACTATCTCGACAGATATGAATAACTAAAGAGTTGGGGCAATGTCCCTACAAGTGTGATAATCTAAACCTACTATCTGGACAGATGTGAATAACTAAAGAGTTGGGGTGATGTCTCTATAAGTGTGATAATCTAAACCTACTATCTGGACAGATATGAATAACTAAAGAGTTGACGATAGTTTGATTAGTTGATTTTCTTGAGGTCTATTGAGTAAAATTAGGATCGACTTTGCACAGAACGCCATTGTGCAGCTTTGCGTGTATACTCTGAAGTACAAATGTAAATATTAATAAAAAAAAAACTCTGCGAGTGTTTTAGTTTTAATAATTTAAGAGAGTTAATATTGAGTGAGAGTAGATTTAAAGATGGATCTGTTCGTTTGATACAACTTAACCAACTATTAGTTGTGTGTTTGTTAGTGAAGTCGTACATACATGTTTTTTGCTTTTCTCAGCTGTTTCTGGTTGAATTTTATGCACTTTTCATGTTTATCCTACAGTGAAATTCTATCAACATATTTATTTAAGTTGGGAAACACTTATTAACATTCCTAATTAAGCACACAGTATGACGTCTGTTTTAGTATAAATATAACTGTATTTTCTCTGTTGCTTTGTTTTTTTATATGAACTGTATTTCACTTTGTCGGATAAATTAGCCAGCAGTTAACATATCGTACGTTTATTTTACCTTCACAGTAAACTATACTTTCTCATTACGAAACATTTTATAATATGCATATATTTTAAGTGTTACGTATTACATTTTTCTCTTTGTTTTAGATTTTTCGCAGGAAAGATATATAAGGTTTGTCTACGTATATCTGACCCTAATTTTCAGTTGGTAAACTATAAGGAAGGCAGATAGTCAACCGAAATAATCATTAACTTTTGTCTAACTGATTAATGGGATATGTCAGCCACCCTTATGTCGCGGCCCAATATGGCCAGGTGGTTAAGGTACTGGACTCGTAATGCGAGGGTCGCGGGTTCAAACCCCGGTTGAACCAAACATGCTGGCTCTTTCAGCCGTGGGGGCGTTATAATGTTACGGTCAATCCCACTATTCGTGGGTAAAAGAGTAGCCCAAGAGTTGGCGGTGGGTGGTGATGACTAGCTGGCTTCCCTCTGGTCTTGCACTGCTCAATTAGGGACGGCTAGCGCAGATAGCCCTCTTGTAGCTTTGCGCGAAATTCAAAACAAAACCCTTATATCGTACCTACGCACCCAAAATGCAGATTGTATTTTTACAGCAACAAGTCACGAACCTTGTATCTTCAGGTTCACAGCCCGAACAGGCGAACTCCATAGGACAAGCCTATTGTTAACAAATTACAGGAAGACATTAGTGAACGTAAAAAATAATAATAATCATGTTAATTTCTAATTCACCCCTGGAAGGATTTTAATAAAATAATTAAACAAAAAGGAAACATTAGTATTACTAAAATTTACCAGTCATTGGAACTTTAAATTCTCCAATTCAAAGAGGTAATGAAATATGAATTATCTCTTTCTTTAAGCGCGCACTCTCCAACAAAAGTACCTCATTTATGTGCTTCCGGTGGCTTAACGGTAAGTCTCAAAGCTTATAGGGATTCCAGTTTCGATAACCGCGATAGGGAAATCACATATAACCCATTGCATAGCTCTGAGAATCGTAACAAATAAACAAGGAAAAACTCATTTATGCTTAAAAGTATATTTAATAACAGAGACCAGGGTAGACATCACAACATATGATTAAACGACTAACAACAATGGTATGTTTGTCAAATTATTAGTTCATATGATAAAAATTATTTCCCGTCACACCAAACATGTTCGCCCTCTCAGCCGTGGGGGCGTTATAAGGTGACGGTCAATAACAACTACTCGTTGGTAAAAGAATAGCCCAAGAATTGGTGATGGGTGGTGATGACTCGCTGCCTTCTTTTTAATCTTACACTGCTGAATTAGGGACGACTAGCGCAGATAGTCCTCGTGTAGCTTTGCGCGAAATTCAAAACAAACTTGTAGAACTAGAACATTCAGAATAAAACAATAATTTTATCTCTAGCCTGGTGATAAAAAATCAAAGCATTCTAACTTGTGGTTTCAGAATGGAGCATTTTACAATATTTCGCAAACTATGAGCACATTAGAAGGATAATATTTCCTGGGTTAATTTAAACAGGCCGCAATAAATACACGTTCAAAGACCCGACTGGAGAAGTAAGTCTGCAAGTTTCAAACTCAGTTCTGGAACAATGAAGTGAATATAAGACTGGTATAAGACTATTTATTTTCAGATTGAAACGCTTGTTTGTTTGTTTTGAATTTTGCACAAAGCTACTCGATGGCTATCTGCGCTAGTCGTCCCTAATTTAGCAGTGTAAGAATAGAGGGAAGGCAACTAGTCATCACCACCCACTGCCAACTCTTGGACTACTCTTTTACCAACGAATAGTGGGATTGATAGTCACATTATAACGCCCCCACGGCTGAAAGGGCGAGAATGTTTGGTGCGACCGGGATTCGAACCCGCGACCCTCAGATTACGAGTCGCACGCCTTAACACGCTTGGCCATGCCGGGCCAAATGTGCTCTGTATAATAGAGATACATTCTATATAACAGGAATATGCTCTATATAATAGAGGTATGTTTTTTATAACAGAGGGTATTGTATGGTATCTGCCACAATACTGCGGCTTCAAAATTATTATTTATAAAAATATGTGAACCAATCAAAGTAGATAACATACGTATAAATTCTATTTTGTAAATACCCTCGCAAAGGAATAAAACCCGCAGTAGGTCACAGGTAGACAGTGGTATGTGATTAATTCCACAAGTGTGGAATTTACAATCATTATTGCAAGTAGATTATAAAAAAAAAACTCTAATTGTCTGTTGTTGTTTTTTTAAATCTAGGGGTAAATTTGACTGTAATATATATATATATATATAGAAACAGAAGCAGATAAACTAAGTAATTACAATCCAAATTTTATGTTGCTGATTTAATCAATCAGCAATTGTAACAATCAATTAAATACATCTTGTCAGCTACGTCATTAACTTTAGCAAAACCGTTGACTTAAAATAACCAAAACAAGACTTCTTTTTGTTTTTTTTTGCCTGATTTTAGCGTGTACACCAGGGGGTTAATGGTACGTTTACGGTCTTACGTCATTAAACTCCAGGACTTTATTTTTCGTGGTGGACAGAGTACAGATAGTCTGTTGTATACATCTGCATTAAAAATAAAACAAATAAAACATTAACGCGACCTCTGAAGGGTAGTTTTATCTAAACATTATTAAACCGTAATGTTCATAATGTTTTTGTTTCCATAAATCATTAATTTAAAAAAATATTATGCATAACAGTAAGTCTTTCACGTAAAAGAAACATACCAGAAAACAAGATGACAGAATATATTAAACATCTCGTAGAATAGGTTATTTTAAGGATGCACTTACGCCTTTCTCGGACCATTGACATTATGTCACTTCTGGTCAAATACAATGGTGTTTTTATTCCCTAGTAAGTAAACTTTCCCGTTTAGCTTATCTGTTTGAATTATATATTACGTCTATACGGTTGTTTTCAGATGTACCTGCTGAGTAAGTAACTCGACTTGCGTGACGTCAACTGTCACAACCATTAAATAAAATATATAGCTATTACCAAATCAAACCGTATGGTAAACAAGCAGTTGATGGGCAGGTTACTAACATAACAAACCAACTTGTAAAGCGAATATTTTAGTCCCTAGATCATTAGGATACTAACATGACAAGACTTGGTAATAATGCGAATATTGTAAAGTTTCTATGTTGATGAACATGTGTAAATAAGGATTGGACGATAGATTTTATACGAACCCCCATTCATTTTCACAATAACTAAGACGGATTAGGTTCAGTGAGCGTGAGGACGATTCTTACGACCTATTTCACTGTTAATGTTAAACAGATTACAATGATAACGTCTCTGTAAAGAAGAACAATCGAATTTTCTATTAGTACTTCAGTTAATGACTGCTTAATGACCTAACACTAACATATGACTCAAATCAGTAGGTTTTCTCACGAGTTCATCAAAACGTTGAATTTACTGTAGATTACAGAAGGATAACAGTCTCAAAGGCGTCATAAGGGCAATTATAAAAGTGAAGGTCCAGACAGACTCGAAACGGACTAGAGTTCCCTGTTTCTTGAATGGGTGAATCATAATCTATAGCTATAAAATTAGGCGTCGTTGTACTTCGTTTATTTATCTCTGTCTACTAATAAAGCTAATGGCAAAATAAAACATCAAGTCTGTAAAACTAAATGAACATGTTTATAATGTTTCTTCTCTATTTAGGAACTCGTATGTTTCAGTTTTTTGTTTTGCATGATTTTTTTTAATGCGAAATGAGCTTTTATTTGATTCAAGCCACTTTGTAAGATGCAAATATTCTCAAGCAAAAATACGAAATAACAAGGCTTGTGGTGTATAAGTTAATGTTTGAAACAGTTATCTACAGCCGGCGACTCATCTTACTAAACAGAACAAAACAAGCAACAATTCGGGTATATTGTATGTAAAAAACTATCATCGGCATACTGTACAAAATAACGATTGGAGTGTATTAAACAAAACTAACACCATACTTTACAAAACAACGAGTGTATTGGAGTGTATTAAACAAAACTAACAGCGGCATACTGTACAAAATAACGATTCGAGTGCATTAAACAAAACTAACACCATACTGTACAAAACAACGAGTGTATTGGAGTGTATTAAACAAAACTAACAGCGGCGTACTGTACAAAATAACGATTCGAGTGCATTAAACAAAACTAACACCATACTGTACAAAATAACGATTCGAGTGCATTAAACAAAACTAACACCATACTGTACAAAATAACGATTCTAGTGTATTAAACAAAACTAACACCATACTGTACAAAACAACGAGTGTATTGGAGTGTATTAAACAAAACTAACAGCGGCATACTGTACAAAATAACGATTCGAGTGCATTAAACAAAACCAACACCATACTATACAGCCCCCCAGTGGCTCAGCAGTATGTCTGCGGACTTACACGCTAAAATCCGGGTTTCGATACCCGTGGTGGGCACAGCACAGGTAGCCCATTGTGTAACTTTGTGCTTAATTCAAAACAACAACAACAACCATACTGTACAAAATAACGATTCGAGTGTTTTAAGCAAAACTAACACCGATACTGTACAATTTTGTTTTTTTGGAATTTCGCACAAAGCTACTCGAGGGCTATCTGTGCTAGCCGTCCCTAATTTAGCAGTGTAAGACGAGAGGGAAGGCAGCTAGTCATCACCACCCACCGCCAACTCTTGGGCTACTCTTTTACCAACGAATAGTGGGATTGACCGTCACATTATACGCCCCCACGGTTGGGAGGGCGAGCATGTT
The DNA here is from genome assembly GCF_004210375.1 of Tachypleus tridentatus. Taxonomy (NCBI): domain Eukaryota; kingdom Metazoa; phylum Arthropoda; class Merostomata; order Xiphosura; family Limulidae; genus Tachypleus; species Tachypleus tridentatus. The sequence continues at coordinate 127,346,396 of NC_134831.1, read as the reverse complement.
TAGCACGACTCGGGCGTGAACCCGCGACCCTCGGATTACGAGTCGCACGCCTTACGCGCTTGGCCATGCCAGGCCCCCATACTGTACAAAATAACGATTCGAGTGTATTAAACAAAACTAACACCATACTGTACAAAATAACGATTCGAGTGTATTAAACAAAACTAACACCACACTGTACAAAATAACGATTCGAGTGTTTTAAACAAAACTAACACCATACTGTACAAAATAACGATTCGAGTGTTTTAAACAAAACTAACAGCGGCATACTGTACAAAATAACGATTTGAGTGTTTTAAACAAAACTAACACCATACTGTACAAAATAACGATTCGAGTGTATTAAACAAAACTAACAGCGGCATACTGTACAAAATAACGATTCGAGTGTTTTAAACAAAACTAACAGCGGCATACTATACAAAATAACGATTCGAGCGTATTAAACAAAACTAACAGCGGCATACTGTACAAAATAACGATTCGAGTGTATTAAATAAAACTAACAGCGGCATACTGTACAAGATAAACAACGATTCGAGTGTATTAAACAAAACTAACAGCGACATACTGTACAAGATAAACAACGATTCGAGTGTATTAAACAAAACTAACAGCGACATACTGTACAAGATAAACAACGATTCGAGTGTATTAAACAAAACTAACAGCGGCATAACCATCACTTTATAACGATAACACGGATGAAATAGCTAGCATGTTCACTGAAGGTAATCCATCCAGCAACCCCCTCATATTTCGACTCGAGTGCCATAACAACCAGGCTACTTCATGTCCCCTGGAACTGAACAGAGCTGTGATTTGTTTTATGCATAACAGTAGCAGAGTTTATAACCGAGACTCTAGATTTGGTTATTACATATTCCTGTAACATATATCCTCAAGGCGCCTTATAGATATCGTTTATCAATGTTACTTGTAACGAAAAAGTTGTGCAACGTTAAGATAGATAGGAATATCTTTGAGTAAAAATAGGAATCACTGACTGTTCTAAGCCTATCTACTATTCTAGCAATGGACCGTAGAATATGTGTCCAAGTGGACGTTTGTTGTTGAAAAAAATCATAACGGTTTTTAATTAGTGTAATTGTTTCAATTTTTGGATCTAAGTAGAATTTCGTTTTTGATTAACTTCTGGATAATTATATATGGACCATGTTTTTCTACTTATTACTGCATGAATGAAAGTATTCAGAATAACGGTCCATCAATAAAGAAACTGACCATTAACCTTACACACACATTGCGCTATGTAAAATAAAATAACATTTTCCACCAACAATGCATATAAGAAGTGTTATAAATATTTCTTTCGAGCATTAGGGCCCAGCATGGCCAAGCGTGTTAAGGCGTGCGACTCGTAATCTGAGGGTCGCGGGCTCGCATCCCCGTCGCGCCAAACATGCTCCTCCTTTCAGCTGTGGGGGCGTTATAATGTGACGGTCAATCCCACTATTCGTTGGTAAAAGAGTAGTCCAAGAGTTGGTGGTGGGTGGTGATGACTATTTACCTTCCCTCTAGCCTTACACTGCTAAATTAGGGACGGCTAGCGCAGATAGCCCTCGTGTAGCTTTGTGCGAAATTCAAAACAAACAACGACAACAAACATCGAGCATTAGCTTTAAAGTTATTGACTTCATGTATCATTTTGCAGGAGCTATTTATTATTTATGGGAGTGAATATCAGTGAAACCTGTCGGTTGTGATGTCATAAAGTCAAATGCTGATTACGTTTTTAATTATTTTTTTTTAATGTGAGGACATAAAGGCGTCTGAAAAATATTTTTGTAGTACCGTAAGACATTTAAGCGTGTATTAACTTGAACGCATTGATTTCTTTGAAAACAAAGGAAACCTAGCAGACACGAACAGTCAAAATGCTGTGATATTTAAAAACTATATGTATTATTGGGGACCGAGAAGAATTCCTTCGCAATTTGTAATTAATCACATGAAAACACTATCGAGAGACGACAGTTTCCCATATCCGTGACTTTACAGTCACGTTGCAATAACTCTTTCCCTGAACACAAAGTATTGTGTCCCTGTGGATCAACGGTACGTTTGCTGTCTTACAGTTCTAAACTCTGAGGTTCGATTTCCCATTGTGGCCACAATCCAAGTATCCCATTCTGTAACTTTGCATTGAAACAATACAAAATGAACCTTTTGTTTTGAGCTTGATTTGTGCTTTGCAAGCACGTAGTTTTAACATTTCTGTTGAACAAACCGATCAAAACTATTGTTTTAATTGTTCTTGTGTGTATATATTGAATATTGTGAGTTATTAAAGTTCAATGGAGTTCCAATCATTTAACTATAAAAATTTCTGAAATGAAAATTTGGGCAATTAAATAGTTTTTTATTCAAAATACTTGTAAATGTTTTCGGGTTAAAAACAATGCCACGTTTTATTACACCATAAGTGAAACTTAATGTTGTTTCTTATGAACCAAATGAACCTTTCTTCTTCAGGGAAATTTGTTTGGCTTGTTTTGTTTCGAGTTTCACATAAAGCTGTACGAGAGCTATCTGGGCTAGCAGTTCTTAATTTGAGCAGTAGTAGACTAGAGGGAAGGTCGCTTGTCATCACCACCTTCCGCCAAACCTTGGGCTACTCCTTTACTAAGGAATAGTGGGATTTACCGTCACATTGTAACGAACCCACCACTGAAAAGGAGAGCATGTTTGGTGGGGCACGGTTTCGAGTCCACAGCTCCTCATATTGCGAGTTGAGTGCCTTAACCACCCAGCCATACCGGGCCTAACATAGATTTATAAGTTTATGAATATTCGAAGTTTAACAATTACACAATGTTAAAATAATAAAAATTCATTTGTGTAAGAAAATAAATAACTACATTTTCGAAGTATGTTGCTTCAACAGATACAAGTCTCTAAATTCATCAGGAGTCAGTTCTCAAGCGAAATTGGCAAATTTTGTTTTAACTATCTCTGTTGTCTATAAATGCTTTTATAGAAATATATTGTTGTTTTTGTGTTTTAAGCATTTCAAACTGTTATTAATTAACCCTATCTTAGTAAACCCTCTGACAATAGATCAGAAGTTGGTTATAAAAAAATACACTTATGCACTATATCTTCCGGATTCTAATAATTTTCAAGGTGATTTCCAAAACAAAGTTAAATACATTTTTATGTACATTGTATAAGCGGGTAATGAAAACGTGTTCTGGCATTCAATGATAAACCGTATGCATAAGAGACTTTAAATGGGAGAAAACATAAAGGCTAAACGTACAGGGACATTGTAAATAAAAATTCTGAAGTCGAGGGCTACGTAGCTGACAAAAGGCATGAAATGGAAAGGTAAAAATTGTACATGGGTATAATGGGTGTTATGCACGTGCAAATGTACCCCGAATATAATATAAAAACCTTTTTAAGGTAAAAGTTCTAATCAGTATATTTTTTATCATACGTGTGGATTCCAAGCAGATATCGTTAATTGTATAATAACATGTTTAGGGCTAGAAGAATAAGATTTTCCTTAATTAAAGAGCTTGTACATTTGGTTAACCCACATAAAGATACAAACTGAAGGAAACCGTAAAAAAACAAATTTTATATTTTTTTTTAAGTGTATGGATCTAAAATCAATAAAAGAGTAAGAATTTGAAACTTCATAAAAACCGTATAGCTTGGTTTAAGTACTTTGCAACAGCAAAACGCTTCATCAGGCGTAAGAACAATTTTTTACCTATTGTACGTCTGTTTGCTCCTGAAGATGAAAGGCCATCCTTTGAGCCACTTGAACAAAGAGGTTTTGTAATCTTAGGAATAGCTTTTTTGTGTTTCCAATGTCTTTTCCAAACAACTGACAAAGATAACACGTTGTGACGTATGATAATACGTACAGCTTACACAATCATTTAAAGGCACTCCCTTAGAAGATAGTAAGCCTACATACAGACCCTAACCAGTTAGTCAAGACTTCTTGTAAACGGCTCTGTTTCTTCACAATACTTTTATTGTTTCCGATAATTGATAAGATAATAAGATATAGACGCTGTTTGAGGTTGCACTAAATTTGCGAAAGAATCCAATTTAAATTGAACAAAGGCCATCAGTTACTTTTTTATCTTAAGATCTGAAGAAATGGATCCTCATGCATCTAATAAATGATTTCCATCTATTGATTTTATTATTTATACATACATTATTTTTACAGTTTCCAAAGTTTGAGAACGAACCTAGAAAAAAGTAAACCACTAGTGTTGCTGTCATTATTTTAAAATCATGATAACTGAAACTTCTTTTTTCATTTTTTAATTTTGCCCGAAGCTACTAGAGGGCTCTCTACGATAGCCGTCCCTAATTTAGCAGTGTAAGACTAAAGGGAAGGCAGCTAGTCATCACCACCCACCGCCAACTCTTGAGCTACTCTTTTATCAACGAATAGTGGGATTGACCGTCACATTTAGATGTTCCCAAGACTGAAAGGACGAGCATTTTTATTGTGACGGGAATTCGAATCCGCGACTCTAAGATAACGAGTTGAGTGTCCTAATCACGTGGCCATGCCGGACAGCCTAGAGTAACTATTTCTTTAATTGTTTGAGAAATAAATTTCTAATGCTGCTAAGACATTTATCCAGTCGAAGCAACGAATATCCTAAATAAACATAGTTAATTGAAATTTTATTTATCCTTTATTCGCGGGAAACAAAATTTATTTAACACGAAAAAAATATTAAGATCAAAGTATTTATTTATATTCACTTACTTTTCAAGCCAAGATATTTAATAAAATTTATTCTGAAATTTCCTTTACATAAACATGTTTTTGATATTGAAATTCTAGTGCGAATGAGTTGTTTTTTTTGTAGCGTTCAATTAATTGTCTAAAACATTTTTTAATTTCTCTTTTTGAGACGTTACGGGTACGGATCGGAGGCGGTAAGGCACACGCGAACACCGGTGATACAACGAAATATTTCTTGCATTTTGCAGCTGTGGGTGTGTAATAAAAGTGACGGTCAATTCCCTAATGTCGACTGTTGGTGGTAGAGTGCTTCTGATTAACTGTCTTTCTTCTAGTCGGTGATTATAGGGAGAGGGCACAGAAACTTACTAGCTTTGCTATAAACACAAACACAGAGAAGCTATAACAGAGCAAATGAAACAAAGTTTTAATGAGTCATTGTGTTATCTGGAGATTTACTGGTAGAACATAATGTAGCACAGCTGCTGATTTATTTGTTCATATAAAGAGTAAAACAATACAAAGCAATACTATACGTTTACTGAAACGTCACCTTTGATGAGATGTTTATTATTTCTTTACAAAAGTACAGAAGTAGTTTTGTTATGTGTGCAGTTCGTTGATTTGATTGAACTCAGGTTTCGAAAACCTTCAATTAATTGTCTATTTCATTTCGACTGTCATGAAGTGTTTAATTCTTTTTGAATTTCTGGCAAACAGTCATATATATAAAACAAGTTTACTCCGATGCTCTGGAGTGAATAAAAGACCAGAATATCGAAACTTTGCAAGGCCCCACCCATCGTTTTGTGCAAATTGTCTAAGGGAATCACGTTTGTGTGCACATTTAAGATAGGTCAAACTATTTAACAAAGCACAGTGTTGGTTGTACTTCAAACAAAGTTTACGTTTTTTCATGTATACGTTAGCCATGTATTTTCCAGGTGTATATTCTTTTAAAATTATGACAGTGACACTTAAGATTTTTCTAACTATTCTCGTTTCACGTATTGCAATACATTATGAAAACCCGTACACTACTTTTACGCTAATAATATAATTATAGATTCACACCAGAATCAGAACCGTGTTTCTAAACCTGTTCGTGCGGATGAACCACTGGCATTCATGTTAACAAATAAACAAGTTTCAAGTTTTACCTTGGGATGTAAAATATTTTAATGTCTCTCGCCTTTATAATGAAAATTATGGTTTTATAGAAATGATTCAGTCTGGAGATGGGTGCACGCATTCAATAATTGAATTCACACATACACACAGAACTCAGAATATTAATTTTTTATTTTCATAATGCTATTAAAATCGCTCTCTCCTTATATCTGTACCTGGCATGGCCTGTTGGTATGAGTGCGCTCGATTTGCAGGATCGAAATCTTTCAACCTCGAGGGAGTTATAATGTTACAGTTTGTCCTACTTTTCGTTGAAAAGAACACTAACTACATTCCTCAGAGTCTGTCATTTCTAAATGATGAACATCTGTCGAGTAACTCTGCGCAAAAATTAACAAACAACTTCTCACTTCCTCTTCGAAAATTGGATAAAATAATACCTATTTTTCGAATATAAGATAAAATAAATTATTTTTTTGTGGTTCCGCTAGATTAATTACGTTGTTTGATTTGTTTCGAATTTCGCGCAAAGCTACACTAGGGATATCAGCGCTAGCCGTCCCTAATTTAGCAGTGTAAGACTAGAGGTAAGGCAGCTATAGCAGTGTAAGACTAGAGGTAAGGCAGCTAGTCATCACCCTCCACTGCCAACTTTCGGGCTGTTCTTTCACCAACGAATAGAGGGATTGGTCGTCACATTATAACGCCCCTACGGCTAAAAGGGCTAGCATGTTCGGTGCGACCGGGGATTCGAACCCGCGATCCTTGGATTACGAGTCGAGTGCCTTAATCATCTGGCCATGCTGGGCCTAATTAGATTGTAAACAGATGATTACAAAATTAACAAAAATTACATCCGAACAAATGTTTTATACACTTACAATGAACACAAGTTAAAACCGTGTCTCATCTTTGTTTGAACAGTAACAAAAGAGGGATTATAAACAGAACAAGGAGTTTATATATAATAATATCCTTTAGTCTCAGACATGAAATAACTGCTCTAACAAGCGTCATATTTATCTAACTAGTAACGAGCAATGACACTAACAGCTTTAGCTCACGCAGTCTGTAATAGCTTCAAGTATTTAAACACGAAAACAATGGTATCTTGAACGAAAGCCCGAACACTCTGTAATAGATACAATTGTTTTAATCACTGTAATACGTACCTCAGCGGACGGGTTTTCAATACACATTTTCCATAAAATTGCTTCCCTATAATTTTGTTTCCTCGAGAAGTATCCTTACAACAGAGTCGACAACAGTCTTTAGTTATTACACCTTGTTAAATAACCATTAAAGTTTATCACAATTAAGATTTCTTTTTAGTGTTAGCTCGCGTGTGGGATCTCTGTAATCACAATCATGTTAATGTAGCATTCAGTCCTTAATTATCATAGAATTCAGCTCACCTGCTAATGAACAGGTACAAGCAAATTTATATTTAAAATACAAAAGGGTCTAATATAAGACATATATATTATATATATGAATATGTGTTTGCTCTATAGTTCCGAATTACTTCTTGTAAGTTTGAATGCCCACGAAATAGATCTCTTTACGTCTCTTAAGACAACAATGGTAACGAACAGTTATTATTCACTAAGCATACGTATTTTCACAATAGCTTTAAGATTACCTACGTATGTATTTTTGTACACGTTTGAACAACACTTTAAGATAACATACGTATGTATTTTTGTACACGTTTGAACAACACTTTATGATTACCTTCGTATGTATTTTTGTACACGTTTGAACAACACTTTATGATTACCTTCGTATGTATTTTTGTACACGTTTGAACAACACTTTAAGATTACCTTCGTATGTATTTTTTGTACACGTTTGAACAACACTTTAAGATAACATAGGTATATTTTTGTATACGTTTTAACAACACTTTAAGATTAACTTCGTGTGTATTTTTGTACACGTTTGAACAACACTTTATGATTACCTTCGTATGTATTTTTGTACACGTTTGAACAACACTTTAAGATTACCTTCGTATGTATTTTTTGTACACGTTTGAACAACACTTTAAGATAACATAGGTATATTTTTGTATACGTTTTAACAACACTTTAAGATTAACTTCGTGTGTATTTTTGTACACGTTTGAACAACACTTTAAGATTACCTTCGTATGTATTTTTTGTACACGTTTGAACAACACTTTAAGATAACATACGTATTTATTTTTGTACTCTTTTAAACAGCACTCTAAGATTACCTTCGTATGTACTTTTTGTACACGTTTTACTAGCACTGTAAGATTACCGTCGTATGTATTTTTTTACACATTTCTTTGCATAACACTATTTATTGAGATAACATGATATGACGATATGTGATAAATTCAGGTAACTTAAGTTTTCTCAGATGAACAAGTGCTAAACATTCAGCTTTTGAAGTTAAGAGCTACAGAACTTATTACTATAGGATATTTTGTATTTTACCATGAATATACTATATTTTTGTTGTTGATGACATCTGTTCAAGCTAGAACCAGATTTGATATTCTTAGAGAAAAATGAACCTGTTTACAATATCAGGGCTATTTTCTTTTGGAAGAATTAATATTATGAGATTTGGTTTGTTTTGAATTTCGCACAAAGGTACACAAGTGTGTGTGTGTGTCTTTTTCTTATAACAAAGATACATCGGGCTATTTGCTGAGCCCACCGAGAGAAATCGAACCCAGTTTCACGAGAGGTATCTGCGCTAGCCGTCCTTAATTTAGTAGTGTAAAACTAGAGGGAAAGCAGTTTGTCATCACCACCCATTGCCAACTCTTGGGCTACTCCGAATAGTAGGTTTAACAGTCACATTGTAACGCCCTCACGGCTGAAAGGGTGACATGTTTGGTGCAACAGGGACTCGAACTCATGACTCTCAGATTACGAGTTGAGTGTTTTAACATCTGACCAAGATTATAAGAATATTATAGGATATTTTGAACTGAAGTTCTTGGATTTCGCACAGCGATGTTGTTAGACATAATCTTAGGCCCGACATGGCCAGATGGGTTAAAGCGTGCGTCTCGTAATCCGAGGGTCGCGGGTTCGCATCCCCGTCGCACCAAACATGCTCGCCTTTTCAGCCGTGGGGGCGTTATAATGTGACGGTCAATCCCACTATTCTTTGGTAAAAAAGTAGCCCAAATGTTGACGGTGGGTAGTGGTTACTAGCTGCCTTCCCTCTAGTCTGACACTGCTAAATTAGGAACAACGACTAGCGCAGATAGCACTTGAATAGCTTTGCGCGAAATTCAAAAAACAAAAAAACAAACATAATCTTAGACGCTGAACAATTGCCACGTGATATGAGTTTTAAAAACTAGCTCATATTTAGTTTGACCTTCATACGTTTATTGACGACATTTTAATTGGTCAATTAATTTTCATAAGTAATGACTTTTAGGTTAACTTTATGGACACTTAATATTAAAATGATGAAGTGTTTTTTTAAAACTTACTAGTTTTTAGTATTAAATAAGCTACATAAAACTTAATAGCGAAATAATACGTAACTTATCACAGATGTGGTCACTGAATCTTATACTGTTGGCCAGTCGGTGATTCAAAAGTAAGTGTAGAGGTTAGTTTTATAACATTAAAATCTGGTTTCGATACCTCTGGTAGGCATAGTACAAATAACTCACTGAGTAAAAAAGACAGAGAATCAAACAAAATGCCCCCAGTGACTCAGCGGTATGTTTGCGGACTTACAACGCTAAAAACCGGGTTTCGATACCCGTGGTGGGCAGAGCACAGATAACCCATTGTGTAGTTTTGAGCTTAATTCAAAACAACAACAACAGCAAACAAAATATGGGGTTAAACGAAAAGTTAAAATTCCAAAAGGTGTTGCATTTAAAAAGAAATTAATGCATTTTGCATTCACACGTTTTCCGAATGCCTCAAAATGCGGGATTTTGCCAAGAAACCATAATCTTTTGTTTACGCCAAATAAGCCGAATAATTATTTTATTTTTATTTTTTAAATTTAAGTCTCTTTCAATGTAAATATTTATTTCGATGAAATAAATTAATTTCGGTTAACGAGGCGAGAGGATTGCGCATTCCTAGCGCACTTTGGTCAACTTCGTTTCATTCAAACTCGATTGCTCATTTTTCTAACAAGAAAAAGACCTTTATTCTCGACCCGAAATATTTACAGGAATTACGTAGTGTTAGAACAAGTCACGTGATATGGGGATAATTTACAAATGACAAAGCAGGCACAATTAACGACTCTAAATAATGATAAATTAAGACCTCAATCACGTAAAATAATGAAACCGAAGTTAATTGTCCGTAGTCAATACACTATAGTAACAATAAAAAAAAAACACGTAGGATGGCGCTAAAGCAGATCAGAAGGTGGGTAAAGGAATCATATAATTAAAGAAGGAAGGATGGCGCTGAAGGATGTCAGAGGATGAATGAACGAATCATATAACTACGGTTGGGTATAAAACATCGTTTTAAAATTAGGTTTCTCTAATTCTAAAGTTTGTATTTCAGAACCTAAATTTACGCCGAAAGAGCATTTTCTCGATCATTTAAAAAAAATCGATTTTAAAAATGATGAATGCGCTCTAAGAGAAATGTTGTGTTAACAACGTAATAATTCACACCCTTTAAAGTGTGAATTTAGAACGAAACAATACCGTATATGTATGTATGCAAACAACAACAAAAACTGTCAAAAAACTCGCTTATTATTAAAGTGTTTTATAAACAAATATTTCTAGGAGCAAATAATTTTAAAATGTACCAGTTATTTAGTTGTGTTTACTTTAAACATATTTTAATATTTACAAATCTGTTGTGCTTGTGTTACTCTTGATATTAATTATTATTTTTTTATAAAGTGTAATAGAGCTTAGAGTGTAAAATATGTAAAATATGTTTTACTTTAACTTTTTGCAGAATAATTAGATCTTTCTCTGAGAAATTCTTACAGATTTGTAAATGGTTATAGACCTTTAAAAACGTACATAGTTTTTGTTATGGATAACACATAAAATTACCCATTAACCAAAGCGTGTAGTTTTTCTCATTGTTGTTGTTGTTGCTTGTTAGAGCCATCAACATTTCATTCAAATGGCATGAGTGTACTCTAACAGCTTTGCCATTAGAGCTGAGAAATCCTGTATAATACACGATAGAAACTAACCAATAAAAGGAATTCTCGTGAGACGGAGATATTTGATTATATCATGCATGATATCCTGTTCACTTTCAGCAGTGTTGATCGAGGAGAACGAGGTTGTACCGACATATTTGCATTCACTTTGTGTAATAGCTTGTTGTTTGCTTCATCACATCAGTAGGCAATTTTTTTTTGTACTCTCAACACCAGAGCAGTTTGATACATATCAGCAAACAGGGTAGCCAACCTGATGATGCTATCAAATAAGTTTTAATATGTATCAGTGTTCAATTTAAACGATGCTTTATATTCTTGAGGACTGTTAAAGCCATGCCCTGTGTGTGTATATCTTGTGGCAAAGAGCTAAAACAATTTTTATTTTAGGCAAGTATTGAAAAAAAAAACCTCAACAAGAAACTAGGTATAATGCTTTAATATGAAAATTGGATTTTGCGTTGAAAAGGAAACTTCAGATAAAATATCAAACTTTTATAAGCAAACAGTTTAGTTGAAACTCAATTTTATAAAAAGGAAAAAAAAAATGTCTAATGCCTCGTCAGATATTTTGAAGGTTTGTTTTGAAACTCAAGTATTTAAGGAAAAGAAAATGATTGTTCGTTAGTGCTGCCACCAGTGGCACAGCAATATATCTTCGGACCTACCACGCAAGAAACCAGGTTTTGACACCTATGGTGGGCAGAGCACAGATAGCCATCCCATTGTGAAAGTTTGTGCTTAATTACAAACAAACAAAACAAGCTCGTTAGTGCCTGATTACATCCACCTTAATTAATATATCAAACTAGCAACGCAGTCAAAACCCACATTTTTACCACGACTTCTGTGTTTTGTTTTAAAACTACTATAGTTTTTTTGCCTGGTGGTTAAAACGCGCGATTCGCAATATGACGGTTGTGCGTTCCAAATCCCCGTCTCACCAAACATGCTCGCCCCTTCAGCTTTGGGGGCATTATAAGGTGACAGCAGAACCAATCCCACTATTCGTTGGTCAAAGAGTAGTCCAAGAGTTGGCAGTGGGTGGTGATGACTATCAGCTTTCACTCTAGTTTTATACTGCTGTATAAGGGACGGCTAGCGCAAATAGCCGTCATGTAGCTTTGGCCTGAATTATAAAAAAATAAAGAAACTAAAGGTGGATGTCTACTTTAACCATTAGTTACCACAGTGCCCCTGTTATCTGCATTTTTATTTACTCCAGTTTAAGAAAATGAAATTTAAATACGATATTAGAGTGAGAAAGTTTAATAATATTTGTTTATTTGTTCATTTTAAATTTCGCGCAAAAGTACTCGAAGGTTATCTGCGCTAGCCGTCCCTACTTTAGCAGTGTAAGACTAGAAGGAAGGTAGCTAGTCATCACCACCCACCGCCAACTCTTGGAGTACTCTTTTACAAACGAATAGTGGTATTTACTGTGACATTATAACGTTCTCACGGCTGAAAGGGCGAACATGTTTGGTATGATGGGGACTCGAACCCGCGACCCTACTGGTGCTTAAGACGTTTCTGGTTTGTCCTGTGTAAACTACGACCCTACTACTGGTTCTAAAGACGTTTCCTGTTTCTCCTCTGTGAATTACGATCCTACTAATGGTTTTTAAGGCGTTTCTTCTTTGTCCTGAGTGAAATACGATCCTACTAATGGTTTTTAAGGCGTTTCTTCTTTGTCCTGAGTGAAATACGATCTTACTACTGGTTCTTTTTGTGGTTTACATTTACGTGATTTTATACATACGCCACTTATTAATGGTTCTCATTTGCTTGTTTTGTACTCGATACCATGATATCCTTCTACTGATGCATTAGTTTGTTTTATCCTGACTATTGTTTCCCCATAGCACTGGTTCCACAATGTTTTATCCTGAATTTAACCATTCTTTTACTGAATTTTTTCAGACGTTGTATGTATGGTAGTACAGTTGTACTCCTAGTTCTTTGACTATTTTAATCCTATCCTAGACTCTAGATCAATACAAGCAACAATAAGGATGTAATGAAATCTATTAATCTTAGGATTGATAAAAAGAATACTGAGTTTAGGTCTTACGTGACTCGACTTACTGTGCGCTTCTAAAAAAATTGCATTAGCTCAATTTGCTAGGGTAAGATATCTTACGGTTGTCATGGTTACTTGCAAAGACAGAAGAACTCGTCTTCCAGGTTTACTCTTTCATCAACGTCTATAAAGACGTTTTTCATTACAAAGAACACCACATCTACTCACTTGTCAGTTCGCCAAAACACTTCTGTAAGCCCATCTTTCATCGATTGATCTTTTCTAAACAGCTGACTAGTAGAAACCGAGCGCTCGCTCTTTGATAAACCCTTTGAACAAGCATGATAGCAAAACGGTGATAAACTAATTGGTGACTTATGCGGAAAGTATTTATATATGTGTTTCACCTCTACCATCTTATTCTTTCGTGTCTCTTTAAAACTCACTCCGGGTCTAAGAAACATTTCTGCGTTAAATGCCCTTAAGTTTGTTTGTTTTTCGAATTTCGCACAAAGCTACTCGAGGGCTATCTGTGCTAGCCGATCCTAATTTAGCAGTGTAAGACTAGAGGGAAGGCAGCTAGTTATCACCACCCACTGCCAACTCTTGGGCTACTCTTTTACCAACGAATGTTTTACCTACTGAAAGGGCGAGCATGTTTGGCGCGACGGGTATGCGAACCCGCGACCCTCAGATCGCACGCCTTAACACGCCAAATGCCCTTAAGATTAACAAGCAATGTTCATATTCGTCATGAAGTGTTTACATTAAAAAATTTTCAAATAATTAGGACTCCGGCATGACCGTAATCTGAGGTTCGCGGGTTCGAATCCCTGTCGCACCAAACATGCTTGCCATTTTAGCCATGAGGGAGTTATAATGTGGCGATCAATCCCACTATTCGTTGGTAAAAGAGTAACCCAAGAGTTGGCGGTGGGTAGTGATGACTAGATGCCTTCCCTCTAGTCTCACACTGCTAAATTAGCGACGGTTAGCGCAGATAGCCCTGGTGTAGCTTTGCGCAAAAGGAGAAAAAACAAACAAAATCAAATAATAACTATTAAGTTGATTGACAAAATTCGACATTCAATAAAAAGCTATAATGTGTTTTATTACTTATTTAGTATTATATTTTAATATAACAACCTGACATGTTTAACGTTTTAATATTTATTTGTTTAGTAATCTTCACAAATGCTTTTGTGGTCAATCTTTATTATAATACGGCATGGGTAATTACAGAATTAGTATTCTATAAAATAATATTCAAAGAATGATATATTTCATCAAAACGACCTTTATAGCTTGAGCCCAGTGTTCTATTTTGTACTTTGCGAACGTTGGGTATATAACATCCTGTCTTTGTGCCTCAAACTATTATCATTTCTCTTTGTTTGGACGGGTATCTTATGGTTGTCATGGTTACTGGTGAAGGCAGAAGAGCCAACTTCTTAACTTCATTATTTCGTCAATGTCCAAAGAAACGCCATTTTGTTTTTAATTTTATACAAAATATTATTTATCCGATTGATTGTCAGTAATATTTAATTAAACGGTTATATGGACATTCTATAAAATAAGGTCCAAAAACCTATTCTTCCGTTAAACACAGTTAACTTCGTTAACAGGTTTTAGGGAAAACGTTAATTTTTTGAAAGATTTTAATTGAGGAAAGGCTGATATGAGCAAATAGTTTTTCTCTGTCTGATGGACTTGATATAGGTCACCGCAGGTAAAACTGTATTAAACAAGGTAAACACGCGAGATGTCACACACAGACAATATATGAAAGAGAACTCACTTGAAACATGTTTCCTCTCATGTCACATTTAAATGCAGTAAACTTCTCCGTGACATATACAGTAAGAGCAGCAACTACATACGTACAGCAAATATAAAAGCTTTTTCTTGTACAGGTGTATTTTGCTCGAAATGAAAACGTAATTATAATAGAAGTTGAGAATTAGAAACCATATTAAAACGTTATTTATATGCGCAGAGACAACATGGTGTGTGTGTTTTCTTACAGTAAAGCCACACAGGGCTATCTGCTGAACTCACCAAGGGGGATCAAACCCATGATTTTAGGGATGTAAATCCGGAGACTTACCGCTGTACTAGCGAGGGATTCTAAAAACTGACTGCATTTCCTTATAGCAAAGCCACATCAGGTTATCTGCTGAGCCCACTGAGGGGAATCGAACCCTCGATTTTCGC
Organism: Tachypleus tridentatus; assembly: GCF_004210375.1. Taxonomy (NCBI): domain Eukaryota; kingdom Metazoa; phylum Arthropoda; class Merostomata; order Xiphosura; family Limulidae; genus Tachypleus; species Tachypleus tridentatus. The sequence goes on along the minus strand of NC_134831.1, from coordinate 127,331,115 downwards.
GTTGTAAATCCGGAGACAAACGATATGACTCGATAATGCTTCGGAAACGAGTTGAAAATATTTAAGTAACGTATTTTATGAATAATTGCACTTGAATAAAACTCAGTTATTCATATATTTAATAAGAAAATAAAATAGGGATTTTTAATCCAACTTATAGTTCCTTAAAATATAAAATTGATCCTTTTCTCTGGAAGAAAGAATTAAAACAATCAATTATTTTCTGTAATTGAATCGCTACTCATATCATTTTATTATAATTAATTTCTGATCAAAGATCATATGCCAGAATTGCAAAATATTAACCCATTAATAAACGTATGTAATTTGTTTTACACGTCTAACTATGAGTACCTAATATCATGAAACCAAAACATAGAATAATTATAATGTACTGATTTATCTTTTAAGTTCCCTCGTTGTTAGCAATATTTCCGGCGGTAATTCTGGTAACATAGCACGATATTTTGTTATTCATTGAAAGTTTCAAAGCAGGAAGTGGTTGGCTGGTTGGTTGATTTGGTGTTTTATGGCACAAAGCAGCTAGGTTATCTGCGTCAAACATTCAGTAAAAAGGAAAAAAATAAAGTAAATGTAGTAAAATTCATAAAAGGAGATGAAGGTAAAACAAAACTGCATTTAAAAACACAAATAGCATAAAAACAATGTTGACATCTAGTCTACAATGTTAAGAGAGAAACCAGATTAAGAGAAGTTGTAAAGGACTTTCTCTAGCATAATGGTAACTATCATAACCTGCCAGGAAGACTAACAGATAAGTACAAGAACCACCATCAGTCACCTGAAGTTGGCCTATCCAGTTCTGGTATCGAGTTATTTAATGTTACGACTATTTTCTAATTTCAAATTGAACTAAAGAGATTGTGATTCTTGAAAGGGGATCACATTAAAAAGTTTGATGTATAAATTTAAAAAACTTAAATGACATTAAAAAGATTAATGGTCTTTAAAAAACTAAAAACTTTATCAAGGTGGACAGTGTCACCATCACCAATAACACTGTCTGATGTTACAAACAAACCTTGGGACCGAACAGAATTAAAATGGTGCCGTCGTTGAGAGTCGTAACGATGGCCAGATAATAAAGTGTGGCTTACAGTGATTTGAGTGTTACACAGATTACACACTGGTGCATCAGTTCCAGATAAAAGAAAACAATGAGTAAAAAACTGTGATCAACCCATAGTCTAGTCAGAACAACTTCCTCTTTCCGATCCTTACGGAAACAAGATGGCCAAAATCCAATAGAGGGTTTTATTTGGAAAATTTTGTTGTCGCGTTGCTCACTCCAAGTCGACTGCCAGCTGGCATGGAGCCGAGCCTTGAATATAGGACCATAGTCCATGTATGGAATAGGCACAGAGGTGACAGTGCTAGAGCAGATAGATTTAGCTGCCGTGTCTGCAAGCTCGTTCCCGCGAATACCAATGTGGCCTGGTATCCAGAAGAACTGGATAGAAGTAGATGTTAAAGAGAAATGGACCAGTTGGTTTTGAATATCACCGAGAACAGGGTGTGAACCAACGTGAAGCGATTCAAGGGTCAGTAGAGAACTAAGCGAGTCAGTATAAATAGTGCAGTTGGAATACTGCTTAGCTTCTATGTGATCCAGGGCAAGAGATATGGTGTACAGTTCAGCAGTGAACACAGAAGCTATAGAGGGGATTCTGCGCGCAACCACTGAACCGCAACAAACCATGGCAGAGCCCACAGAGTCACTTGATTTGGAACCATCCGTGTAAATTGGAATTGAAAGATTGTTCGAAAGATGTTCAGTAAATAAAAGACGGTACTTCCAATCGGGAGTATCTGCTTTTCTCAGATGACTTAAAGAAAGGTCATATTTGGGGACTGTAATAAGCCATGGTGGAATGGGCTGACCAGTGGATTCTGCAATGTTATCCAAGGACAGACCCAATTCATCCAATTGCGCCTGGGCGCGAAGGCCAAAAGGAGCAATGGCAGATCATCCTTCAGAAAAAACTATGGCCAACCAAGGAAGGAAAACACATCCCCAGGTGGGATGCTTTGGTAAGGAACGAAGTTTCGAAGAATATAGTAAAGACAGTTGTAAACGGCGAAGGTACAAAGAAGGTTCATGAAATTCTACGTATAAGCTTTGAACTGGGGAGGTGCAGAAAGCCCCAGTGCAGAGTCGAAGTCCTTGATAATGAATGGGGTTCAGCATTTTTAAGGCCGACGGCCTGGCAGAGCTATAAACCACTGATCCATAGTCGAGTTTTGATCAAATAAGGGCACGATATATCTTTAACATAGAACATCGATCCACTCCCCAACTGGTGGTAGAGAGGACAAGGAGGATGTTCAGTGCTCTTGTGTATTTTACCCGTAGCTGCTTAATGTATGGTATAAAGGTCAGCTTAGGTCAAAGATAAACCCCAAGAACTTGGTCTCAGGGACCACAGGCAGCGAAACTTTACCGATACGGAGTTCAGGATCAGGGTGAATACCCCGTTGGCAGCAAAAGTGCATGTAAACAGTTTTAGAGAGAGAAAAATTAAAGCCGTTTGACGTGGTCCACTTTGCAACAGTGAGAGAGAGTTGTTCAGTAATGGCATTAATTTTTTTCTGGAAAGTGTGACACTAAAAACACAGCCCTGAGGGGCTCAAAGTTCCTGTAGAAAAGAACGGGAAAGTGTCGAACCGACACAAACTTGGAATTTTCTGTCCATTAAAATTTTTTTAATAAAAAATGGGTAAATGGCCACGTAACCCATATATATGGAGGTCTCTCAAAATTTCATGCCTCCATGTTGTGTCATAAGCCTTCTCAATGTCAAAGAATATTGGTACAAGATGTTTCATTTGAGAAAGGCTTCTCTGATTAATTTTCTAGTCGAATTAGGTGGTCCGTGGTGGAGTGCTGTCGTTGGAACCCACACTGGGTGGGCGAGAGGTGGTTGTTTGATTCGAGCATTAACCATCCTCTCTAATGTCTTGCAGAAACAGCTCGTCAAAGCAGTTGGACGGTAGTTTGAAGGAATCTTGGGATCTTTCCCAGGCTTAGTAAAAGGTAAGATAATGGCCTGGAGCCAGGCATTAGGAAAAACATTCTCCAGCCAGATCCGGTTAAAAACAATTAGAAGAATATCGAGAGAAGCAGGAGATAGATGGCGCAGCATGTCATAGTGTACATCATCTGGTCCAACAGATGTATTGCCAGACTGATGAAGGGCCAGTTTCAGTTCCACCAGTGTAAAGGGAGGATTATAGGCATAGAGACAGTCAGTTTGAAAGGAAAGAGGTGAACGTTCTGCCCGAGTCTTGATGATCAAGAAGGTTGAGGAACAAACAGAAGTGCTAGATATCCGGCAAAAACTTTCACATAGAGTATCGCTGATGCTCCAGACATCAGCTACCTCTTGGCCATCAGAGAGTAAGATTGAGAGGGGAACAGAATTGTAGTGCCCCACTGACCTATTGAACCATGTCCCATATGACCTTGGAACTGGTGGTAGAAGATATGTTAGTTGTGAATTTAATCCAAGATTCCTTCTGGCTTGACGTCTTACCCACCTTGCATGTGCACGGGCCCGCTGGAAAGCGATGCGGTTTGAAAGTATGGGATATCTACGGAAAGTATCCCAGCCCCGTTTTTAAGCCTTCCGTGCCATGTGGCAGGCAGGATTCCACAATGGACAAGGATATGGTGGAAAACGTGTTGAGGTTTTAGGAATACATTGAGCAGCTGCTTGTATAATACAATCAGTTACTGCTGCCACACAGTCGTCTGTTGATGGCTGACAGACGAGCGGAAAGTGAAACGAAACGCTAACTCTCACATTTCAAATATTTTACTATGTTTTTGGCGCTTCACATTTATGTTTTTTTTGTTTTTTTTAGGTAGTGAGCTTCGAAAATAGATCAACATTGTGTAAAAAATACTGTACGCGTGGCGTATATAGTTTTATAATCATTAAAACTTATGAAATGTAAAGTTTTCGCAGTGACTGTTAGAGATGTGTTTTCAAAACACTGTGTAGCCTGTTTTATTTTATCTTTTCTGTATTATATATTTCTATATCTTCAAATCACGAAATGAAAGAAGAAAAACAATATTATTATCTTTCAGCTATAAATGAAATATTTGTTCCTCTACAGATCACGTTGCAGAAAAACGTCACAAAATTAGAAATTGCCTTTAACAAAGTTTACAGTTTTGTTAAATAAACCATCAACAAGAAACTTTTCAATTTTGTTCCAAAGTGTGTGGGTGTGGTCTGACTAATACGAGAGCAGTAATATATTTTGCGAGGCTCGGCATGGCCAAGTGGGTTTAGGCGTTCGACTCGTAATCTGAGGGTCACGCGTTCGAATCCCCGTCACACCAAATGTACTTGACATTTTAGCTGTGGGGGAGTTGTACTGTGATGATCATTGTTAAAAGAGTAGCCCAAGAATTGGTGGAGGGTGGTGATGACTAGCTGCCTTCCCTCTAGGCCCGGCATGGCCAGGTGAGTTAAGGCGTTCGACTCGTAATCTAAGGGTCGTGAATTCGAATCCCCGTCGCACCAAACATGCTCACCCATTCAGCCGTGAGAGTATTATATTATGATGACCAATCTCATTATTCGTTGGTAAAAGAGCAGCCCAAGAGTTGGCGATTGCTGGTGATGACTAGCTGCCTTCCCTCTAGTCTTACACTGCTAAATTAGGGACGGCTAAAGCAGATAACTCTCGTGTAGCTTTGCGCAAAATTCAAAAAACAAACAATCAATTTCGCTTTCTTTAGATCGTTTCGGACACTGGTGTAACTTTTGTGGAGCTAACGTCAAGTACTGTGTTGTAACCGATGGGTACATAGTTTTGTATCACTACACATATTATCAGGCCAGTTAACACGATCAACGCTTCATAAATTACTATTTAAAATATGAGAGGTATGCAGAACATATGAGATAATCCACTTTAAAATACCTGCATCTAGTTCACATGACTTCATAGCATCATTCTTTAGTCGTCACTTGTCGGTTCAAGGCTGTTTAAAAGTGTTTTCTATCTCATTCTATCAGCTTGCATACACTTAATTAAACTTTGTCTAATCGCTACCCTATCAGATAAGGGACTCAGTTCGTCTTTCCATTAAATCCCTTTTTCTCTCTCTCACCACCTTAATTTCTACTATTTTCGTTAAAATATCTTGTTTTAGTCAAAATCTTTATGTTCCATTTACTCTCGTGCTGATTTCTTCACGTGATTTCACTCCAATTTGGTGTTTAGTTTTATGAACAAATATTCTGCATTCCAAACTATCCTACAAATGTAATGAGTATTTGAAACAGTTACTTATCTTTTCGTTAGCTGTACCCAGTCACAATTTACCTCTGTACAGTCTAAGTAATTGGTGTTTATACTGATCGAATTCCTTTCTACTAAACCATGCAGCGTTCTTTTATATCACATAACTAATGAATTATCATTGTCTGGGAGATATCTTTCAGAGCACTTTTCATGGTGTGAGGAAACTTAACATATTTTCGCAATATTTTTTATGAACATTTTCATACTAGTCTAGTGAAACACAAATGTAAATTTTCAAACCACACCGTGGAAAATATTGGTCAGAGTGTGGTTGGTTCCTCAACTAATGAATCAATAGATTGCAATCATCGTTGTTAGATTATTATTTTTGGTGCATTAATTTATGACATTATGCACTTCTAGTCAATTTGAGATAAAGAAATTGACTCTTTAATTTATAAGTTACTTTTTATCCATGTAGTCAGTTGCAAATAATAAGATCACTTATAAACATAAGAATGTGATGGTTTATAAACTGATCGAATGTTGCTTCAAGATAATACACTGATGGCCTGCGACAGTATTTGAGATATTTTTCAGTGTTAACCAGCATACGATAATGAAAATAAATGTGCCGGCACAACTCTTGGCGGAACATCAAAAGAAAAACTAGCGGTTTTCGGTGTACCTAAGCAATAATATAGGTTATGTAATTCGCAATATAAACCAATGTATACGTCGCTGTTTCATTTTTAACTTTGTTATCTCATATCATAAAAATAAACAGGCCATTAAAAAGGAACTTAAGTATAGACAGAAAGCCAGTTATTGATATTTTGCAAAAAAACATTTAATAATAAAGAATTCATAGCAAACGATTGACATTCAACGTATGATCGGTTGATGATAACATTCTCCAGAATTCGAATTTGCCACAAAGTAAAGCGATCATGGGCCTAATAAGGGGATGACACATTTATATCAAATTTGGAATATCAACCTAGTAAAGGGCTAGCACATTTATATCAAGTTTTGAATATCGGCCTAATAAAAGAGTGACACACTTATATCAAGTTTCGATCATTGGTCAAAGAAAGAGTTGAAGCATTTATCTCAAGTTTAATCCTAGCATAAAAGTTGAAACGAAAAACTAATCTGTTTTCTGAGCTAATAGTGTCACAGTAACGTTTATAGTTTGACTAAGATATCAGTATGAATTACACGTATTCGTGCAGAGGACTTTGAAAATAATGTATTCTGATTCGTAGGTAGCTAGTAACTCAGTTTATGAAGGACACGTTTAGAAACTTGTGTCAAAGGGCGTAGAAAAAGAAAATATTTGATTTGTTTAGTTCTACATAACAGTAATGAAACTCTGATATTATATATAATTAGGTTTATTAAAGCTCACTGGTAACGTTTTACATCTAGTAACAACGAACTATTGTCCCATATATTACTGTAATCAAAAGGCATTTTACAAATCTCCTAAACTCTACTATTTAAACCAATCTTGGATAAAGATTCAAAAAGAAAATAATTGTTTTTGATATGAGCGTCGTTCGCTCCTCTACGTAAAATATTATCTCAACCCAAACGAGCAGTTTTTACACACATATTTAAACTATCTGAACGCTTCCTTATGTATATACATATAAATTCTCTGAACGCTTCCTTCCTTATGTATATACATATAAACTATCTGAACGCTTCCTTCCTTATGTATATACATATAAACTATCTGAACGCTTCCTTCCTTATGTATATATATATAAACTATCTGAACGCTTCCTTCCTTATGTATATACATATAAACTATCTGAACGCTTCCTTCCTTATGTATATACATATAAACTATCTGAACGCTTCCTTATACATATATACATATAAACTATCTGAACGCTTCCTTATGTTCTTTACCGAACTAAATTAAATTCCAGTTTTTCTGAAATGATTCGAAACAATTCTCTCATTTTTTAATCATTAAAAATTTAACATCGCACTATAGAGTTACTATGGCAACTCCAAAGCGTAAAATTATTGGTTGCTTCTTTATTTATAACAGGTAAGATGACAGAGAAAACGGGTGCTTTATGAATAAATAAACACTTATTTTCGAGACACGTATTTAAAAGTTTGAAGAGAAACCTTAGATATATTCCAGATTCGAAACAAAAAAACATTCCACGACTTAATTCAAAATCAATAACATTAGAACTTCCTATGTAATTGATTGGGTGCTCGTCTTTCCTACATCCCTGTGATAACACACTGACGATTACATGAATTAAACGATTCTATTTTTATCGCTAGCTGTTTCTAATTAGCTTAAGGGGATTAATGTTATTTTATTTCGCTTCTTGTATCATCGTCTTATCAGCTTCCCCTTTATCACCATATATCTTTTCTCTGCCTCCTTCCTTAGTTCCGTCGTTCACCAACAGGATTACAGTCGGCAAACATTAGGACGGTAACAGCTATTGATTTTGTAAGCGGAGTTGCCTTTCTTAGCAAGTTATTAACACGCGTGACCTGAGGACAGGTATTTCTACGTAGAAATATAATCAATCGGCCCAGACACTGAGATGACAGGAGTGCATTGAGTGGTATATGTGATATGTATGTCATATCTATTTGGTACAGGTATTCCTATATGTACCGAAACCATGCTTACTTCTGTAAAGGAAGGAAACAGCTCTGTGATGGGTTAGGTTTAAGTTATATTCTGGCAACAAAAAGATTATTCTACCTTATTACTCTGTTGTAAAACTTTGGCTTTTAGAACGGATGAACCGTTTTCGAATTCTTGAGAAACAACGTGTATTTCCCACACTTTAAGCTGTGAATGCGTTATAAGAGTGGCACTCATTCCCTTAGCGTGAATGATGAATGATATGGTATCCTCCCCTCCCTGTAAGTAGCTCAAAATTAAGAGAGGCAGCAAACAGTCTTTCCCTACATATAAATACAAGCTCAATTTAATTACAGTTCTCTTAATATTATATACTTAAACATGGTTAGATGAAATCATTCATAACGTTTAGAGATTTTACTCAGTTAAGTAGATTTGTTCATTAGAGAACCAAAGGCGGTGAATTGTGGGAAAGGCACATGAATAGATGGTTGGACGTTCAATTTTTCAAAGTTATAGAAAATCTGCATTTTAATTGGATCTTACGAAACATGTTTTAATATCTTTATTTAACTGCATAACATCCTCGTACAAGTACTTGATTAGGTTAGAGTTTCCAGTTCCTTCACTTAGTTGTAGTTTCTGACTTTTACGATGTTCATCTCACCATGATTTAATGTATTCCACGTTGAATAAAAAAATTAGAGTCTGCTATTGTGTGTCATTAGAAACTACAGTAACTACACGTGTAGTGAATTCAGGCGTTTCAAGTTGGTCGCTGTGGAAGTGTTGTCATGGAATATTTTCATCGTGGATCCTAAATGTTCGCGCCTGCGCGAAGATTAAGCTCTATAGAAGAATATGCATTAGATTAGATACTGGATGGTTCCATATTTGTGTCGAGCAATAAAGAAAATTTAATAAGCAAATCTCGTTAACGCATAGGCATTTAATCATTGGCGCAATGACGTAATAATTCCGTAATTACGAAATCTCACGCGTTCCAATTGTTCTTCGAGATATACTTACGAGCCCTATTTTGATATTATTTCGTAACTAAAATGGCAGCTAATCGTAAAAGAAAAGTTGACGACGAAAACCAGCAGTTTCATGATGATTGGACTGCGCAATAATGTTTTGTTCAACAACAGAAGAACGTGATTTGTCTGCTGTGTCATTCGACAGTAGCAGTGGCGAAGGTATCCAATATAAAGCGTCATTATGAGTCGAAGCATAAAGATTTCCACAACGTTGTCGGTGATAAACGAACAGCTCGAAATGAATCTCTGCGGCGGTCGCTGAATCACCAGCAGAACGTTTTTTAAAAGCAGTCAGCAGATTTAGGTGCAGCATGTGAGGTCAGTTACGATTTTTTGTTGATGATAGATAAATCTGGCCGACCATTCACTGATGGTGATTTTGTCAAGCGATGTATGATTACTGTATCGGAAAAGTTGTGTCCAGAAGTACAGTGGAGCGCCATTAAGCCGTGGACCAGTAAACCGCGAAATCGCTTAAGCCGCTGTAGCAAGTCTTGTGAGCGAGGATTATCGCGGCTCACCGCTAATTTAAGAACGTGTAAAAACGCGGCTTACGAGTTTAATCCTGGCTTTATAACTTCAAGGGGATATTTAAAAAGGACCTGCTTTAATTTTGGAAATAAATAAAATATATTACAATAGAAATCGACCGTTAATCTACCTTATCCGCTCTCTATGTCAGCTTTATGGAAGCCGCCATTGTTACCGAATCACACCTCGCCATACATTAAAGTTAATCCGCGGTAAATCCGTGAAAAAAGTGATCAATAATTAAAATATTATTTTTAATTCGATAATCCGATATAATGATCACACAATTTCCGGATGAGGCTCCTCGGCGGAGCTGTTGGCGACTTCGGCTTTTCGGTCACAAAGGTTTAAGCCGCGGACCACTTAAGCCGCGGTTAAGCAGGTTGACCCCCCAAATACCGCGGCTTAACGGCGCTCCACTGTAGTTCGCAAGCTACAGACGGTGGCTTTGAGTCGTATGACAGTTTAACGAAGAATTTCACACCTCTTAGCAGACGTGACAAGGCAAATAAAGAAGCCAACTCTGTCTACTTCTCTTTGGCAGCAGACGAGTCGACTGACATCAGTCTAACAGCACAGCTACTAGTTTTTGTTCGTGGTGTGTTGTCATCATTTGATATCACAGAAGAACTAATCGTCATGGGTTTCATGAAGGATCAGACAACTGGGTCTGCTCTATTCGAGGAGACTGTGTAGTAGTGTTTCATTGGATTTCACGAAACTAGTAAGAGTGACAACTGATGGAGCACCAGCCATGGCCGGAGAAAGTAGCGGGCTGGTAGCACTGTTGATGAAGCATCGAAGAAAGCAGAACAGACAGTTGGTGAAGTTGCACTGTATTATTCACCAACTGAATTTGTGCAGTAAAGAACTTGGTTTACAGGCACTGATGGCATTAGTGACGAAAACCATTAATTTCATCAAATCACGAGGGCTTAATCACCGCCAGTTTCGAAGTCTTCTTGAAGAAATTGATTCAGACTATGGTGACCTTGTGTATCACTGTGAAGTACGCTGGCTGAGTCGAGGGAAGATGCTCAAAAGATTCTGGGAGTTGATTGACGAGGTGATAGTATTCCTCAGAAGCAAGAACAAAGACATAGAAGTTATTTCCATGACTGATCTAGCATGGCAAGCTGATTTGACATTTCTGGTCGACATGACGCAACACATGAATGATCTGAATTTGAAGTTGCAAGGCAAAATTCAGCTCATCTGCAAGCTAATCTGAAAGAGAATGCACTTGTCCACACCAGCATGTTTGGCAGCACGTACTGCTGCGAACAGGATTTCTCGCATATGAAACTGAACAAAAACAACACTCGCAATCAGCTGACTGATGATCATCTTGAAGCAGTCTTGCGTCTTTCAACGTCAAACATCAAGCCGGACATTTCTAAGCTCGTAGATGACATGCAACACCATTCATCGTACTGACTTTGTGACAATTGACGTATCATAACATTTCTTAGAATAATGTGCAAACTCTTTGATGTAAGCGTTATTTGTGTGTTCTTAAATGTGATGTCCATCTTGTGTGAAACAACTGTGGGACGATTACAATCTTCACCTTTTTGTGGTCCCCAACGGTTACGAGAAGTCTGTTTGTGGCCCCTGACTCAAAACGTTTGTGCACCACTGAACTAGAATGTGTTGTAACGATAATTGACTCTCCCTTTGAGGAATGGGTCCGGCATGACCAGATGGTTAAGGCACTCGACATGTAATCTGAGGGTCGCGGGTTCGAATCCCTGTTACACCAAACATGCTCATCCTGAAAGCATTATAATGTCCCGGGAAATCCCACTATTCGTTGGTAAAAGAATAGCCCAAGTGTTGGAGGTGGGTGGTGATGGCTTGCTGTCTTCCCTCTAGTCTTACACTGCTAAATTAGGGACGACTAGTGCAGATAGCGCTTGTGTAGCTTTGCGCGAAATTTAAAACAAACTAAAATTTATGTTTTTGTTCCATATCACGAGTCTCGTAGAATGATCAATCAGCTAGTCATCGTGTAGCTTTGTGCAAAATCTAAACCACACCAAACCCTTGAGGAATGTGTTATTTGATAAAACTTTGTCTTCAAGAATAAATGGGAAATGTTGTGATAACATCTTAACGACTGAAATTCAATGTGACACGAAGTGAGACTAATTATGCCTTAAGTATTCTGACATTAGGTAATATTGAAACTTAACGATTGTGAAACTGTTTTATACACAGAATTTAGTAGGCTATATCCAAATCGTTGTGGTTATGCAATTTTGTAAAGCACGCAAGAACCACAACCAACATAAAGTCGTTGTGGAATAGATTGCATTACAACTACTTTTGTTACCTAGGTAATGTGATACTATCAAAAACTGATGCCAGATCAGATGAAAACTATTGGTAACTTATATCATAAGAATGTATAAAGATCAGGGTTTAACCATTTGAAATATGGACACAAACTTTTGTACTTAACGTCACTGGAAAATATTGGAATATAGATTAACTTGGAGCACCAAGAACATCCAGAAAGAGACATACAATAAATCGTACCAAGCCGTGATAAATAAGGTATGGGATTTTGTAACGGGTAAGTGTTTATGAATACAAAATTCAGCAGCAAGAAGCTGTCAAAGTGTTACAGGTGAATGTACGCAAAGTAATCAAAAAGTACTACTGGCTGCAAATAAAATAAATGGGGCAAGGATTCATTGAGATAAGACTTTCATAACACTTTCTGTTAGCTCTCGCGTACCTCAAGCAACTGGAGAATAAAATGATTGTTACCTTTATCCCATTTGCAAACATATTGGTTAATCCTCCGGACGTAGCGCTTATAAATTTTTATTGCGACTGGCTTGTTAAAATTGGCTCTAAAAGTGTCCTCAATTCTAGATAGATTATGGAAAGGATTAAGGAGGAAGAGTGTGCCTTGGACGTGACAGACATACGACTTTTACTAAGAAAATACGGGCCAAGTATGTTAAGGCGTTCAACTCATAATCCTAGGGTCGTGGTTTCGAATCCCGGTCGCACCAAACATGCTCGTTTTTTCAGCCGTGGGGGCGTTATAATATTATGGTCAATCCCACTATTCGTTGGTAAAAGAGCAGCCCAAGAGTTGGCGATGGGTGGTGATGACTATCTGCATTCCTTCTAGTCTTACACTGCTAAATTAAGGACGGCTAGAGCAGTTAACCCTGGTGTAACTTTGCGCGAAATTCAAAAACAAACAAACAAACAAAAACAAACAATGAGATGGTCAATCACACTATTGAGTAACCCAACAGTTGACGGTGGGTGGGGATGACTAGTTGCCTCCCCTCTAATCTTAGATTGCTAAGTTAGAGACGGATAGCGCAGACACCAACCTTTTAATCCAATAATACATATGTAAAATAAACGCAGCCCGTTCCACCTAGATTCACTCTTTTAGAAGGTTATTGTTAAGTATTGATTGAGTGTTCTATGAACTAACATTATGTTAGTACACCAATGTAACTCTCAGTTCTTTTAAATAATCCTTTTCCACAGTGTTGTTTTAAAACTCTGTCTATAAGATGCAATATTTTTATTTGCTTTCAGTGGAATAATATCGAGTTTTTACTTGATGTTTTCTTTCATCTGTGGTATTGAGATTCAAATTGTTTCCTGAGATATATCTAAATTTTTTCCAATTTATATTCTGCGTATAAACAAAACACAGTTCTAAGCTACACACCGACCCACCCCAAAACAAACTCCCCAGGATCGTGATAAGAACACATATAAAGTAATGTAATTTATTATAAGTTGTTGCTCGTATAGTTGAAGTGACTTTGCTTCCTATAGTCAACAGCATTCGTTCACATTTTAAAATTATTTCAGCTCCACCTATAACAATGAGCTCTTCATAATCATGATGGATAATAAACTTTACTCACCACTAGAGGGAGGATGCAATAATTAAAGATGGCCGCTCTTATGGTCATCACAAATATTTAATTAGATAAATCTCCATCACTTCTTAGTCTGTGGCGTCACAGTGACGGTTACCATGACAACTGTAAGATTACACGATTGAATGACATGCAGGCAACTTGGATCTAGTACAAAAAAAAAAAAAAAAAAGCAAAGAAAAAAGGAGCGGCATCTACCGGTTGTTTTCAACACCTGGAAATATATGACTTCCGTTTCCAGCAATGAATCACGAGCGATATTATGGCAGACATGACTCAGATGACTACATTACCACTATACGACGTCAGTCAGATGTTACTTTTGTTTTGGAAGGCACTCAAAATATTAATAATTTTAAACTGATGCGACGATAAGTTATTTACAAGATAAACTATGACTGCTTTATATCAGTTTTGTGTTGTAGTTTCCTTTTTTTGTTATTTTGATTTCGTTTCTTTGTGCTGGGCCAAACTTTTATCAGTAAGTCTTAGTTTAGTATTCTTGGAACAATAGAAATAATCCCAATAATTACATTGTTTATCACGTGTAAGAGCGCGATATGATTTTATGATTTGCTATCTTTAATACATCAATTTCTCTACGGAGGTAACAGCAGCTGAAACAAAATATTACAAATATTTTAATTTTATGATATAAATATACATATTAACTAAGTTGTACCTTTTATAAAAAATTATTCTATTATAGTTTATTACAGAATATGAGTTGATTAACAATTTTAAAAGAAAAACACAAAGAGAATTGTTGTTGTTTAAATTAAGCACAAAGCTACACAATGGGCTATCTGTGCCCTGCCCACCACGAGTATCGGCACTTGTTTTTTAGCGTTGTAAGTCCACAGACATACTGGTGAGTCACTGGGGGCGCCGCGAAGAAACAGGCTAATCTATAACTTTACTATGAAATTTAAAAATGTTTGTTTGTTGAATTTCGTGCAAAGCTTTTTCAGTAATATTTGCGCTAGACGTTTCTGTAATTAAAGTGATAAGTTAAATGGAAGACAGCGAGTAAATATAATTCATTGCCAATTGTTGGGCTATTCTTTTGAACCAGAGAGTAATGGGAGTGACTGTCACATAATGACGCTCCCACAGCTGAAAGGACACGTCCGATGACGAGGATTTCGAACTCGCCATCCGCAGGTCGCAAATCAAATGCTTTAACCAAACAAACACGACAAATTTAGGACAGCAAATAACATTTAGTTAGTAAACATTTAGATATAACATTAGGCTGGAATTTAGACATCACTTTAAATATTCGAATGTAAGGCGTACGTAAGAAAAAAAACAGTAACATATTTAAACATCCCAAACACTCTTTGAATATATATATACAAAATAGTTTTTTTATTTCTAACATTGACTTGCTGTTTTGTATTTAGTTTATAATAATTTAATATTTCCCTTGTCATAAACATCTGGACTCAAGCCACTTATATGGTAATGATGCCTGCATTATAGGTCATAAACTTAAAAGCTCTAAGACTGAATTCACTGAGGTCTTTTCGTCTAAACAGGACTAGTGAAGAAAACAAAACTGAACTTGCACATGATGGTTCGTAATTCAAGGGTCGCGGGTTCGAATCCCTGTTGCGTGTGTTTTTCTTATAGCAAAGCCACAAAGGGGAATCGAACCCCTGATTTTAGCGTTGTAAATCGAGAGACATACCGCTGTACTAGTGGGGGCTCCCCGTTGCACCAAACATGCTTGTCTTTTCAGCCGTGGGGGCTTTATAATGTGACAGTCAATTCCACTATTCGGTGGTAAAAGAGTAGCCCAAGGGTTGGCGGTGTGTGGTGATGACAAGCTGCCTTCCCTCTATTCTTACACTGCTAAATTAGAGACGGCTAGCGCAGATTGCCCTCGTGTAACTTTGCGCGAAATGCAAACCAAAACCAAACTAAACAACATGGTGGTAAATAAAGTTGTTTCTATTCAGCTTAGTAGAAGACTGTAGGGAAAGCAGCTAGTGATCACCATTCACCACTAAATCTAGGGCTACCCTTTCACCAATAAATAGTGGGATGAACAGTCACTTTATAATGCTCCCCGCGGCTGAAAGAGCAAGCATGTTTGTTGTGATGGGGATTTAAACCGGCGACCCTCACATTATGAAGCGAGCGCCCGAACCATCTTGACATGCAGGGCCCTTTAATACATGTCTACCTTATTTATCACTTTAAGTACAAGCCTATGGTGAGCAAAATGTTAATTTGTTTCGTTTTTCAATCGAACCCGCCCTTCCATTTGTAGTGAGTTAATCATTTCCAAGCATTGAGACGCTTCAAAACAAAAAGTTATAACTAAACTGATGATAATAATAGAATATATAGCAAAACCAAAATATTAAAATTTGGGAGATACTGTTATAAGGGATTTATAAAACTCACATTTTAGTGCGCACTGTTTTATGCCAATTTCCTTTTGTATATTTGGCTAATATGTATAACTAATCAATGGGAACGAATAGCATTAGTAACTGTTTGTTTTGCAATTTCGCGCAAAGCTACACGAGGGCTATCTGCGCTAGCCGTCCCTAGTTTAGCAGTGTAAGACTAGAGGGAAGGCAGCTAGTTACCGCCACCCACCGCCAACTCTTGGACTACTCTTTTACCAACGAATAGTGAGATTGACAGTTATGTTATAACACCCCCATAGCTGAAAGGACGAACATGTTTGGTGCGACGGGGATTTGAACCCGCGACCTTCAGATGACGAGTCGAACGCCTTAACCCACCTGGCCATGGTAGGCCTAAAGATTGGTAATAAGTGTGTCTCTGATACAAAACTAACGCTAACAGAAAACTTATATGCTGTTATTTTATATCAAAGTGTGTTTAAACATAATGCCTTCTTCTGCTAGTATTATATTTAATAGAGCTTACGAGATTGAAGTGCATATAAACCAGCCCACCCTGAGTTCGGAATTAAACTGCATGTCATATAGCTGAGTAAGCATCTAAGTTTTCCAAAAAAAGGCTTTGTATACTTGAGCATTTTTACAGGTCTCGAAAAGAATTACTTAAGAATAAATACGCATTATTTAATCTTCAAACGATAGAAGACTGTAATACTGACAAATACCAGTGTGTTGTCATGCTCAATACGTGGAGTGAATATGAACCGAACAAGTTCTAAACCAACATTTCGTCTTGAACAATCGATTCTATAAAATATGTAAGAGGTTTATAAGATTTATACAGTAAAGTGAAGTAACTGTATGAGAGGTGATTATGTTTAAATAAAAATAAGTAAAATAACTCGCAACACGAGGAAAGACGTTGCTCTTGGTCATGAGGACTAAATAAGATCCAGCTGAGATTTTTTTTCCCAACATTTAGAATTGTTCCAAATAAAATGAACGAGGTAATGCTATAATACTGAAGTCCTCTTGGAAACCCTAACGAAACCACTCAACAGCATAACTTCCAGTCCAGTTATTTATCACAATAACAACATTTCAACTCTCTCATCATTCATTCTTTTGTACGAAGAAGGAAAGCTAAGCCCATGAAACCACGTGACGTGCACTCAAGTTTAAAATGTAAAAATATCATTGAGTAAAATGTGATTTACGATGCCAGGCGGTGACTCAGCTGTAAGCTGAGCGGCTTAAAAAGCTGAAATTCAGAGTTCGATTTTAAGAGCGCACATAATGCAGGTAGCCAATTGTGCTGTCTTGCGCTAATATTAAACACTTAGTGACATTCTTTGAAATAAAAACCGTGCAAACAAAATTCCTTTTATTCTCACACACGTTGTAGTTGGTTTTAAAACATAAAAATAAACTTTTTATTCTCACACACATTGTAGTTGGTTATAAAACATAAAAATAAACTGATTTTATTCCCACACACATTGTAGTTGGTTATAAAACATAAAAATAAACTTTTTATTCTCACACACATTGTAGTTGACTATAAAACATAAAAATAAACTTTTTATTCCCACACACTGTGTAGTTGGTTATAAAACATAAAAATAAACTTTTTATTCTCACACACATTGTAGTTGACTATAAAACATAAAAATAAACTTTTTATTCCCACACACATTGTAGTTGGTTAATAAAACACTGATTTTATTCCCACACACATTGTAGTTGGTTATAAAACATAAAAAAATAAACTGATTTTATTAAACTTTTATTCTCACACACATTGTAGTTGGTTATAAAACATAAAATAAACTTTTATTCTCACACACATTGTAGTTGGCTATAAAACATAAAATAAAATAAACATTGTAGTTGGTTTTTATTCTCACACACATTGTAGTTGGTTATAAAACATAAAAATAAACTTTTTATTCTCACACACATTGTAGTTGGTTATAAAACATAAAAATAAACTGATTTTATTCCCACACACATTGTAGTTGGTTATAAAACATAAAAATAAACTTTTATAAAACATAAAATAAACTTTTATTCTCACACACATTGTAGTTGGCTATAAAACATAAAAATAAACTTTTTATTCTCACACACATTGTAGTTGGTTATAAAACATAAAAATAAACTTTTTATTCTCACACACATTGTAGTTGGTTATAAAACATAAAAATAAACTTTTTATTCTCACACACATTGTAGTTGGTTATAAAACATAAAAATAAACTTTTTATTCTCACACACATTGTAGTTGGTTATAAAACATAAAATAAACATTGTAGTTGGCTATAAAACATAAAAATAAACTTTTTATTCTCACACACATTGTAGTTGGCTATAAAACATAAAAATAAACTTTTTATTCCCACACACATTGTAGTTGGTTATAAAACATAAAAATAAACTCATTTTATTCCCAGTAAGATGCAAGTGTTTCTGTGTTGTTTTTGTCATTTAAATCCTGGTAATACATTAACGTTTTTACACGTTGAGCAAGTTCAGTGAATGTTTAATCCTGTTTGAATAGCTTTTGGTAAATTGTGCTTGTAATCGCTGTTATTTGTTTAATTATTGCAAAACGTAATATTTAAAACCAAGATCCAAAACAGGCATTTTTTTCTAATTATTTATATATATGTCTTGAAGCTGAAACATGGCTGATAAAATTCTATCCACTCTAAATCGGCCGCAGAATAGTAACTGCTGACTATATCATCATTGAAACTGTAATATGAAACAACAGGAAAGTGTGACCTAAACAGAAGTTGAAACAGAGGTAGAAGTTACGAAAGGTAGAAAGATAGGGGGAGTCTAACGAAATTAGAGATGAAGATACACGAATTTTAAAAAATGAACAAACATTAAGATTTTACCCAGAATGACTTCTGAAATAAATTATTAAAATACCAATTTGACATAGTGAAACAATCTTCGAACGAAGACAAAAATCGTAAAAGATGGAAAAGAGATGAAATATATATTTATATATATCAATGTCCCTGCGGAACTGTGGTTTTATCATCTACCCGAAGTCAAAATGTATTTTCAATACGGCTGGTATGGGTATTAAAACTTTAATTAAAATAGAGTACAGAACAATGTTTCGACCTTTATAGGTCATCTTCAGGTCAACACACCTTTTTGTTAACCTAAAGACCACATAAGAAGGTCGAACTTTATTAACTTCAAATGAGTTTCTCGTCATCACTAGCTACCAAAAATCCGTCATCATAAGACGCAAAGTGTTCGACAGACAACAACATTGGTCAGGCCTGTAATGTAGCTGCTTTTTAAACCTCCATCAATGAACAGATTGTACTAGCTGGAGGACAAGTCACCTGGATAGAAATTATGTAAATTCATGATTAATGAGAGGCTATCTTAGGACACGAAAATTTGCTTCCCTGATATGTAATTGAAAAAACAAACTCACGCTAAAGCTGCAAAACAGAAAGTGGAAAACTCAAATTTTGTATGTATCTCCCCAAGGACACACTGAGCCTTCAGGCCACCTTGATGAAGATTCATCTAAATGAAGCAAGGTAGTAATAAAAACACAAGTCTGAGAAGCTGTACATATCCCCACAGAGACCTAATGAACGTACATACCAAATATGGTGACGATTCGTCTAAACCCTGCCATGTAATTACAACAGACAGTTGTGTTATATTCATATACGTAAATCAATAATAAACCTCATACCAACGAGACTATTAAGCACAGATCAAACACCTATAAATAAAATTATTTTAGACTATTCATTCTTCCTTTGTAGCTGTATTTACGATTGTTT
The DNA here is from genome assembly GCF_004210375.1 of Tachypleus tridentatus. Taxonomy (NCBI): domain Eukaryota; kingdom Metazoa; phylum Arthropoda; class Merostomata; order Xiphosura; family Limulidae; genus Tachypleus; species Tachypleus tridentatus. The sequence goes on along the minus strand of NC_134831.1, from coordinate 127,311,492 downwards.
TAGCGACAAAACAATGCTCTTAGGTTTATTTTCCAAGCTTTCCATAAGATGTATATATTCAGAACCATTGTTCATACCCGGATGCTATTGGTAACATGTAAAAGCAGTTTTGTCATCAGGATACTTAATACCTTCTTTGCTACGAATGTTAACACTTAAACAAACTTACAACTTTGTTTAATGTTATTCAAATGCATTCGTAGGATGAAAAATATAGTTGTCTTAAGGTCTATGCTGCTTGTTTAAACATTAACTATCACACTGTATCACTATAAACAGTGTTAAGGTGTGTTTAGAAGTGAGTATAGAAAACAAATGAGTTGTTTACAGGCTTTACTGTTGAAACTTACGAGTATATGATGGTGTAAACTTTTATAAGAACTCACTTTAACTCGATATTCATGTGTCTCTTAAAATTCAAATTAGAGAACAGCATTTATATCTGTATCATTTATAAAAGTATATAAATGCATAAACATTCTTTCTATGCTGTTTATACCCGAAGAGACAAACAACCAAATGGGAGTCAGATGAAGCCAAACACGGAGTTTAAAGAGAATATGTATCTTGTCTAGAGAGAATCTAACTTTTTGTTACTTCGATTGAACAGATTTTACGATTTCGTAAATATTTCCAGTCTGTTTGTAAGTGTTACTTAGTTTCTTATCTGATGGTATCTCATTCACTTCATTATATTAGACGGTTAGAGTTTCGGGAAAGAAAATACAAGGACAGCAAAAAGAGTTTTCGTTCCACTCTAGTTTCTTGAACTTTTATTCCCAGAGAAGTCGGATGTTGTTGCTGTAGTTCACCGTAAAATGAGCTTTAGTTTGTAGTCGTTGTTGATTTGAAAGAGCAGTGCATTGCTTCTTCTATACAACGTTGTATTTGTTATAACTGCATTTTATTCTTTTGAACTGTTTGTTTGTTTGTTTTGGAATTTCGCGCAAAACTACACGAGAGCTATCTGCGCTAGCCGTCCCTAATTTAGCAGTGTAAGACTAGAGGGCAGGCAGATAGTTATCACTATCCCCCGCCAACTCTTGGACTACTCTTTTACCAACGAATAATGGGATTGACCGTAACATTATAACTCTCCCACGGGTGAAAGGGCGAGTATGTTTGGTGTGATGGGGATTCGAACCCGGGACCCTCAGATTACGAGTCGAGTGTCTTTACCACCTGGCCATGCCGGGCCCTCTTGGAGTGAATAAGGCACGAAGGTAAGTCGAATTAAATGCCAAATAACGAATGCAAAATCAAGATAAAAGATAAATACATATTTAATTATTGCAAATAAATGTTGTCATTTTCAGCTCATTATGTCTTCTTGAAAGATAATTTAAAAAATATACGTAATCCTTTTTTTTTTCTCTTATTTCACGTTTGCACAAATAGAGTGAGAGAGATACTTCTGTTGTTGCGAGTTCGAATTCTGTCACCGAACATGATCACTCTTTTAGCTGTGAGTGTGTTACAATAAAATGGTTAATTTCATTATTCGTTGATAATAGAGTAGCCCAAGAATTGGCGGTTGGGTTTTATTGCCTGGCCCTGCTCCATTTAGTTTATAACTGTTAAATTTAAGGACGGTTATTACAACAACCTTAATTAAATTAGCCAATCGTGTAGCTTCTGGCTTAACAACAACCTTAATTAAATTAGTCAATCGTGTAGCTTCTGGCTTAACAACAACCTGAGAAACAATACGGTGATTTTACTAATACGAACAAAAGTTTTATTGAAACTTCTTTAACAAAACTGTTTTATATCTTAACACAAAATACAATATTGATAATTGTTAAATATATAGTATTGTCTTACGTTTTCCATCTGTTACTTTCCCACGAAATTGTTATAGAATTTCTTGAACCAGTCTCTAAACAGTTACGTCATAATCGGAGCACAATTTGGCGTTAAGCAGTTTTTGTTGTTTTTTTTTTTTGGTAAAACTGGCCTCAGCAGCCACTTAAGACTCACATAGCACTGAATACTTTAGAGAACTGGCGTGTATACAAATAAATATTTAATATCGGAATAACTCTCTGTTATCTATAAAGCGATTTATATTACATATATTTCCCACTGAATTCAACTTGAAACCTTAAAATTTTGATAGCAAATGTTAGAATGGTTAAACATATCAATCAAAAATTCTTTTAACAAAATGCTAGACCGAATATACAGTCGTATTATTGGTTTCTTAGCTTTGATTGACATATCTTCCTACGTAGCGGAAGAACTAATTCTCAAGGTGACCGAAAATTGATGTAATAACATTAGCCACATCTTGTCTTGAGAAAGAGTTTGATAAATAAACTAAATATCGCATCTTCATTTATAGCGTGACGTAAAGCTCATGAAAATAATAAATTTTCGTAATTCATATTTTGTTAAGGTAATATGGACTACACACACCAGTTAACTTGACTGGACTGGATATTAGTAGGGTTAGGTTGTTAGGTCAGCAACTGGCATGGCCAAGTGTGTTAAGGCGTGCGACTCATAATCTAAGGGTCGTGGGTTCGCATCCCCGTCGCGCCAAACATGTTTGCCCTTTCAGCCGTGGGGGCGTTATAATGTGACGGTCAATCCCACTATTCGTTGGTAAAAGAGTAGCCCAAGAGTTGGCGGTGGGTGATGATGACTAGCTGCCTTCCCTCTAGTCTTACACTGCTAAATTAGGGACGGCTAGCACAGATAGCCCTCGAGTAACTTTGTGCCAAATTCAAAACAAACACTTGTTAGGTCAATGTCAGTGTGAATGCGTATAAGGCAATGCGTAATGAATCGGTAAAAAAAATGCTTCAACCAATTATATTAACGCAAATTCGGTAAGAACACAAGTCGGCAGACTTACGTGGTATTTTTACAATGTGAGTGAGTATTGGAGACTGACTTGGTTTCGAAAATCTTAACTACGAGTATTTTATCTCATTGTTATTTTGCTCTAATTTCACTAGTTCTCGTTTGCGTGGTTTATTGGGTCGAATTTTCTGTTACGTGTTGTTTTAGCTAATTGATCACAAAATAAAATTATATTTACTGTAACATGGAAAACTTACTAGTGAGAGTCACCGAAAAAGTTTAAAACAAACTAGGTAAAGGCTCGAGATAAGGATTAAAAATTAAAACTAGAACAACAAATATTGTTTTGTTTTTTTTAAATTTCGCGCAAAACTACGCGTGGGCTACCTGCGCTAACCGTCCCTAATTTAGCAATATAAGATTAGAGGGAAGGTAGCTCGTCTTCACTACCCACCGCCAACTCTTGGAATACTCTTTTACCAACGAATAATGGGATTGACCGTTACATTATAACGTCCCCACGGCTGAACGGGCGAGCATATTTGGTGTGACGGAGATTCGGACCCGCGGCCCACAGATTACGAGTCAAGTGCCTTAAGCACCTGGCAATATCGAGCCAACAACAAACATAGAAACTTTCTATTTTCTTTTCCATTCGCATACTTGACCTGGCTTGGATTTTTCGAAATATACACATAATCGCCAGTGTTATAGATGATAACTGTGATATTTTGCTCAAATAAGACATATTTATAATACTTTTAATTCTTTAATTATTTAGTGCTCTAATATATTTTTGAAGGGGCAGATGGCGCTGTGTAATTAATAAGTAATTAAACACTGGGATGTAATAATACTCATCTTACTCTTAACGGATCGTGACTTGTATCTCAGGGCGTCAACACTTTTACCAAAATAAAGCAGAGAACAATATTTCGACATTCTTAGGTCATCTAAAGCAGATTTCTCGTCATCACCAATCGTGATTTGTTAGATTAGGTGTTAGATGCAATGAAAATAAATTATGTTAGTACTTTGTAGATTGCGTTAATTTCGTAAGCGTATATTATCATATGTGGCAAAGCATTCATTATTTTTTTTAATTTTTTCGAAACGATGAACACTTATTGGCATTTTTCCTATAATATTTGCCCGCATGGCCAGGTGGATCAAGGCATTCGATTCGTAATCTGAAGGTCGCGGGTTCGAATCCCAGTTACACCAAACATACTCGTCTTTTCAGCCGTGGGAGTGTTATATAGTGACGATGAATCCCACTATTTGTTGGTAAAAGAGTAGCCCAAGAGTTGGCGGTGGGTGGTGATGACCAGCTGCCTTCCCTCTAGTTTTATACTGCTAAACTAGGGACGGCTAGCGCAGATGGCACTTGAGTAGCTATGCGCGAAATTCCAAACCAAACCTATGACATTTATTCTCTGTATATACGTTTTACCGTTTTATCACGTTAGGCATTTTATAGAGACATGCATTTACAAAAACACACCCACGTGTGTGTATGTGTTGTAAATATTTTATTATGAAGCAAGAATTACTAATGTTGAATATTGCAATGATTTAAAGTACACTATCTGTTTCATTGTCACTTGATTGTTTATTTCAGAATTGTTGGAACCTGTATTGAAGTTTCTGTCTCTATGGAGTACTTAAATTCAGTTTGAGAGGTACCGATATCACTTGTGTAGATTACAATATCTTTATAGTTCTAGTGTTGTAGATTTAATCTCGTTATAATATTAAGCATACCAATCAATTATTAAACACGGACATTGCCAAGAAACTGTAAGTCTCATTTACATTAGAGTGTAACTGAGGAAGTACTCCTGATGTAGTTTTAAACACACAGGACCTGAATAGAATATCTAATTGGAATCTTCTCACGACCACAGATTTCCCAGCGAGCGTCACTTAATAAGCCATCCATGTAAAAGGACGTATGCTAAGTACACTACGGTTTGATGTTCTCTACGCATATCTCATTATTTTATCACACCATAAACATTACACTCTGTTCTTTCTTAATAATCAGCTTTTCCCACTTAAACTATTACGTCTGATATTTGAAAAAAATAAGGTTAAAATTTCATTTTCATCTGCTTACTTTACAGCCTAGAAACCAGACTCTACCCTCCAAAGGTCATTGACCTTCCATTCCTCGTAGCCATTAAAATATCAGCAGAACCATGTTTCGATCTTTTATTCTTTCATAATGTAGCACTTATTATAATTAATAAGGGACTACAATTGATCTTACATAAGTTTATAATTGCTAAGGATCGTACTCCACGTGCATAAAAAACCCCTCGTTCTTGTACTTCGCTTCACTTTTTACGAGTTGCTGACTTGCCGTGGACTACCACTGCTACATTCTCACACAGATCTTGGTACTTATGAACGGCGAGAACAAAGTATATGAAAAGCAAAAACATAAACATTTATATACTTAGATTTGATATAGAATAACCGGTTATGGTTTGGTTTGGTTTGAATTTCGCGCAAAGCTACAACAGGGCTATCTGCGCTAGCCGTCCCTAATTTAGCAGTGTAATACTAGAGTGAAGGCAGCTAGTAATCACCATTCAACGCCAACTCTTGAGCTACTTTTTTACCAATGAATAGTGGGATTGACCGTTACATTGTAACGTACCCACAGCTGAAAGGGTGAGCATGTTTGGTATGACGGGGATTCGAACGTGCGACCCTTGGATTACGAGTCGAGTGCATTAACCACCTGTTCATGACGGGCCAACCGGTTATGAACGAACACTTTTAATCATCCCATTTATATATTTTTGTAATATTCAGCATGTTATGGTTATTATATTTACACAGACTACTGAACAACATACACGTTTGCACACACACATATATATAAACATAAAATAAACAACTAAAAACATGCACAAATTTTCATATGCTTTTTTTATTTATACTGTATTCGTCGTCTATCACGAAAAAATATAACCCATTAGTCTAAAACTACTTAAGCCTTGAGCCGTTCACTGTTCTTTGTGAGCTGCACCAACTTGCTTGAGTTACACCAAAACCTAATTTCATAACGTTGGTAGTCAGCGGTAAGTTTACGAACTCACAACGCTAAAATCCAGGGTTGGATTCGCTGCGGTGAACAGAGCGCAGGTAACCAGATGTGTAGCTCTGAGCTAAAGCTACTCGCACGTTTATGTATATATACACATATATCTAAATACGTAGAGAGGGAAGTACATTCTACCATAAAAGGGTAAAAAAATGACTTTCCTTGACTGGCGCAAGTTATGCCTTACGCATTGCGCACCGTTTCAAAAGAATCAATACATCACAAACTTCTTCAATGACACCAATATATGTACTGAAGCGCCTCATACGCACAATGGAGTTGAATTTAATTATTTTTGTTCGACTATTGTAATAGAGCTACTGCAAGTCCTAAAGATGGCCCGGCGACTCGTAATCTGACGGTTTCGGGTTCGCATCCGCGTCGCGCCAAACATGCTCGCTCTCCCAGCCGTGGGGGCGTTATAATGTGACGGTCAGTCCCACTATTCGTTGGTAAAAGAGTAGCCCAATAGTTGGCGGTGAGTGGTGATGACTAGCTGCCTTCCCTCTAGTCTTACACTGCTAAATTAGGGACGGCTAGCGCAGATAGCCCTCGAGTAGCTTTGTGTGAAATTCCAAAACAAGCAAGTCCTAAAGACTAAATATATCGACGACCACAGTCTGTTCTCTGCATAGATAATTTGCCTACTTAATCAATAACAAATATACGTTTAAGTACATCAAGAAATAAGACATAAATCCTACATATATGTGATTTGTGTGCCAATATAAACGTTTTATTTTGAGTGAGAAGAAACAGTGAGATTTGAATGCTACTCTTATATTGACTCCACAGTCTCAAACGGCCCTTAGCATGTTTCCGCGATGATATGTCACAAACATTGAATTTTCGGATGCTCAACTTGAGTGCACTAACCACTGGTACACTAACCCAGAACGTATATGTCATGAGTCAGATAGGTTTTTGTTAAAAAGATATGCAAAAATGTTAAGTGTTTTTTTTAAGTCATATTGAACGCTATGTTCTATATAAAAAGAATAGTGTTCCTTCCTTCCTGGTGTGCCCGGCATGGCCAGATGGGTTAAGACGTTCGAATCCCGGTCGCTCTAAACATGCTTGCCATTTCAGCCGTGGGGGCGTTATAATGTGACGGTCAATCCCACTATTCGTTGGTAAAAGAGTAGCCCAAGAGTTGGCGGTGGGTGGTTTTGACCAGTCCCTTTAGCCTTACACTGCTAAACTAGGGACGGCTAGCGCAGATAGCCCTCAAGTAGTTTTGTGCGAAATTCAAAACAAACAAACAAATCTTCCTGTTAGCTTTACACTAACTTACGAGTTTTGCTTTTTTCTTCAGTATGTATTTCTGTAAGAGCAATAACTACGTCACGTTTTCATCAAAAGTATAAAAAAACATCTTCTTCAAAGTATTTATCATTGGAATTTTTTGTTTGTTGAATTTCGCGCAAGACTACTTGGGGACCAGTTGCGATAACTGTTCCTAATTTGCAAGTAATAGACTAAAATAAAAACAACCAGTCAAAACTGTTGGACTACTCTTTACCGTTCCTACTTTAGTAGTGAAATACTATAGGAAAAACAGTTAGTCATCAACACACACCGCCAACTGTTGGGCCACTCTTTACCAAAAAGAGCGGGATTGATCTTTACATAACTAAAACAACGAACATACTCGTTATGGGATTTGTACCCACGACTAGCATATTACATTATAAGCTCAATGCCCTAGTCACCTGCACGTGCCAGAATTTTTATTCACACTTAAATTCGGCATTAAACAACGACGTCAGAGATAATGTTTCTACCCTGTGTAGAATTCCCCTATTTTCTACCCCACCCCCAGTGGTACAACGGCATGTCTTAGGAGTCCCATCACCAAAACCTGGTTTCGATACCCTTGGTGGGCAGAGCCCAGATAGCCCACTGGGTAGTTTTGTGCCTAATTCCAACCAGTCCAAAACCCTTTATTCTCTCTTCTTATATTTTTGGAAATATTTTCTAACATAATATGGACAACAATTGTTCTGATACACACTTATTATTACATTGATTTCATTATTCATAGTGTGAGAATATAAACTGCATATAGTTGCATAAGTCTTAGGATAAGTGTTTTTCTTTTGTTTAAAACAGATGATGTTATATTTTCTCTTTTACAGATTAATGTTTGTGTTAATATGAAAAATAAATTTTATTCACCCACGTAACCTATTTATATTTTTCTTGATGACGAGAAACCCACTTAAAATAAAACTGTATCTGAGATACATTTATATTTATATTTTAGTTTCTCATTAGCTTTAATTTAAAATAGTAAAATAATTTAAACCAAGCATATTTTACGCTTTTTAAATTATTTTACTTTTAATATAAAAGTAGTTAGCTGTAGGTTTATCTGCAAAACACTTGGTTTGTAAGAATAAATATTGATACTTCGCTTCAAGATTTTGTTTCTATCAGTTTAGAAAATTAAACACATTTTGCAAAATAAGTATAATACAACGAAAAGACAAGTCCTCAGTATTTTTTATTAACCTGTTGTTATAGCAATTACAACCCTGAAAAAAAATGTTGTGGTAGTTGTAACTGTGACAATTACACACAACAACAGTCTTAGCTGTAAATATCATATAATATAGATATTTTAAGTGTGAAAATTATGCACTCTAGTAATTTTACAGAGATAATTATACACAACTACGATATGTAAAAGATAATATGTCAGTTTTCCCTGTGAAAATTACAAAATGATTTAACGACAAAAAAGCCTGGCATGGCTAGGTGGTTAAAGGTCGTAATCTGAGGGTCACGGGTTCGAATCCGTGGCATGGCAAGGTGGTTAAAGCACTCGACTCGTAGTCTGAGGGTCGTGGGCGCGAATCCCCGTCACACCAAACATGCTCGCCCTTTCAGCTATGGGGGCGTTATAATGTTATGATCAATCCCACTATTTGTTGGTAAAAGAGTAGCCCAAGAGTTGGTGGTGGGTGATGACGGCTAGCGAAAATAGCCCTCATACAGCTTTATGCGAAGTTCAAAACAAACCACTTAATGAGGGCCCGGCAAGGCTAAGTGTGTTAAGGCGTTCGACTCGTAATCCGAGGGTCGCGGGTTCGAATCCCGGTCGCATCAAACATGCTCGCTCTTTCAGCCGTGTGGGCGTTATAATGTGACGGTCAATCCTTCTATTCGTTGGTAAAAGAGTAGGTCAAGCGTTGGCGGTGGGTTGTGATGACTAACTGCCCTCCCTCTAGTCTTACACTGCTAAGTTATGGATGGCTAGCGCAGATAGCCCTCGAGTAGTTTTGCGCGAAATTTCAAAAAAACAACAACGAAACAAACCACTTAATGACAAAAATTACATGATATGTCAGTTTTAACTGTATTATATACAAAGCAATTATGACGGGTGTAACGGTTTTTTCATATATCCTTTAGACTAATATTTTAAATCAAACAGATGTTACAGATGTGAACAGCCAGACATTGCTTCTCAGTGTAGTCCTCGCTAAACGGAAATATTCCCTACGTCATTCCGTAAACTTTATCACACCAGTTTGTTAATAAGCAGGTTAGATATTACGAATCCAGCTCGGTAGAGCTGTTTGAAAGTGTTATCCGTCTAAACCGCTCTTGAAAGAAACGAAGTGATGGAGGTTACAGAGCATTAGGTCAGGAAGATATATATATGTTAATCCACATGTTGACTTTTCAATAACAGTTGCTGCTCTACGAGCCTCAAAAACCCTGATATTATGATGCTGCTGAAGTACATCTTGTAGAGGACAGATACTGACCTATTCACTCAATTATTCGTCAGTCGTAATGTTTCATATCAATGTGAAAGAAAATTCAGTTTGTTTTCGAACAATCCTCACCAAAAACGGCAAAATGCACAAAAACACCTTTCGCCTACAACAGTAAAGAATATATTGCTTCTTTCCGAACAATCCTTGCCTTAAAACAAAAAACAATAACAACACTTGTTTAAACATTTTTTAAAGATTTATGTTTAATTTGATGTAGTGCCTTTTGCTATGTTGAGCAAGTGCTATCAAGTAAAGAAATGTTTTGTTATCTTATTTTTTAAAGAAGAGAACTATCTAAGTGAAAGGAGTAATTATAATTACTACATTTTTTCTGTTTTACTTTCATTTTTAAAGAATTTTTTTCAGCTAGATTAATCTACTGGGTTATCTCAGTATCAGACTCATTCAGTAGGTTTGAACTACACCATTCTAAGTGACTTTAAGAGTAACAATAATTCTCTATCATACTGTAATGGAACTTTTGCTTATATGATACGGGAAAAAAAATTTATTATGCGATGTGCAACCCCCACCTTTGCGAAATTTTTATCCAATGTACATTTAGATTTGCAATAGGGGTCACGATTTTCCCGCTCCGTTTCCCATCACAGAGAATTTTATTTTTCTCCATTCTCATGGTACAGATATGACGCTATAAGTACGTCACACACGGATCTAATAAAATGGTGCCATCTATATAAATGTAATAGTACTGTCTCTTGTGTGTCCATGTAAATACTTTGTAGGGTGTGAATGGATCTTCATCAATATTGATATAGTGGTTCATTATGTCCGTAGAAAAATACACATAAATTTCAAACTTTGCATTTTGCTGTTTTTTATGAGTGTTTTTGCGTGTTTTGTTTTGGCCACTACTTCATCCCTGTTGACGGATCTGCACCAAATCTGGCATGAACGTTTGTTAAGTCCATGAGGAGATTAGATACATGCAGATTTACGGCTTCACATTTTCTGTTTGGCCGTTTTTATGGACGTTTTAGGTTTTCAAAAAATATATCCAAAAGAAACAACTTTTGTTGTCCTAAGGTAACCTTTCATTAATCATGAATTTACATAACTTCCGTCCAGGGTATGGATGCCCTTGTTAGTATCTCTATTGTTTGTGTGACAGAAGAATTTTTTTAGCTATTAGTGTTGAGCTGAAGAAAGAAAACCTTTAATTCATAAACAAGTAACATAAAGTAATTTACGTTTGTTCTGTTTCACGTTCTTGATTAAGTAATTATTTACCCTTATTGTTATCTTCAGGTTTATTTCCCTCTGTGTTTTTTTACAATTTTTGTGAAAACATCAAAACAAAAGAAAATAGTGTATACAAGAGATAGACGTTTTATTCGCTCATACCATGATGACATTTTATGGTTAAAAGCAGTGATAAAATGCATTAACAGAAAATGGTCACAGTAAGGGTTAGCTCGAAAGATTAAAAATTTAATGTAAAATGTTTCATTTTGCCGTTTTATATTAATCACGCACGATAAAATATTATGCGCCAGTAAAAAAGCTAGCAACCAATCACAGGTCGATTTCAAACTTGTAGATAATTGTACACACAGTTTCACGAATTTTCAAACAAAACTAAGACTTTAAATTCACACAAAAACTTATTCTAATTATGTACTGTGTTTCAGAATTAAATTGTTGTTTTTCTGTTTAACTCGGTTTTGGTATTGAGAGAATCAGCTCAACTTACAAACCGAAGGTGAGTCTTTGTTGAGGCCAAAAAGTAAACAATAGCAATGCTAAGATATTCGAAATATGTTTGTTAATTAACCTTCCACTTGGAAGTATTACTTGTATAAAGTTGTAGTTTGTTTGGTTGTCGTAACTTCCACGCAAAGCTACACGAGGGTTATCTGCGCTAGTCGTCCCTAATTTAGCAATGTTAAATTAGAGAGAAGGCAGCTAGTCGTCACCACTCACCGTCAACTCTTGGGTTATTCTTTTATCAACGAATTGTGGGATTGACCGTCACTTATAACGCACTCACAGCTGAAAGAGCGAGCATGTTTCGTGTGACGGGAATTCGAACACACGACTCTCAGATTACGAGATGAGTGCCTTAACCATCTGGCCAGAATTGTAATATGATAACTTTCAGTAAACACCAGACTAACGATATTTTTATTTTTTAAATACTACTTAACATCAGTATATTCACATATTTGACTTTCTTCAATGGAAATATGAAACAATAACTAACAACAAGATGAACATTTTAGTAAAGTCAGCATTTACCTTATCTGTAAAAGAATATTATGTTCTATTGCGGTCTTTCGATCCATATTGATCGTAATTTTAGAAATAGTATTAGAATATGCTTACTTTTCGTACAAAAAACATCTTCTGTACATTATTCACATCAACTATTTATTTTTATACATACTTCTCTGTAGGTTATTTGATACCACGGTAAGACTTAATCCTACGTGTTCTGGCTCGGTTTGACATCTTCTTGGATCGGATGTGGCCGAGTTGTTAGCATGTCTGGACTGTGAATTGTGAATATGTAGGTTCATTGCTCGTGTGCTGTTGCCTCACAAACTTACTCTGTATTTTACTGCTGAGGGTGCGCCATAAAAGTGGTAGTCAAATATCTCTTTTCGATCAGATAAGAGTACCCAAAGAACTGGCGGTGAGTGGTGCTGGCTGGTTGCCTTCATTCCAGGTTATTAATTAAGTTTTAAGTACGGCTACGTTTAGATAGTTTGTTTTTTAACAGTAAATTTAATGTTGTAATGTTGTTCAAGAGTTTAACCAACAACAACATAAGCCTAATCGTAAATAGAGATAAATGAAATAAACTAGGGGTCGCTACATTCTGACGCTCTCTGATCGTAACAATCACGTCTGAATTCATTGTACCTACAAATTCAAGAAACCGAATACGCGATGTATTCTTAAGACGGATGGTATGGGTATTAAAACTTTAATTAAAAATAAAGTATAGAACAACGTTTCGATTTTCTTTGGTCATCTTCAAGTTAGTAAAAGGTTAACAAAGTTGTTGCTTTTTTTTTTTTTGACTTGAAGATGATCTAATTAAAATACACTTAATTTAAATTTTCACTTCAAGTGGGTTTCTCATCGTTCCGGATACGCTGTGCTTTGCTAGAAATTGTATTGCCTTTTCCTGTTGTGGTTTATAATTAATTTTATTTTGGATAATTTCTATCGCTCCGACAAAGAATCCTCCATTTTTAAACACGCATGAGACCACACGACAAGAGATTTGTTAACAATTGCTTCAGGTTTAATGTAACAATAAAGAAAGGGGGATTATAACGAATGTATTATTCGAATTACAATTTATTTTGTTCTTTCTTAATCTCAGTCTGCAACGCAGCCATTCAGATATTCTTATTTTGTCATTATTTTTTGTAAAGTTGAAGTCTTATTAGTCATCAACCAATAACCTTTTTACATTTAAATCCTTGTCTCCCATATAAAAACTCAAAGGCTAATATTATATGAGGTAGTTATACTAATATGGATCCTTCAAGATACAACTTCGTAGCAAATGTATGCAATCAAGTTAGGCTTAACTATAAAGTTCTAATACTGCAGGTATTTTCTTTCAGGATGATCTGGTAAATAAATATTAAAGATATCAGTAAAACAGCGCAATCTGTGGTTAAACTAAATGATCTTAGTGTGGAATGAGTTTTGTTTTATGTTTATTGTTCATAAATTAAAATTTTTAGAGGAGTAAAAACATAAGTTAAACCACACTTGTAGGAATTTAAAAAATTGCTTATATTTATTATGGAACTCTCAATTCGACATTTTATGTTATGCAGAAAGCAATAATTCATTTACATAAATATTAAAACACTACAACATTCGTATCAGAATTAGGTCCGGCATGGCCAGGTGGTTAAAGCACTCTACTCGTAATCTGAGGGTCATGAATTCGAATCCACGTCGCACCAAACATGCTCGCCCTTTCAGCCTTGGGGTGTTATAATGTTATAAGGTCAATCCCACTATTCGTTGGTGAAAGAGTAGCCCAAGAGTTGGCGGTGGGTGGTGATGACTAGCTGCCTTCCCTCTAGTCTTATATTGCTAAATTAGGGACGGCTAGCACAGATAGCCCTCGAGTAGCTTTGCGCAAAATTCAAAACAGACCAAACGTATCAGAATTACGCATGTTTTAACTGAAGGGTTGTGAATATGAAAAATGTTGATTTCATCGACGATTAGTTTGGTTTTTTATGCAACAGCGCTTTTATAAACTTACTCCCCTACAACTTAACCGGAGACACTTTTAATATCAATTTTCAAAACTAACATTTAATTAGTTGTTCTGAATTTCGCGCAAAGCTACACGAGGGCTATCTGCGCTAGCTTTCCCAACTTTAGCAGTGAAAGACTAGAGAGAAGGCAGTTAGTCATCACCACCCATCGCCAATTCTTTGGCTACTCTTTTACCAACGAATAGTGGGATTCATCGTCACATTATAACACTCCCATGGCTGAAAGGACGAGTATGTTTGGTTTAACTGGGATTCGAACCCGCGCCCGTCGGATTACGAGTCGAGTGCCATAACCACTTGACATGCAGGGCCTTAATTATTTGATTAGTTAGACCTAATATATCGTTTTAAAATACATTGATCATATGACTTTTATTCCCCGCGCTAATTGAAGCATATGTAATACTTTCCCATAGAGAACTTTAAATACCTGTCTCAGATACGATTTATCAACACAGCAAGATATTACATGTGTAAAATAAAATATTTCCCTTACTTATTTTAATTCGCACTTTACTTCTAACATTGCACCAGATGCTGTATTGTGATGTATAATATCTAGGCTTACTAATCTGCATACTTAGATCTACGATATCGTAGTCATTTATTTTGACTTGTCTTGATGTTTTATAAAAGTCGTTACATGATCGTTTTTTGTGTTTTTTTTCCTTTAAAATTTAGGCTAGAAAAACACATTGAATTGAGTATAAACTGCCATATTCCCTAGCGTCAAAACTATTTTTTTTCCTAGAATAAGTTTCAAATATTTACCCTGCGTCTTCCAGGTCGAAGGTTATGTCCCTCATAACCCTAAACCTTCCCCTAGAAGAAGCGTTTTGATACTAGACAGTAATCCAAGTCCCTCTATACGACCCTAATGAAATGTATAAGTAACTTAGTATTAAATAACAAATAAATAAACAAGAACAGATCACCATATATATGGTGCTGTAATACCAGGACTCTTTTAACTCCTCAGACTTAGAATAACGTTATTACTGATAATACAGATATTCTAGTGGTAACGTAAGGTACACACTTTCAAAGGTAGATATGATAAACATATAGCTCACATAAAATGAGAAGTGGGTAATATGATTTATGTACCGTAAGTCACTAAACAATTTATGAAACATCTTGGTAAGATTAGTGGAAGTGCTGTGACCTTATCCTTATGTTTATCTTTGTTTTCAAAATTTAGCTAATCGACGCCGAGAAATACGGTACACGAAATAATGGTGTGTTAGGCAGACTATTTGTAGAGAAAGTTTTAACGAAATATATATGTTTCAGAATTCGGTTTTCATTGTTCTTTTAGGCCCGGAAAGGACACGTTGTTAAGGTACTTGACTCGTAATCTGAGGGTCGCGGGTTCGAATCCCCTTCACACCAAACATTCGTGTCCTTTCAGCTGTGAGGTGCGTTATAAGTTTCGGCCAATCCCACTGTTCGTTGGTAAAAGGGTAGCACAAGAGCTGGCGGTGGGTGGTGATGACTAACTGCCTTATCTTTAGTCTTACACTGCTAAATTAGGGACGGCTAGAGCAGACAGCTCCCCGTGTAGCTTTGCGCGAAGTTCAAAAACAAAACCAAAGTTGTTCTTCTAAAATGCCGTGCATATTTTTCTCTGTCTGAAATGCTGAAATTTCCTATCAAATTTATTGCACATTTTGTTGTTATTTTTTGTCTTTTTACGAGAAAAGTATTCGGATAATTTACGTAAGCCACATCCAGTAGAATGTTTCCCGTGTGAAATGCATTTATCCTTCTAGATGATTTGAAAAACAAATTCCTACTGTACATTTTTTTTACTTCCGGATTTAAGAAAAGAGAGATAAAGGTGTATAATAAATGAAGTTGTCATGATATTCTATAATAATGTTTATTTTTAGTTATTACAAAAAAATAAATTTTGATCGTTAGTTGTGTAGTATTACTTCAGATGATAATTTTAGTCGCGTCTGTTATGAGGCTGGTAAACACGGATGTGTTTAAAACCGGAAGCAGCCTTAATGTGATGTAACTAATACCAGCACACCAACCACCAGTCAACAGGCTATGCTTTGTCAACATATATAAGCGTTATAAGCCGTAAAAGAAGCTGGTAATAACGAATGTGTGGCCAGGTGGTTAGGGCGCTCGTCTCGCAATCTTACGGTCGCAGGGTCAAATCCCCGTCACACCAAATACGCTCGCTCCTTTAGCCGTGTGGGGCGTTATACTGTGACAATCAACCATACTATTCGTTGGTACAAGAATAGCCAAAGTACAGTTATACGAAGACTAGCCGTCCCTAATTTGACAGTGCAAGACTAGAGGGAAGGCATCGATCCACCGCCAACTCTTGGGCTCCTCTTTTAACAACGAATAGTGAGATTGACCGTCACATTATAGCGCCTCCACGACTGAAAGGGTGAGTATATTTAGCGTGACGGGGATTCGAACCCGCGACTTTCAGATTGCGAGTCGAATGTCTTAACCACCTGGGCAAAATATATTTTTTTAAATGCTGTGTATATTGTACTTAAGGAACGGTACCTGTTTTGTTATCTTTGTTGCTGTTATCTAAACCTAAAAATGTTTCCTTCGTTTCTTAGAGATTCTTCATGAAATAGATCTGAAAGCGTATTGTCATTCCCCCCTTTCCACCCCTTCATTTTCCAATGATTTATTTTTAGAAATAAATTATTTTAAAGCTGCATTAAAACTAAATTAATTTTTACATTCTCACACGTATGTAAATTTAGTGTTAAGTACATTTAAGCAGTTTGGGAAGGAAGATATAAGAATAGCTTGATAAATCGATTCGGTTCGTTCTTGTTCGGTAGCAACCCGAACGATTGGGCTTAAAATCCGGTTCGTTGTGGGTGTTTGCATTTTATAAAAAATGAAAACCTGCATTTCATGATAGAAAAAAATCTATATATTCAAGGGAATTTATTTTGTATTTGATAAAATTTTTAAACAGTGAAATGATTAATTTTTGTTCTCATAATGAACTTGACTGTCCTGCATTACCGTTACATTACCGTACGAAATGGTAATGTTCTTGGAGAACTTGTGTCATTACAAACCAGAGAGACATAAGGAAAATTAAAGGTGTTATACACTGCACGAAACATGCCTTTTATCCCAGGCCATACACTAAACCTAATTATATATACATATAGGAATAAAAGATATGCTTCCACAACAACAGTTAGAACCAGAGGGGTACTCAGTAGAGTGTATGCCTCCATCACGCATCGGTGATCATGTTCGGATATTACAGAATAGGAAAACGTGTCCGTATGTCCGTCATTGTTAAAGGACACAAACAAATTTTGGAGAGACAATGAGGAACAATATTATATTTATGTCCACACACTTTCATCAAAATCCGATTATGTTTAACTGAGTTACAGCGCAAAAGTAGTGTGAAAAATCAGCACCTATGTTAAGAGATGGCGATTTTTTTTTAATTTTCCGTGACCTTGTTGTAACCTTGGTCCCGCAAAACCTAATCATTTTTTAGTCGAATTATTGTTTAAATGTACATTGACTTTTGTTTTAATTCTACAGCCATTTTCGACAAACTTTGCTGACAAACACACATTCTCGAATAGAGGAGCGGGGGGGGGGGCATAATTTCCATCTACCTGTGGTGGAAAAGATTTTTTTTTAAAATTCCTTTACGCCTTTATTCCTTCCACTGGTGAATGTGTTACGTGTAGAAACAGCGTGTCAGAATACATTCAACTGAAACGTGTTACTGATAAGCGATATTCCTAATACATCATTTATAATCAATCAATTAATACTGTTATGATTGCGTTACGATAAAATAATTGCAGCGAGAAATGAGATACTGGAACAAGAAAAAAAACAACATAACCTCAGTGAGTTCGTGTTGCAAGAATAAATCGAACCGACAATCGAGATTCACGTGAAATAAGAATAGTAAATGTTATCGTGACATTCACACAGAAACGAATTAATGACATATGACATTCGTTAGGAAAGAAGAGTGAATCTTACTGAACACGTGTTACGTAAACGAACCAAAGAAGCAACAAATGATGTTAGCATGAAATCAATGTAAGCCTCACTGTAAATCGGTTACACGAACGAACCGAAACAAGATACGACGTTATTAAATACGAAACGTGAACACAAATATAATATTGGATGAAATACTCATGTCTTCTTCAACGTGTGCACAGTAAAGAAAACTAATGTTTTAATTAGCTATAAAAATATTTTTGCACGTGTGAAAAACTTATCCTTCATTTTTTGCTGATTGGACATTTTGCTTCAAAGTTATCGCAACGATGTATGTTTTATTCCCACTGCCTCGGTATTAGTACATCTGCATGTTACGCATAGCTTGATTGGTTTTGGTTTGTTTTGAATTTCGCGTAAAGCTATACGAGGGCTATCTGCGCTAGCCGTCCGTAATTTAGCAATGTAAGACTAGAGAGAAGTCAGCTAGTCATTATCACCCGCCGCCAACTATTGGGCTACTCTTTTGCCAACGAATAGTGGATTTAACACGTCACATTATAACGCCCCCACGGCTGAAAGGGCGAGCATATTTGATGTAACGGGGATTCAAACCCGCGATCCTCGGATTACGAGACGAGTGCCTTAACCACCTGGTTAAGCCCGGTCGTACATAGAGATAGAATGATAGCATTGAGCTAAATCTAACACAGACTCTTTTCATCATAGAGTTTTTGTTAACAATGTGTGAATTGTAACAAAACTGTTCTAATCAGATCTCATCAGAGTTGCATATTGTTTCCAGTAACGATTTGCATCTGACAACTCTGAGTGCATCTTACATAAAACATAATCTATGAATATTGTTGTATTTTTTAAAGTACATAATTAACCAATATGTCAGATTATGTACTTAAAAATAGATAATAAATAAACACATTAAGCTACATATTTGTAACTAGGTAATGTAGACACAAGTTAAACTGATTGTTTGTTTGTACTTGAGCACAAAGCTACACAAAGGGCTATCTATGCTCTGCCCATCGCGGGTACTAAAACTCGGTTTCTAGCGTTGTAAGTCTGTAAACATACCTTTGTGACAATACAAATAATATATATATATATATAATAAAAATATGAATACTGGGTAAACTGTGGTTGGAGTATTTACGTAAGCTGTTCTTATTGGAAACCTCTAATGGGCAAGTTAAGAATGATGTGATAAAAATTACAATTGGCTTTATTCTAATATAATACCTTGCGTCCCACTCTCCTTGCAGTGGGTTAACAGTAAGTCTGAAGGCTTATAACACTAAAACCCGGATCAACATAGCAGAGAGAGAGTCCACTGTGCATATATGAGCTTAATATCAAAACAGACAAATAAACAAACCGTTAGCTTTGGCACACAGATACCACCTGATCTATCAGTAATCACGTTACCTCAATCCAATTAAAATACAGCTTAACAAGTAATACAGAAATATCAGAAACTTGAAATACAGCTTAACAAATAATAGAACAATATTGGAAACTTGAAATACAGCTTAACAAGTAATAGAGCAACATTGAAAACTTGAAATACAGCTAAACAAGTAATAGAGCAATATTGGAAATTTGATATACAGCTAAATAAGTAATAGAGCAACATTGGAAACTTCAAATACAGCTTAACAAGTAATACAGCAACATTGGAAACTTGAAATACAGCTAAACAAGTAATAGAGCAACATTGGAAACTTCCAATACAGCTTAACAAGTAATACAGCAACGTTGGAAACTTGAAATACAGCTAAACAAGTAATAGAGCAATATCAGAAGTTTCAAATACAGTTTAACAAGTAATAGAGCAATATCAGAAACTTGAAATACAATTTAACAAGTAACAGAGAAATACACAAAACTGTTTTTCGTAAGTACATAGTATAGTAACATATAAAATGTCATGTACGTATAACACACAAAACTGTTTTTCGTAAGTACATAGTATAGTAACATATAAAATGTCATGTACGTATAACGAAATAATAAATTGTAATGGAAATTTTTACGCTTTTACAAAAACATTGGTAGATGAAAAATATCATTTCTTAGTACTTGAATAAACATACTACAACAATGTTCATTAACTGCTTTATTGTGTTTAATATACACTGTCGTGTGAACGGAATTATTGATAAATATTTGAAGTAGAAAAATTAAATTAAAATAAGATATTCTACAGAAACTATGGGAAGTAGGTAGCGCTACATTTGCGGTGCTTGTTTCTCTTTAAAGTGTAACGGGTGTTTGTGTGTGTTTTTCTTATAGCAAAGCCACATATCTGCTCAGCCCACCGAGGGGAATCGAACCTTTGATTTTAGCGTTGTATATCCGGAGACATACCGCTGTACTAGCGGGGGGCAAAGTGTAACGAACAAACAGTTTTTCTTTGGCAAAATCACGATTTCGTGATGTTGTATGCAACGTATATTCCAATGTTGACGACAAGAAATGAAAGTTATTTTATAATACTGTACATCGAACGTCAAACTTTAATATACTCACTTATTTAGATCAGTTCTAAGCTTCTTAATAAGTAAAACATAATGATATTCAGAGCATAAAACAATCCAGTAAAATTAATACGATAACAAGCTCACATCCAGATTCATTTAACCTATGATTAGAAAATTTACAATTAAAACTAATTAAGCACACAAATTAGATGCATATATTTAGTAATTAGTGCAAAATTAATAGTCTATAATTACTTAATAATGTATAACTTACGGAATTGTTACTGAAAAAAAACAACAACATCTGTACAAACCAACGTCTTTATTAACAGTCTAGCACATTGATTAAATATTTCTAATAAACACAGTTACAATTAGAAATTAAGTGAAACGAAGAAAGTATTCGAACCTTGGTTCACCATTGCCAGGTGGGATAAGACGTTCCACTCGTAATCCGAGGGACGCGGGTTCGAATCCCCGTCGCACCAAACATGGTCGCCCTTTGAGCTTTGGGAGTGTTATAATTATACAGTCAATTCCATTATTAGTTGGTAAAAGAGTAGCTCAAGAGTTGGCGGTGGGTGGTGATGACTAGCTGCCTTCCCTCTAGTCTTACACTGCTAAATTAAGGACGGCTAGCGCAGATAGCCCTCGAGTAGCTTTGCGCGAAATTCAAGAACAAACAAACAAACAAATTCCAACCTTACAGAAGCGTGTGTCAAAATGGACTTTTTAATGATATTATTTTACTTTTATTATTTCCTTTGTTACTTGTTTCCTTCAAAATGTAAAAAAACAGTGAAGAATGAATAACTTAAATCATTCAACAAAGTATTGGGTTGAGGAATAATTCGTGAGCGTTTTTTCAAGTTAACAAAATATATTCATAAATGAAACGCTTTCGCAAAATATTTCATGTCATTTGGTAGATAATTTTTTGCTCTAATAGATGGTGTGTTTGATTTTCATGTCTTTAATAATTTGCTTTCATTTTCAGCTCATTAAATGGAATGTGAAGTGGACAAAATCGAGCATTTTCGATACCATCTGCTTTTCGCATTTAATTTCTTGCAATTTCGTTTAAAACAATGCATACTATATACCTAGGTACTACATGAAATAAAGTATCATAATAAATGTTTTGGGTGTAATGTGTTCATGCATTGAAGTATTGTATAGTCTTGCATGTAATGCTTGAATGAAATTATTTAAAAACGCTCACGAATTATTCCTCAATCCAATAAAAAAAATGAACTGTGAAGCTATACAAAACTCCAATTATGAAACAATCTTAAATTATGAACGTTACGCTGCATTGCATAATAGCTGGGGATATAGATCTCAGCTTAAAGAAAGAAACAACATGAAAAATAAATTTCTCTCATGCGAATAAAACGTTCACAACATGGGATAGAAAGAACCAGCAAAATCAAACTAATGCCAAAATACACGGGTGGAAAGATGATACACAACGTTGCTGACACTATGGAGGAGTTGGCTTCAGAAAAAAAAAAAAAATATATATATATTCTAACACTATATAATTATCAACTCCATAAACACATCATTCTTAATAACCTGACAGAATACGCTAATTTGCGTCGTGCCTGGTAGCAAACTAATCTGTTCTATGATAGGAACTATTTTTTTTGTCGCAGGAGTACGTGCCATGATAATGTTGCTTTCTTGTCATTTCATGCCTCAGTCATTTGAGGGGGGACAACAAAAATGTGCACAGAGTGAATGATATATGTATATGATCATTGTTTCTGGTGGACAGTGCCAATGACCTTGGCGCACACTAATGGATCTGTGGTCGTCAGGTTTTATTCGGAAACAAGAAATATGGCTTTATAGTGACATATTCATCGACGAAGGTTACCAAAATTTGCCAGCTATTTTAATTTATACAAGAACAGGAAACTTCCGTTACTTTAGTGTATTCAAGTCTGAACTTCTTAGAATGCGTACCGGAACTCACTCCCTAATTGATACAACGAAGAAGGCAGCTCCACACAGCTGAACATCGGCCATGTTCGATGTGTGTAGAACCACTTGAACGTTTCACATTTCCATCTTTTAAAGTTATCTGAGGAACGTTGGCCTCCTGAACTTCGCAACTTAGTTTAAAGTCCATTTTATAAAACATCTCAATTTTGTTATTAATTCAGGTTTTAGCTGTAACCACGTTCGCCACATACACTCAGTGATTGTGCTTTTTTAGAAATTAATTACGCGGGAGAAAACTATGTTTTATTTTTTATTAAGCACAAAACTGCATAATGAGTTATCTGTGCTGTGCCAACCACGAATATCAAGCCCTGGATTTTAGCGTTGCAAGACGTCAAATATACTGCTGAGCCACAAGGGAATATGGAAAAATATTTTCTAATTAAGATAGTTTAGAACGATTCATCGTTAAAATACCGAACGCAAAGCGTGGGGGGAGGGGGGTAGAGGATGTCGAACTGTGCCAATGGAGTGTGTTTTCTTATAGCAAAGCCACATCAGGCTATCTGCTGAGCCCACCAAGGGGAATCGAACCCCTAATTTTAGCGTTGTAAATCCAAAGACTTACCGCTGTACTATCGAGGGCCGTGTGCCAATTGAATAATTTTCAATGATTTTTTAAATCAAACCATAAAAAAGTTTCAGAACAAAGTTATGTTCACTGTCGTAATTCACCAGACCGAGTATAACTGAAAAATAAAAGTTTCGAAATCATAACTTTTCTCATTATGCACACAACTTGTGTGTATATATGTGTGTGTATCACAGCCCAGTTCTTTTAATGTGTAATATCCTTCTTGAACCCGAACAAGCTAAATATGTACACATGCGCAAATAATTTATCACCTTGTATTATATATGGAACTTAATAATATTTGACTTTCACGTTCGTCAAAATTTCCTGACCAACCACATGCCAGCTTTTTTTTACGTCACTTTGTTTATGATAGATGAACCATTCACCTACTTTCAAATCTTATTCACAAGTACCTAACCACAGGCAATATTATTTTGAGCGGATTATTTACACGTTTCATAATCTCAAGATAAAATTTATACATCCCAGTTATTTGAACATACTTTTCGATATTTTGCACTATACAGAATTTGTTATTTTCATGGTGTACCTCATAAAGGTATAAGAACTATATCTTTGGTGATTTAAAACCCATGAAAACAAGAACACGCTGTGAATTATTAAAAAAAAAAGAAATAAAATATCTGGCCGTTTCGAACATGGGTTTCATATCTCGTGCAATATGCTCGAGCTGTGGGTTCGTTTTATAAATTTAGAAGCTTAATATTTGGGATCATTTGAAACAAAGGTGCCGTTATTTACTCGTGTATTTTACTGTATTTACTTTGTATCATACTTTAAAGAAACGTGTTGTTTTAAGCAGCGACACATAACATGTTATTTGTTTGCTTACTCTGCTTACTCTTTGTTTTTTTTCAGATTCGCGCATCCGAAGGTTAGTTGTGCTACCCATACCTAATGTTGACATCACAGACAAGAGGAAAGGTAGCTAGGCAACTTCGCCAACCGCCAACTCTTGATTTTATGCCAACGAATAGTGGGAGTTACCGCACTTTATAGCTGAAAGAATGGGCATGTTCGGTGAAGAGTTTTGATACCGCATCACAGATATTGCGAGTCGTGGTCCTTAACTAACCACTGGGCCATGCGAGGCCTAAAATGCTATTATTATAAAATCAGAAAACCACAACACTCTTATTTCATTTTAATATTTTAATGGCTATACTTGGCATCAAGGCTTGTGTAAAACTCGAACGAACATGCTTCTATCTAAGGACAGTTTACACTATCGATGGTTCAAACATTTTATTGGATATGAAGCAAATTTAGGCCAATGTTTCGTTGTTATTGCAGAACATTTGTACAGCTGAAAATATCAAAGAAATTAAAACTACTTACAATAGAGCAAAAGTTACAGATTAATATCTAACTCAAGATTACCTGAGTTCACAACAGGCCTGAAAACTAACAAGTATATCTCAAGTGCAAATACCAGGTTTAACGCCAAACCAATGAGAACGTTCAGTCTTTAAAACCCAACAACACTTTGTTAAATACATACAGTATATTTGTATATTTCTTCAGTTTGATCACAGAAGAAACAGGTAAGTTCTCAATGTTACATATTACAAATATTTGTGGAAGTGTTAAGTGTTTTATTGGTGAAACCTAAACCAGTTTGGCATCTATCATTAGAGCCAAAATATGTATGTGAATAATCACCATAAAACATAATTGCACAATAACTAATATTACCGCCAATAGAGTATATACAATATACTATAATAATGTAATAAATACCATTACACTCAAGTTATGTGTAAAACGGTAACCATAGACCAGAATAGTGAAAAAGAAATTCATTACAATCACCATCTACGTGAAATGATCACCATAAAATACAAGAGTAGTATAGTGTAATACAGGTACTAGCAGTATGGTGTAATACAGGTAACAGTAGTATAGTGTAATACAGGTAACAGTAGTATAGTATAATACAAGTAATAGTAGTATAGTATAATACAGGTAATAGTAGTACAGTGTGATGCAGGTAATAGAAGTATGGTGTAATACAGGTAACAGTAGTATAGTGTAATACAGGTAATAGAAGTATGGTGTAATACAGGTAACAGTAGTATAGTGTAATACAGGTACTAGTAGTATGGTGTAATACAGGTAACAGTAGTATAGTATAATACAGGTACTAGTAGTATGGTGTAATACAGGTAACAGTAGTATAGTGTAATACAGGTACTAGTAGTATGGTGTAATACAGGTAACAGTAGTATAGTGTAATACAGGTACTAGTAGTGTGGTGTAATACAGGTAATAGTAGTATGGTGTAATACAGGTTACAATAGTATAGTGTAATACAGGTAACAGTAGTATAGTATAATACAGGTAACAGTAGTATAGTATAATACAAGTAATAGTAGTATAGTGTAATACGGGTAATAGTAGTATGGTGTAATACAGGTAATATTGGTATGGTGTAATCCAGGTAATATTAGTATGGTGTAATACAGATAATAGTAGTATGGTGTAATAAAGGTAATAGTAGTATGGTGTAATACAGGCAATAGTAGTATAGTGTAATACAGATAATACTAGTATGGTATAATACAGGTAACACGAGTATAACGTAATATATAATACATGTTGCTTTCTTGTCATTTCATGCCTCAGTCATTTGGGGGGGGGGACATAAGTCATCTGTATGGTGTAATACAGGTAACAGTAGTATGGTGTAATCCAGATAATACTAGTATGGTGTAATCCAGATAATACTAGTATGGTGTAATACAGGTAATACTAGTATGGTGTAATACAGATAATAGTAGTATGATGTAATACAGGTAATAGTAGTATGATGTAATACAGGTAATAGTAGTATGATGTAATACAGGTAATACTAGTATGGTGTAATACAGGTAATAGTAGTATGATGTAATACAGGTAATAGTAGTATGATGTAATACAGATAATAGTAGTATGATGTAATACAGGTAATAGTAGTATGATGTAATACAGATAATAGTAGTATGATGTAATACAGGTAATAGTAGTATGATGTAATACAGGTAATACTAGTATGGTGTAATACAGATAATAGTAGTATGATGTAATACAGGTAATACTAGTATGGTGTAATACAGATAATAGTAGTATGATGTAATGCAGGTAATAGTAGTATGATGTAATACAGGTAATAGTAGTATGATGTAATACAGGTAATAGTAGTATAGTAAGCGAATGTCCGAATGGAATGACATTAGTGAGCTATTAATAATTCATTCGAACTCTATATACATTATCACTGTATTGTTTTGAAATTCATCGCTTCAGAGTGTGAGTAATGGATAGTGTCAAAATGTATTTTTATTTTCAGCGTGACGAAATATGAATAACAAAGAAGGTAAGTGAGGAAGTACGGATGGCTACCAGCTGTGACATCAGTAACAATGCGATGTAGCATAACTTCTTTACGTTTCCTATAGTAGTGGTGACACTGCTCTAAACAATGGGCTACTATAGTTGACATTTTACTGGGATGAATAGTTTTCCTGTTTCACTGCCGACTCATCCGGCTTCTCAGTTTTGTTTTTGATTTTAAATTTCGTGCAAGACTACACGAGGACTATCCTTAATTTAGCAGTGTATGCCTAACAGTGTAAGATACAAATATATTCTCAAGACGGCTGGTATAAGTATTAAAACTTTAATTAAAATAAAGTACAGAACAACCTTTCGGCATTCTTAGGTCATATTCAGGTTAACAAAAATAGTTTGCAACTGAAGGAAAGGCAGCTAGCTAGCCACGACCACTGACCGCCAACTCATGAGCTTCTCTTTTACCAACGAATAATAAGACTGACCGTCACATTACAATGCCCTACAGCTGAAAGAGCGGGCATGTTTGGAGTGACCCAGCTTTTCAGCTCTTCAATAAGACATTGAAACATTCAGAAAGACATACAGATCAAAACGTCACAAAAGTCATCTTAAACAGTGACTTATCTTTTAAGCGAGAACAAGAAACGTGTTTTTCTCTTGAAGCTTATTTAATATTCTCTGCTTATTCAATTTTCTTATTTCTAATTTTTACTTTTATTCAATTGTTATTATTATTTTCTTATCACGAACCTATTCATAATTAAGCCTACCAGGGCCCTCAACACACGAGTGAGGCGAAGAGAAAGTAATTTCTGAACGTCCCCGGTTATAATTTAAACTTATCCACCAGACCTTTTGGGGGTCAAAAATTTCAAACCGAAATACCTGCCATGAATTTTGTTTTGTTTGAGGAAATCGTAGTTGCTTCTATGTGAATGTTAGGCCTTTTTTTTCATTCGGTTCTTTTCATATTTTGTAAGTAAACTGAAAAAAATACGTGTATTCCTTCTTGGCAATCATTGGAAAGTGAAAACAAAAATCATAATAATATAACAACCATACTACGTCTGTTGTCTCGAGTATCGAAAAGGCTTTTCATCACCAGAACACTTAACGTTGGGATACAATCGTTGTGACTTGGATGAATTGCTTAACAACAGCTGTTACTGTGTGAGCTAAGTTTAACATTATTTAATGTCATAGCAGATCTGTTGCTAAACAACAGACCAATCAGTACGATTCACATATTATTTAGATACAACAGTTAGTTGTTACTAGCATTTCCTTTCGTCCAGGAATACAGTTGAACTTGTTACATAATTATGCGTGACTCTTCCTTGTTTGAAACTCGCACGTTCAGCATAACAAACAAACGTAATACCTGAACAAGGTTCGAGGTTGTGTAGGAAGAGCTGTGAAAACACAATAATGCGATAGGGCCGTCACTTAATAGCCAAAAGGAATGGCTGTTCATTTTATGATTTCCAAACTGATAGAATTCATTTAAGGCAGAGTTTTTTGTATTGCATAATATGAACTAAACGTAATAATATTTTATAGACGTTGGTCATGTATAGACATTATATATGAAGCATGTACGAATTCAGAAACTTAAGAATATAATTTAAATTAGTTTTTCAAACGATTTATTAGCTGCAGTTTTCTGTTTCTCTGACGTAATTTCCGTTGGTTTAATGTTATTTTCCTTTTCCAACAATCAAATATTTCATGCGGATACGAATTTAGAAAGGTAGGAATATATATAGAATTCAGAGGTAAACGCAAGTGTGTGTTTTGTTATAGCAAAGCCACATCGAGCTATCTGCTGAGCTCACCGAGAGGTATCGAACCCCAGATTTTAGCGTTGCAAACCCGTAGACTTACTGCTGTACTAGCAGAGGCCGAGGTAAACGCAATCACAAATAGCAATACCATGACGTCATTACAACTGACAATATTGACAAATATCAAGGTCATGAAATTTTAACATCAGAAAAGAAACCCAACGACTCGATTGTTTCTGGACAGTGGACTTTCCTTCATCAGGAATAGTTGTAGGCTTCGTTATTACCGATAAAACTATGTTAAATTATAAACATGATTATACAGATATAAAATACATTTTCTTTATTAAAATGAAAGAAGGTTTGATTTGTTTTGAATTTCGCACAAAGCTACTCGAGGGCTATCTGCGCTAGCCGTCCCTAATTTAGCAGTGTAAGACTAGAGGGAAGGCAGCTAGTCATCACCACCAACCGCCAACTCTTGCGCTACTCTTTTACCAACGAATAGCTTGGTCGATCCTCACATTATAACGTCCCCACGGCTGAAAGGGCGAGCACGTTTGGTGCCAGGGGGATTCGAACCCGCGACCTTTAGATTACGAATCGAACGCCTTGACCCACCTGACCATGACGGGCCATGTATCCTTTTTTTTCGCTCGGAATAGCCAGGTGGGTCAGGGCAATCGACTATTAATCTGAGGGTCGCGGGTTCGAATCTCCGTCACACCAAACATTCCTGCCCTTTCAGCCGTGGGGGTGTTATAATGTGATAATCAATCTCACTATTGGTTGGTAAAAGAGTAGCCCAATAGTTGTCGGTTGATGGTGATGACTAGCTGCCTTCGCTCTAATCTGAAACTGCTAAATTAGGAACGACTAGCGCAAATAGCCCTCGTGTAGCTTTACGCGAAATTCAAAAACGAACAAACAAACAAGCTAGGGCAGATAGTCCTCGTGGAGCTCTGCACGCATTTGCATAATTCAAAAAACAAACAAACACTAGCACGTTAAATTGTAGAAATTTAAGGTTAGTGTGTCGAGTGCCTTCTGGCTCTGTTAAAACCCCAAACAAAGGAAGAGAGGCTTCGACTGAGTAAAACCTTACGTAATTTAGGTGGTTATTATTGTTAAACTGCAAGCAAGTGTTAAGTGGACTTATAGCTTTACTTGCTTGTAAGGGAAAAAATGCAGACGCTAACTTTTCTTTTACTTGCTATTTGCACCATCTGGTGAATTTTGTCCTTTTACTTTTATCTATATAGTTTAATAAACTAGCAATTAAAACCTTCCGCTTTAATCAAAACTAAGAAATAAAAAATGGTTCAATGTGGCTGAGCTAACTCTCCTCGTTATTGACTAACATTCTCTACCGCATAGTGTAAAAAAATTATGTATTCCTACACCCATTTAATATATTTGAATACGTTATAATGTCGATTTTACAGTTTAGTTTCGGATGTGACCTTATAAAAGTATGCAGAGAAGACCGAAATGCCTTCTTATGACGTGTTCTCAAAAACAGGTGGTCAGATTTAACGAGTTTCACATTTTATTTATTTATTTGGGATTCAACCTTTATTTTGTTTTGCTGAGCAATTTCCTATGATGAAACAGATGTATGTAGAAAGAATATCCCCTCATTTTCTGGTTCTTTAAGATATGCAACGGTTGAACGATTATACCTCGGAAACAGTTTGAGTATACGTGACGTATTTGTCGCTTTTCCAGACAATTTTTTTTATTATGTAAGTACTATTGTTTGAAGTGCGAAAGCGGCTTTTGGCACCGACTTTTGTGCTTGTGCATTCTGACTTGTTACAAGACAACGCACTTTGCTTATGCTATTACTGTGGCGGGAGGTATGACTGGTTGCAGGTCCTTTTATGGATGGTTCTGGCACCCACACATGATCCATATTTTTTTGTTTTTGGATGCCATTGAGTGAAAGGGATATATCTGTTTTATAAATTCTAAATATGCGATTTGAACACATCTTTATGATTTAAGCGTAGGAATATTCTGTGTCGAAAACGGCTGTTACATACTCTTCCGAAAACTAAGAAGTTTTTTACAGCTTCATACTACCTAAAAATGCTTGTACCATGCCAGTTTAGGTAAACAAAGAATTTGTTGTTCAGAAAACTTTAAATTTTAATGCAAGCTTCGGCTTATAAACAGTTTCAATAATTTAAATAAACTTTAAAGTATTTGAAATATTTCAAAATTTGTCAAATGAATTCACTCTTAAACACACTCTACCTAACAAAAAGCTGCTAAAAGAATTTTCTTAACCCGAATCGTATGTATAAATGGTAGAGGAATTTCTTTTTATGTTTTATTTTCAGCAAGAGTGCATCCATGATTGATCATTCTATGTGACTCATGATATGGAATAAAAACATAAGTTTTTGTTTGTTTTGAATTTCGCGTAAAGCTACTCGAGAACTATCTGCGCTAGCCGTCCCTATATAGCAGTGTAAGACTAGAGGGAAGGTAGCTAGCCAGTCATCACCACCCACCGCAAATTCTTGAGCTACTCTTTTACCAACGAATAGTGGGATTGACCGTCACATTATAACGCTCCCACGGCTGAAAGGACGAGCATGTTTAGTGCGACGGAAATTCGAACCCGCGACCCTCAGATTACGAGTCGAGTGCTTTAACCACCTGGCCATCAACTTTTTGTTAAGTGAATAAAATATTGTTTTACGCGGTTCATGTTTCGTTTTAATTATTAATTCAGTTATATTTTTTAAATGAGGTTAACAAACTGAGGTTTATAACACTTTCGTTTTCTTCAAAGAGGTTATGCTTAATTTACACGAGAGTTACGTATTTAATTATTTAGTTCTTTCGGTATACGTAACGGTTAAAACAATCCTATAAAGTTAACTTTTCTTGTTTTGCGTATATTGGCTCAGCTGCAAATCTGATGGTCACACCTCTAAATAACCAAATTTCAACAGCCCATTCTGTAGCTCTGCGCTTAACAACAAACAAACAACAAAGTTACAGTGCAACATTTTGGCAGCAGAAGCAATATATATGTATAAGATTTTGATATTTTCAACGCGATTGACACGTTGTGCAACACATGTACGAATCAACTGGTTCAGAAATCCTAAGGTTTAGCAGCACCCGCCGCATACAGAACTGCTCTTGATCGAATAGAAGGATTAGTTGTTACATTTCAAGGGCCTCACAACTGGGAGTGAGGAGCGTGAGGACAAGACCATTACTAACTAAATCATGCATCTTCTGATTCACAATCCGGAACGCTAACCATTAGATCACGCTTGCTGAGTTTGCCGCTGAAGAAAAAAGATCCACTTTTCTTTCGAAAGCGCTCGGGTTATAGGGTTTTTATTAATTTTTATTAAGACCACGCTTGGTCGTATACATAAGTCTTATGACAAAATAACTAAAAAGAAAAACTGAATATCTTACAAAAATACGATTTTTTAAAAATAAATTCGTTAGCGGCCATGATAAGTTATACTTAAAGTCGAAAAATGTTTTCCTCTTTGTGACTATCGTATTTTTAAAAGTTTGTCGAGCGTTAGATGTTTTTAGTGAACGCGAGACAAAAATCAAAAACCAATTTGAGTTTCTTATCGATTTGAGTAAAATTAGCAAACTTCAACACCAGAGGGAAACACGCCAGAACATAATTTTGTATTCCTTGTTATGATACTTGCATGTTTAATAACATAGTTGCATGAAACATACATGTACTTTTTACATATTGTTTGTAGATTGCACTTATCTTAAGGAAGATTCCAATACTGTCGTATTTGCATGCGGAATTTTAGCGAAGTATTTGTATTTTATTGACCTATTACTGATTTAAAGTACTTTTTAACTCGACAGCGTTACGCGTTTTAGTTGCTTTCTTAACAAATAGAATCGGTTGCAAATAGCCACTTGATTTGATGTCCTGAAACAATGTACACGTACGTGTTTGTTTCGAACAGCTTGGTTTTGGTTTTGTTTTTAATTTCGCGTCGAGTGCCTTAACCACATGGCTACGCCAGGCCAGTAAGTAATATTAACAATGTTTTACACTTTGTGATTACACTTTTGTTAAAAGCGTGTGTTATAGTAAAGCCACATTAGGTTATCTGCTGTATCCACCGTAAGGAATCGAGCCCTGAATTTCAGTGTTGTAACTTGGGAGGCTTACCGCAGTCCCACTGAAAAATCTTAAAGGTGCATAGAGGTTTTACATACTTTTAATAAGTATGAGATCAAATTTATATGATTTAATTTTTGTTTTTACCAAACAAAACTTTTCAGAGCCGGTGAGGCACATTTTAGTCTGTAAATTATAATACTAGAGAAATCATCCATCCGTTCAGCCAGTACAAACCATTTGCAAAGAAATTGGATTTTTCGCTTTTCACACGGACCAAAATCATACCTTATTAATGTTTTTCTTAAACGCACGCACACTCAAAAAAGCATATACGTTCTACGAGTCTCAGAAGAACTATAAAAAAAAGATTTGAAATGTTTGGTTGAAATAATTGTTCACCAGCTCCGACCAAAACTGTGCCATAAACGTCATTAAGATGGGGTTAATGTAAATTGATGGAA
The DNA here is from genome assembly GCF_004210375.1 of Tachypleus tridentatus. NCBI lineage: Eukaryota > Metazoa > Arthropoda > Merostomata > Xiphosura > Limulidae > Tachypleus > Tachypleus tridentatus. The sequence goes on along the minus strand of NC_134831.1, from coordinate 127,278,704 downwards.
TTAACCTGGAAAATTCTGAACAGTTCTGGTACCATAGTAAGAGAAAGTTTATAGATTGTATTACACAGATTTTAATAAATAGAAACAAAATTAATTTCTCTAAAATTTATAAAAGGAAGGAGATGAATAGTTTTGCAGTTTTGTGACCCGCACGTTTCGGCACGTGGGTGTTTTGGTTTTTTTTATATTTGTTCAGATTAATCATTTTCAAACTACCCAAAGTCCATCTACGCTAGCCTTTTCTAGCTTTTTTTTAACTGGCAGGCTAAGGGGAATCAGAATGCCAGCAGCTTCCCCTATCACCCTTTAGGATACTCTTGGATGGCCTAATAGTGGGATTTTGCCATTACATTTATAATGCACTTACGCTCCCAAAATGTGGATCACATTTTTTTTTCTCTTTTTTGTGGTAACAAGACCCGAGCATTGGACCTCGCTCGGCCTCAAACAAGCATCTCAATTTCACTCACGAGATGACGCTATACATGTTGACAGTTGGAAAAATACATAAGTGCACCTGTTATCTATTTTTCTGTTTGTATTATCACAAAAGCACGTATGTATGGTATACGGAATTAAACTTATTGAAACTCCAGCTATTAGAAGGTTATCAAAGTCTAACCGTGGTATCAGTATATTTTCTTCAAAGTTTTTTTTAAGGTATAAATGTGTTAATGCTCACAAAAGTCAACTTGTAGTAGTTTACAAAAATCATACTTTTTAGAACCTGACCAATGTTCATCATTCATTCTTAAGCATGGAGTTCAGTTCTCATACAGGATATATTTTATTGCCGACACCACAAAGAAACGGCATAACTAATGATTATAACTAATTGTGTTACATATCACGAGCAACTGAAGAAATAATCACATGAAGAGATTGTTCTCAGATTACGTAACATGATGCGTCCGTGTTAAAGCAGCTCAGCCGAACTGTGCGATTTGTTTTCAGTCGTTTAAAACAAGGGTACTTTAAAATATTGACAATAATTTAAATTGCATGCAATAAGAAGAGTGGCACAACTCGAAGTGCAATAACTCGAAATGCAAATTTCGCATGCTTTTAGGGCTGTGGATTCAATTGTTTATGTCCAAAGCTACCTGTGCTTTTCCACTACGAGTATCAGAACACACATTTAAGCGATTTATGGATTCAAAACTTACAACATAACAAAGAATAGTCACGTACATCAGTCACTTTAAGAGATAAAGTATTTAGGCCTAGTGGTAGAACAAGAAACTTCGAGTAACACACATGTGAATTAAACAACAAGCTATAACGTAGTAGGACTTACGAGAGTTTCATACAGAAGTAATTTATTTTGATGAAAAAAAATATCCAGACACTTACAACCCTGATACAATTTTCCATAAAGTTAACAACGCTTTCAGTTTGGTTACGCGTGCTTTTAGTCTACGTTATATAGGTTTTGTAAAACCTTCCTTAACTTCAGAAAAGTGTCATAGGTGTTTTTTATAACAAAGCTACCATGTTTATCTGCTGCCGTCTATACTTCCAAAGGGAAGGAAACTAATCATTAACACCACACCATTCATCATCCACATTAAGGTATTGACTGTCGCTCCTATAACCAACTTACATGTTAAAGCGCGGGAAATATTCTGTGGTATTGCAAGGTTTCAAACCTCTACCACGTGAACAGCTCGCGATGAATTCTGTAAATGAATCTTGGAAGAGTAGCTGTAGAAGTCATTTAAAAAAAAATAATTTTAAAATTAGGTATAAAACAAAATATACCTTTTCTGATGAAATGAATTAAATGACCCGGCATGGCTAGGTGGGTTAAGGCATTCGACTCGTAATTTGAGGGTCGCACCAAACATGATCGTCCTTTCAGCCGTGGGGGCGTTATAATGTGACGGTCAGTCCCACTATTCGATGATAAAAGAGTAGCCCAAGAGTTGATTGTAGGTGGTAATGATTAGCTCCCTTCCCTCTAGTCTTACACTGCTAAATTAGAGACGGCTATCGCAGATATCCCTAGCGTAGCTTTGCGCGAAATTCCAAAAACAAACAAATGAATTAAACGCATACAATTTGCATTAATTCAAATCTGTGTTCAGAAAGAAGTACGTGGTCTGTAGGTTAGCTACATATTCTATACACTTAGCAGAAGACGGAAGTTCAAATTAAAGAAACTAAAAGAGTGTTTAAAGATGAGAAATTCATGCCACTTATATATCAATACATGTATGTATGCACCAGTACATTAAATAGTCTTAATACATAGTGTTTCTTGGGTGGTTTGATCTTGAAGAAATTATATCCAGATGGCGTTCTTACGTGCTGTTTCTCTCTCTCTCGGCATCGAGATTTAGTCATTTGAAATCTGGAAGGGTCAGGTGCGATTAACATATTTCTTCCTCCAGTGTATGTTATTGGTTCGTAACTGATGTTAACATAATTAAAACAAGACAATCAAAGCTAATCTTACGCACTCGCTCTGACTTCTTTCAAGGTCAAGTTTGGTAATTATGGTGACAGAGGTGCAAAAATACACAGTCGCTTGATTTGGTTGTCTAAAGTTCTATACTTGACAAACAGTTCAAGTTGTGTTCCCGATTTTCACATGTATTTTAACATTAAAATCATTTACATAAATACCTTTTTAATATGGTGAAAATAACTTAAAATAATTTTAATTTATAAGTTTAATAATTAGGTGGCATGGGTAGGGCTATCACCATGTGTCCAGTATCTGTCGAGTTCACATAACAAATGTTCTTTTTTTTCCTTCCAGTTTTTCGTGAAGTAATTTAACGTACTGTTTTAGGAGTCTGTCGGTTATTGTTTTTATTTTTGCGTATTTGTGTATGAAGTTAGAGAAAGTTGATATAGGTACTATGTATGTTGGAGTAATGTATTCTGTATTGTTTGTCGGTGCTGTACATTCCATTACAGGTGTATATCTATGTTGTGTATATTTTTTGTTATGTTATCGGCTGTTACTGTACTGTTATTACTCATTAGATTTCTAATATATTAATGAGCTTCAGTTCTGGCCAATGTATGCTACACACGAGAATAAACAATAGACAAAATAATGAACTCAAAACTAAGCATATTACTATTTGCAACTGTTGTGGTTATTGTACATTAATTGTGAAGGATGAAAATAAATAGACTGAGTTTCTTATGGACTTCACTTGGTTAGACCTTGAGAAAGTGCTCGACTCGTACTCTGAGGGTCACGAGTTCGAGCCCATGTCACACTATACATGCTCGTCCTTTCAGCTGTGGGGGTGTTATAAGGTTATGGTCAATCTCACTATTCGTTGTTAAAAGAGTAGCCCAAAAGTTGGCGGTAGGTGGTGATGACTAGCTACCCTCCCTCAAGTCTTACACTGCTAAATTAGAGATTATTAGCGCAGATAGAACTCGTGTAGCTTTGTGCGAAATTCAAAGCAAACCAAACCTTGAGAAAGACGTCACAAAACAGCAGAAAATTCACTCCACATGTTGAAAATAGTGCTTAATAAATCCACTTAAAAATGAGAGTAAAATACCTTTGAAAATATTTTTAACTACTTTAAAACGAATAAAAAACATTGCGAGTGAATGGTTAAAAGAAACTTTACTTAATTTTTTATACAACGATTGCAGTTAAATGTTATAATATAAGTTTTGAGTAATGAGAAATATAGCATGAAAACACTTAACACTTTCCAGCTGTTGCAGTGGTGTGGGTGGGCTTGAAACGGGAAGGAAGGACACTCTCTCTCATATATATATATATATCTGACTGTTGTCCACTGACAGGTGGGTGACAGAAAGCACAGATCACATACATGTTTACCAGGGTATCAAATGTAACTCTTTCTCTAGTACCATGAATGTAATACGTGGCGGTTCATTCTACCACATAACGTTATGCAGATAAAACTATTTCAGTTTGGACTATATTTTAAAATATAATGATTTATATCGTGTCGTTGTTTTTTTCTATTACGTGATCTCTTCCGTTCGCTCCAGCACGTCATTGTTGGCTCTTCTGCGCAGGCGTGAGTACTTTGTTTCACGATCGCTTCCCTTCATTTTATTTGTGTTCAACTGCAAATAATGTGACTCAGTGATGTCGAGAAACCCACTTGTTGAGAAATTTATATGCAAAAACGGCTCGTTTGGGTTGAGAAAATATTTTACATAGAAGAGCGAACAACGTTTCGACCTTCTTCGGTCATCGTCAGGTTCACGAAGAAAGAGGTAACTGACAGGAAGCTGACCACATGTTTGAAAGGGGTTGTGTAACTGTGTGTCGAAATGTAGAGGGCGGTATTAGATGTTTGAATATATAATTTTATTTATTTTGTTATATTAATATAGGTACAAAGGCGTTCCTTTATATTGGTTTATTTTGGGTTTAAGTTGTTGTATAAGTAAGGCTTATTTAATTTTGCGTTTGTTTATGTTTGTTTCTTTATTTAGTATTTGAGTGTTTTCTATGGTTATGTTGTGTTTATTGTGTTCGAAAACGTGTGAAGGTGACTTTTTATGTTCTTTGAATCTGGTTTCCATTTTTCTACTTGTTTCTCCAATATAGAAGTCGTGGCAGTTATCACATTGTATTTTATAAATACTGTTGGTGTGGTGTTTGTCAGTGTAGTTTTTACATAGTATAGACCTCAGTTTTGTGCCTGGTTTTTGAATAAATTTGGTATTAACTGGAATGTCATATTTTGTTACTAATTTTTGCCAAATGTTGGTTATGTTTGCTGATGTCAGGAATATATGGTATGCAGCAGTATATGGTTTCGTGATTTTTTGATTCGTGAGATATATTTACTTTTGTTGGTTGATTTTGCTTTCTGTCTAGGTGTGTGCGTATAATGTTTTCTACGGTTTGTGGAGGAAACTTATTGATGTTGATGAAGTATTGTTTTATTTTGTCTAATTCATCGTTTATTTTATCTGGTGAGCATAGTTTTATGGCTGTGTTTATTTGGTTTCTTAGTATGTTGAGTTTTTGTTTTGTTTCATGTGCTGAGTCCCAAGGAATGTATAGTCCAGTATGGGTGATTTTTCGGTGGATTTCTGTTTTGAATTGTGTGTCAGTTCTTGTAATTTTGAGATTAAGAAATGATATTTGATTGTTTTCTTCCTGTTCACATGTGAAGTTAATGTTGGGATGTATAGAGTTAATGTGATTGAAAAAATTAAGTATGTGTTCTGTAGATTTGAATCCCCAACCGTGTCATCTACATATCTGTACCAGTATAGTGGTGGATGTAATGCTGTGTTAATTGCTTGTGTTTCAACTTGTGTCATAAAAATATTGGCTAGAACTGGTGATACTGGGTTGTCCATGCTTAGGCCATTTGTTTGTATATAGTTTTGGTTGTTGAACATGAAGTTTGTCTTTATCGTGGTGATTTCTATGAGGGTTGCTAACTGGTACTGGGAATTTCTATAGTTGGGTTAGGGTCTCGGATATAGAGTTCTAAGGCTATCTTGCAGGCTTCAGTGGTTGGAACTTCTGTAAAGAGGGATATAACATCGAAACTGGCCATTAAGGCTTTATGATTAAGTTGATTTAGATTAGACTTGAAATTAAAAGAGTCTTTGATGAATGAGCTGGCTGATGTTACATATTTGGAGAATGCCCATGCTATGTATTTACCAAGGTTGTAATTAAACGATTCATATGTGGACATTATTGGTCGTATGGACAATGGTTTATGAGGTTTGGGGATGCCGTATATTTGCGGTGTATGTGAGTTGGTTTTACGTAGGTAGGAATAAAGTGTTTGTGAAATTGTGTTGGCTTTTTTCATTTGTAGTAGTAATTTGTTCAGTTGCGTCTCGTGTGTCTTTGTTGGATTTGTGTGTATTGGTTTAAATTTGTTCGTGTCTGATAGGATGTTATTCATTTTTTGGATGTATTCATTCGTGTTCATTATGACTTATGTTTGAAACCAGATTCAAAGAACATAAAAAGTCACCATCACACGTTTTCGAACACTGCAAGTCAAATAAACACAACATAACCATAGAAAACACTCAAATACTAAATAAAGAAACAAACATAAACAAACGCAAAATTAAATAAGCCTTACTTATACAACAACTTAAACCCAAAATAAACCAATATAAAGGAACGCCTTTATACCTATATTAATATAACAAAATAAATAAAATTATATATTCAAACATCTAATACCGCCCTCCACATTTCGACACACAGTTACACAACCCCTTTCAAACATGTGGTCAGCTTCCGGTCAGTTACCTCTTTCTTCGTGAACCTGACGATGACCGAAGAAGGTCGAAACGTTGTTCGCTCTTCTATGTAAAATATTTTCTCAACCCAAACGAGCCGTTTTTGCATATAAATGATGTGACTGCTTTCCTTCAGGTGAATAGTCCTGTCTGTCAGATAGTACGCAGCACTGTGTAGGGTAGGGTTATGAATTGCTCTACTGCGGAAAAAACAAGACCGAGTATAGTATTATTTGAACTTTAGGCTTCGGGTGCAGTAATGTAGATCAATGTATGCATACACTCCTTTGTGTAGACCGATGTCGTCGGCTTTTATTTTGTATGTTGTATAATTATCACCGCTAGTACCTGTCGTGACATTTGTTTGTCTGCTTTAGTCTTAATACACTCTACTAACTTCTGACGTTCGACGCCATGTTAAGTGAAGAAACAAAAACCAACAACAAACTATTACCGCTGCTGTAACATGTCACAATAAATGTAGTGTTTATTCGCAGTCCAGGGTTCGATTCCCCTCGGTGGACACAGCAAATAGCCATTTTCGGCTTTGCTAAAAGAAAACACACACATACCTCATTCGCAGTTGCGCGTATACTGAGCTTAAAAATATATTTCATATTATATTTCTAAATTTTTCAACAAGTTAATGTTAGAAACTAGACTGACCCACTAAGCGAGACAAAAAAACAACACGAAAACTTGTAATTTTCACAAGTTCACTTACCAAAATTTTAGGCCTATTTCCTAATTTTTCTACGAGTATTAATCTTACCTTTGGTAGAAATGTTATTGTTGTAGATTTCCTAATTTTAGTGTTAGTTTGTTTACGTTGTTAAGCGAAATACATATAGCTATGCCCACCGCATTATCGAAACTATATATCTAGTTCCATATTTACTGTAGCTCAAGAATTGGCGGTGGGTGGTGATGACAAGCTGCCTTTCTTCTAGTCTTACACTGCAAAATTAGAGACGGCTAGCACAGATATCCCTCGTGTAGCTTTGCGCGAAATAAAAAAACAAACAAAACCCACATATGTATTCGTAGAAGTGCTTATTTCACTGACTTGTTTACATAGTTTATCTATAAAGTTTTGACGGAATTATATGTCTACAATATGCATAACAACGTGTATGTGCAACTTACGAAAATACGAAACATTGACAAGCACAGTACAGAAACGTAATGGTCATGAGTGGCTTAATTTATAGGACCTTGTGTATCTTGAAGAAGAATAGATCAAACCTTGCTTAAATGCTGTCGAAGTTTAAAAACATTTTGTAAAACAATACTCGGAACGTACATAACCCGATAAAAATAATAATAAAACTTATGTGGCGTTAGCCACGAATTACGTAAATACAAGACTACTCCAAGCAGAAATGTTCACTTTCTCTCTCATGAAAGGCAATCCCTAGCTTAATGATGTAGCTAAATTTCTATACCTGCATTTATATAAGAACGTACATTTATTATTTTGTTTAGTCACTGGCTTACTAATGAGACACGTTCGTACTATCGCAAGTGCGTGTATGACTAAACTTTTTTGCCACATTCACAATGGCCAATTCGTAATAATTTTAAGAATAGATAAAGCATGAGAGGTTTTGAATATCACTGAAGTTTTCTGTTCTTGTATAAAATATCTGACATATTTATCGCTGCTCGGCCACGCATTATGGATTTATGGAATCAACGTTATGTGTTAAGAGACTAGCTTAGCTGTAGCGATATGTTTTACAGCTTGGATTACATATTAAAGCGATTGTGACTTGTAACCTACGTCATTGACCATTCGTCATTTCCTTACTGTTTTTTATTTCTTTATTTTAAAGACCGTGTAGTGTCGCTGCTATCGGGACCAGTTCACGCTCGACCAGTCGTTAACCTACTACATATCTTTAGTTTAACGTGAAGATTATCAGATATACTACAGCAGCCATGACAGATTCTTGTACACCAAACCGATACGTCTCTCCAGTTTCACGTGTAATTTACTTTATCAAGAAAACGTATCTCTTAACCTTAGCCATGACATATTCTTGCCTACCAAACTGATATGTCTCTACATCTTTATATGTAATCAAACTAATCAGTGTAAATGATTTACTTTGATCGTAGTCCGTATTTGTTTGATCAAAGTAACGTAATTATTACATTTCCTCTAAAATCCATTAAACATATTTAAAATATCTCACTGTAGTAATAGCTATGATCAGTTGGTTTGCTGATCACCTTGTAATCTGAATCTAGACTCACTTCTACGTGGATAGCAGGCTAGTTTATCATCATGGCTACCGAGTTAAAAAATGACTGTTATTTTTACTGATCACCAGAGCAACGTAAAACTTTAAAATTTATTATGTTCTATAAGGGAAACATAAATGTATGTTGTCGCTATAATTTTTTTGTGAATCATTATGTAAACAATGAACTCAAACTTCTGTGACCAACTGTAACGTACCGAGGTAACGTGATTTTCTAGAACTGCTTGTGTTCTGATACTATATATCATAGTCAGTCAGTCTTTCATTAGGAGTTGTAAGGCAATTTGTATCTTCGAAAATCAACTACGATTCGTGGAGGTTCATAATAAAAAAACAAACAAACGCAATTCTCGTTATCAGTTGCCAATCGGCAATCGGACCTCTGCTCAGGAACCAATTTATCTTAGGTTTTCTTTAAAAACTCTAAGCCTCATCAGAGCAATACCTTCCTTCAAAGTTGACTGAATGAATAGTTATGTAGTGCCCAAACTGTACAAACTCGATCGATAATTTTTACTAAAAACAGTTCACAACTGTCCAAACATGGTAAAGCTCTCTCGTTTCAGTATCATAATTTAATTTTCTACCATACGGTACAAAGTAATGTAGTAAACAGCGAAAGTCATCATTTATTTGATGCCTCGAAGGTCTCGTGGTGGGAAGATGTTTAAGTGTGAGTTTACGTGTGGTTATTATTATTATATCACATTTAAAACTTATTCTTACATTATAGTTGTTTTATTCTTTAAAGTGTTTTAAAATAACAAATTCTCATTGCCTTGTATCATCATTGTTATCCTATTATTAATAATAAAGGGTATTTTATATCCTTAGGCCTTCCATACGACTGGAAACCACGAGACTGTGGTTTGAATTTCACGCAAAGCTAAATGAGGGCTATCTGCGCTAGCTGGCTCTATTTATGCAGTGTAAGACTAGAAGGAAGGCCGGTAGCTATCACCACCCACTGCCAACTCTTGGGCTACCCTTTTGCCAACGAATAGTGGGATTGACCGTCACATTATAACGCCCCCACGGCCGAAAGGGTGGATATGTTTGATGTGGCGGGGATTCGAACCCGCGATCCTCGGACTACAAGTCGAGTACCTTAACCGTCTGGCCATCCTGGGCCAGAGAGTGTGGTAAATTAAAAGTATAATAATTACGTAGCAGCTAGTATAACCATTTGGATATAACCTCATATGGGTTACAGTGATTTGGCGGACATTTTGGAACAAAGATAAAACTAATCGGTTGAAAACTCATGTTTTGGCACATTAAATTATTTTGCTTATAATGAATACTCTGAAGTTGAAGCGTCATAATTTTATTAGAAAAACCGTAACGATGACGATGTCATATTTGAAAGTTAGTTGTGAATATATACCGATTAGGACTCCAGTAGGTGGCGTTCAGTTTTGTTGTGTGTGTGTGTGCGTAACATTTCTCGAAAGAATTTTATTTGTTTGTGTCACAATACTGCACAAAGCTGTCTGTGCTATCCGTCCATAATTTAGAAGCGTAAAAGTAGAGTGAAGTCAGCCAATTATCATCACCAACTGCCCACTCTTGAGCTACTCTTTTGCCAACGAATAGTGAAACTGACCGTGGCTTTATAACGCCCACACGGCTAAAAGAACAAGCATGTTTGGTGTGATGGGGATTCGAGCCTGCGACTCTCAGATTACAAGTTGAGTACCCTAACCACATGGCCATGCCAGGCTCTATCCGAAGGTCTGAAGGAAACTCATAGAGCACAGTGGTCTAAAGAATCGTGAACTTATTGCATTGGTAAAACGATCGCTCAACTCGTAACCTGAGGATCACAGGTTCGAATCCCAGTCACATTTTAAGCATTTTAAGATACCTTACAACGTGTATTAAAGAATCGTATGTTTTCAGTTCGTGTAAATGATTAATTAGATGCTGGGTAAGAGTTGTTATGGTCACGCTTTAGAACAAACCACTTCTCGTGCTGTGAGCGAGCGCATGTCGCTTTTAGTAACCCATTTTATATCTTGTAATAGAGCACGTGCACAGCTTTAATAGCTCACAAAAATAAAATTCACGATCTCACTTGAAACAATATAAGTTTCAGTGAATCATGAGGAAGCAAACTTGTAACTGATTTTAATCTTGTTGTGTGAACGTTAAACGATCGTAACGTGCGAAATATTTCCTTCTTCGTGTTTATATTGATGTAAAATGTACTTTTGTAGTAAAGGAACAGTTGGATTTGGATTATATCAAAGAACTTTAAGAAAGTACTCTAGATAAGAAAGTGCAATATATGGTGTGATATTTACTATTAAATATCAGACATCACTTAGTCATATGACATACCTACTCAGTTCTATGTGAGATCCTAATTTCTTTAAAGGCTTAGCTCGGTTTGACCACGAGTACGTCATGAACGTACACTTGATCTGTGATGCGGATATAACCCAGGACGTCACACCGGATATAACCCAGGACGTCACACCGGATATAACCCAGGACGTCACACTTACGGTGCAGCTCATTTTCTCCATGAGTTCACATGACATGTTCAAGTGTATGACATGATTCAACTTTGTTCGAGTTTGTGCTTGAATTCAGTAATGAGCAGCTTCATTTTTACCGTGAGATCACGGTGACGTCATCATATTTATGACACAGTTCGGTATTGTCGTGAAATCACATTGACGTCATCATATTTATTACAGTGTTCGGTATTGCTGTGAGATCGCGTTAATGTCATCACATTTATGGCACAGTTCGGTATTGCTGTGAGTTCACGTTGACGTCATCATATATATGGCACAGCTCGGTATTGCTGTGAGATCATCATTGACGTCATCATATATATGGCACAGTTCGGTATTGCTGTAAGTTCACGTTGACGTCATCATATTTACGACACAGTACAACATTATTTACTGTGAAATAATGTTAACATGATATTTATGGCACAGTTCAGCTACTATGAGTTCATATTAGGATGATAGCGTGGATAGCACAGCTGTGCTTTACATTGAATAAACGATGGCATGAGCAGATGGATGATACGGCCTATATGTTCATGGGACATGATTACACAACTGTACAGTTCATGTTTATTGTAGGTTTATGCTGGTTTCATCAAATGATCACTTAACGGTACAGTTCAAATTTGCTGTAGGTTTATGCTGGTTTCATCAAATGATCACTTAACGATACAGTTCAAATTTGCTGTGGGTTTATTTCGGGTTCGTCAAATCATTATGTCATGATACAGTTCGTATTTCTTATATATTCACGTTGGGGTGATCACAAAGATGACGTAATTTACACATTTACAGCAAATTCTAGCTGTCTAACTATATCAGGTTCAACTGTCAATATAGTTCATAATTCACACATTTACATCAGGTTCTAGCTGTCTAACTATATCAGGTTCAACTGTCAATATAATTCATAATTCACACATTTACAGCAGGTTCTAGCTGTCTAACGATATCAGGTTCAACTGTCAATATAGTTCATAATTCACACATTTACAGCAGGTTCTAGCTGTCTAACCATATCAGGTTCAACTGTCAATATAGTTCATAATTCACACATTTACAGCAGGTTCTAGCTGTCTAACTATATCAGGTTCAACTGTCAATATAGTTCATAATTCACACATTTACAGCAGGTTCTAGCTGTCTAACTATATCAGGTTCAACTGTCAATATAGTTCATAATTCACACATTTACAGCAGGTTCTAGCTGTCTAACTATATCAGGTTCAACTGTCAATATAGTTCATAATTCACACATTTACAGCAGGTTCTAGCTGTCTAACTATATCAGGTTCAACTGTCAATATAGTTCATAATTCACACATTTACATCAGGTTCTAGCTGTCTAACTATATCAGGTTCAACTGTCAATATAGTTCATAATTCACACATTTACAGCAGGTTCTAGCTGTCTAACTATATCAGGTTCAACTGTCAATATAATTCATAATTCACACATTTACAGCAGGTTCTAGCTGTCTAACCATATCAGGTTCAACTGTCAATATAGTTCATAATTCACACATTTACAGCAGGTTCTAGCTGTCTAACCATATCAGGTTCAACTGTCAATATAGTTCATAATTCACACATTTACAGCAGGTTCTAGCTGTCTAACTATATCAGGTTCAACTGTCAATATAGTTCATAATTCACACATTTACAGCAGGTTCTAGCTGTCTAACTATATCAGGTTCAACTGTCAATATAGTTCATAATTCACACATTTACAGCAGGTTCTAGCTGTCTAACTATATCAGGTTCAACTGTCAATATAGTTCATAATTCACACATTTACAGCAGGTTCTAGCTGTCTAACTATATCAGGTTCAACTGTCAATATAGTTCATAATTCACACATTTACAGCAGGTTCTAGCTATCTATATCAGGTTCAACTGTCAATATAGTTCATAATTCACACATTTACAGCAGGTTCTAGCTGTCTAACTATATCAGGTTCAACTGTCAATATAGTTCATAATTCACACATTTACGGCAGGTTCTAGCTGTCTAACTATATCAGGTTCAACTGTCAATATAGTTCATAATTCACACATTTACAGCAGGTTCTAGCTGTCTAACTATATCAGGTTCAACTGTCAATATAGTTCATAATTCACACATTTACAGCAGGTTCTAGCTGTCTAACGATATCAGGTTCAACTGTCAATATAGTTCATAATTCACACATTTACAGCAGGTTCTAGCTGTCTAACGATATCAGGTTCAACTGTAAGTATAGTTTATAATTCACACATTTACAGCAGGTTCTAGCTGTCTAACGATATCAGATTCAACTGTCAATATAGCTTCAGTATTCATCACACTGATTGGTTTATTGTTTGTTACACTGACTGATTAAGTTTCACAATGTTAACTTACAGTAACAAATATTCGACATTTTGTTCTAGTGTTATGAAGAGGCACCATTTTTGTGATAACGAATCTTATCTGAGTTACGTGGGAGTTTCTGTAACCAGTCATCCATCAGATATTATTTATATGTACAGATGTAGCGGTATTAAAATATTTTTATTCGAATAGAAAGGAACTTTAAATAATTATATTTGTATTTCAGTAGAGTTTTATATTAGTACACACATTTATATTATTGAAAGTGATAAGTAACTACCATAATTCCAACTCACAAATGTTTACAATAAGTTGGATAAAGTGATACTTATGAATATATATATATATATAAATCATTGTTGGTCTTATTATATAGAAAGATGTAACCTTCTACTGCAAATTTCTGTGCGTTGAGTTCGTGGATTTCATGATTTTTTATGACTGGTGCTGGATCCAATAACAGCTCCTTACGTTGAGTTCACGCAGTTCACGATTTTTTATTAACCTGTTTTTGATCCAACAAAAGTTTCTTACATTGAGTTCATATAGTCAACACACTCGTCTTTATCCGGAAATATTTTACTGGGTAACAGTAAGTATTTTCATGCATATGACTCTTCAATGTGTAAAGTTCTTAAGAATGCACTATGAGACACAGCTGTGAGAGTGAAGCGGGAAAATTAGGTTCCTATATTTAGATGACAAAGATAGAGATACACGAGTGTGCTGCATGTTAACCATGTGCCATATTTACGTCTGACATGTCTCGACAATCTACGCATGCTCTATTGACAGAAAAGCACGCAGCGAATGGCGTTTCTCTAAGAAGTGTCTTATTATTTTGTAGATAGTGCTAGTAATACTATAGATTTTGTTTTGGACGGTATCAAAAATGTTCTCTGTGTTCACGGAGAGCTCTTAAAGCATATAGAAGAAAAAATATTTAACTAGCTTTCCCGCACAATTTCTAACACACTTAAAGTATTTGTTTGTTTAAAGTTAAGCACAAAATTGCACAATGGGTATCGAAACCTGATACCTAGCGTTTTAAGCCTGCAGACATACCGCTGTGCTATTGGAGGCACTCAGAGTAATATATATCTAAATCCAGGTTTTCTCTGAAATGAAAGTAAAACTTGACTGCTTGATTGGTTGGAATTAAGCAAGAAGCTACAGAATGGGCTACCCGTGCTTTGCCCACCACGGGTATCGAAACCTAGTTTTTAGCACTATGAGTCAGCACACATACCGCTGTACCATTGGGGGGTTTAACGTAAAACTAGAAACAAAGAGAGAGTAATATAACGCATTATTTAGAGGTTTTTTTCTTGCATAACCATAGTGAACAAATGGTGTAAGTAAACATTATATATGTATATATGCGCGTGTGTGTGTATATATATCATATGAATGCACTTATGTTCAAACTGATTCGAAATTGTTTAGAATAAAAATATTACATCAATATATCGATCTCACAGCTACACTTGTGACAGGAGTTGTTGCGTTTGTACGTGAAAATTTAACTTTTTGACTGATTTTCCAATCGACAGAAAATCCTTATACCAATGTACTTACAGACTTGTTCTTAGCCACTTTATGTTGGAACTGGTGGCTGAGGAATAATGCTCTTTTTTCAAAGTACAAGTTTGTCTTTAAACTACAGATGTGACAAAAACGTAGACAGTATGGTGTTACTTTGAACCGTTCTAAAAATATATATAAAATGTTTATGCCCAACAATAGCGTACAATGTTATCACATTGTCTCATGGCTTAATGACAGCTTATTTCTGGTTGATAGATAGCATCTGGTATCAGATGCTTTAAAATACAGAGCAATACAATCTTTTAATGTAAATAATAATTTTTACAAGTACAAGAAACAAGTAAAATATGACGTATAAACTTTTGTGAATTTTAAAAATAATTTTTTGTTTGTTTTTGAGATTCGCGCAAAGCTACACGAGGGCTATCTGCGCTAGCCGTCCCTAATTTAGCAGTTTAAGACTAGAGGGAAGGCAGCTAGTCATCACTACTCACCGCCAACTCTTGGGTTACTCTTTTACTAGCGAATAGTGGGATCGACCGTCACATTATAACGTCCCCACGGCTGAAAGGGCGAGCATTTTTTTGCGACGGGGAGTCGAACGCCTTAACTCACATGGCCATGGCGGGCCATTTAAAAATAATAGTTTAGTAAAATAAAGCACAAAAAGCTGGGAGGTAATTTAAAAGTAGATTATAAAAAATATAATGTAGTGAAAAACAACCAAATAATAATAAAGACAACATTTCGTAATATTACTTTGAAACTAATCATTTTTCTCAAATTGTTTAAAATAAAACAAAATAATAAAGAAGTGATGAGCGTCAGGAAAATGATAATTATGATAATTTAATATTTATTTAATAATACAGTTAGGATAAAGTCTAGAAAACTACAAAACAAAATTAGAGTAAATTGTGGAAAGATAAAACTGTTTAATATTTACTCTGAAAATATAAGGGAAAAAATAAAACAACAAAAAATTAGAACCGGATAAAATATTGAGGGTCAAGATAACTGAATCTGACAGATTACCTCTTTTCTTTTTTAAACTTTTTTCAGCCAGGATATGTCAACTGAAAGAATTTAAAATGCCTGAAGTGAACTGGCACGTTTTATAAGTGTGTTTACTAAATATATGTTTACTTTTAATTTAGGGTAAATAGTAGCTTGTCTTCTTCCCCTCAGTAGTTCAGTGGTAAGGATTATAATGCTAAAAACCATGTTTCAATACCCAAGGTGGACCCAAGGTAATCCTTTATACAGAATTTGTTTAACAACAAACTAGCAACTTAATTTATGAAAATTCAAATGATATATTTTACTAAATTATCAGTTGTTTTTCACAGGACTACAATAATAGCACTGCACAACAATGCTTTTGTTTCTTGAACACTGTTGGGTGTTCCTTATAAATTTTTGGCTGCTGATCACGAAAATCACATCCAAATTTGCCCATCACGTACCGTTTCATCGAAATCTTCAGTTTCACCAGGACGTTGCTACAATGGAAAAACGATATCAGGGCAATTGGAATCTGTCAATGCTTGCTGACTACTGTTGGACACTGCAACGTGATGCATTGGACATTGAATACAAACAAAAATCAGGAGCAAAACACTTTTAATTATGTTGAACTTAATAGCATATCAGAAACATAAACGCAATTGCCGGTAAACAGTTAACTGTCTATTTCTCAGAGTTCCTACGTGATGAAGCAAAACCAAAACTATATTTGTGCATACCCACCACGAACCTGTCACAATCAGCAAAAACTTTTCAGAAAGCAAAACTTATCAAAAAATTGTTGTGCAGTGTTATGTTATCAGTACATATTTGTCCTATTGTTTTTACTGACATTACTGAACAAGCATTGCCTGGAATATTTTGCCTCCACTTTACTTTATATGAATTCTGAAAATGCATTTCAATAACACGGTTATATAATGTTCTGTCATAAGTATTAGAAGAAACCTTGAGCTACTGATATGAACCACCGAACGTAGCCTTATTTGAGTGCAACTCAAAAAGACGCACCGGCTAGGTAGATTAGTGTGTGGAAGATGACACATGCCTATTAATTACACGTATCTGAGAGAGGAGAGAATATAGACTGGTGTAGATATGAAAATAAATACTTAACATTTACTTGGTCACACACACTACGTACAATGTAAAATATCATTTGTTGGTCTTTAGAAGTCATATCATCCATCATATATAAAATGTTCAGTTGACTTGAAAATGATACAGGAGTCTTTAAAACGATCACTTTTTAAGGATTCCATAAAGTACCAAGCAAAGTGTAGCCTAAATTCACAGTAATGTAGCTATATGTAATGGGCATTACCTGTGAAGTCTGTGAAATGCGCTCCTCGTGAAGTTGGAAATCCTGTTGTAACCATGACATCATTTTGTTTGAAGTAAAGCCCTGTGGTACCAAATTCTTGAGAATTCTTCATTATTTTCAGGTGATGATAATAATTGCTTTATCTTTCAGAATAATTCGTTATTTTCAGAGAATGATAATAATAGCTTCATCTTTCAGAATACTTTTTTATTTTTGTGATGAATAATTATGGTTCTGGAAGTACGAACGAACAAAATTTGACTGTAAAGATTTATGTTATTTGTGGGACAATCTGGTCTTAGTTGCAGTCTGCACTTGTGACGTGAGGTTGTTCTGTGTATTTCATCATGTCTAAACGTGCAGTTCCCTGTAAGGTCAGAGGTAAGTTTACCGTCTTACAACACATAAATTCAGGGGTCGATTTCCCGCGGGTGACATAGCAGATAGCTCAATGCGGCTTTGCGTTAAAACGAACAAACAAACAAACAATAAATACACCTGGACATTAAGAAGTTTTAAAGGACATCTTATAAAGGTCATAGATGATTTTTCAAGCAACAGATCAATACGTTGATCCACTGAATAATGCTACGTTTTAACTCGTAATATCATCGACTTGGAATGACCTGTCTAAACACTTACCTGTTTATTTGAAAATAAAAACCACAGTTTTAACATTGTGATCAAATGGTCGTGCTCTTCAAAAGAACGCTAAATAGAAGCTACTCCAGACACCCAGTTGAAATTAAATGACAGCATACCTTAGAAAACATTTATTCAGGTCAAAGGCCACGGTCGTAGTAAACTATAGTTCTCACAAAAGGTCATTGATAATCAAACCATTTTTTTCTTAATAAAAACACTGAAAGTTATATATTCCATATGAAGAACCTTTGTAGAAGGAAATTACACGTAAGAAATATATTCCCAGACTCATATCTGGATCAGCAGTCACATCCCTACATATATCCTATCACATTACACTTTTCAACATATATTATTTATAGATCATAACAAGTCGTTTGAAACATTTAATAAAATTAAAAGATTGATAGGCAGATTCATCTGCACATTAAACATTTATGTACTTTCATAAGACGAAGAGAAATTTATCCTAGCTGGATAAGATTTCAGGTATTCGAAGGAACAAATGTATTAAGAAAGAATAATCACATAGTACCGTTTTCTATGTGGCACTAGTCAAAGTTCATAAAATTTCAAAAGAAGAATGGGTTGTCAATGGTTTGTTGTTTTTGAATTAAGCACAAAGCTACACAATGGGCTATCTGTTCTCTGCCCACCACAGGTATCGAAACCCAGATTGTAGCGTTCTAAGTCCGCAGACATGCCGCTGAGCCACTGTGGACAACGGTTTGTTATTAACGTAATTCCATGCTATAATATATATAGTAAATTAACTCGTGATATATAGATCTTTAATAACACTGATGAAAGAAGAAAAATATCAAAGTTTAACTATGATTATACCGATCTGTTTTTTGTGTTAGTTTTGCCTAGAAAGAGTTTGACCATGTGGTTTATTATGAACAAAAGTTTATGCATTTCGCAAACATTATTTTCGTCATTTCTTAGATATAAGAAAAACTGAGGACATTCATCAATTTCGTTTGTTTGTTTGTTTGTTTTGAATTTCGCACAAAGCTACTCGAGGGCTATCTGTGCTAGCCGTCCCTAATTTAGTAGTGTAAGACTAGAGGGAAGGCAGCTAGTCATCACCACTCACCGCCAACTCTTGGGCTACTCTTTTACCAACGAAAAGTGGGATTGACCGTACCATTATAACGCCCCCACGGCTGGGAGGGCGAGCATGTTTGGCGCGACTCGGGCGCGAACCATCAATTTCGTACTTTCAAGAGCGTTACGAATCTCAAATTTCTTCTTAGACTCTCAGTCCATTAAACCGGTAAACAAATGAAATGCAATCGCTTACCTAAAGCTATATGCAATGTTCTAGTGTTACTTCATTTCGGTGCGGAAACATACATACAAAATTGAGTATTTTATGACGTTAAAGAGTAGCAGTAATTCGTACAGCTACCTACCTGTTGCCACATATCCTCAAGGGAAAGCTGAGAAGAGAAGAAGCCGGTTTCATGAACTGTCTGTAGTTCTCTGAAGATGTTTCCACTTGGTAGAACGTCCATCATTAGAAACGTATACACAGGTTGGTGTTGTTAGTTCTTATTAATACTTCGTAAATTGTTCGGAGATGTGAAATATACCACTAAACACGCTCAGTTACACTGCTAACTTTCACCCTGTTTAAAGCTCACTCCAGCAAAAAATCACAGACACATTTATATTTGTGTGTGTAGATTTGTAAGTATATATATTTATGTACATATCTATACAGTGAGGTCAAGCTGTCTCAGCTCTTCTCTAGTCTTCTGCAGTGACACTGAAAACATTTAGTATACATGCACATCACCCAGCTCTGACCGACTACACGGGCCCCGAGTTCTGTGGTTCGCGCCTATGCAAACGGTTACATCTCCACACGCTCGCTAACTCACTCGTAACTCTAGCCTCGCTCACAGTTATCAGCAGGAAAGCTATTACTGGGTTTGAGAGTACGGAACTTTGGCATCCTTTTCAGATAACGCGGTGAAACGCACCAACAATAAAGAAGAAGTGTTATGTAAACACTTTCATATCGCAAGTATTTCTTCGCAACAGACATACCCTTGTTTTAAGTAACTATTCAAAATAATTGGACGCAAAAAAAGGAAGACAAGTGCACAAGAAAACGAGTTTTGATTTATTGGTATAACAATAACAACGGTCCGTCATGGTCACGTACGTGGTTAAGGCACTTGACTCGTAATCCGAGGGTCGCAGGTTCGAATCTCCGTCACACCAAACATGCTCGCCCTTTCAGCCGTGGGGGCGTTATAATGTGACAATCAATTCCACTGTTAATTGGTAAAAGAGTAGCCCAAGAGTTGGCGGTGGGTGGCGATTACTCGCTGCCTTCTCTCTAGTGTTACATTACTAAACTAGGGACAGTTAGCGCAGATAGCCCTCGTGTAACTTTGCGCGAAATTCAAAACAAACAAAACAATAACAACATTGGTTTAGTTCAAAGCTGGTTTCTGGTCATTTACGTGAATCATACACTACAAAAACATTTAATAAGCTTACATAGTTGTTTTTATTTATGAAATCGTTCTAAATCATAGAAAGCATGTTCAAAATGAATCATTTACAACAACACTGACAAGACCCTGTTAATTAATAGTGAACTAATAAATTACTCAACGTTTCAAGTCCTCTATCGTATGTACTAATCATGGTTCTAGTTCATCTTGTTTTCATATACACTACTGATATATCTTATAAACAGCTTTTTCAATTAAATTTTATCAGATAGAACAGACGAAGTGAGCGAGTAAATATACAGCGAATAAAATGTAAGTTCCGATATAAGTTCATAAATAAAATAATTTATGAAAATATAAATTTAACTGGTGGAAGCTAAAACTTCGAAAGGGAATCTAGAAGTGACCTGTCCTAATGAATTTTCAGAAATAATTCACAGTAATTACTACACGCACGCTCTTATTGAAGTAATACGTTATATATATATATATATATGTATAATATTTATACATATTAAACCTCCTAAAACTCACAATAGATAAGATGTTTAAATCTCACACTGACAGTGACTTTCACTAAAGAAAAAATTCGAATAATATATTTGATGTAGAGTTCTTTTCTTTTGTATTTCCTCTTTATGTTAAACATAAAAAAAACGGTTAAATACTGAAAGTAAACATCTTTCATTTGTTAAGGGTTCATTTTTAAATGATATTAGTTTTATTTATTTTCTACTTCTGAGCTTCAGACATGTGTTTATCAAACATTTTATTTTTATCTTGTTCAAAGACACAAATCTTGTATGAATTACACAACATACAATGTTACCTAGCAAAATATATATACACTTTCTACAGCCCTTAAAGTTTACAAATATTTTTTTGTAATTTTTGACAGCATTTATTTTTGAAGGAGGAAGAAACTAAGAGAAATATTTAATTTGTTCTTTTATCTTTCAGAGTTTAATAGAAGCCACAAGAAATGTAAAACAAAGATTGTAAACATGATTCAAGAACATAATCTAATTACTCTTTTACTGGGTCATGTTGAGCATAAAGCACGAGGAAAACTTATGTAAAACACAAAACAGAACAAATATTACAATAACTTAATGCAATGACTCTTTCATAAGACAGACGTTGCATTTAAAACACTATGAAAGTTTGTACCGCGAGTAAACAATGATGAAAAACTGACGAAAAATGAATTTAATTTTTACAAGTATAAAAAAAATGAGGAAAGCGTTTTGGTTATCTACCCTGATGGCCAGGTTGGTTTTGAGATTTTCCATAAGTACATAGATTATTACGTAGGTTATTATTTGTTTTTATAAATAAACAAATACACTTAATTCAATGAACTATTATAGAATATAGGTAAAACATTTAAGGCTCAATCCTGTAAATGCTTAAAAATACAATTAGTTGATTTCTACTTGTATAATAACAAGGTTTTTTTTCTTTCTCTTTGTTGATAATTTATGTGCCTTTCCAAAGTAGAACATTGTTTAAGTTTCGTTTCCTGCACGAGGGCTATCTGCGTTAGCCGTTTTTAATTTAGCAATGTAAGACTAGAGGGAAGACAGCTAGTCATCACCACCCACCGCCAACTATTGGGCTACTCTTTTACCAACGAATAGTGGGATTGACCGTAACGTTATAACGCCCCCACGGCTGAAAGAGCGAACATGTTTAGTGCGACGGGGATTCAAGCCCGAAAAATGAAAGAAAGAGGAAAACAGAAAAGTGTATATCTAGAAAATTTAAATATATATCTGTGAGAAAACATAAAAAAGTGAATATTCTAGATAAATATATCTCAGTGAGCGAACATAAAAAAATGAAATATTCTTGAACAATATAAGATATCTTGGTGAGGAAACATAAAAAAGTGAATATTTTAGAGAAATATAATATATCTTAGTGGTCAAACATAAAAAAGTAAATATTTTAGAACAATATTATATATCTCAGTGATCAAAGATAAAAACTGAGTACTCTAAAACAATGTAATATATCTCAGTGAGCAAACCTAAAAAAGTGAATATTCTATGATAGTTAAATATATTTCAGTGAGAAAACAAAAAGTGAATATTCTAGAACAATATATAATATATCAGTGTGCAAAAATAAAAAAAAATATTTTAGAACTATATATCATATCTCAGTGAGCCAAGATAAAGTGAATATTCTAGAACAATATAATATATCTCAGTGAGAAAACATAAAAAGTGAATATTCTAGAACAAATAAATATATTTCAGTGAGCAAATATAAAAAAGTGAATATTCTGGGACAAATAAATATATTTCAGTGAGCAAATATCGAAAAGTGAATATTTTAGAAAAATATAATATATGTCAGTGAGCAAACATAAAAAGTGTATATTTTAGAACAATATATTATATCTCAGTAAGTAAACATAAAAAAGTGTATATTTTAGAACAATATATTATATCTCAGTGAACAAACATAAAAAGTGAATATATTAGAACAATAAAATCTATCTCAGTGAGCAAACATAAAAAAGTGTATATTTTAGAACAATAAAATCTATCTCAGTGAGCAAACATAAAAAGTGTATATTTTAGAACAATAAAATCTATCTCGGTGAGCAAACATAAAAAGTGTATATTTTAGAACAATAAAATCTATCTCAGTGAGCAAACATAAAAAGTGTATATTTTAGAACATGTGATGCATCTTAATATGTAAACAAAACGGCTGGTGGTTTTAAGATCTGGGGAATATGAAGGATTCACACACAACCCGATTGTGATTCCCGGCTTTACATCTTCCAGATTAGTTGGAACGTGTGACACACTCTAAGTATGTGATGCGAACTCATATGTAAACGGCTGTTGGTGTAAGATATTGAAAACATACAAGATTTACACAGAACAGGATTACTACCAAATATTCTTGTAAAATTAATGACGCACCAATCAATTGTTCTAGAAAAACAATATAAAAACCAAATAAATTAAAAACACAATGCTTAGACAAAAATCACAAAAATATCATAGACATGTACGATTTTTGTATCACCCTTTTACATTTCGTAGAATTATTAATCATTAATAACCCAACATGTAAAAATCGGATATTTTTATTCCTGAAGATAGTACCTAAAGCACTCTGGTTTACTGGCACTAACTTCAGTGTTAAAGGACATTTGTAATAGTCACTTCTAATGTGAGTATTGTTTGTTTGTTTTTTTTTTAATTTCTCACAACGCTACCGGAGAGCTATCTGCGCTAGCCGTCCCTAATTTAGCAGTATAAGACTAGAGGGAAGGCAGCTAGTCATCACCACCCACCGCCAACTCTTGGGCTACTCTTTTACCAACGAATAGTGGGATTGACCGTCACATTATAACGTCCCCACGGCTGAAAGGGCGAGCATGTTCGGTATGACGGGGGATTCAAACCCGCGATCCTCTGATTACCAGTCGAGTGCCTTAACCACCTGGCTATGCCGGGCTTATAATCTAAGTAGTCGAAACCGTAATGTAATGACAGTATACTATTTTCGTGTGTAACAAATGGATTGCTTTTCATTTGCAAAAATAATTAAAATTGTTTTGACCATGCAGACGTCATTAAGTTAGTATTGAAAATTTGTACAACGAATAAACAAATAAAGATAGTATGGTGTCAAAGATACTTGAACTTACGTTCCTAATATTGCTGTCCATCTGACCCATAAATGATTTAGTAAAACTTTATTAAAAAGATATAAATATTCCTAATTATTTAAAAGCTCGTATGACTTACAAAAATGTGCTAATTAAACTTTAACCGGCATCACCTCTCTTGCAGCTTAGCGGTAAATATTCAGGCTTACGTCGCTAAAATTTGGGTTTCGATATCCATGGTGGGCAAAGCATAGATAACCCACTGCGTAGCTTTGTGCTTAACAATAACCAGGCAAGTAGCAATTAACCAGTATCGAATCCCCTATTATTCAAAAACTTACAAAAAGCATTAATAGATAAACAATATTGTTACACTCACACAACACTGTTCGACAGTCCTAGCTTATAAAAGTTATAAAACACTGACCCACAAAGCTTAGGCCAGCGTTAAACTGTTGACTCTTTATAACTTATTAAAACGTTCACAGCACTGTCCACCAGTCTCAGGCCAATATTAATCTATGAGTTCCTGAATAGTTCGTAAAGCTATAACATGGATGTCAACATTAATTAAATTGTAATTATTCACTAGCTCATAAAACTGAAGCACCATCGTCCACCAAGCCGAGGTCAACATCAAAGTACTTGTGTTTAACAAGCTTTTGAAATAAACACATATTGCTGTCCTTTCACGTAACGTTAACAACACACTTAATACTAAACAACCTGTGAGTTCAGTTTTCCATTCTCTCAGCTCTATAGGCTTTCAAAATTAGATAGCACGACGTATTTTTTTCTAAATAGGACACAAACCGTGCTTTCCTGGCCATACAAGTTGAACTGCTCTGCGAAGCAGAACTCGTAAAATCAACACAATTTGGACATTATGAAACTGAAATGAACGAACCAACACTTGCACCAGTGTAAGAATGGTAGCTTTAATAAAATATCGCGTTGTGAGGCTTAAGTCTAGAATGTGATTACATTTGCTCACCTACATTTGATCACCCAGCGATACACGTATATTTTTTGTGACAACAATACAATAAAATACTAACGTAGTCGTTCCTACTGTTTAGAAGACGCGAATTTAATTTTTAAATACACATGTTCAATAGAGGGCGGGTGGGAACGTCCTGAAATCCAGACAAATGTTAAAAAACAAAATGATTTTTTTTTGACAAAATAATATAACATTGTTATCAAGTGTTAAAAACAAATGAAATATTCTACATATTTCCGCCGAAACTTATTACAGGCACCAATGATTGCAAACACGAAATCAATCTCACATGACAGCTTCAACAGTGGGTGGGTAACGCCTGAACGTAATGGCAGATCAGTAAACGCTTTCGCAGCCCGGGTCGAAATGCCATTTTCTAGCAGCAAATATATATAAAAAAAAAAAATCACAGTGTTTAACCTATCCATGCTGAGAACTACACAAATGTCACAGCAAATAGAACACTTTTCGATTGTTGCCTGCGGCCCGGCATGGCCAATCGTGTTAAGGCGTGCGACTCGTAATCTGAGGGTCGCGGGTTCGTATCCCCGTCGCGCCAAACATGCTCGCCCTTTCAGCCGTGGGGCGTTATAATGTGACGATCAATCCCATTATTAGTTGGTAAAGAGTAACCCAAGAGTTGGCGGTGGGTGGTGATGACTAGCTGCCTTCCATCTAGTCTTACACTGCTAAATTAGGGACGGCTAGCGCAGATAGCCCTCGAGTAGCTTTGTGCGAAATTCAAAAACAAACAAACAAACAAGCGATTGTTGCCTTGGCAACCAGTACACAGGATAGTCGCTTCTGTTATCCACATATTTTCCTATTGTTTAGTATTAGGTGTGGTGGGCTGAGGTTTCACTAATGTGTAAATCTAGTGAATGCATAAGGGTTTTTAGATTGTTTTCTGTTTCTTTGATGTTTAGCGCAAAGCTACAAAACGAGTTATTTGTGTTGTGTCTATACGGAATATCTAAATCATAATTTCAGAGGTATGAGTCCTCAGAGCCACTGGGGTGTTGGAATGAATATTTTTACACATTTACCGAGCAACTTTTATAGCAATATTATAAAATGTAAAAATTACTAATGCCTACTGATATATTTCATGTATGTTGATTTAGCATCAACAAAAACAGGCAGCGGTAAATGGTTACATTAAACAATTAATTCTTTGCATTTTAAGCATTTTCCGGTCTATTAATTTGTTTGTTTGTTTGTTTTGTTTTTTGAATTTCGCGCAAAGCTACTCGAGGGCTATCTGCGCTAGCCGTCCATAATTTGGCAGTGTAAGACTAGAGGGAAGGCAGCTAGTCATCACCACCCACCGCCAACTCTTGAGCTACTCCTTTACCAACGAATAGTGGGAGTGATCGTCACATTATAACGCCCCCACGGCTGAAAGGGTGAGCATGTTTGGTCCGACCGGGATTCGAACCAGCGACCCTCAGATTACGAGTTGAGGTATCTTTACATTAGTTATAAATACATCTTACCATTTTCTTGCCCCCCCCAGTGACACAACAGCAGCTTATACTGCTAAACCCGGGTTTCGATACCCGAAGTTGGCATAGCACAGATAGCCCTTTGTGTATCTTTGTGCTTAATAACAAACAACAACAACAATTATCATTTTCTTGATAAACTGTTTTAAGTTTGGAAAGTGAAAAGGAGTCTTTGGTAAAACAGATATTTCAATATCCTTTAAAATCCATTAGAAGGATACATTTCACTCTTTTTTATATCCGTTAAAATCCATTAGAAATATGTATTTCGCTTCCTTTATATTCTTTAACATGCAGTAGCAAGATATATTTCTCTCCTTTTATGTCCTTTAAAATGCGTTAGAAAGATATATTTCTCCACCTTCACTTGTCTTTTTCATTTTGATCTTTGTTTTTGTTTTTTAATCACGATAAGTTTGTTTTTCTTTCATATAGTATAATCAGTCACAGCTCGGAAAACCATTTATTAGGCTTAAGGTATTGTGGAGATTTTAATAAAGAACTCAACTTCAAGACAAACTTTCCAGTTACGTAAGAAAAATGAGTATTGATGACGTAGAACTAGTCAATCGTAGGGCGTAGAGTATGATCTGTTACAGTTTACTGCGAAGGTTGTAATAACTTTACTTTCACAACGTTGTTTCCGGTTACGTGCGGAAACTGAGTGTTGCGAATGTAGGCTTAGCAAATACTTGGACATAGATAAGCAAATCATTTACGACAATTAAAAATCCTAATCACCACTTTCAAAACACACGTTTCAGTAGTATGTTAGAAAGCGTTACGGTTGTGGTTTGCCTGTTTTCAGTGGTGGCAAATCTTTAGATTTATAGCACTCAGAATTGGGGTTCGATATTCGCGGTGGGTAAAGCACAATATCTATTTTTCTGGCTTTGTGCTTAACAACAAACAAATAAATTAAACAACGCGTTATTTCGTCGGTGAGTAAGCGGTAACTCCAGGGATTTACAGAGCTAAAATTCTGGATTTGATTCCACGTGGTGAACACAGCATATAGCCCAATGTAACTGACATGAGTAGCAAAATTTAATGGATTTATTTAGTGCTGAGTGTGTGTAATATTTGTTTGTTTGTTTGTTTTGAATTTCGCGCAAAATTACACGAGGGCTATCTGCGCTAGCCGTCCCTAATTTAGCAGTGTAAGACTAGAGGGAGGGCAGGTAGTCATCATCACCCACCGCCAACTATTGGGCTACTCTTTATCAACGAATAGTGGGAGTAACCGTCACTTTATAACGCCCCCACGGCTGAAAGGGCGTGCATGTTTGGTGTGACGGGGGTTCGAACCCGCAACCCTCAGATTACGAGTCGAACGCCGTAACACGCTTGGCCATGCCGGGCCCAATGTGTAATTGTTGGCATCGAAGGAAGTAATGTGTCATTCCAGAAATAGAGTAACGAATTCTCTAAATCCGGCCCCCTAGTGGCATCGTAGCATATATGCGGACTTGCAAAACCAGATCCGCTCGGTGGGTAAAACACAGATAGACCATTGTATAGCTTTCTGCTTAACTTCAGAAACAAACAAACTCTAGTTTGTTCTTCACTAACAACAAAAGCTTGTGTATCGAGGCTGGGAGAGAATACATGATATATAAGAGAAAAAAATATTTTTAAGTTCAAATCACATATATTGGCCGAAGCAGGTTAACCTTAACGATTTTTTTTTTTTTAATTTCACGCAAAGCTACGCGAA
This sequence comes from Tachypleus tridentatus, assembly GCF_004210375.1. NCBI lineage: Eukaryota > Metazoa > Arthropoda > Merostomata > Xiphosura > Limulidae > Tachypleus > Tachypleus tridentatus. The sequence goes on along the minus strand of NC_134831.1, from coordinate 127,250,440 downwards.
GGCTATAGGCGCTAGCCGTCCCTAATTTAACAGTGTAAGACTAGAGGGAAGGTAGCTACTAATCATCACTCACCGTCAACTCTTGGGCTGTTCTCTTACCAACGAAGAGTGAGATTTAGGGTATCATTATAACGCCGCCAAGACTGAAAGAGCGAGCATGTTTGTTATGACAGGGATTCGAACCCGCGACCCTAAATTACGCGTCGAGTACAATAACCACGTAGCCATGCCGGGCCGCCAACCTCAACGAAAAATGCCTATTGAAGAAATTTATCAGGTATGTAAAACAAAACAAATCTGATAGACGTAGAAGACATTAATATAACCTGATGATTGAACTGGCCAGAAAGATTTAGCGACTAACACAAATATTAACCTGTTCAGTGCCGTAGACAAGATAACTCGTCCAAGCCAATCGGTAACACAGTGCCACGGACGAGTTAATTCGTTCTCAATAATACCTAACTTCAACACTAGATGTCAGCACCATGCATGCTTTTGACCTACATACAAATTGTTTCACTTTCGATTTAAAATGGCGTCATGAAAAAAGTTATAAAATGAAGAAGCATCAGAGTTGAATTGTAGTAGCTGAAATACTTGGTTGTCAACAGGTTAAAAATTTTATAATTCCATTTTTCATTACTAACTTCTCATATAAAATCACACGAACTAGAATAAGGTTTGAAAGACTCCTAGATACACTCAGGATATGGAATATCGCAAGATAAGTGTAATTTCTGATATCCAATAAAAGATATAAAGACACTTGTTTTTTTTTTCTTTTTAGATTTAGTATTGAGACATGAATTTTATTAAACGATATGGAAATTGCTTTTCAAAACCAGTAACGCACTGAAACAGTTTATTGAATTGGAAAGAAATATCCTGAATAATTTAAAATTAGGATGTTTTTGTTGTTTCAAATTAAGCATAAAGCTACACGATGGGCTATCTGTGCTCTACTCACCACGGTTATCGAAACCCGGTTTATAACGTTGTAAGTTCGTAGACATACCGCTGAGCCACTGGGGGGCATTAAAATTAGGAACATTGGTAAAAAAACAAAACAAAGAAACAAAGACTATTCACTAATTGTGTACTCATCTTGAGATGGAAATCTCAATTTAGAGGGGTCGGGGGCATGCTCTCCAGAAAATTAATATGATAATATAATTTGTAGTTGCTATATAAGTCTGATATATATATTAAACATATAGATAAGTAAAAGTCATAAGCTGCATAACCATCTTTACTATTGTTAAGTGATTCTAATATTTTGCCTACAAAAAACAGTCGCAGAGTGAGTGCTTTTTAAACACATTGAAAATATTTACAACTGTTAAATAAGATTCTATAATTCTAGTTCAGTTAGATACTATAGCATTTTACTGGCAGGACTCATTTTATTTATTTGAAGATGGATATAATGCCCGAGGTTAAAATCATAAACTCAATAGCTTAGAACTACGAGGGCTGTTCAAAAAATACGCGGACTGTTTGAATTGCGCGGCTCCAGTTGGTTCCAGGGAAATCCGCTTGGTGTCGCTAGGTTCGCACAGATCAGCTGATTACGACGCCATTTCCCGATTGCAGATATCTTCATTTGTGTATTAGCTACGCGGTTTTAAGTGAAGTGCGATTTTTCGTTTGGCGGATTTCAGAATGAATGACCTGAAGGAGCAACGACTTGCTGTGAAATTTTGTGTTAAACTTGGAAAATCTGCGACTGAAACTTTTGCTATGCTTAACACGGCTTACGGTGATGTTGCTATGAAGCGTACGGCATGTTTCAAGTGGCATGAACGTTTTAAGGATGGTCGACAGTCCATTGAAGATGATGAGCGTCCTGGACGTCCTTCCACGTCAACTGACGACCCACACGTCGACAAAATCAACACCCTGGTGCGGGCAAATCGACGTCTGACTGTCAGGGAGCTTGCTGAAGAGTGTGGGATATCAGTTGGATCTTGTTACGAGATTTTGACCGAAAAATTGAAGATGCACCGCGTTGCTGCGAAATTTGTGCCTCAGAACTCGTGAGTTTTTGGCCAAACACTCGATCACTGTTCTTCCCCTACTCACCTGACCTTGCTCCTTGAGATATTTTCTTGTTCCCCAAACTCAAAAGACCCTTGAAAGGAAGAAGATTTGAGACGATTCCCGAGATTAAGGCAAATGCGACGAAGGAGCTGGAGGACATTACAAAAGAGCGTACCAGGACTGTTTCAACAAGTGGAAACACCGTTGGGATAAGTGTGTGCGTTGGGGATGAGAGTACTTTGAAGGGGTCCCAGACCTGTAACTTCTAAATAAAGTACATTTTGTTTTATGACGTCAGTCCGCGTATTTTTTGAACAGCCCTCGTATTTAGTTAGGAAACGACATATTGTGTTTAGAATCTCCTGCTGCCTTCCGGAAGTTACATTTAAAATGCATGTTAAGAAACACTGATGTGTTAAAATAACTAAATCTATGAGGTTATTTAACATTATACAACTCTAATAGTTAATAAATAAACCGAATAGTAAATAAACTTCTCCTTTTTAACTTTGCTAGTTACTCGGCATAAGTCTGATTCATTTTGAAACACATTCTCTGTCGTGGCAACGAATTACAATAATTAATAATTTTTATGGTTTCATGTAACAAGGGTTCTCGATCGTTTCGTAAATGCCCGGCATGGCCAGTTGGGTTAAGGCGTTCGACGCCTAAGCGGGGTGCGGGTTCGAATACACGTCGTACCAAACATGCTCGCCCCTTCAGCTGTCGGTCGTTGTAAGGGGACAGTTAATCCCCTATTCGGTGGTAAAAGAGTAGCCCAAGAATTGGCGGTGGGTGGTAATGACTAGCTGCCTCCCCTCTAGTCTTACATTGCTAATTTAAGGACGGTAGTGCAGATAGCCCTCGTGCAGTTTTGCGCGAAATTCAAAAAACAAACAAACGTTTTGTAAAAAAAAATAATCCACCAGGTAATTTATATCAAATATAATTTTAGAAATGGATTAAGCCTAAAACACGTATAGCAACTTACACGCATTTTATATAAGTTGCATTATTCATGGCCTGGCATGGCCAAGCGCGTAAGGCGTGCGACTCGTAATCCGAGGGTCGCGGGTTCGCGCCCGCGTCGCGCTAAACATGCTCGCCCTCCCAGCCGTGGGGGTGTATAATGTGACGGTCAATCCCACTATTCGTTGGTAAAAGAGTAGCCCAAGAGTTGGCGGTGGGTGGTGATGACTAGCTGCCTTCCCTCTAGTCTTACACTGCTAAATTAGGGACGGCTAGCACAGATAGCCCTCGAGTAGCTTTGTGCGAAATTCCAAAACAAACAAACAAAACAAGCATTATTCATTATCTCAAAAATTAATAATTTCAATGAAGTATTTGGGTGAAGTAATTCAGAATCTTAAGTGGGGATCGGTTTTACCCACTTTCTGATGCATCTACCAAATAACCGATAGTATTATGAGAAAGTTGTTTAAAATTTAACAAACCACTTTAAAAAGAGTCGACATTTTTGTTTAATATCCTTATATAGCATTACGAACAAAATACATTTTTCGTTAAAAAAATTAAAAAGGCTGATTTACGAAATCATTCATTCTCTCTTATCTGTCCAGAAATAAAACTTTTATAAGCGCAGTATACAAAAAAGCCTTTGTTGGAACTTTCTTTGGATATTTGAAAACTAAATTAAATTTTCGCGTAAAATACGATACGCTAGAAAAAAATTTGCATAATAAAGAAGAGAAAAACGTCATATGTTGTATCTGTATTGAAATTCGTTGGTACAGAGAGAGAACATCGCCTTGTGGGAGTGGTATGTATATATATATTTCTTTCTTTTTCCCTTTAAATCTGCTCACTTCGCTATTAGGCTTAAAGACGGATGAAAAATGTTAACTTTAAACACTAGATGGCAGTGTTATTGTATATAGAATAGTTTGGGAATTGGCAAAAAAATTAGATCAATGTGTTTAGTTCTTTATAAACATTAATTTCGTTCAGTGAACACACGTGAGGATTTGAAATTATAATTTTAAAAGATATTTTACAGAGAAATTAAGTAGAATATAACTTTGGCGAAATAATAAAATATTTTTATATGATCTGAATATTTTTTAGGATGTTTGTTTTTTTTAATTTCGCGCAAAGATACACGAGGGCTATCTGCGTTAGCTGTCTCTAATTTAGCAGTGTAAGACTAAACTAAAGGGAAGGCAGCTAGCTAGTCATCACAACTTACCGTCAACTCTTGGACTGCTCTTTTACCAACGATTGGTGAGATTGAGTGTATCATTACGACGTCCCCACGGCTGAAAGGGCGAGTCACGGGGATTCGAATTCGCGACCATCAAATTACGGGTCAAAAGCCTTAAACACCTGGTCATGCCGGGCCCATTCGAAGATGTAAAAGACTTACATTTAGATTAAGTAGTCTAGATTGACTTTAGAGTGTTAAACTACTAGCAATCATGTAGGATGAGAATCAGAAGTCTTAAGAAGATGTGTCCTGTTTTTCAGTCTAATTAGGCTGCTTGTTTTGCTACAGAGAAAAGTAACAGCTAAATACATGTGATATGAATTAAATGTATCGATTGCTAATTATCACACTGCGTACTTGTAGCAGTATTTGTTCAAAATAACTGGCCCGGCATGGCCTAGCGCGTAAGGCGTGCGACTCGTAATCCGAGGGTCGCGGGTTCGCGCCCGCGTCGCGCTAAACATGCTCGCCCTCCCAGCCGTGGGGGTGTATAATGTGACGGTCAATCCCACTATTCGTTGGTAAAGAGTAGCCCAAGAGTTGGCGGTGGGTGGTGATGACTAGCTACCTTCCCTCTAGTCTTACACTGCTAAATTAGGGACGGCTAGCACAGATAGCCCTCGAGTAGCTTTGTGCGAAATTTCCAAACAAACAAATCAAAATAACTAGGCCCAGCATGGCCAGCTGGGTTAAGGCGTTCGAGTCGTATACTGATGGTTGCGGGTTCGAATCCAGGGCGCACCAAATATGCTCGCCCTTTCAGCTGTGTGGGCGTTATAATGTTACGGTCAATCCCACAATTCGATGGTAAACGAGTAGTGACGGCTAGCGTAGATAGCCCTCGAGTAGCTTTGCGCGAAATTAAAAAACAAACAAAACAAACAAATGTTTGAATCTCTAGAATTATAAGACAAATCAAAGACTAAGTCTGATTTGGACTTCTAGAATCTGAAAACAATAATATTTTCTCCACTTATAGCTTTAATCATAGCTATCTGCTTTAAAACAGAGGTTTTGCTTGTGACAAAAAAAATGAATTTATCTGGAATTACTCATGCATCAATCTACATCTGAATGATTATAACACAAAAATTCAGGTTTCGATACCTGCGGCAAACATAGCGCAGATGGCCAATTCTGTGTAATTGCGCTTAACAAGAAATGATCCACGTGCAATCCTGTGTTCTTTGTTAATTATTTTCAAATTGGCAATAATATCAGAAGCATACTTCTCTGCACTTGATTATTTTGTGATGTTTCAATACTCGAAATGAGAGACTAGTGCCACAGACGTAAAAGAATTACTTGATATAGCAAATCTCTCCCTACTTTTAAAATTCATTGTCATCACTGCTCTAGCTACCCTAGAGACAAGAGTATACTAGGCCCAGCACAGTCGACTGTTTCAGTGTGGTATGGAACATAAGAGTCCCAATAAACACTACCATGTCAGTCAACTGTGATTTTTGTTACACATATGCACACATCCCATACGTGTGGTGTATGACTGAATCAAAACATATGATGATTACAGAGAAAAGGTGACATAAGATATTATGTAAAACAACATGTGACAGTGAGTAACATTCTATATTTTTTACTCACTCTATTTTACTTCCGGAAGATAAACGCTCTAATAAGATATTCTTTTATACAATGAGCAATTATCTTATAGTGATCTAGAACGGGATAACTACACGTGTGGCCCGGCATGGTCAGATGGTTGGAGCACTTGACTCGTAATCCGAGGGTCGCGGATTCGAATCATCGTCACAACAAACATGCTCACCCTTTCAGCCGTGGGGGCGTTATTGTGTGACGGTCAATCCTACTATTCGTTGGTAAAAGAGTAGCTCAAGAGCTGGCGGTGGGTGGTGATAACTACCTGCCTTCCATCTAGTCTTACACTGCTAAATTAGGGATGACTAGCGTAGATAGCCCTCGTGTAGCTTAGCGCGAAATTCAAAACAAAACAAACCACACGTGTTCACTGCAAGTATATATTCGCATTTACAATGTAGACTGAACACTCCTTTCAGCAACAAGCAGTTTATAAAACTGGAAAGTGTACCATTCAATGTTCGAGGAAAGTTATTAGCACAGCTTCAAGAAAATGATTTACGTTACGTTGATGGATCATAATAGAAGAGTTACTTTTTATTTTTGTGAAAGAGAACTGTGACACTTCATGCCATACACTGTCAGGAGTAGTGTCTGTCCAATCACAGAAAAGATCTGGTGTCTGCTCAATCACAGAAACGATTTGATGTCTGTTAAATCACAGAAAGGATTTAATTTCAATTTCATCTCAGAACAGATCTGGTGTCTGCTCAAACACAAAAACGATCTGGTGCCTGTTTAATCACAGAAAAGATCTGGTGTCTGCCTAATCACAGAAAAGATTTAGTGTCTGCCCAATCAGAGGAAAAATATAATACACTCCTAAAAAACAACTGATACCGGAAACTTAAGTATTAATAATACACTCCTAAAAAACAACTCATACCGGAAACTTAAGTATTAATAATACACTCCTATAAAAACAACTGATACCGGAAACTTAAGTATTAATAATACACTCCTATAAAAACAACTCATTCCGGAAACTTAAGTATTAATGGCATTACTGTCGAAGCAGTTATAAGTACGACAAAAAAGACAATTGTTTGTTGTAATACATTATAAGTACGACAAAAAAGACAATTGTTTGTTGTAATACATTATAAGTACGACAAAAAAGACAATTGTTTGTTGTAATATAGATTTTAGTCTGTGACAAACAATGTTAAAATTTTGTATAATTATTGACCAAGAAATAGAAATAATTATAACAATTAAGGTCAAAGTTTGTATTGAGGTCAAACCAATGTACCAGTTTACCTTATTCACGAGGACATCAACACCGGTCTGTATCAAGGTCAAACCAACGTACCAGTTTACCTTATTCACGAGGACATCAACACCGATCTGTATCAAGGTCAAACCAACGTACCAGTTTACCTTATTCACGAGGACATCAACACCGGTCTGTATCAAGGTCAAACCAATGTACCAGTTTACCTTATTCACGAGGACATCAACACCGGTCTGTATCAAGGTCAAACCAACGTACCAGTTTACCTTATTCACGAGGACATCAACACCGGTCTGTATCAAGGTTAAACCAACGTACCAGTTCATTTTATTCATGAATAACTGTTAGTGTCAAGGTATAAAGCATAAGTTATCGGCCCCCCAGTGGCTTAGCGGTATGTCTGCAGATTTACAACGCTAAAAACCGGGTTTCGATACCCGTGGTGGACAGAGGACAGATAGCCAATGGTGTAGCTTTGTGCTTACTTCAAAACAACAACAACATAAGTTATTGTCCCGTTCCATATTTCCTTGCTATAAAATACGTTCTAAGTTTTTATCTGTGCCAGTAGTTACATTATTATTCATTCAGTCAGTCAGTGTTTATTAAGCGACTATCAGATTAAGACAAGATAAATGATTTTAAGAAATAACACATGCATTTAAGAATACAGTGGATCAGAATACTGCGGTTGGAATATGGTTGTATTTTGTAAAAACGATATGCCAAAAGGACTGTGCTGCTCTCGGAACTACGTCCTCTATCGGCAATCGCATTTACTCTGAGGACACTTATTACCCGCCAGAACCAGACACTGGAACGCCCATTGCAATTAGTTTCTGCAATCAATCTTACTGCACACATTTCTACTGACCTTCCATTATACTGGACATCGTCTTCCAATACCATTCTTGAAGCAAGACAAACACACAGAAATCCATGTGTTTGAAGAATGTTAGAGAAAGGGGCGAACCTAAACAAGGGTTTTATTCTGCACAGTTCAAGGAAACAATGTTGTGAATTTAAACGTGAAATTTGTTGCTAGCCATTTATATTTGTTGATGCGATCTCATAATGAAGTAATTTAATTTCGTATAATTGTAGCCAGTATGTTATTTTCATAGTAGCTAGAGATTTATGTGTGTTATTTTGTTTATAGAGATATCAGTGTGATATTTTGATAGTAGTTAAGATATCAGTGTGTTATTTTGATAGTAGTTAAGATATCAGTGTGGTACTTTGATAGCGGTTAAAGATATCAGTGTGTTATTTTCATAGTAGTTAAAGATATCAGTGTGTTATTTTCATAGTAGTTAAAGATATCAGTGTGTTATTTTCATAGTAGTTAAAGATATCAGGGTGTTATTTTCATAGTAGTTAGAGATGTCAGTGTGTTATTTTCATAGTAGTTAAAGATATCAGGGTGTTATTTTCATAGTAGTTAGAGATGTCAGTGTGTTATTTTCATAGTAGTTAAAGATATCAGGGTGTTATTTTCATAGTAGTTAGAGATGTCAGTGTGTTATTTTCATAGTAGTTAAAGATATCAGGGTGTTATTTTCATAGTAGTTAGAGATGTCAGTGTGTTATTTTCATAGTAGTTAAAGATATCAGTGTGTTATTTTCATAGTAGTTAAAGATATCAGTGTGTTATTTTTATAGTAGTTAGAGATGTCAGTGTGTTATTTTCATAGTAGTTAAAGATATCAGTGTGTTATTTTCATAGTAGTTAAAGACATCAGGGTGTTATTTTCATAGTAGTTAGAGATGTCAGTGTGTTATTTTCATAGTAGTTAGAGATGTCAGTGTGTTATTTTCATAGTAGTTAGAGATGTCAGTGTGTTATTTTCATAGTAGTTAGAGATGTCAGTGTGTTATTTTCATAGTAGTTAAAGATATCAGGGTGTTATTTTCATAGTAGTTGGAGATGTGAGTGTGTGATTTTCGTAGTAGTTAAAGATATCAGTGTGTTATTTTCACAGTAGTTAAAGATATCAGTGTGATATTTTCATAGTATTAGAGATGTCAGTGAGTTATTTTGATAACAGCAAAAGCTCTTTTCTATAAATCTTGATGAAGATTTATTTACATTCTCTGAATTATGTTAGAATATCCTTATAACTTATCTTGTCACGATGATGAAAGCACATCTATTTCTTGTTCCAACTTTCGTTTCTCGAACTAGAAATTTTTATAGAGTATTTTCGTAATTTTTGTTTTGCACGCTGATGCATTATTTGCAGGAAAAAATTGAGAGTTACTCTTTGCATGACTGATTCGTGATTTGTTCATCTTGTTAGTACTAACGTCTAGGAGACGTCCGTTTAAAATCGTCTGCCAACGTCGTCAATGACAATGTGCTTATGGTAAACGTAATTTTTAGCGATTCTACATCCTCGTATTCCAGTACTAGTCTTCTATTAACAATTTTGTTTACTACGTCGCAGAGAGATAGTCATTGTTAAAACTGGTATGTCCCGGATTTTGTATTTCTTTACTACTTTTCCATACAAACATTCTTCTTCAAAAAGTGATGTGACAAACCATAAATTCTATCGGTTGCAACATCGTATTAACACTTGGTTGTGAATTCCTCATGAGATAAATTTGCAGCAACAAAGTTATGTCTCCCAGCTAACACATTCACACTACTGTATTGCGAGTTAAAATTAACCATCTCTGTATGAAGCAAATGTCAAACATTGCTTTGAATTTGTGACTTTTCCTTAAATAACTTAGCTTTGTGTGATCATTAAAAAATAAAATCATTTTAAACGGGAAACCAACAATATAATAACAATTTACCTCTCAAAAATGTGTTTTATTAGAGAAATGACGTATGAAAGCATAACATGTACACATATCGTCAAAATACTTGGTTTTACATAGACAAAGAATAAAAAAATAAAGTCGTGTATATTTTGAAATATTAGGTTTGGTGTGTTTTGAATTTCGCGAGAAGCTACACGAGGGCTACTTGTCTAATTTAGCAGTGTAAGACTAAATTGAAGGCAGCTAGTCATCACCATCCACCGGAAACTCTTGGGCTACTCTTTTACCAACGAATAGTGTGATTGATCGTAACGTTATAACACGCCCACGGCTGAAAAATCACCGCCCACCGCTAACTCTTGGGATGCTCTTTTAACAACGAATAGTGGGAACATGTCTATGTAATGGTTGAACAATTAAAAGGGGTTTTGTAGATTAATAAACCGCATTGTTCGAATAAAAGTTAAGACAAAAACTACCTTTATGCTCCAAATAAAAATATAAAAGTAATATTAATTTTTAAAATATTTATATTGTGTGGAAAGGTCGTTTTGGTCTGGCATGGCCAGGTGGTTAGGGCGCTCGACTCGTTTATTTGAGGGACGCGGATTCGAATCTTTATCACATCAAACATGTTTACCCTTTCAACCGTGGTGGCATTATAGTGTGATGGTCAATGCCATTTCTCGTTGGTAAGAGAGTGACTCAAAAACTGGCGATGGGTGGTGATGACTAGCTGCCTTTCCTCTAGTCTTACACTGCTAAATTAGGGATGGCTAGCGCAGATAGTCCTCGTGTAGCTTTGCGCGAAATTCAGAAACAAACATAAAAAACTAAGAAACTACATATTCACAATGCAAAATCGCCGATTACAAGATCACACTCGATTGGTTAAGAACAGAAGGTCAACATTTACAATTTGCAAAATCATCAGGTTTAAAAAACTGATTGAAATTATTTTACAATTATAATGTACACCACACGTAATTGTAGCCGTGGGATTTTTCAAAAGTTTACAAAATTTATGCTGTGCAAAATCTGCGTTACAGTTACAAATATATTATTAAAACAACCTTCTAAACTAAAAACATTTCAAGCCTTTTAATTTCTCAGTAATGACGAGAAAACCCACTTGTAGAGAAATATATATATATAAAAACGGCTGGTTTAGGATGAGGACCCCTACATAAAAATTTTCTCTACCGTTTAATTTCTGTTGGAGTCTTGCACACTTAGAAAGGATTGATATAAAGTATTATCAGAAATATATGCTCATGTTTTATTTCATCCAACAGAATACTCATTTCAGTTGGTAAGATACATTTCCAGAGCCTACAGCCTACTTATCTGAACTACAAATAACTCACAATTCAGCGGTTAAAGAGGAAAATTCACGAGACTACTGTTAAGATAGAATAAAAGCAAAATTTTTATGTAGATTGATTCTTACATCCAGTAAAAAACTCAAAAGTACCACAAAAACAAGATACTTTTATAATCCACTAATACCTTTAAATTAAGACTGAGCTTTTGTTAGCTTGTTTGTTTGTTTTTTGAATTTCGCGCAAAGCTACTCGAGGGCTATCTGCGCTACCCGTCCCTAATTTAGCAGTGTAAGACTAGAGGGAAGGCAGCTAGTCATCACCACCCATCGCCAACTCTTGGGCTACTCTTTTACCAACGAATAGTGGAAGTGATCGTCACATTATAACGCCCCCACGGCTGAGAGGGCGAGCATGTTTGGTGCGACCGGGATTCGAACTCGCGACCCTCAGATTACGGGCTGAACGCCTCAATAGACTTGGCCATTCCGGGCCTTTTGTTAGATAAACGTAGAAAATAACGATGCGCTTGTATCCGTTAAACTCGGAGTTCCATCTATGTTGTGAGCACAGTGCAAATTTGCGTTTGAAAAACTAAACAAACAAGCATGTGATGTACGGTGTACTTTAAAAAATAAATAAAAGTAACTGTTCATATTATTGTAACTCCAGTGGATCAATGGTAAATGTTCAGACTTAGAATGTTAAAATTCGAGCTTCATTTCCTTTCCGATAAAACACACATAGAGCTTTCAAAATTTGTAATGCATACCGGAGGGATTTAGACATTTTGATAAAATTTAAGAAAAAATTGTCTTTTGTGTATTTGTTTTAATACCACGCAAAGTTACACAAGGACTATCTGCGCTAGACGTCCTTAATTTTGACAGTGTAATACTAAAGAGAAAACAGCTAGTTGTCACCACCAGCTGCCAATTCTGGGGCTACTCTTTTGTCAATGAATAATGGAATTGACCGTGACATTATTACGTATCTAGGGCTGAAAGGGCGAGTATGTTAGGTGTGACGGGGAATTCGAATACGCAACCTTCAGATTACAGTCGAGCGTTCTAATCACCTGGCCAGGCCGGACCAGTTTCTTGATTTGAAGAACACTTTAAGAGAAAAGGGTGCCCTGTACGAGTGACTGTGAAATCTCATTATTCTATTAGGCAAGAGTAATCTAAATGTTTTCTTAAGTGCTGTTGACCAGTTACCTTCTCTGTTAGAAATCAGTCTAAAATTATGGGCAGCAATTGTGCAACTTTAGGCAAAGTTTGTAACGAATGTGTGCATAAAAATTCCAACTTTTAATATATTTTATTAGATCCAACCCTTTAGACAAAACAATTGGATTTTCAATGGTAATAATTTCAAGATGACCATCTCGGAATAATAAAGATATGACGTATTGAAAACTGTGTTTTCATACTTTGGAATATGCGACATGTAAAGTTAACATTCGTAACGAAATAAAATTTCAACATACGAGGTCTGATCAAAATGTTCTAAGACTTATACTGTTACAGGTGCCAGTGCAGAGGCAATGAGCTTCACTGAGATGTGTACAAAGTACAAATAGCGATCTACCCTGTGAACAAGCCATTTTTCCAGACCTTATATCCGTGTTGCGAAAAACGTGTTCAAAAACAGACGTATCTCTTGCCTCTGTCGTAACCAAACTGGGCAAAAAATAAGAACAATGTGTTTGTATCAAGTTTTGTGTGAAAAATGGAGGAACAGAAATTCTTAAAATGTTAAAAACTGCCTTTGGTGATAACTGCTTAACTAAGGATGTCGTTTATCAGCGGATAAAACTCTTCCAAGATGGCCGGGAATTGGTCAAAGATGACCCACGTTCTGGGCTACCGACGACATCGTCCACTGATGAAACGGTCGCTAAGGTGAAAGACAGTTAACTAGGCCTTTTATAAAGCGGTCATAATTCGTTTGAGGGAGAAAGTTAGAAGAAATAGCCCCGAGCTGTGGGAGAATGGCTACTTCACCATGACAATGCACCTTCACACACACTGTTGTGCCTGTGCACCATGACAACGTTCCTTCACACACACTGTTGTGCCTGTGCACCATGACAACGTTCCTTCACACACACTGTTCTGCCTGTGCACCATGACAACGTTCCTTCACACACACTGTTGTGTTGGCACAACACAACCCTGTATTCTCCCGATCTTGCCCAGTGTGATTTTTTCTGTTCCCAAAAATCAAAATCAAGTTGAAACGAAATAGATTTTATGATGTTCCAACCATCCATGATAATGTGAAAGCGGAACTTATTCATATTAAGGCTGAAGACTTCCAGCATTAACAGCAGGAATGTTAGAACAAATGTGTATCAGCTGGGGAGACCACTTTGAAGGGGATAGCATATAATACTGATGTATGTAGATTATTCTTCGGAAAAAAGAGTGAAGACTTAGAACTTTTTGATCACACCTTGTATATAAATAGTTGTTGCCTTTCCCTGGTTTTTAATGAATGCATACCAATATTTTTGTTTGTAATGCAAGTTAAAGAATGAAGTATTTTCATTGTTTAATTAGGGAGATGGGTGGCACTTTCTGGGAAATGGGTGGCACTTTATTGTAGCTCTCGTGCCAGAGTAAGTTTTATCCTCATAAACGTGCTGACTCGTGCTACCAACAAGAATGCCAGACCTCACTAAACAAGACGTAGAAGAGTACTTAAGTAGTATGGTTTTAAGCTAAGCATTTCAGCACTACATAATCGTAAGAGTAGGACAATATTACAAATAAGCTGTTATTTATATACAATAAAACTAAAGTATGAAAAAATGCCTATTTTTAGTTAATGTGAACAAATTCGTGTTTAGATGGTTAATATTTTCAGCTCACATAATCTTAGCTGGAGTTAAATTAAACATTATCTGTCTCAACTGAAATTTAATAGAAAGTTTAAGATATAAGATTAAACAGATTTGGGATAATCGTGAACCACGACTTTTCTGACTCCACGTCTGCAGTACCGATCGACTTTTGTGGAGTTAAAATAAGTATTTGTAGTTTGAGTAAATAATGTAGACACTATTTCCAGCTTAGTTTGTTTACTGCTATTTTAGATGTTCCTAGTTGTAGGCTTGAAAACATAATATTTGTATTTTGTTTCAATTTGTAATTCTCCCCTTTTTAAATAAACATTTTTTACCAATTTTGTAGATATATATATATATCAGTCAAAGTGAAAAATATATGAAAATGTAATTAATTGTAGGTAAATTATACAGATTCACAGAAAGAAGTTATGATATTATCTGATCTTTTATTTTATTTTGTGATAAAATTTTATTGAGGTTTCACTGAGCTTTTCTTCAAAGAAATCCATTCAAAGAAACGCACCAAAAACAGTGAAAAGAAACCAACGAAAGTGCCCAGAAATGCGTGAAGTGTCATCAATGTAAAATCGTCTTATTTTCGAGGCACTTAATCAAATGTTGCGGCAATTTTTAAAAGGGTTTTAAATATTAATAGTTTTTTGTTTTTCTGGCATTACAGTTGAAAAAAGACGTAAACTTATTTGTTGATGTTGGAATACGATTGAAATGTGTAAACAAACTGGATGCGTTACGAACAGAGACGCTTATAATGTTTGCCAACTATTGTAAAATTCAGTTTAAATATCAAGCCTAGTTGGTTCAACTATTTAATTATTAATTAAATCTTTTTTTTTTAAATTAAAATTTGATTTATTTTCTTCTTGAAGTCCCCCGCTAGTACAGCGGTATGTCTCCGGATTTACAACGCTAAAATCAGGGGTTAGAGTCCCCTCGGTGGGCTCAGCAGATAACCCGATGTGGCTTTGTTCTAAGAAAACACACACTTCTTCTTGAAACATAAAATAACAGTAGTTTCTGCTTGTCTTATAAGAGTGACATGTGATTGTTTCTTTGTTTTGAATTTCGCGCAAAGCTACTCGAGGGCCATCTGCGCTAGACGTCCCTAATTTAGCAGTGTAAGACCAGAGGGAAGGCAGCTAGTCATCACCACCCACCGCCAACTCTTGGGCTACTCTTTACCAACGAGTAATTGGATTGACCGTCACATTATAACGCCCCCACGGCTGAAAGAGCGAGCATGTTTGGTGCGATCGAGATTCGAACCCGTGACCCTCGGATTGCGAGTCAAACGCCTTAACACACTTGCCACACCAGGCCTGAAGAAGTAAGGAAGCTATGGTTTAGGCAGTCAATGAAGCCTTATTTATATCAAAATACACGAATATCGTATGTCACAATTTGTAGCTCAGCTTAGTTTCATGTATAAAACCATCCGAAAACCAATAAACATGTGTATTAATTCCCTGCAGAACGATTCTCTGTAATGTAATACGAATATAAATCTAATAATGTAATACGAATATAAATCTAATAATGCAATACGAATATAAATCTAATAATGTAATACGAATATAAATCTAATAATGTAATACGAATATAATTCTAATAATGTAATACGAATATAAATCTCCAACAATCGATTCGCCTGAAAATACCCGTATGCTTGTTTGTTACCAAATTTTTCGACATTTTTATAATAAGGTCAATTCCTTATCATATTCAGCAATACATGTATAGGGCTCAGACTTTTTTTCTTAACCGTTAAGGTAGAGTTTTATTTATTGTAATGGAATTTTAACTAAGTTCTGCATGATTAGAAGAATTTTTTATCGACAGGATAAAACTTTTATTTTATATTAGAGGCTTTTGACTGTCATTTATCACTGTGCCAACTAATTTAATCTGGTTTGGCATGTTAGGGAATTCGCAATCTGTGGGTCGCAGGTTCGAATCCCCATCCTACTAAACGTACTCGTCCTTTGAGCCATGGAGGTGTTAAATAATGTGACGGTCAATCTCACTATTCGTTGGTAAAAAGAGTAGCCCAAGAGTTGGCTGTGAGTGGTCATGACTAATTACGTTCCCTCTGGTCTTTCACTGCTAAATTAGTACAGATAGCTCTCGCGTAGCTTAGTGCGAAATTAAACAAAACAAAACAAATTAGTTGAATTGTGTTAGTTTTGTATTATTTTAAATCAACGTGTTTCTGATATTTTCAACTAAAGTAATGATTTCTTATTAGTCCAGTGGAGCTACTTTCAAGTAGAAGCTATTTTAATCCTACAATAAAGTAATGTTGAGTACGTTGGTGGGTGAAAACTATTTATACTAAGGAAAACCGGTTGTGGGTTGTTTTTAATTTCGCGTAGAGCTACAAGAAGGATATCTGCGCTAACTGTTCCTAAGTTAGCAATGTAAGACTAGAGGGAAGGCAGCTAGTCATCACCACCCACCGCCAACTCTTGGGTTACTTTTTACCAACGAATAGTGGGATTCACCGTTACATAATAACGTCCTCACAGTTGAAAGGGCGAGCATGATTGGTGTGACGGAGATTCGAACCCGCAACCCTTGGATTACGAGTCAAGCGCCCTAACCACCTGGCCACACCGGCCCTCTATGTAAAATAAACCTCAGCATTCCCAACACTGTGATAGTGGTGAAGTCTACGAATTTACAATACCAAAATAAGGGGCTCGATTCCCCTGGGTGGACACAGCAGATAACCCACTGTGATTTTGCTATAAAACAAACAGTTTTAACTTTATAAACATCAGTATATTTAAACAGGAACACGTGTTTAAATAATTTATCACAGGTTTTAAGCTGCTCTAAAGGTAAGTTGTGCAAACCGTTTAATTATGTTTCGTTAGTGATTCAAGTTATGGGTCACGCTTTTCAGATGAAATTGACGATATTGTGTTTGTTTTATATTTCATTCTTCTTTGTCAGTATTTGGGTATAAAGATCCTGGAGGGTCAGATTTGATCTCTTCCGTCGTCCTTTACGTCGACATTCAGCTTCTGATAAATGTAGTTATAATTATTACATGAGAAACCGGCCCTTACTCCGACACCTCTCAGGATACTGTCCATGTATTACCTACGTATACGTGGTCATTGCGTTAATCTACCACTTCTCTCAAAAGTTCCATAATTATTTTACACTTTAAATGGTTATTGGCTTAAATCAAGAGCATTTACATAAACACTCTACAATGTTTTTTAATTAAGTCTAAAATTAATGTGGGCTTTAGTTTATATATATACCGGTGAAAGACCCGTAGGAGCATCTTTATTATGTATGTTGTATTTGTCACATAATAAGTCATTTTTTTCTCAATTTTTTTGAAGTAATTTAGTGTACTATGTAGGAGTCTATCTGTTACTATTTCTAGTGTTCATGTATAAATTCAGAGGAAGTAGTTAGTTCTAGAAACCTTACTCTCGGATTACGAGAGCCTTAACACACTTGGCCATGCCGGGCTATTTGTCTGTCTCTTGTTTCCATAAATTTTCTTCTTAGTTGCGGTCTTTGCTTAATTATTGTTATTAGATAGGTGTGTAGTTTCCAAGCTTTGTTTATTGTTTCGTATTGCTGTAGTGGTACCGTTTGTTTGGAGGCTTTCTGATGGCGCTCCGTGATTATTTGATAGTACTTATCTATTTCGGATTGGTTTTCAGTTGTTGTAATAATTTTAATTGGTAGTTGGTAGTCTAGTAATTTTTGATATTCTTGCCAATTCGTTTTTTTTTTGTAATTGTAGTTTTATTTTCTGTGGGTTATATTTTTGTAGGGAGCTAGATCGAAGACACACCAGATTGGTAGGTGATCACTGTCAAAATATTTTCCCACATTAAATTTTACTCATATCTGGCTCATGTTGTATGAGCTCAGGTATAAATCTAGTGTGTCACAGGTATTTGACACATGCTTGGTATGCATCGTTTAACAACGTTATGTTACTTTTATCTATAAATTATATTGATTGTCTTCCGTTGTCATTTGTAGAGTTGCATCCAAAATGTGTATGCCTGTTGTTGACATCTCCTATTAATATGGCATTTTGATTTGTGGAAAAACATGTTGTTGAATGATTTAAAGTCAATTTCTTCAGTTGGTAAACATTGTATTCCAGCTGTTATAAAATTTGATTGTTTAGGAGAACATTATGTATCCATTATTACTACTCATTTCGATTCCTGTTACTGATAGATTTGAATTTTTGTAACAGGATTATTTCTCTGTTTTTATCCAGGTTATCTTTTCTGATGCCTGGCATGGCCGAGCGCGATAAGGCATGCGCTCGTAATCTGAGGGTCGCGGGTTCGCATCCGAGTCGCGCTAAACATGCTCGCCCTCCCAGCCGTGGGGACGTTAAATGTGACGGTCAATCCCACTTTTTGTTGGTAATAGAGTAGCCCAAGAGTTGGCGGTGGGTGGTGATGACTAGCTGCCTTTCCTCTAGTCTTACACTACTAAATTAGGGACGGCTAGCACAGATAGCCCTCGAGTAGCTTTGTGCGAATTTCAAAAACAAACAAACAAAATCTTTTCTGACAGTTGAGTAGTCATGTATTTTATGTATATTATTTCTATACAGTAGTGTTTCACTTATAACGATTTCAGGGTTAGTTTGTTGAATCATGTCTTCTATCTCGTGATTCTTGGAAGCAAGCATTTTTTTTTTTTAGTATTTTAATTTGAATTTCGCGTAAAGCTACGCGAGGGCTATCTGCGCTAGTCATACCTGATTTAGCGGTATAAGACCAGAGGGAAGGCAGCTAGTCATCACCGACCACCGCCAACTCTTGGGGTATTCTTTCACCAACGAATAGTGGGATTAACCGTGACCTAAAACGCTCCCATGGCTGAATGGGCGGGCAAATTTGGTGCGACGAACTCGCGAACCTCAAATTACGAATCGAGCACCCTAACTACCTGGTCATGCCGGGTCATTTTACTTAGTGATTCATTAACATGTTCACTAAATTGTTTAACATATTCATTTTTTGTTCTAAACTTATTATATCGCTATTATGAAAATTGTTTTGTGTTCTCCATATTGACTTAGGACCAACCAAAGTCTTTTAAAACTGGCCAAATTATTAATGATATTTCGGCCGAAAACATATCTTACAACAGAGGTGCCCAAATGATATATTTTAATCACATAAGTAAGGAAGGTATATCACATTAGATATACTGATTTTCTTCTAATTTTTAGTTTTAATCGACGTAGGCAGCTGTTCTTTCGGAAGTTAGTGATAATTACTGATATGGCCGTAAGAATTACATAACGCCTAAACCATTTTACTGCAACGAAAAGATGACACATCATTACGTTAGCAGAATTCTCCATAACAAACAGGACCTGGTCTCTTACTTATTATTTTGTTCTTACAAAACCTGTTGAAGTTACTGATGTACCCTTTATCTTTCATAACACATCTGGTGTTTTCTTCACGATCTTCACATCGTAGTTTTTAAAAGTGAATCAAACAAGAAATGCATGTTGTATTTAATAAGGTGGCTTTCGCTGTTTTTCATTTCAAATCTACACGAAGGGCTATCTTCATTTTGTTAACAGCGAGGAATCGAACCTCGAACTTTAGCGTTTTAAGTTCATAAAATTATCACTGATCCACCGGAAGACATTTAAAAGAAGTAGTTTCTTAGTGAAATGCAAAGAAAATAAAAACGGTAATGACAGGAAACGGACAAAAAAAACAACAAGTCCTTGTAATCCAGATGTCATCCCATCTGTAAACTGTTACAACGCATTCAGAAAGACGCGATACTTAGTATATAAAATAGTGCAAACATAACTATGTTAATAAAGGGCAACCGATGATGAACAGTTCTTTATGTTCAACATTAAAATTAAATTAAGCGAAGTAAGATAAAACAAATCTTTAATACTCTTACAGGTTTCCATAACCACTTCTTCAGTATATGCTAATATATATTTATATATTTACTTATTTTCTTTGGAAAAGATAGTGTCTCGCAGAGACATCTTGTTTTGGTATGTATTATGTTAGCGAAGGCCACATTTCGCCTTCAGAATATTCTGATAAATCCTAAAAAACTCAACAAAACCTACAATTGTGTGGTAATTACAACACGTGTTTGTTTAAAAAATAAATTGCAATCATATCGGACTTCCAGTTGCTGTTATTTGTGATGCAGCAATATTGCAAATACATTTTGACCAAAACTGTCAGGTGGTTAAGGCACTCGGCTCATAATGCGACGGCCGCGGGTTCGAGTTCGAGTCCTCGTCACACCAAACACGCTTGTTCTTTCAGACGTGAGGGAGTTAAAATGTGGCGGTCAATCCCACTATAGGCTGGTAAAAGAGTAGCCCATGAGTTGAAGGTGAGGTGGTGTTGATGACTAGCTGCCTTCCCTCTAGTCTTACATTGCTAAATTAGGGACGGCTAGCGCAGATAGCCCTCGTGTAGCTTTGAGCAGAATTCAAAACCAAACCAAACCAAAACTGTTAATTGTCGTCACTTGATAACAGGATGAACACATGACCACGTGAAGAGCCATCTGTTGAGGAAAGTTGTAAAGTAAAAAGTCTGAACTAAGTGAAATATATTTGTTGTAGAATTACAAATTTATATTAATTTTCTGTGCTTCTTCTATCCATTTACCATGGTTAATAAAGCTCTGAAGAAATTATTGTTTAATGACTCATGACGAATTTTATTCAGACAGTGTTAACTACAGAATAGATTACATCTTCTGTGATGTATTTTGGGTCATGTGCTATATTGAGACAAATCGATATTAATACTTGTTCAAAGGACGAATGTACTGAAATAAAGAGATAGTAGTAATTATGGTGTTAATTTATCAGGTGTATGAAATATATTCTGAAAGTATTGAAAATCTGGCCAAGGTAAGACATTATCATGTCGTTTTGACAATTTCTCCGCTTGGTTATAGAAAATAGACTGCTCTGACGTAATCTATTAATGAGGCAAGCTTCAATGTCCATAAATTTGTTTTCTAAAACAAGTTTCAATATCCATGAAATTTTTAACAAGGGAGATTTAAATGTCCATGAAATGTTTAATAAAACAAGTTTCAATATGTTGCATAAAAACAGAAATAGATAAAAGCTGACAAAAATAATTTTAGGACAGCAAAGGGCTCTGAATCCACCAATACCAAAGGTAATGTTCTTATCCACAAATTTTATGCTACGGTTACGAGGTAGATAGGGGCCTTTTAATCTAAAGTCACCATTGTAATGAAGCTGGACATATCTATTGGTACTAATAACAATATAATAAACAAAGGCATGAAACTGGCTAAGACTCACTGGGCAAAAAGTTTATTTACAAAACGTCAAACAGACTTCGAAATCAGCAATTTTGTTGATGACAAAGATGACAAAAGAAACTGCAATTCCACTCCGTCACAAACTGGTTCAATGTGATCCTCAAAACTGACGTCCACATTTGTTGAAAAGTTTGTGAAGATGTTTTGTGAGACAAACGATTAACACCCTGATTTTTCGAAAAACGTGATAAGATTGAAAACCGGTGTTAAACATTTAAGACTACTTTCTTATTTTTCAAAATCAAAGCTATTGCAGGCAAAAGCCAATTTTGATTGATATCAGTATTAAAACTAAAACTTTAATCTCACAGCGTATAGCGCTTGATCTTGCGGAGGTAAGAGAAAAATGTAATAAAAAAAGACATGTTTAACATAACACAATTTTTATTACATGTTTCGCTTACCAACCTTACTTCCTATGCACTCTCTCTAACATTCTTCAGTCAGACAAGATAGAACTTTGGAATCAACTTGGCATTTAGTTTATGTTTATCAAATCCAGCGCATTGTCTTCTATTCTCCCAGTGGCTCAATGACAAAATAAGAGTATTATGACTTTAAAATGTAAGGTTCGATCCCTGTAGTAGTACATCATAGACAGTCTCATGTGTAGCTTTGTGTTAAAATGATCAATCACAAATAAAATACGTGGTTAATAAATCTTCATTTCTATAAATCAAATAACTATTAAAATTAATTTTTGTTGTTCAACTAAATGTATAGGACTTCAGGGGGGCCCGGCATGGGCAAGCGTGTTGAAGCGTGCGACTCGTACTCTGAAGGTCGCGGGTTCGAATCCCAGTCGCACCAAACACGCTCTTGGGCTACTCTTTTACCAACAAATAGTGGGATTGATCATCACATTATAACTCCCCCATGGCTGAAATGGTGAGCGTGTTTGATGTGACAGAATTCGAACCCGCGGCCCTCGCATTACGAGTCGAGTACCTTAACCACCTGGTCATGCCGGGTCCTTTTGGGTGTGAAATAAAAATTTCTGCCTGTCAGAAACGCTCGGTCCAGTACTTCTTATCAGCGTCATTTATAATATTTGAAAATTATCGTAAGCAACAAAAACACGATATTCGTGAACTAGGGTTTTCATCTTCTAACGTAGTTGTTTCGAATTAAGCACAAGGCTACAGAATGGGCTATCTGTGCTCTGACCCCCACGGGTATCGAAACCCGGTTTTTAGCGTTGTAAGTTTGCACACATACCGCTGAGCCACTGGGGGGACTCTTCTAAACTAAAAAGAAAAATAAATCAACAGTTTTGCTGTGCTGATTGACCATTCTTTGACTGTTGATAATGAAGTCTTTAGAAAATCAGACCACGGCCAATGCTACAAGAACAATCTGTTCCATATATCTCATCTGCCAATGACATATATCACACGTGTTTGGTATTTGAATAAATGGTCAAGTCGTTTCCAGAACCGACGTACTGGTAGCTACATGAATTCATTTGAAATATTGATTCTATTTTCTCCAATACATATTACAAAACTCAAGATAATAGAGGAAGCGTGACAATATATGCTTGGGTTCTCATTTCACGGTTGTCAAACTCTTCCAACACGATCGTGTTCATTAAATTCTCTAGTATCATCGGATTTGAAAACCTGGCAAAATTAAGTAGATTAATGACAGCATTAGAATTCTCTCGTGAAGGCTGACGTCATTCATCAAATTCACGTTATGCGTGATTTATCTCACGTAAAGTGTAGTAACATTTAGAAGACTAGTGAGACAGGTTTCGACTTTTCCAGCATGGAGCAAGTTGTAGGTGTTCACTTGACCTTGTAGCAGAGAGATGGTAAGATTAATTAAAAGTACAAATATAGTAGCTTGTTGGTCAAAATTACAGTTACAATTAAAGTGGCATTTGCTCAATTACAAATACATTACACAATTACTATTATAACTGACCCCAGGTCTGCATTGTAATCGGACGATCATTTCGTTAACCGTTTATATATCTTCATGGCTAAAAATAAAGTTTTCTGCTTATCTGTTAACACTGCTGTTACAGTATATTGATAAAAGATGTGATATCTAGTCGTTAGTTAATGCTATGTTCTATTAGAATAAGTGTATAACAGAGATTCGAAAACACCTCATTTCTTTTAAATTACCATAAACGAGGTTTAGTTCGCTCAGTGTCACATCTCATCAGACTGTCTGCGTTTTATTAAACAAAGCATGACACGAAACTCTATTTGCATAAGTTATGTAACAAAACACCATGTCCTATGACGTACAGATCAGTTATCGTGAGACTTAGCGAGCAGTTTCATGACAGCTGCATATAAGTAAAGTATAATTGAAATATCGCTATACAGTATTCCCTCGCTATTCGCGGGGGTTACGTTCTTTAGCCCCCCCCTCCCGCGAATAGCGAAAAACCGCGAATATTGGATGCAGTTTTAAAACTTCTATGTATGAGATTATATACGGTACTAAATGCTTCCCAGACACTTTCTAAAGACACTCTTACTCATTAATACAGTAATAATGTAGTAATATTCCATGCAGTCATGTATTTCTCTAATGTAGTAATGATAATGTAAACACATTTCAATTTTGTACTGCAACAATATTTTAATCAAAAAGAAACGTAAGTACAGGAGGACAGTAACACCGCATAGTATAGTTACCCATACTGTATTACTGTACCGTAAAGTCATTTTCTATGCGTACAACACATGTATTAGAATTGACAGAAAGTGGAACAAATTTAAAGGCAAACTTAGACAGATAAATACAGTACGCACAGTTCAGGTAATAATAATACAGTACAGTACAATTCAGTAATAATTGTTCGATAAAGACGTCAATCGATAAAACTGCTTGAGAGAGTAAATACAGACATACCCTCGAAAATCGCTTTTAGTCTCTATGACCTACAAAAACCCGGTTTACCGAGCATTCGTTTTTTTGACGTTATGACGCTAGACCGGTATACCGGCATACGATGCGATAGGGTTAAGAGCCTAACCCGCGAATATGCGGGGCCGCGAATGGGGAACCGCGAACAGGTGAGGGTATACTGTATACATATTTTCATTCTTCTTTTCGAAAAACTGTGATGAACCAATAAGAAAACGACATGAGTGACAATAGTTACAATGTTATTGTAATGTTTGGAAGCGCACAGTGCTTGAAATGATAAAAATAATGTTCATGGGAGTAAAAGAAACAAATAATGTGTAGCAGTACGCACTTAAATATGCGTATTTCTTTGAAATACAGAATTACTGGTATTGCATACCGGCAAATACCGGACCGTTTCGGTCACTGAAGTACACAATGTACGATCCTTGAAGTACACAATGTACAATCACTGAAGTATACAATGTACGATCCTTGCAGTACACAATGTACAATCACTGAAGTACACAATTTACAATCACTGAAGTACACAATGTACAATCCCTGAAGTACACAATGTACAATCACTGAAGTACACAATGTACAATCCCTGAATACACAATGTACAATCACTGAAGTACACAATGTACAATCACTGAAGTACACAATGTACAATCACTGAAGTACACAATGTACAATCACTGAGTTCAATGTCACTCTCATTACCACTTATAATGATTTTTTATAAAATTGGTATATTTGGCAAATATAGACAGGTCCGGCATGGTGAGGTGGTAAGGGCGCTCATTATTCGTAATACGAAGGTCGCGGGTTCGAATCCCAGCCCCGCCAAACATGCTTGCCCTTTCAGCTGTGGGGGCGTAATAATGTGACGGTCAATCCCACTATTCGTTGATAAAACAATAGCCCAAGAGTTGGCGGTGGGTGATGATGACTAGCCGCCTTCCCTCTAGTCTTATACTCCTAAATTAGGGACGGCTAGCGCAGATAGCTCTCGAGTAGCTTTGTGCGAAATTCAAACAATTACATTACTTTTCACGTTTGTGTACCAATACTTATAAGTATTATCCACAGAAAAGATAAGAAGCATTTACTTTTGTAAGAATCGTACTGCGAATTTCGTATGATACAAGATAGAGTATTTCAAGTATGTGTCGCTGATGCTTTAACTTGTATCAAAAACATTGTTTTACAGGTTAGTAAGTGACAAATAATCTATAAAAGTTCATTGATCTCACAGAAAACAGGGACAGACGGAGGTCAGAGATTCTTTGTCACAATACATGTTCGCCTGGACTTTTTCTGTCTCGAGCCCATTTGACATAGATTTCTAAGATTAGGCACTAATGCTCTTCATGAACATGTTCACAACATGTTTTCACTTTGCACAGTAACGTGCCAAAGTGTGAGAACACCAATACAATTTTAACGTGGCTCAACACGATTGTTAGAGTTATAGATCTAACGCCATCTAATGTAACACCTGATTCAATGCTACACTGATTTCTTTGACGTCATTACAAAACAAGGATGTGATCCAATATATTTACACATGGCTTTAATTTGATGGTATTAGTGATGGCTTAGTTCTTGTGCATGAGAATGCTATTCTTGAAACATTCGAGCCATGGTAGGTTTCCTTCAGAAAGATACGAATTTCTATATAGAATGAAAGACTTAAAGTAAATGCAATAGAACACATTTGGAACTCCCGTTAGCATGTTGTTTTGGCCTCCGATATTCCTTGATATAAAATAAAAACCTGGTGTTAAAAGAAGGCACTATCATTTAATAACAGGAACAACGAATACTCAGGATGGCTAAGGAAAATAAAAACTTGCTATTAATCTCAATTTATATGCGAATTATACACACTGAGTTTGAAATAAATTAATGACACATATCAGAATTTCGTCGTATTAATACCGAAAGTCAAGTCCATTAATGTATATGGTAATTTTAACTTTTAAAAAAAGTGTCTTGTTAGTAGACCTCAGCTCTACTACTAGCGCATTTAATATGCGTGGGAGAAATATTGGGTTTCATATCTAATCGAAGCAATGAAATGTTGAATTTCTAGAAGTCTAACGAATCAACAAACGCCTCTGAGGCCCGGCATTGCCAGATGGTTGGAGCGCTCGACTCGTAGTCTGAAGGTTGCTGGTTCGAAACCCCGTCACACCAAACATGCTCGTTCTTTCAACCGTGAGGGCGTTATAAGGTGTGGTCAATCCAACTATTCGTTAGTAAAAGAGTAGACCAAGAGGTGGGCGGTGGGTGGTGATGACTAGCTGCCTTCCTTCTAGTCTTACACTGCTAAATTAGGGACGGCTAGCGCAGATAGCCCTCGTGTAGCTTTGCGCGAAATTCAAAAACAAACACACAAAATATCTGAGGCAACAAATGAGAGCCTGTGTTTAGTTTTGACATTCATTACATTAACATAGCTTTAATTGAAACTTATCGCTGTACGAAAGTAGTGATTTGTTTTCCTGAAAAATGACAAACATTATCCCATAAGAACTTATTTTTGACACTAAATTTTAAACTTATTTTCCATCAATGATAGCCTGGTGATCGTAATATGTAAGCATTTTTGTTTGTTTTCCAGATAAATATGTTAAGCCCAACCCATTATGTCGACGTAAGAACACTCATTCATTTTAAAATTTATATATATATTACTGCTTATGCATTTTAGAAGTGGTTCGGCTAAGAAAATTCGAATTACATTGATGTATATGTGGCTGATAAAATACATTTTAATATTGGACAGTTTTATTCAGCTTTTTATGTCATCCCAAGGGATAACGACCATCACTAGCATCATATGGTGATCACTTTGAACACTGAGCGCCATCTGGTGATTAGGTGTGATGGCCACGAATTCCTGTTTTTCTTGATCTCATTGGTATATAAACTGACAGTTGTTGCTCTGCGATGAAATATAACTTATTTTAGTGATGGTCGAACACGCTTAGAAAATTTATATGGACTATGTATGTACTTGAGAGTACGTTAAAGAGACAGCTTGAATAGATTCATAGCTCACATTTTTCGGTTTACATTTGGAAATGTGGCAAGTACAGTGACGTAAGTTTACTCCTATGATCTAATAGGTTGATGAAACTACAAATACAGGAACAATGCGGAGTGATATACAGTTCATCACTACAGTACACGTATGATGTAGAAAGTGATTATAACCAAACATAATATAACTAAAAATATGTAACATATCGAAATTAGTTGAGAGTTCGTAAAACTTTCCTTCTAAACTTGTATAGTCGATTACACGAATGACCAGGTCTCGAATGGCTTAGATTCCCCGACATTGCTCTGAGGGTCGCGGGTTCGAATCCCCGTCACACCAAACATGCTCGCCCTTTCAGCCCTGGGGGCGTTATAATGTGACGGTCAATCCCACTATTCGTTGGTAAAAGAGTAGCTCAAGAGTTGGCGGTAGGTGGTGATGATTAGTTGCCTTCCCTCTAGTTTTACACTGCTAATTTAGGGACGGCTAGCGCAGATAGTCCTTGGGTAGCTTTGTGCGAATTTCAAACCAACCCAATCCTTGACACTGCACATGAACTCCCATACAAAAATTATATCATTCACTTTTGAGTTCAAATCTGTAATCAGATCTCAAATTTTCAACTTTTTTGAAACCTGACATTGTATATGAACTCTATAATCCACTTTTGAAACCTAACGTTGTGCACCAACTTTAAGATCAATTTTTGTAACGTTACATTGTACATTAACTCTAGGATCCATTTTGAAACCTGACATTGTACATGAAATCTGGGATCCATTTTTGAAAACTAACATTGTACATTAACTTTATGATCTATTTTTGGAACCTAACATTTCTACAGGAACTTTAGGATCCATTTTTGGAACCTAACATTATATGTGAACTCTAGAATCCATTTTTGAAAAACTTTGATTTTAGATTTAGGAAATAGATATTGACACTACACGTGGAAAGTTGAAGATAATAATGGTCTGGCTTGCTCAATAAACATAATTGTGTGTGTATTTTAAAACTTTAAAATTTATAATGTATATTTTACATATTTTCATATCATAATGAAAACAAATAATTCGGCCACACCATAGTACAGTGGTAAGTCTCCGGATTTACAACGCTAAAATCAGGGGTTCGATTCCCCTCGGTGGGCTGAGCAGATAGCCTTTGTGGCTTTGCTAAAAGAAAACACACAAACGCACGGGTTCAGCAAATAGCGCGATGTGGTTTTGCTAAAAGAAAACACAAATAATGGGCGTCATAATATTTGAGGTATCATTTTATCAGTATTACCATTTCATGAGCTGATGTAACGCAGAAAATATCTTGGTCGTCGCCTCCATACTAAAAAAATAAAATTTTTTGGAGGTGCAACAACTTGGTTTTGTCGATGTGTTGAATTATGAGGGATTTTATCGTCGGTTGTTGTTGTTGTTTTGATTTAAGCACCATGGGCTATCTGAACGCTGCCCACCACGGGTATCGAAACCCAATTTTTAGCGTTGTAAGTCTGCAGACATACCGCTGTGCCACTGGGAGGCTTTTGTCATCGAACCAAACCTATGACGATGCGAGAATTATACATTGATTCTGGAATGATGAAAGTATAATATCTTGAAAGCACGGCCATCTCGTGGGCGATACAGATACTATTTATCATGGGCTTCGATTATTTTAACAATTAATCAAGGAAACAATAACTATATTAAAATACGTCTGCTCTAACGCGTTCAGAATAATATGGAAGTTTTTTCTCACGCGACGGTGTCTCAAGTTGTTCACATTTTTCTGCTTCTTGTAACTTCAAATCTCAAATTTACTGACATTGCTAAAACATCAACTACAAACTTAAGTATATAAAGTTCTGTCGGATTTGTTTACTTCAGTCTTAAAGGCGTATTAGAATTAAACACATATACGTATTAGGTTGTTTGATTGAAAACTGAAAAGCAATTAATGAACCATTTTAAGCCAAGTAGCTTGAAAGAAATGTTGCCTATCCTAATCTTACATTACGAAATAACTCCCCGTTTTGTCTCTAAAAATAACCATAAAAATAATATAGAAACACCTTAACAATAGCTCGATAGATGTGTCGCCTATTATGATCTTGTATAACGTAATCAATCCTGTATCACAAACTAAAAATACAGCTAAGTTCTGAAAAATAACTACCAGAGGCAACAATAAAACACTTTAACCCTAACCAGCCGATTACCTGTGGCGCCAGTGCATTAGATCCGCGTGTGACGTATTCATGACGCCATATCTACATCTTGAGAATGAAGAAAAATAAAGTTCTTTGTGACGGGAAACGGAGGCAAAAGGGGAAAATCGTGACCCCTATTGCAAATCTACATGCACACAGGATAAAAATTTCGTAAAGTTGGGGGCCGCACATCGCATAATTACAAAGTTTTTAAAATATCATATACATAAGAAAGAGCTCCATTATCATATGACGATGATAATTACATGACATATTTTGCACAAGTTTGTGAAACGTAATACGGGAAGAAGAACTATAAAAACCTCAGACATTTTTGGACTGAAAAATAGGACTTAGTTATGAAACGATAACGTCACAAGTTAGTTAAGCCTAACATTATAATATAGAAAATAACGTTCACCTGAAAATGAAATTACATTTCATTCGCGGATTTCAGATGTTTTGGACCGGACGTGGCCTCGCAGTTAGTTTTATGGCTATAGTTGCACAGTAAAAGTAACGGTCAAATTACAAAAAAATTGTCAGGCAATGGTAACTCCAGAGTTGGCAGTAAGTAGTTTTGACTATATGTTTCAATCCATCACTTTACAGTTGGAGACGACTATGTGTACATTGCTTATACGCTGTGTGGGTTAGCACGTAAAACATGAAACCAACAATTTTAGATTTCTGACAAATAACATGACTTTAAATAATAAACACAACTGAACTAATACCAACATTGCTCATTTGTTTTAGAGCAAAGCTGAACTGGGTTATCTTATGTGTTCAAAGTGACGAACCGAGCTCTCGATTTTAGCGTTGTAAATCTACAAACGTATCGCTGATCCTCTGTGGGACTAATATTAACATATTTGCCACAGTTAGTAGGCGTAATATGGATAAAGTTGTACTTACATTCAATGGTCCCTCGCTGGGGTAGCGGTAAGTCTTCAAATTTACGATGCTAAAATCAGGGATTGATTTCCCTCAGTGGACACAGCGGACAGCCGATATGGATTTGCTATAAGAGAAACATACACAGACATTTACAGTTAATGTACTTAGTTTTGCTGAACAGAAATCTTTACGCTCAAAATCACAAGTTAAAAAAGTTCATGAAAGATGTCAAAACTGAAAATTCGACAGAAAATCAGGAGCTCCGAAAAAATACTAAAAGTAAAAGAAAAGTTGTGAACCCTTGGTTTCTTATGAATGGTTGTAAACCCTTGGTTTATAATGAATGGTTGTGAATCCTTGGTTTCTTATGAATGGTTGTGAACCCTTGATTTCTTATGAACGGTAGTGAACCCTTGGTTTCTTATAAATGGTTGTAAACCCTTGGTTTTATGAATGGTTGTAAACCCTTGGTTTATTATGAATGGTTGTGGACCCTTGGTTTATTATGAATGGTTGTGAACTCTTGGTTTCTTATAAATGGTTGTGAACCCTTGGTTTTTTATGAATGGATCTGTGGTTTTTCATTTTCAACTAATCAAGATCTTCTAAAGTTTTATTTTTCAAAGCCCAGAGAATATTTTTACTCTGTTGTGATGTGTCGTTTTGATAAAACTATTTAAAATATTTTGGGAACCAAGAAGTCAAAGTTTACTTTTTTTTACCTAAGTCTGAACGTTGGAAAATCCAACTTGAGTCCTACTTCTGATAATTCAGCTCCACCTAACTAGTCACAGAGTTATGGACGCCATCAGGTACTTCTTAAATGGTTAACCACACCAGTCCTTGTGGACCATTGCACTGATTTACGGAGAATATAGAATTTCTCATATATATATTCCTCTACTAATTAACTCGACCACATGGCGGGAAGATTAATGCGAAGCTAGTTTTTGGCGGCAAATAATGACTTGTAACTTTGTTTATTTCCGCTAGGACTAGCAGTAGAGGTGTCTTTTCATTCTTTTGGTGTCTAGATTTGGGAAAAACTAAACGTAAAACTCACAAGAAGCAAGTAATAACTTACTGAGCCAATGAGTTCAACACTGATTTTACGTGTTCAAGTTTAGCTAGTTCTATGACAACTCAATGACTTCTTAATATTAAGGATAAAAAAATAGTTCCAATCTTAATTGGTTGTTGAGGCTTAGTAAAGCTAGTTTCATCGCGTAAGAAGACTTCTATACCACACTCGTCACATGCCAGTGTGAACTAATTGCCTTTTAATAAAATACTTTGCATTCTTACGCGCACACATACGAATCACCTAATCAGAACATAAAACTGAATCAATAGTTATGTTTTGTTAAACATAAACTAATTTGTAGCTTTCAGGTTCTGTGAAAAGACATAAGAAACTACAAATATAAGTGATGTTTATTTTGCAGTCATACGGCTAATTCTAATTTTGCTGGAGAAAAGTAGCAAAAAAAATCCAAGTTTGCAAATTAGAGATAAAATTATCTTACGTCTTACAAGGATGGAAAGTGTTAACAATTTACAGAAGTTGAGTACACTTTATATGAAAACAATTTTAGAATCTTACCACGTCATTACAGTTCATGTCACAACGTCGTTGGATCTTCACAGGAGTTCTGCAGAGTAATTTTATGAGAAAAGACTATCACCGCGCATCATGTCCAAAGCACACCAATCTTTCATACATGTCTTCCGTTACCCTTTTCCTGTATGAAGATGGCTGTTTATTTGTTTCAACAGTTCAAACTCACGGATATCCATCGACACTATTCTCGCGACTAGAACGATGATATAGCTTTATATGGAATAGCGTCAGGTGAAAGGATATGTCGTAGAATCAGCTCATATAAACATGACTTGTGTTGCTTTTCCATACAGGGATCCTTCCTGATCATGTTGCATACTGATGCCTGCAGCATATGAATGGTTTTTGTCATCATTTTTTTGTGTTTGTGGCTTCTCACCTGTTGCTGGACTTGACCTGGAAACATGCTGCATACCTCTTTACGAATTGTCCTGGTTCCCTCTGCTTTCCAAACCATTAAAGTACAAAGGGTATCCTCCCCGTCTTGGAAATTCTAACTCTCAACCTGAACACATCCTCATGACAAGAATATATGACCATTTCATCGAAAAGTTTGTTTGTTTTTGAAGTTCAGCATAAAACTACACAATGGGCTATCTGTGTTCTGCCCACCATTAGTATCGAAACACGGTTTCTAGTGTTGTAAGTCTGAAGACAAACCGCTGTACCACTGAATGGGGCTTGTCAAAACAGCTGTACATAATGTTCTCAAAATCGATAAACTGAAACTAATTTATAAGTGACAAACTAGAAAGAAGACAGCCAGTAAACACAACACACTACTGAATTTTACTCTTTACCAAAGAAAAGTAAACATTATCTTCATATTTTAGCATACACACGGCTAAAAGACTGAACATGTTTGGTGAAGGGGTTCGAGTTTGCAATCCGCAATACTCTAGTAACAAGACCATACAATGTCTCTTAAAATATATTTCTGATGAAGTCCCGTTTCACCACGACTTTATATCTGCTGGAAGTTGTTATGGTACTTGCTGCTTTTTATTATAAAGTCCAGTTTTACCACGACTTTACATCTGCTGGAAGTTGTTATGGTACTTGCTGCTTTGTATTATAAAGTCCGTTTCACCACGACTTTATATATGCTGGTAATTGTCATGGTACTTGCTGCTTTGCATTATAAAGTCCAGTTTTACCACGACTTTACATCTGCTGGAAGTTGTTATGGTACTTGCTGCTTTGTATTATAAAGTCCAGTCTTACCACGACTTTACATCTGCTGGAAGTTGTTATGGTACTTTCTGCTTTGCAATATAAAGTCCAGTTTTACCACGACTTTACATCTGCTGGAAGTTGTTATGGTATTTGCTGCTTTGTATTATAAAGTCCGTTGCACCACGACTTTATATATGCTGGTAGTTGTTATGGTACTTTCTGCTTTGTATTATAAAGTCCGTTACACCACGACTTTACATCTGCTGGTAGTTGTTATGGTACTTTCGGCTTTGTATTATAAAGTCCAGTTTTACCACAACTTTATATCTGCTGGTAGTTGTTATGGTATTTGCTGCTTTGTATTATAAAGTCCGTTTCACCACAACTTTATATCTGCTGGTAGTTGTTATGGTATTTGCTGCTTTGTATTATAAAGTCCAGTTTTACCACAACTTTACATCTGCTGGAAGTTGTTATGGTACTTGCTGCTTTGTTTTATCAAGATCGTTTTAACACAACATTCTCAACCCGTTCTATGTTTTTCCTTTTCATTCTCTGGTTATTTTATTTCACCTGTGATTAAAAATTACAGCATAAAAAAGTCACAATACTTTTAATATAAATAGAAAGAATAAGTGTAAGGAAATCCTCAGTAGTTGCAGGCGTGGTTAAACACATCAGATCTGAAATCTGTCAAGAGATGACGGATCTATGAGGCAGAAGTTTGTGTTAAAACAAACTCAGAGTCGTTCCATGAGTCTTTATACAACTGTTAAAAATAAATTGTTTTTATTTCTGTAAGTTTTAGATATCCGGACTTTTAAGTGCACCTTTGTTTTTAATGTAAAATAATAATAATTATATTTTGTTTCCATTTGAATTTCGCGCAAAACTACACGAGGGCTACTGCGCTAAACGTTTCTAATACAGAAAAGTAAGACTAAAGAGTTAGTCTTAGCTCTATCTGAGCTAGCCGTCCCTAATTTAGCAATGTAACACTAGAGGGAAAGCAGCTAGACATCACCACCCACCACAAACTCTTGGGCTCCTACCGTCACATTATAACACCCCCACGGCTGAAAGGGCTAGCATGTTTGGTGTGACGGGGACTCGAATCCGCGACCCTCAATTACGAACCGAGAACCTTAACCAACTGGCCATACCATGCCTTTCATAAGAAAGCGACTTTAGATTTCAAATTCTGAACATTTTTGTACTGTTTGATACTTAGATAGAAAAATCGAAGTACATCAAACAAGTGGAGGTCGTAACTATGTTGCTATTCAATACAATAGTTCAAAGGACTGTAAAAAGTACGTAGTTTCTCATGATATAATTAATTAAACTTCTTAATAATTTGTTATGACAAAGCTAGTCCAACTTTTAACTCTATCTGAAGAAAACTGCCACCATTCACCCCCTTACACAATCAACACAATCACAAGACGACAAGTTACGATACAAGATCAGAGTTTGGTTTGTCTTGGATTTCGCGCAAAGCTATACGAGGGCTATCTGCGCTAGCCATCCCTAATTTAGCAGTGTAAAACTGGAGAGAAGGCAACTAGTCATCACCATCCACCGCCAACTCTTGGGCTACTATTTTACCAAAGAATAATTGGCTTAACCGTTACATTATAATGACCCCACGGATGAGAGGGCGAGCATGTTTGGTGTGACAAGGATTCGAACCCGCGACTCTCAAATTACGCTTCAAACGCCCTAATTACCTAGTCATGCAGGGCTAAATTTATCTAACCTTAAACGCTTTGTAATAAAATTATGTTAACACATTTTACATAATAAAGAAAAAAACAAAGTTTTTTTAATTTTTTTTACCAATACTTAGTGATTTTCTAGTAAATATTGTATAACAAATATATATAGAAAGTGAGTGATTTGTTTTAACTCAGAGTCACAAAAAAAGTAATTGAAAAACTACCTATCGTCGAGAATTAAATCCCGAATGTCAATGTTGGAATATTGTAGACGTTAACACACTAGAGAAGATATAAAACGTTAAGAAACTCACAACTTACTTTAGCTTTAAACATTAACAAAAGGGTTTTAACTACCGTTATTATTTTTTATTTTTATGGAGTTATATCCTTAATACCCGGCATAGCGAGGTGGTTAAGGCACTTGACTCCTAATCCGATGATCGTCGGTTCAAATCCCCGTCACACCAAAACATACTCGTCCGTTTAGCCGCGGGGGCGTTGTAATGTATCGGCCAATCCCACTAGTCGTTGGTGATAAGAGTAGCCCAAGAGTTGGCGGTGATGACTAGCTGCCTTCCCCTTAATCTTACAATGCTAAATTACGGATGGTTAAAGCAGATAGCCCCCGTGTAGCTTTGCGAGAAATTTAAAATAAACCGTAATACGTGTCGGCAGACTCAGGTTTTTTGGCAATTCTATAAGAAAATACATACACACATTCATCAACACCTAAACATTTTTTGATTAAGTATAAAATAGGTCCTTAAAATATATATGCCAATAAGCAGGGTAATAACGAAAAATTTCATGGATCGATTCCTGTGATTGGCATTAACCAGACGACCTTCTGCCATTTTATGAACAAACAAACAAGTTAATAAACTCAAGAGTTAAATAATTAACAGTTTAAATTCAAATATTAAGTTACTTGGATATCCGGACGTCTTTGAAAAATGACAAATATTTGAGATGTATAATAATATCATTGAATCTGGTCCGACGAATGCAGAGTATTCTATTTCTATTTGTTAATTGTCCCTCTCTTGGTTGGTCAGCCCTATGTTTCTGGACTTAAAATGCTACAATCCAAAGTCCGATTTCACGCAGAGTGTCGCATAACAACGGCATTCTCAGTTTATCAACACCAAGCCCAAACAGAAATCTAAATATCAGGTTACAGGATTGTCAATAGATGGCAGCAAAACACTATCAAAGTCTGAGTGCGTTTTTTTGTTTTTTTTATAGCAAGTGATTTGGTTTGTTTTGAATTTCGCGCTAGCCGTCCCTAATTTAGCATTGTTAGATTAGAGAAAAGGATCTAGTCATCACCACCCACCACCAACTCTTGGGCTACTATTTTACCAACGAATAGTGAGATTGAACGTTACATTGTTAAGCCGCTACAGCTGAAAGAACAATAATGTTTGGTGTGACGGGGATTCGAACCAGCGATTCTCAAATTACGGGCCTTCGCTAGAAGAGAGATAGTGAGACGAACAAACTAGAGAAATGAGTCTTATGTTTCACTTACTTTATAATTAAAAATTGAATAACACCTCGCTGTAGAAAGTAGTTTACTTTCTTAGCATCATAAATAGTAAAAAAGTTGTTTTCTGGAGATACGATTGAATCTTATGTTTACATATATATATCCAACCAATATCATAACTACGTTTTAATGGAAGCTGCTTATACATTTCAAAACCATAGTTTATTTTTCAGAACGAACATTTCAAGCTTAAGGCAACATTATTATTTCTTTCTTTTTAACAATGAAATGCGTCATCATTTAACTGTAATACACTTTTTTTTCCCCGAAGAGGGAGGATATAACGTAAAGTCTAATCGAACGTTCTGTTATATATTCCTTTTCAGTAGAAGTTGTTTTATCATGTCTAAACATGTCGCTCGTAGCGTCTCATTTCGCTTCTACAGCGAGAGACCACTGCATCATTTGGTTTGGATTAGCTGAGCACAAAGCTACACAATAGGCTATCTGTACTCTGCACACCACGGATATCTAAATCCGGTTTGTAGCACTTAACTGACAGACTTAAGGTTGAGCGAGTCACTGGGAACCAAGAGTTTTGAATTTCGCACAAAGCTACTCGAGGGCTATCTGTGCTAGCTGTCCCTAATTTAGCAGTGTAAGACTAGAGGGAAGGCAGCTAGTCATCACCACCCACTGCCAACTTTTGGGCTACTCTTGTACCAACGAATAGTGGGATTGACCGTCACATTATAAAGCCCCCACGGCTGAAAGGGCGAGCATGTTTAGCGCGACGGGGATGCGAACCCGCGACCCTCAGATTTCGAGTCGCACGCCTCAACACGCTTGGCCATGCCAGGCCAACTATATTAGCATTTAAAACTCTTTCGTGTATCTGTAATGCTATTTACTCACCGATCTAACACAGAGGAGGAGCTCTGGTGAGGGAAAATTTAACTAAACTAATAATCAAAGAATGTGAATTATTCAATTGTCGCTTAATTTTAACTGTAACTGATGCTACGCAAGAGCTATCTGCGCTGGCCATCCCTAATTTAACAGTGTAAGACTAAATGGAAGGCAGCTAGTCTTCACCACCAACCGCCAACTAATCTCACACTACTAAATTAGGGACGGCTAGAGCAGATGGCCCTTGAGTAGCTTTGCGCGAAATTAAAAAACAAATGAAAATCAAATTTTCTTTCGGAGATGGAAATTTTAGTCACAAATGAACTTTCTAAGATGTTTAGCAACAAATCATTCGATATAAATGTAAAAGTTCTATGAATGTATGGTTTCTCAAGAATGTTTTCAACTTTTGCAATCAATCATAAACTGTCTTATTTAAAAGAAATATTCCCGACGTAGAGAGACGAGACTACACGTCTTGTTTAACACAGGTAAAATCTTCAATGCTCTGTTTTAATTGACACTTTATCTTTTGTTTTATCATCAGTATTACTAGGACAATGACTAGAAGTTCGCTTTTCTGAATGAATTTATTTCTAAGGTTGTTGTGAAACCAAGGATTACGAGATGTTTGAAAGACGTTTAATTCAGCTGATGATTGAAGATGCACTTTGAAATGTCATCGTCATTAGGGTCTGTGAAGATAACAAGTTTGTCAGGAATAGTGACAGAGCCCTTGTTATCATCTTCAAGTAGTGGACAGACATACTTTTTAAGATACGTCAGTTGTTTCTTTGAAAACGGGAAGAGACAATGTTACTTGTCAGCAGTATTTTGACACTAGATAGAGACAACTCTGTTTACAAGTTTTGATTTTGTCATTAGAGAGAAAACGAGAAACAACATTGCCTGTTACTTTTAGTTTAATTTTAGTTTAAACTTATCGGCTTCTCAGTGTTAGTTTTGATAATTTATTACAATACATAGAAATCTATGAAGCTTAACAACTTGTCAGTATTAGTTTTTGAAAATGCATTATAATACATAAAATATTTAGCGCTTACGAACTTGTGCTTAAAAAAATCAACTACGAAACTTCAGAGCCAATATGCCGCTGCTAAAAATATGGCGTTTACTTGTGTGTGTATATATACATATATAAACAGTAACTATGATACTCGTTTCCCTGTATCGACGAGACGTAGGGTATACAGCGTCACATGTAAACAGTAACAATAATATATGATAACAGCCCTTGTTCATTATCCATGGGATATTAACTGTTTCTTTGTTTTTCAGCTCATACTAAGGGCTATTTACTATCTGCCAACTACGAATATCAAAACCAGATTTTAATGTATAACTCTTAAGTTTTTTTTCTTTCTTGGGGGCATAGGTTTATAAGATATAGTATAAACTAGAAATATAACATTGTAGATAAACGCGATTGTTTCATTACCATGTTTTACCCACGAGTTCATTGACACGTGATTAAAGTTCACTAGTTGCTACTTTGCTGCCAATAGACGATGATGGTATTAGTTAATATTCAGAAACGGAAGTGGTTTCAAATGACAATTAGTATTGAAGCTTATCGAGCACGTGGCAGCAGCATGCGCATGGGATATATTTTTAAAAGCAAGTCGTGTCACTAGGCGGTTTTAAATCCTACTAGGTTTTTATTTCATTTTAAAAGTAGAGGCGGACTTAAAGTAGCAGAAAATTAGATCCAAAGCTAGCATAAAGAACAGAATATATTAGCACACTATTAAAGTCATAATCCCTGGTGACAAAATTCGGTACTTAATTTCCCTTGAAACATGCAATATGTAACTTTTTTTTTTTTTACAGATTGTTGCGTCAATATGGATGTAACAATAAAATATGTAGAAATATTTTGAGGGCATTATTATTACATAAGTTTTAATGTTTTTATATTATTATTTTTACGCTGTAATCTTTGAAACCATTTCTTTCATGAAAATAAATATATATATTCTAAAAAGAATAAGTTTATAGTTAAGAAACACAACGTAAAAAAAAACAACACAAAAAACAAGCAAAATAAATTAACCCGAATTTTACTTCCATTGTACAACGGGGAAAGCGCCGGTTCTCGTTTTGGCCCGGCATGGCCAAGCGCGTTAAGGCGTGCGACTCGTAATCCGAGCGTCGCGGGTTCGCATCCCCGTCGCGCCAAACATGCTTGCCCTTTCAGCCGTGGGGGCGTTATAAAGTGACGGTCAATCCCATTATTCGTTGGTAAAATAGTAGCCACAAGAGTGGGCGGTAGGTGGTGATGACTAGCTGCCTTCCCTCTAGTCTTACACTGCTAAATTAGGGACGGCTAGCACAGATAGCCCTCGAGTAGCTTTGTGCGAAATTCAAAAACAAACAAACAGAATTTTACTTTTTATTTCCAACATGCGCTACTATTATTATCTAGCAAATAAAAGCTACTTACGCTATGTGGATAAATAGTTTTTATTCAACATTTGACTGAAAACATTTTGTCGTAGTAGTTTAAATACTGGTCTGTTAAGCCTAATGAATATTGATGTTATGAATGGTAATAAAATAGTCTGCTGCACACAGTTACTGACGAATTGAAACTCTAATGTTAAAGAAAAATGTTTTCTGTTTCTGGGATTAAAACTTTTCTGGCGCAACTAAACGGTTAGCGTAGTGACGTCACTAACTTGCATGCTCTACTGTGATTGCTTCATTGTTGATTACGTCATTGCAGCAGTCCTAATCACCGGCTATTTATTATTCGTTTGTGTGTGGCGTGTGCACTTCGTTAAAATTAACAATTGTAAAGTGAGAGAAAAAGAGAGTAGGTTTACTTTAACGATTCCAATCGATATACACAGTGTCTCATTATATCGTTATATTAATAGTCTGTTGAAACAGAACTGACAAAGTAAAATAATATCATAAGTAACTTGTTGGTTTACAACTTTATCTCATCTTGAATTTTGTATAAGCTTAATCCATAAATGAAAGCTAAACCACTATAAATCAACAAACTATTGTTTGTTTGTTTTGAATTTCGCGCAAAGTTACTCGAGGGCTATCTGCGCTAGCCGTCCCTAATTTAGCAGTGTAAGACTAGAGGGAAGGCAGCTATTCATCACCACCCACCGCCCACTCTTGGGCTACTCTTTTACCAACAAAGAGTGGGATTGATCGTAATGTTATAACGTCCTCACGGCTGAAAGAGCGAGCATGTTCGGCGCGAGCGGGATTCAAACCCGCGACCCTTGGATTACGAGTCGAACGCCTTAATACGCTTGGCCATGCCGGGCCTATCAACAAACTAATACATATTTAACACTAAGTCGGTATAATTGGCTTTTGATGCGTTCAGTAGTGAATCTTGGTTATCTATATTTAATAAAAATGCGAAACCTGCTATTGTTTATGATGCGTAGATAAGTATACTGTATTCTGCAACTAGATGGAAATATTTTCATTTATCATTTTATTTAAATTATGATATAGAAAACTAGCTTAGAATTGCGGGAAAATCATTAATAAAAATTAATTAATATTATGTCCAGCAGCTACATGTACTAAGTAATTTCATGTATCCTTTAAGTGTATCATTGATAGATAATTAGCAAATACCAGATCGCTTATGGATGAAACACAGTTCGGATAATGGTTTGATGAGGATAAAATATTATCATTTGAAACAATAGATAAAGTGTAATGATAAAGATACCAATGATTGTATTATCCTTCCAATAAACATTTAGTTTAAAAAGTAATTATTACAATATTTAAATTCAACAATATGGGCAAGAAGACCAGGTAGTATGGGTATACTTTAAAGGTACCATATATACATACCGACCTTTTTTACACAAACTTAATCCTATGTATAAATTTAAGAAAACTGAAAAGACTGTTTCTTATTGAGGTTTAAAAAACCTGAGTTGTTTTTTTTGCCAATTTCTTTTTTGTAATTTCTTGATGTAACTCTCAGGTTTTTAAATACTCGGATTAATAACCACCGTAACGATTTATTAATTCAACTGATTTGTTAAAGTCAAGTTCAGATCTTCAATATATTGTTTTTACCGACTTTAAGTTGCAGTCTAATCTCTATTCGCGGCTCATCGGCCAGTTTGAAAGTTTATTGTGTGGCAAAGCACAGACAGCCAACTGAACCTGTTGAAATAATAAGTTTTAAAACGTTTAAATATTTAATTTTAATTTTCTGATGTAGTTAAAGTACCTTAGCAACATGATATTGTTATTGATTTAGTTAAAGTAAATTCGCAACATGATATTGTTATTGATTTAATTAAAGTACCTTAGCAACATGATATTGTTATTGATTTAGTTAAAGTACCTTAGCAACATGATATTGTTATTGATTTAGTTAAAGTACCTTAGCAACATGATATTGTTATTGATTTAGCTAAAGTACCTTAGTAACATGATATTGTTATTGATTTAGTTAAAGTACCTTAACAACATGATATTGTTAGTGATTGAGTTAAATTATCTTAATAACATACTCTTGCTATTGATTTAGTTAGGATACTTTAGTAACAAATTATTGCTATTGGCATAGATAACTTGCTTTAATTACATAATATTGCTATTAGTTTATATAACGTATCTTAGTACACAGTATTGCTATTAGTTTAGATAACGTACGTTAGTTACACAGTATTGTTGTTGGTTTAGATCACTTTCCTTAGTTACAAAGCATTGTTCTTGGTTTATGTAAGGTACCTTAGTTACATAGTATTTCTATTGGTTTAGATAAGGTACCTTTGTTACACAGCATTGTTGTTAGTTAAGATAGCTTACCTAAGTTACATAGTAATGTTGTTGGTTTAGATAAGGTACCTTAGTTACATAGTAATGCTGTTGACTTAGATAAGATACTTTAATTACATTGTATTGATGTTGG
Organism: Tachypleus tridentatus; assembly: GCF_004210375.1. NCBI lineage: Eukaryota > Metazoa > Arthropoda > Merostomata > Xiphosura > Limulidae > Tachypleus > Tachypleus tridentatus. The sequence goes on along the minus strand of NC_134831.1, from coordinate 127,208,116 downwards.
TTTAGATAAAGTACCTTTGTTACATAGTATTGTTGTTGGTTTAGATAAAGTACCTTTGTTACATAATATTCTTGTTGGCTCAGATAAGGTACCTTAATAACATTGTATTGTTGTTGGTTTAGATAAGGTACCTTAGTTACATAGTATTGTTGTGGTTTAGATAAGGTACCTTAATTACATTGTATTGTAGTTGGTTCAGATAAAGTACCTTAGTTACATAGTATTGTTGTTGGTTTAGATAAGGTACCTTTGTTACATAGTATTGTTGTTGGATCAGATAAGGTACCTTAGTTACATAGTATTGTTGTGGTTTACATAAGGTACCTTAATTACATTGTATTGTTGTTGGTTCAGATAAAGTATCTTAGTTTCATAGTATTGTTGTTGGTTTAGATAAGATACCTTTGTTAAATAGTATTGTTGTTGGTTCAGATAAGGTACCTTAGTTACATGGTATTGTTGGTTTAAATAAGGTACCTTAATTACATTGTATTGTTGTTGGTTTAGATAAGGTACCTTAGTTATACAGTATTATCATTATGTTACTCGTGACTTCATTTTTTTTATAGATGTGATTATAATTAGGTAAGAACATTATATGGCATATAAATAAATTTGTAAGGATAATCCTTACATAATCCTATTTGATATATAAGTTTATGAGGCATAGAAATATTATTAGCAAATGCTATAAATTCGATATACTCTAAACTTTACAGTGTTAGTAACGTATAATATAAGAGAAGACACAAATAAACAAAGTTTCATTATAATATAGGCATGCTGTGACTACCAATATTTATTAGTGTACTGATTATATTTTAGGTTAATTTGAATAAGATGGTATTTGTCATGCGAAATAAACAACGACTCTTAAACTCCCCAATAAGATACCAGCATTTTGACGTCATGCTCAAATATAGCAAACCGATTACTCTTTTTGTTTCTTCGTTATTGGGTGCAAAACTACACCATCGGTTGACTTTGTCCTGCCAATCGTAAGTATCGAAACTTAATTTTAAGTGTTATAACTTCTTGGAGTGTTCAGTGAACTCCCAGTAGACTAAATGTTGGAACAATTCCTTCTTACGTCGATAAAAAAAGGCACGTGTTTCTGAATTATCAGACTTTTCAGGTATTATGTGACGATTCTTTGTCAACTCTTCAAGTTCTGAGTGAATGTTTTATTGCAAAAAAAAACCAACAAAAACTAAACATGTAAAAACGAGATGAAAGCAAGAGTAGAAAGAAATGTTTTTATTTATAAGTTAGATGTGTTCGAAATTAATACTTAAGTAATTTCTTATAGTAGGAATGAGCTAAGACAAGTACTATTTTATAGTGTACAACAAAAGTCATCTGTCTTCATGTTTACCTGATTTTCATGTACATTTCGAAGACAACCTGACCAAACTATTTAAGTTTCCGTTTCTTTATGGTAGCAAGAAGATACAATACATATAATCTCCGATAATAGATGTTATTTTCTGACTAAAAATTCATCGGTTAATAAGACTAATAACCACCTTTTTTGTTATTTCATTTCAAATGTCTGCACTCTTTTCTCTATCTTAGTTATCAAAGCCCATGACTTTAACAATTGGAGAATTGTTAAGTGGATTAATACTATCTGATGTCTGACCTCTTAACAGAGGTGTTTTGTCTTTCTAAATAACTTCCAAGTTTATGACTACTGAAAGTGTAATGTATTTCTCGACTTAATCTCTGTATTGCTTTTATGTTGTTTCTAAACATTAAATGACTCAGTCAAGATATTTCTTTCTAAGCTTAGCTTCTATAACGTTGGTTTTGTCTCATAACCACTGATTTGTCCGTTTTGTACTTATCTCTATTTCAAAAGATCTTCCTATTGGTTCAGTTAGTTCTTTAGTTATTTTCTCTATCTGTTTAATGCTATCAGACATACTAGGGCATGATCAACTGTAACTTGTTCCGTAGAAGTTGCTCAGTTCTGCTGTCATGAGCAGTTCAAGAAAACGTTCAACATAGCGTGAAACAGTAGACACCCTTTGTCTACTCCAGCAGGTACTTAGTGAAAAATTCAGTGATGATAGTAAGTGACTTGATGAGGTTACAGTTTCGCATGACTGCCCGTAAAGCTTTCTGTCATACACGACTCAAGGCTTTGTTTAAAGTAGATGCATTGTAGTAGCTTTCTACATGTATCTAATATCCCACGTGTTTTATAACAAAACTTTCTGAAGTTAAATCTGAGCCGTTCTCTGCTTTGTTGTGGGACTAACCGAACCTGCTTATTTTGTAAGCATTAGTAGCATCAACATTGTCTTAGGTACGCTGTTTTGAAGAGACGTCGATGAACCGCGTTCGATCGTAAGTCATTTTTATCCTTGTAAACTCATGTTGAACGTTTGGAAGAGGATATGGACATTATTTTTGAAGTTCCTCTGGAATACTGTCTTTTCCTCCTCTTTTCAAAAAACTGTCAGCCATCTTCTTCCTGGTTTTCTTGTTTACAGGGCTGTAAGTAATAGATTTTCTTCAGAGTTTTCATGATTTGCACATCCAATTGTGAATGGTTACGTATTTCAATGATGCGCCGAGTTTGTATGCATTAAATAATAATTGGACCAAAACTTCACAATGATGAAGAAAACAGTTATCCAACCTAATTGAATAAAACATTCCACTTCAAAAGAAAACAGAATGTATCGGCTAAAACCTTGATTAGTTGTTAGTAGAATATTTTTAAAGAATCTTCTTTTGATATAATATACATACATTATTCCAACGACTCTACCTATTTCTTTTCTGACTGTTGTTGATCCAGCATGCATCTACGAAATCGTATATCTAACAGCTTAATTATAAAATGTAAAAACTGCACGTTAACAGTTAAAGCTTAGGAACTTAACTGACGCACTAATAAAACTATATTCACCGATTGTGCATAATTAGGTTTTGATTAATTAATTTAAATTAATTAATTTAAAGAAGTTTCGTGTATAACAGTGCCACTGACCTTCTAAATTTTAAGTCAATATTCATTATTTCTTGTGGTATTGTCTGTAACGTTATATATTTAGATTCATAGCAGAACATTCATTAAAATCCGGGGTTCGAATTCCCGCCGTGCATTACACTGAATTGCAGATGACACATTGTGATGCTAGGTATTAAGAAAATAACAGCACCACAGCTGTACTTGTCAAGTTTAAAAACAACCATTGCTAAAAAAGCTGGTAAAGTTTTAATAATAAAACAGTCTTCTGTGCTGTTATTATAAATTGTTTGATTGAGCTCTTAAGCTTAATAATAACTGCAGGAATCGAAATCCGGGTTTTAGCGCTATAAATCATCACTCTTATCGCTGAATCACCGGTGGTTAAGCTATCAAATGATACATACTAGTCTTCTATAAAACTGAATGAAATATCTGTGGAGTCTCACACTCCTCAATGAATGGAATATTTTGATATGGACAACTGTCGTTACCTTCTGAAACAAATGTTTTTCCCACTTTCTAACACTGTCGCTGAAACGTTTTGAATTTCTTTACCTCTGGTCGTTGGATATCTACAAAGGAGAGTAGCCTATAAATATGGTAAATATTAATAATGTCAAATTCAGAATTAATACGCTGGAAACTGATGTAGAATAACACACCAGGAGCCACTTATAACTTAGGGGTATGAATGAACACCTTTCGATATATCAACTAAAATGTTTTATATAAATACAATTAAGATATAGTATCAACTTTATCATACAACGATTGTATTGTTTGTCGGAACAATTAAAATCTTTTGACAAGAGCTATTACAAGTTCTGAAGATGTGCGAAACGCCGAGTGAAATAACAAGGATTTTTTTTTTCTTTTCGTTTTCAGGAAAGTGTTTTTCTACTTTTGTTGTCAAATGCGATGATGTACTTTAAGGCAATTGCTTTCTTCAAACGAAAAACAATTGTTCAATTATTTGGTCCTTGTTTTGTAATTATGTTACATGTAATAATTGACTCGGCATGGCCAGGTGGTTAAGGCACTCCACTCGTAATCTGAAGGTCACAGGTTTGAATCCCCCTCACACCAAACATACTTACCCTCTCGTTATATGTGACGGTCATCTAACTATTCGTTTGTGAAAGGGTAGCCCAAGAGTTGGCGGTGGGTGGTGATGACTAGCTGCCTTTCCTCTTGAACACTGCTAAATTAGGGACAGCAAGCGTAGATAGCCCTCGAGTAGCTTTGCTACTCAAAATACAAAACAAACCAAACATATAATAATTAATCTCCTAAATATCAGATGTGTAATATTAGGATATAAAAAACTATAAATTTGTGTTTATTGAAGGGCGTTATTTGTTGTTAAGTACCACTATGGATATTGAAATCTTGTTTTATATGAGTCTAAATCCCCATACATATGGCTGTGCCACTGGGGATATTTGTAGAATGTTTTGTTTTGTTTTTTGTTATTTCGCGCAAAGCTACACGAGGGCTATCAGCGCAAGTCGTCCCTAATTTAGCAGTATAAGACTAAAAGGAAGGTAGTCATCACCACCCACCGCCAACTTTTGGGTTACTCTTTTACCAACGAATAGTAGGATAAATAGTAACATTATAATCCCCTCGCAACCATTTGATTACGAGTCGAATGCCCTAACCACCTGGCCATGCCGGGCCTATTTATAGAAGGTTTGTTTGTTTGTTTTGGAATTTCGCACAAAGTTACTCGAGGACTATCTGTGCTAGCCGTCTCTAATTTAGCAGTGTAAGACTAGAGAGAAGGCAGCTAGTCATCACCACCCACCGCCAACTCTTGGGCTACTCTTTTACCAACGAATAGTGGGACTGACCGTCACATTATAACGCACCTACGGCTGGGAGGGCGAGCATGTTTGGCGCATTTATAGAAGGACTCTTGCTTTTGGAACTCACTTGTTTCAACTTACTATAAGTCATACAAATAAATTCAGCGTTTGCTTTGTAATAAATTATTCTACTGCCATTTAACGCAATAAATTAAAATACAAAATCCTCGGGTATTTTAAAAACAAATACTAGACTCTTAGAATCGTTTTTGTTTTTCTTAAATAACAACTGGTATATACGATTAAGCTTCAGAATAATTTTATTAACGCAGACTATTTAGAAAATATCTTATTCTGGGTAGATTACACGCAATAACCAATTTAAAATGTTAAAGTACTTACATTAAACGGTTGAAAGAACGTGAAATAATGTTCGTTCACCAAATTAACCATCTATAATATTTAGATAAATGATATGAACATCTTTGTATTTGACATTTTTTTATGTGTCACTTCTAGTAAATGTTTCGAGTGATTTTCTGACTTCTTGAAGTGAGAATAGAGTAGCGCCCCTTGCTTTCATAATTTGACCAATAACAGAGGATAGTAGAAGAAAATCCATTTTATTACACTTTTCGCAAAACAGTATTACATTAATACAGATATGTGGAAGCAGCGATATAATTATATTGATAAATATACGTAGTTTTACAGGCCTTCCATTCACTTAAGATGCAATTTCTGTATAATTTTTGTTTGTTCGGTAACTTCCTTGAATTTTCAACCGAGCATTTAAAGATTTCAAAATGTTAAGAAATAAATATTACTTCCGGTACACATTCGTCCAAGCAGATTTAGTTTATTTTCTGAATTTCGCGCAATGTTACACGAGGGCTATCTGCGCTAGCCGTCCCTAATTTAGCAGTGTATGACTAGAGGAAAAGCTGCTAGTCATCACCACCTACCGCCAACTCTTGGGCTACTCTTTTACCAACGAATAGTGGGATTGACCGTCACATTATAACGCTTCCATGGCTGAAATGGAAAGCATGTTTGGCGGGGCTGGGATTCGAACCCGCGATTCTCGGATTACGAGTCGAATACCTTAACCACCTGGCCATGCTGTGCCACTTCCAAGCAGACGGAAAAATCTCATTATCTATAATCAATTCTATATCGATGATATGTCGAAAATAGACCAGATAAAAAAGCTACTAATTTTATAATAATATGGCATGACCTTGGAAGGTTCTTTAATAAATCCTTCATTAATACTGAATACATAAAAATAATTATAAGTTACTTTAGTAACATTGTGTGAAAGATATTTTTTACATGATATTTTCCTAACGGATTCCCCCATCACACCAAACATGCTCGCGCTTTCAGCCGTGGGGACATTATAAAATGACGGTGAATCCCACCGTTCGTTGGTAAAAGAGCAGCCCAAGAGTTGGCGGTGGGTGGTGATGACTTGCTGCTCTCCCCCTAATCTTACACTGCTAAATTAGGGACAGCTAGCGCAGATAGCTCTCGTGTAGATTTGGGCGAAATTCAAAACAAACAAAATCTAACGGATTCATGTACTATACTTAGGAAGAGAGTGGGAGTATGTAATAGCAGCGACACTTGAACTTCTTTTAGAGAGAATTAGAGGCAATTAATATAAGGAACATTTTTAATTAAAAATTTGGAGCGGTCGTATACCCGATTCACTTTTATTATTCATCAAGATCTTTACCATCATATGTTAAACAGAAATTCTTTTAGTCAAGAGAGTAGATTAATGTATAAGACTTCGGGTTTAGTATAATTCATCATGCGAAAGGGGTTTTACTTCCTAAGCCTAAAACTGTAATTAGAATTCAAATTGGTCAATTACAATTCAAATTGGTCAATTAGAATTCAAAACATTTATGAGCTAAATGTTTGTACTTTAAAAACACAGAGCCATTAGATGAGCCTATATACCGCTGCTAAAATTTTACCTTCAAACACTCTGTAAAAAGATATTCAATAAGACGTTCGCAGAAAATACAAAATGTATACAACTTGACTACGGTTACTTGTTTTTTTTAAATGAATTCAAATGTCGAATATTAATGTACCTTCGAGACATTTAACAAACGATGGAAGAATAACTTGTTCAAACAAATATGTTCGCTGTATTATTATTAAGATATTAGTTCCTATGTATAGGAAAAAACAAAGAGTTATATGTGGAGTAAAAGCAGCAGCAGACAACTTAATTAAGAAGAACATGTATTTCTTCTGCGGAAGGATACGTATTACTCATTACATGTAAAGGTTTGCATCACACCAGTGGCACAGTGGTATGTCTGCGGACTTATACACTAAAAACCGGGTTTCGATACCCGCGGTGGGCAGAGCACACATAGCCCATTGTGTAGCTTTGTACTTAATTCTAAACAATCAATCAATCACACCGCTACAGATAAATAATACCAGAAACAAAAATGTGCACTAATATTATTAGCCGTTTGTAGCTGGTGTTACAGTTGTCACGATATTTTCTTAAATAATAATAAATCCACGTAAAACTCAATACACAGTGCATGACTTTTAATTAAAGTTTATCGTCTTATTTCTTATTACTCTGAGGTTTTCTCTGCTTTATTTCGCAATGTGAAGTCACAGTAGCTCTAAAAATTAAAAAAAAATTCTCATATGTTTTAGCTCCATCTACCGTGACTCCTCAGCGTTGAGTCTCAAATGCTAATACTTTAAAATTCGGGTTTCGATACTCGTGGTGGGTTGAGCGTAAATAGTCCATTGCGTGGCTTTGTGCTTAACCAAAAATAAGCTACGTGGATTTAATGTGAAACCTAAAATTTAAGAATAAGTAACATGCTGTTGACACGGTGTTTATTTGTTTGGAAGATTTTTTTATTCTTTACTGTTCTCGTCTGGAATGGCGGTAAATCTTGGAATTGACAACAGTAGAATCATGTGTTCGATTACAATCGGTGGACCCATATGATAGACGATGTGGCTTTGCTATTAGAAAACATATATATATAGTTTTTGGTAATATATCTTATTGTAGTGTGAAATACAATAAAACTATGGCCCAAGGAGATAACATGTGTACAGTCATATGAACATTCACCCACTTTAATTAACCTTTGGGCCCGGCATGGCCAAGCGTGTTAAGGCGTGCGACTCGTAATCTGAGGATCGCGGGTTCGCATCCCTGTGGCGCCAAACATGCTCGCTCTTTCAGCCGTGAGGGTGTTATAATGTGGCGGTCAATCCCACTATTCGTTGGTAAAGAGTAGCCCAAAGTTGGCGGTGGGTGGTGATGACTAGCTGCCTTCCCTCTAGTCTTACACTGCTAAATTAGGGACGGCTAGCAAAGATAGCCCTCGAGTAACTTTGTGCGAAATTTCAAAACAAACAAACAAACATTAACCTTTAAGGTCAAATCTCACAATTTGCTTAGAGAAGAGCATTACAGCAAATGATGCAGACTTGGCACCTTCCCTATAACCTGTCATTTTAAAATTCGGAGCAATTTTTTTGCGAATAGCATTTGGTCAGATACATGCAAAAATTTTAAAATAAACCGTAGCATGCTATATGTACCCATATCATCTCTGGAGCAAATAAACTTAAGGCATATTCGCATTCAATTGAGAAGTTGAAAGGTCTAAGTAAACCGATCATTATTTGTAATATAGCACAAAGCTAAACAATGAGGTATCTATTCTCTTTACACCACGGGTATCAAAACCCATTTTCTAGCGTTGTAAGTCCGCAGACATACCGTTATGTCATTGAGGGGAATAAACCAAACAAATTTCAGCTTTACTCTTTTACTTTACCCCATGGTGGGGTGGGGTCCGTACTTTAAAAACTGCCCAATTGGGGCGCATATCCGTGGTAGATGGGGACGTGTGCTAAGTTTGTTCCTATTACTTGAGAGTGGGGTTTCCAACAGAACGCCTCCAGGATTCCGGAGACAGGGCCAGGAACAAAACTTCTATATGGGTTCAGGTTCAACGACCCTGAAACATATTCGTGAAACCATATCATTATGGAGAGCATCTCAGTTCCCCTTCGTACCCTCTTGGTAGGGAGTCACGCCATATGGATAACAACACCTTTAAGACCATAACAAGTCCACCTGACAAATTTGTTCTTTCTAGTTCCCGAACTGTGGGAAGAGTTAGATGGGCGTTCATGCTTACAGAGCTTTGTATGTTGAAAATACGACTCTCCGCTAAGTATTTAAGGAACGTTTCAACCGGTCAACTGAAAATGTCACGCTGAATAGTGTTAAGTTGATGCTCGCTAACCACGTTTCATTGTAGCAATGCGGAATTGTTTGACACTTGTGTCATCGTTTGTGACAAACTGGAGACAGCTTTGGTACTTTTAATTATTTGCTGACATGTATACTGAGCTCTGTTGTTGAGGACACTTGTGTCATCGTTTGTGACAAACTGGAGACAGCTTTGGTACTTTAATTATTTGCTGACATGTCTACTGAGCTCTGCTGTTGAAGATACTTGTGTCAACGTTTGTTTGTGACAAACTGGAGACAGCTTTGGTACTTTAAAATATTTGCTGACATGTCTACCAAGTTCTTTTGTCGAGGACACTTGTGTTATCGTTTGTGACAATTTGGAGACAGCTTTGGTACTTTAAAATATTTGCTGACATGTCTACTGGACTATGCTGTTAAGAACATTTTTTTAACACACTCTTTTTCTGAGATATGAGCAATCCTCGGGTATCACAAGTGTTGATGACTGTTCCTTATATTGAGCGGGTAGGATGAACTCACTTCGTTTTCTGTCGGAGAGCTTCGACCAGTATTGTTCTTATTGTATGATTCAGCACTCTGGGCCAAAACGTCTCGAAGAACGCCACGACAACATACTTGTTTCAATGCAATGATGAGATTATGATTGAAAGCTAGATATATCAAAGGGTTAACACAGCTGTTCAAACTGGCAAGGAGCATTAGAATGGCAACCGTTGGTCCTAAAACAGAGAAAAAAATCGAATGAACATGAATACAAAGACATTAATGTTCAAATTATTTCGACACTGATAACACAATAATAACAATATTAACAGTGGTACTTAGAATGTCGTGTATATTAAATTCCACGGATCATAGATAAACTACAGTTTTTGATCTAAAAATAGGATACACATTACTAAACATAAAACTAATTGTGTAAACTTATTTATAAAATAAATGCACAGAATATTAACACTTAAAGTTTTAAAATAAACACACTAGATATACACTTAAAGATTAGAGTTAAAATAGAATAAACACATTAGATATACACTTAAAGATTAGAGTTAAAATTGAAAACAACCAAATACTGAACATAAAACACATCAACTGGTTATTCAAAACACATCCACTGGTTATTCAAAACACATCAACTGGTTGTTCAAAACACATCAACTGGTTGTTCAAAACACATCCACTGGTTATTCAAAACACATCAACTGGTTGTTCAAAACACATCAACTGGTTGTTCAAAACACATCAACTGGTTATTCAAAACACATCCACTGGTTATTCTCAGCTTTTCACAGTTTTTGAACACACATATCGCTAACTGATAATAACAGAGTCTGTGATCAACCTGTCTAGCAGAATACTACATCATCCAATGTTTCTTAGTTATTTAACTGTTTGAGAAAGAACAAACTTGTGAGAAAGAACAAATAATGTGCAACTGAAATAATAAAACGTTGAAAATATTTGACGAATGAAACTTATCTCTGAGAACTGAAGATTTTTTTATAAACTTTGCGCAAAGCTACACGAGGATTATTTGCACTAACCGTCCCTAATTTTGCAGAGTAAGACTAGAGGAAAGGCAACTAGTTATCACCGCCCACCGCCAACGTTTGAGGTACTCTTTTATCAACGAATAGCGAGATTAACCGTCACATTATAAAAACCACACGGATGAAAGAGCGAGCATGTTTGGTGCGACGGGGATTCGAATCGGCGACCCTCAGATTACGTGTCGATTGCCTTAACCACCTAGCCATGCCGCTCCAAGAGAAGTGAAGATAAATCCTGAAGTAAGCCATTTAACTCTATCAGTGGAACTTTCAGCTGCTAAAAGAAAAATAGTCTAGGATATTCGATGTTTTCAAATTTTTCGAACATAATTCACGCGCAAAGAGAGTCGAAGAAAGGTAAAGAAAACATAATTAATAAATTTTAATAATAGAAGGCATTTGTAATTACTTTCAGAAGCCTTTAATTACAAAGAAAATAATTATTTACAGATAGTTTAAATTTATTGTATGTATAAACGTACTACTAGTAGTAATTTTCAAAAAAAAATTTTTTTTTATTTTGTTACCATTATGCACTGAATATCTGAGTTACAAGCATTTGGAACTTGTAACATTTTCCAATATACGCTTTAAATATTCAGTTATTTTTATATGCTCATAATAAACGGGCACTGTAATCAAATAATAGACTGAGTTCCTACAAATAAATAAATAAGAGTTGTGTTGTGTTTGTTTTTCTGATAGCAAAGCCACATCAGGCTATCTGCTGAGACCACCGAGGGGAATCGAACCCCTGATTTTAGCGTTGTAAATCCGAAGAAACTTATGATTTCCGCTGCAGTAGCGGGGTGAAAATAAGAGTTACAACAATCTTGAACGTTTCTGAAATTCATGGCTTTAATATTAGTCGACATTTCACTTAATACAGATTAAATAACATATACAAACATTTCTGTTTATATTATCAGCGATGATTATCTAGGAAATACAATGATATGAATGGGTCAATTGGTTTAAAATGTTGTTATCATTGTGAGGTATGCCATAACCAAGACGTCGATATTACCACAGAAAATGTTGCTTTGATTAAAAGTTGATCATTATTGAATATCCAAATATGATATAATATGACAGTAGAGGACAAAGCACATTACCAGTAAGTAAATAAACACTCCCAAACCCAGGTTGGCCAGATCATGCATCTATTCCAGATGTGAACTTTTTATAACTACTTCAAGACAGCTTATTTTGTTTATTTTTTTGAATTCCTTGCAAATCTACACGAGGATTATCTGTGCTAGCTGTCTCTAATTTAGCAGTGCAAGACAAGAGGAAAGGCAGCTGGTCATCATTACCCAACACCAGCGCTTGGGCTACTCTTTCACCAGTACTGGGGTTTATAATCACATTATAACTCCCTCACGACTGAAATGGTGAGCATGCTTGGTGCGACAGGGATTCGAACCCGCGACCCTCAGATTACGAGTCAAACGACTTAACCCACCTGACCACGCCCAGCCATACGCCAAGACAGATTGGCCAGATATGTGTCTGTTCTATACGAAAACTTGTTATAGTTACATCACGATGCAAATTTGAAACGTAATATCATTTCTATGACAGTCAGGTCTTTACTATTGGTATATAATTGCTAAGCACTTTGTAAATCAACACATATATCCTGAAACACTCAACAATACAGTACATGGTAAAATAAGTCACATCACAAACATTATTCAGTCTCAGGCCACCTAATGCTAGGTAATGGCAGACTCCAAACATTCCTTAGGTTAAAATTGGACCGTTTGTGATATATATATATATATTGAAGTTTTCATGGTGCGAAATTCAGCGGTTTTCTAACACATATCTGTTTTTGTAATGGCGTCTCATGGACCAGCTTAATAAGGGACTTTTGGCTGTAAGACATTTCTATAAATTCTTGTGGTGTTTTGATAGTATGTCATGTTTGTAAGGTGTTGGGGAGTTTCCTTTTTTTAACAACAGCTGTATTGTAATATATTACAACAGCCCTCTGTAAATTACGGAGGAAAGGAGGTGAAAAATACACATGACACCAGCTAATAACCTAAACCGATTCTCAATCCTGTAAATTCTGTTTATCAGGTTACACACTTGGACGTTAAGAGGGCAGTTAAGTTCAACGACTAATCGCCATATTATTTGAACTATTGCTTTATCATTAGGAAATGAGGTTGGAAAACAAAAGTCTTTGTATGACACAGAAGTCCAAAACCAACAGAATAACCTTTTCATCCCATGAGAAGAAAAAGAATGGTAGAGAATTATTCTTGTAAAATTACTGCAGGACAGATGTAAACTTACTCTAGTACTGTCTTCATAAAATATATATCAAGCGACGCCTTCTTTCAATCAGTATCATATCTTGAAACGACAAGTATCACAGCTGCTATCACATATTCCTGCTCAAGTATCACAGCTGCTATCACATATTCCTGCTCAAGTATCACAGCTGCTATAACATATTCCTGCTCAAGTATCACAGCTGCTATCACATATTCCTGCTCAAGTATCACAGCTGCTATCACATATTCCTGCCATTGTTTGAAAACAATAATTTAGAATAATTTTCTAACAGAAAATTCATCTAGGTTTGGCGATTATTTTCTCAGGAATTTTCGTTAAACTGTCTGTAAGTCAGAACAGAATAGGGCGGTATTTCTGTTGTGATGCGTGATGACAATTGAACAATTCAGACAACATGGCTGATGATATGCTAACGGAAAATATATCATTATTACATCAAGATCTTCCATGTATCTACGTCAGTAAACAGTTTATCAAATAAGCAGTATTTTCATGCTAAAGGGGTTCAATCAGCCCAAATCAGAAAACAAAATCAGCCTGAATCAGAAAACAACTACTTGAAAATCAGTTCATTGTTGCTTTCTCATGACCAGACAAGTTGATAAATACAATACGGAAAAGCTTTTGATATTTCGTCTTTGTAGTTCCCTGCGAAAATGCTCCAAACAACCAACATATAGATACAGTATAATCTTAGTTCCTTGCCAAAAGTAGGATATCGTCGAACAGTAATAGATTTAAGGACGGCTGAGACCTTTAATGGACTACAATTATCTGATGATACAACAGAAGACGACGTTTCCATTTTATCCTCTTCAAATTTCAGTTCTTATAAATATAGTGTGTTAAAGTTTTTCTACCATAAAAATTGCAAAGGGCTAAATAATCTCTAACCTTTTGTTTCATTTCGGTTGATAAAATAAAGCACGATTCTTTCTGGAGTTTGTTTATTGGTAATATGTGTATAGTATAATATATATTTACTGGTAATATGTGTATAATATAATGTATATTTACTGGTAATATGTGTATAGTATAATGTATATTTACTGGTATATATGTGTATAGTACAATGTATATTTACTGGTATATATGTGTATAGTATAATGTATATTTACTGGTATATATGTGTATAGTATAATGTATATTTACTGGTATATATGTGTATAGTATAATGTCTATTTACTGGTATATATGTGTATAGTATAATGTATATTTACTGGTATATATGTGTATAGTATAATGTATATTTATTGGTAATATGTGTATAGTATAATGTATATTTACTGGTAATATGTGTATAGTATAATGTATATTTATTGGTAATATGTGTATAATATAATGTATATTTATTGGTAATATGTGAATAGTATAATGTATATTTACTGGTAATATGTGTATAGTATAATGTATATTTACTGGTAATATGTGTATAGTATAATGTATATTTATTGGTAATATGTGTATAATATAATGTATATTTATTGGTAATATGTGAATAGTATAATGTATATTTACTGGTAATATATGTATATAGTATAATGTATATTTACTGGTAATATGTGTATATAGTATAATGTATATTTACTGGTAATATGTGTATAGTATAATGTATATTTATTGGTAATATGTGTATAGTATAATGTATATTTACTGGTAATATGTGTATAATATAATGTATATTTACTGGTATATATGTGTATAATATAATGTATATTTACTGGTATATATGTGTATAATATAATGTATATTTACTGGTATATATGTGTATAGTATAATGTATATTTACTGGTATATATGTGTATAGTATAATGTATATTTACTGGTATATATGTGTATAATATAATGTATATTTACTGGTATATATGTGTATAGTATAATGTATATTTATTGGTATATATGTGTATAATATAATGTATATTTATTGGTATATATGTGTATAGTATAATGTATATTTACTGGTATATATGTGTATAGTATAATGTATATTTACTGGTATATATATGTGTATTATAATGTATAATGTATATTTACTGGTATATATGTGTATAGTATAATGTATATACTGTATATATTACTGGTATAATGTATATATGTTAATGGTAATATGTGTATGGTATAATGTATATTTACTGGTAATATGTGTATATGTATTATAATGTATATTTACTGGTATATATATGTATAGTATAATGTATATTTACTGGTATATATACGTATGGTATAATATATGTATATTTACTGGTAATATAGTATATTATAATGTATATTTACTGGTAATATGTGTATAGTATAATGTATATTTACTGGTATATATGTGTATAGTATAATGTATATTTACTGGTATATATGTGTATAGTATAATGTATATTTACTGGTATATATGTGTATAGTATAATGTATATTTACTGGTATATATGTGTATAGTATAATGTATATTTACTGGTAATATGTGTATAGTATAATGTATATTTACTGGTAATATGTGTATAGTATAATGTATATTTATTGGTATATATGTGTATAGTATAATGTATATTTACTGGTAATATGTGTATAGTATAATGTATATTTACATTACATTATATGTGCATATTATAATGTATATTTACTGGTATATATATGTGTGTATAATGTATATTTACTGGTAATATATGTGTATAGTATAATGTATATTTACTGGTATATATGTGTATAGTATAATGTATATTTACTGGTAATATGTGCATATATTATAATGTATATTTACTGTATATATATGTATATATAATGTATATTTACTGGTATATATGTGTATAGTATAATGTATATTTACTGGTGGTATACGTATAATGTATATTGGTAATGTGTATATACTATTATAATGTATATGTGGTATAATGTATAATATAACGTATATTTATTGGTATATATGTGTATGGTATAATGTATATTTACTGGTATATATATGTGTATAGTATAATGTATATTTACTGGTATATATGTATGTGTATAGTATAATGTATATTTACTGGTAATATGTGTATAGTATAATGTATATTTACTGGTATATATGTGTATAGTATAATGTATATTTACTGGTATATATGTGTATAGTATAATGTATATTTATTGGTAATATGTGTATAGTATAATGTATATTTATTGGTAATATGTGCATAGTATAATGTATATTTATATATGTGTATATTTAATGTATATTTACTGGTATATATGTGTATAGTATAATGTATATTTATTGGTAATATGTGTATAGTATAATGTATATTTATTGGTACATATGTGTATAGTATAATGTATATTTATTGGTAATATGTGTATAGTATAATGTATATTTATTGGTAATATGTGTATAGTATAATGTATATTTACTGGTAATATGTGTATAATTATAATGTATATTTACTGGTAATATATTGTATGGCAATATAATGTATATTTATTGGTAATATATGCGCATATGGTATAATGTATATTTACTGGTAATATATGTGTATAGTATAATGTATATTTATTGGTAATATGTGTATAGTATAATGTATATTATATGTATATTTTTAATGTATTACTGGTATATATATGTGTATATATATATTTACTGGTATATTTATTGGTATATATATGTATGTTACTGGTATGTATATATGCATATAATGTATATTTACTGGTAATATGTGTATAGTATAATGTATATTTACTGGTAATATGTGTATAGTATAATGTATATTTACTGGTATATATGTATATAGTATAATGTATATTTATAATGTAATATGTTATAATTATAATGTATATTTACTGTGTATATAATGTATAATTATAATGTATATTTACTGGTATATATATGTGTATAGTATAATGTATATTTATGGTAATATGCGTATAATAGTATAATGTATATTTATTATATGCGTATAGTATAATGTATATTTACTGGTAATATGTGTATAGTATAATGTATATTTACTGGTAATATGTGCATAGTATAATGTATATTTACTGGTATATATGTGTATAGTATAATGTATATTTACTGGTAATATGTGTATAGTATAATGTATATTTACTGGTATATATATATGTATAGTATAATGTATATTTATGGTAATATATAATATATAAGTATAATGTATATTTACTGGTATATATGTATATTATATATGCATATAGTATATATTTACTATATTTACTGGTAATATGTGTATAAAGTATAATGTATATTTACTGGTATATATGTGTATAGTATAATGTATATTTACTGGTATATATGTGTATAGTATAATGTATATGTGTATATTATATTTACTGGTATATATATGTGTATGGTATAATGTATATTTATTGGTAATATATGTGTATAGTATAATGTATATTTATTGGTATATATGTATATGTATTGTATATATATAATGTATAATGTATATTGGTAATAGTATATGTATAATTTATATGGTATAATGTATATTGGTATAGTGGTATAATGTATATTTATTGGTAATATATGTATAGTATAATTGTATATTATATTATTGGTAATATGTGTATAATATATAATGTATATTTATTGGTAATATGTATGGTATATGTGTGGTATAATGTATATAATGTATATTTACTGGGTATGTATGTGTTATATAGTATAATGTATATTTACTGGTATATAATGTATATGTTATTTTGGTATATATGTATATAGTATAATGTATATTTACTGGTAATATGTGTATATAGTATAATGTATATTTATTGGTAATATGTGTATATTATAATGTATATTTACTGGTATATATGTGTATATTATAATGTATATTTACTGGTACATAATATATTATAATGTATACTGCTTAATATATGTGTATAGTATAATGTATATTTATTGGTAATATATGTGCATAGTATAATGTATATTTACTGGTATATATGTGTATATATTATAATGTATATTTACTGGTTAAAATATGTTATTGCATATTATAATGTATATTTTATATATGTATATAATGTATATTTACTGGTAATATGTGTATATTATAATGTATATTTACTGGTATTTATATATATATATATATAATGTATATTTACTGGTAATATGTGTATAGTATAATGTGCATTTACTGGTAATATATGCATGCATAATGTATATTTACTGCATATATGTGCATATATTTAACGTATATTTATGGTAATATATGCGCATAGTATAATGTATATTTACTGGTATATATGTATAATTATAATGTATATTACTAATGGTATAATAATGTATATTTACTGGTAATATCTGCATAACGTATATTTTGTATAATGTATAATGTAATATTTACTGGTTAATATATGCATAATTATAATGTATGTTATGGTATATATATGTATTTACTTATTGGTAACATATGTATATATGTATGTTACTGGTAATACGTATGTATAGCATAATGTGTATTTATGGTATAATGTATATAATGTATGTTATATGGTAATATGTGTATGTGCATGGTATAATGTATATATTATTATGGGGTAATATGTATTTACTTGGTATATATATGGTATAATGTATATTTATTGGTAATATGTGTATGGTATAATGTATATATTTATTGTGTATTATAATATGTGTATATAGTATAATGTATATTTACTTACATTAATATAATGTATATACTGGTATATATGTATATTAATGTATATTATGGTATATATGTGCATATTATAATGTATATTTACTGGTAATATGTGTATAATATAATGTATATTTACTGGTATATATGTGTATAGTATAATGTATATTTACTGGTATATATGTGCATATTATAATGTATATTTACTGGTATATATGTGCATAGTATAATGTATATTTACTGGTATATATGTGTATAATATAATGTATATTTACTGGTATATATGTGTGTTGTATAATGTATATTTACTGGTATATATGTGTATAGTATAATGTATATTTACTGGTATATATGTGTATAGTATAATGTACTTTACATTCTTATAATGTGTAGAGAAAACGTAAATAACTCAAGGTCTGTGTTTAATAATACAAATAAAAAAACACAATATACACGTATATATATTCCAGTTACATGGGAAGTCAGATAAATATGTTTTACGTTTCACAGGTAAATCATATAAGACGATCCAAAACAACCTTTACTTTATAATACTTTTCTCAAACTTCTCTGTAAAGTTTCTTTGGACGATATTAAAAGAGATAATTTGTCTTTATTTTTAGTGTATTTGTAAGATCATTTTCTTCAAAACAAAAATGACTTTCAGTTGTTATATGCCGTTGATAAAACGTCTACCAAATTTCCCTGCTCTCTTGAAATTATATTTTCAAACAGTTTATTTTTTTAATTTCGCGCAAAGCTACTCGATGGCTATCTGCACTAACCGTCCCTAATTTAGCAGTGTAAGAGCAGAGGGAAGGCAGCTAGTCGTCACCACCCACCGCCAACTCTTGGGCTACTCTTTTACTAACAAATAGTGGGATTGAGCATGACATTATAACGCACCTACGGCTGAAAGGGGCGAGCATGTTTGGTGTGACGGGGATTCAAACCCGCGACACTCATATTACGAGTCAAACGCCTTAACCCACGTGGCCAGGCCGGGCCCATTTTCAAACAGAAACTTACACTCCTATTTTCGGACTAACGCGAAACAGTAAAGACAACTGTACGTTTTCTATTTTACAAAATCATTTAAAGCAAAGTTTCTTGAATAATTTTTCTAGCATCAATATAGTCCGCCGGTTGGACAATGGTAAGTTTATGGACTTGCAAATCGAAATTCGTGGCTCGATTCCCCACGATAGACACAGCTTTACGGTAATAAACAAACAATTGTATATACATGTATATGATTAAATTCCATTTCAAACAATTTATACTTTTTGGTCTATCCAAATATGACCACAACATTACAAATATTATTCTAAGTGGACTTTTTAACACTTCAATAAGCTTTTACTGATATGACACTTATAAAGTTTTGCGTGAAATTCAAAAGAACAAACAACCACTCTATTAAATAATTTTTAAATACTATTTATGCTTCTATAAATGTTCTGATTTATGAAAACTTAAACAACGAATGTGAATACTATATATTAATAAAGCTGATAAGTATGAAACGAGGACTAACCTTTCCATACTGATGAATTCTGAGCATACGGGCTCCAGTAAGCCCAGAGCTGGACTACAAGAAACGGTGTTGAACAGAGAATGTAACAAGCAATCACTACTATAGTAATTCTAATACTCTTGACTTTAGCACGTGACAAGTCACGCACTGAGCGACAGTGACTTCTGGGCTCAGAAACGTTTTCGTGACAATTTGCTCTTATGGCGGATAAATCGTTAAGATTATATATTTCCACTTCACCTCGTCCCATGAAGCGGTAGGATCTTCCTGCAAGTAGTACTACTGGACGTATGGAAAGTTTTGAATTTTCCCTGTTCTGCCTCGAATCATAGGCTGAAGTATGGTGCCCGAAATTCTTCCTTTTCAGATAATAATTATTACATACAGTTTTAGTGACACGAACGTAAGTGAACGTAATTACAAGAAGTGGAATAAAGAACTGAGATACGGTATACCATAGAACGTAGACCTTTTCGCCCCATGGCTGAATGAATGTCCCCCAACAATCGAAAACAACGGGATCAGACGAAACTTGCTGGAAAGAGAAAATGAAAGCTTGCGGTGAACAACAGAGGAGTGAGATCGCCCAAGCTCCAAAAATCATTACCTTGGATTTATGGGGGGTCCAAGTATAGCTTGTCAGAGGAAAACAAATAGCTTGATAGCGGTCTATGGCGGTTGCCATCAAGATATAGGATGATAAATAGGGACCTAGGATCTGCAAGTACTTGACTATTTTGCATAAAACGTTTCCTCCATAAAATCGATGTGTAGCGTCCCAGGCAAGTTGGGGTAAGACATGGAAGAATGCGGTGATAAGGTCCGAGACACACAAATGTAAAAGAAAGTAATGCATTCTAGTCATGTTGATACGTTTCATGGCTAGCGCCACCAGAACACAAGTATTTCCTATGATGGTCAGTATGAAGATCGTAGTTAAAACTCCGACCTCTGCTCGAGCTATATTCTCGTTACGTTGTGCATGTCCAGCCGTGATGTTCTCTATGTACGAAAAATTCGTAAATGATCCATTTGTAAGTTTCATCGTTTGTGTTTCTCTTAACGGAGGCATTTCGGTAGTTGAACTAGAGAAAAATTATTCGCTAATCGTATACATCCTTGTCTGTATATTTTTTATAGAATAAATTGATTCTAAGACAGGAAATGTTATACGGGACTGTAGGTAAAGAGGGCGCTTCAGTTGTATTTTAAATATGGTTCTCCAAAAACCTTACACTCAAAACTTCCATGGGATGAAGTAAGTAAAAAATATGGAAAACTAATTCATCTTGATTTATAAAACTTAGAATGGTGCAATAGTAGATCAGAGTTTTAGATCCATATTGTCTCATAAATTTTGTTCTTCGAATGATTTTGTATTAGAAATCTAACAACAGTAACTTCTGTACAAAAGCAAAATACGTCATGAATTATTATTTAACACTTAAATACTCATATTCTCCTCTGCTGCAGAAGCTCCAGAAGTCATTGTTTTTGACATTCGTCTTCTTTTAGAATATGAAGTGTTTTCTGCAGAAGCTCAGAACCTAAAAGAAAAAGCAATAAAAGGCCTCGTTATGTGACCCACAATGTGATACTAAAAACTAAAACTTATTAATTCGTCTTATTTGAATTACAATAGATGTAAAAGTTATTAAAGTGCATGTCACAAACATGATGCAGCTCCTCAATAAACCAAACAATATCATAACGGTAAGAATATATTGGATCAAACAGTCTCAAACACTACTACAAGTGCAAAAAAAGGAAAAGATCGTCTGATTTTTGAAAAATGCAAAGAATGAAGTAAAATTATTAATTTCAACCACTAGGTGGCTTCACCTTAATTTTATCTGACGTGAACTAAAGCTGTTTAAGTACAAAGTACAATGCGTCAAGCTTCTGTTACCGGTGGAAGCTTAGAGATAACGTTTATAGCGCAAACTATTCACAACGGCGAGGACCTGTTCCAGCACTTTGAGATTAAAATGTACATCAAAAGATTGAATAGTCTAGGCTTTCCTTTCTTCATAATAAGCTTATATAGTTTTTGAAGTGGTATATGTTGTTCCGCGGATAAAGGCACCATAAGGAAATCACATTTGATTCTCTTGTTTTCGGATTCCCAGACAAAT
This sequence comes from Tachypleus tridentatus, assembly GCF_004210375.1. Lineage (NCBI taxonomy): Eukaryota > Metazoa > Arthropoda > Merostomata > Xiphosura > Limulidae > Tachypleus > Tachypleus tridentatus. Next base: position 127,185,884 of record NC_134831.1, on the reverse strand, counting down.
ACTTTAACCATTAAGTTAATGAAATAAGTGGTAATTTGAGTCAACATATTAAACCATCACAGATAAATGTGTGTGTTTTTTCTTACAGCAAAGCCACAAAGGGCTATCTGCTCAGCCCACCGAAGGGAATCGAACCCCTGATTTTAGCGTTGTAAATCCGGAGACATGCCGCTGTACTAGCGGAGGGCATCACAGATAAATGAACCTCACTACATTATCCAAAAACAAATCACTATCCACCATTTAAAATATTTAAGACTCCATGAACCACAAAGACTAAGTGTCCAGAGTTTGTGAAGGTCATAATGATGAATCAAGGTCATACGAATGAAGCATTCGGAGTTTAAAAAGGTCTTAACAATGATTTAAGATAGCGTGCATGGAGTTGGTGAAAATTATATTGGAGATCTAAGGTCCTGGAGGTCCTGTGATTTTTTCGTAACAATCAACAAGATTTTAAAACCCGTGTCTGGGACGGTTGACGATGGTCCCAATAAATATACCTAGAGAGTAAAGACGAAGATGTAGCTGTTTGTTTATTTTAGATAAAGGCCATATTGGGATATCTACTGTGTCAACCGCGAAGAACTGAATCACGAATTTTAGTGTTGTAAATCCATAAGCTTATTTCTGCCCGGGGGGAGGGACAAAGAGTCTGAAGCTAGTGCTGTTTCCAGTGATGAATTCTTACCATATTGAAAGCCTCAGCCTCATGTTATTGGTGAAGATACAGATGAGCCACCATCGTTGAGAAGGGTTGACTGGAGTCAGTGAAATTACAAAAGAATATCCAAACTAATCGTCGTGGTCGACAACTTTGAAACTCTGGCGGATGTGGAGACAAAAGTTGAAAATATTTTGCAACAGATTAACATTTTATTAGGGATTATGATTATCAATTAATTAGAACTACCAATCAAAGATAAGCTAACCCTACTGATGAGAAGATTATAATTATCAATTAATTAGAACTACCGATCAAAAATAAGCTAACCCTACTGATGAGAACCGAAAGTGACTTATAAGTTGATAAAATTAAGGCTTTAAAGCAGAATGATTAATGGTATATAATTTCAAAAATTAAAACCGAGCTCTCTACTAATTAATATGTATTGATTCATTAATAAGACATCGTCCTTGTTGGGTATATTTTCGGTCGTAAACCCGATAGTACCTAATAAAGTTTAGCTAGTTTATGGGGATTTATATGCTAGTCCTAGGATGTTAGCTGATCCTGTCCTAGAGTTCTAAATTATAAGTTCAAACAACAAAATATTTCTTACACCTTGGAATGTATACGAGTTATGCGCTAATGGTGGGTGGTGGGGTGGTGCTGAGTTGCTATATTTTTCTCTGGTCTGTCGTCTAATTTCAGAAACAGCAGCACATTGTATTTGTGCATTTTTATTTATATTAAATCCACAGTAGCTTTAATATAAATAAAAATACATAAATGCAAACACAGGTTAGTCCTAATTTCATTTATTGGGCTTACAACAGAAAACATTCATCTAATTTTAAAAACTAATCTACAAACTGTTATAAATTGTTATCAATACTATAACTAACAAGAATTCATTAAACTACCTATAAACACAGATGGATCATGGCTTACAAACATATACAAACATCATGCTTACAAACATATACAAACACCAGACTTCTGTTTCGAAGAATGACAAAGGTTACGTATTTACTGAGGTACATATCCAACAACAAAGACTGAAGAAAGTTATAACAACAAAGAGTGTGAAACGTCGTGAACAAAAGAACATGGCCGCTAATTCTGAGAACTAAATCGATGTTTTAGTACTGATTCCAATATAAGTAAATTAAAAACCCACCCGATCAGCAACGAACGACCATTTAAAAACCTGTTTCTTCTTAATTTGACCTTATTCTATCTCACGATTTCCTCTAAATACTGACCGTTTAACCCCGGCATGGCCAGTTGGTTAAGGCACTCAACTCGTAATCTGAGAGTCGCGGGTTCGAATCCCCATCACACCAAACATGCTCGCCCTTTCAGCCGTGGGGGCTTTATAATGGTTCGGTTAATCCCACTATTCGTTGGTAAAAGAGTAGCCCAAGAGTTGGCGGTGGGTGGTGATGACTAGCTGCCTTTCCTCTAGTCTTCACTGCTGAAGTAGGGACGGCTAGCGCAGATAGCTCTCGTGCAACTCTGCACGAAATTTCTGACCCTATAACAACTGCAAATTTTATTCTCGTTCACAGAAACACTAAAACAACGCCCTCTGTGAATGTTACGATCTGGACGGTATTCCCTGAGAGGTGCATCGACATCGCATCCTATGATGCAGTAACCTTTCACTAATTCCCCTCTTTGCAGACTTGTAAATTTCATTTTGGTTGAATGACTTGCATTGCGTTCGACAGGCCTATTTATTTACTCCTATGGGAAATATGTGAAAAAATGACATTGGTTTCCTTGGTGCCAACGTGCGACTAATGTAACATTAACATTCGTATAATAACCTTAATTCCCCAGATAATTTCCACATTTCTGTATCCTACCGTTTTTGAGATATGACGGACTTAACAACAGACTCCAAGAAAAAATATAGTACTAACGGGTATGATTGTTTTGAATTTCGCTCAAAGCTATTCGAGGGCTATCTGTGCTAGCCGTCCCTAATTTAGCAGTGTAAGACTAGAGGGAAGGCAGCTAGTCATCACCACCCGCCGCCAACTCTTGGGCTACTTTTTTACCAACGAATAGTGGGATTGACCGTCACATTATAATGCCCCCACGGCTGGGAGGGCGAGCATGTTCGGCGCGATGGGGATGCGAACCCGCGACCCTCAGATTACGAGTCGCACGCCTTAACACGCTTGGCCATGGCAGGTCCTAACGAGTATGAATAGAACTGTATATATATATATATATACGTATAGTTTTAAAAAGTTGTGCTTCCTGAAAAGTTTTTGCTGATTGTTACAGGTGTCTGGTTGGTAATCACAAATATAGTTTTGGTTTTGCTTCATCACTTAGGAACTCTGAGAAATAGACAGTTAACTGTTTACCGGCAATAACGTATTTAAATGCGTTTATGTTTCTAATACCCTATTAAGTTCACCATAATTAAAAGTGTTTTGCTCCTGATTTTCGTTTGTATTCAATGTCCGGTGCATCACGTTGCAATGTCCAACAATAGTCAGCAAGCATTGACGGATTCCAGTTGCCCTGATATCGTTTTTCCATTGTAGCAATGTCCTGGTGAAACTGAAGATTTCAATGAAACGGTACGTGATGGGTAAATCTGGATGTGATTTTCGTGATCAGCAACCAAAAATCTATAAGGAACACCCAACAGTGTTCAAGAAGCAAAAACTTTGTTATGCAGTATATATATGTAAAGTAATAAGTTCTCATAGTAAATTTATATATCTTCTAGATTGATTGGTAAGTGTCTTGATTTACTTGGTTGTAGCCAACCGTCTGTTGTTCTTGACACATCGCGAGTTTCGAAATCGGATTCTTATCGTTAGAAGTCCATCAACTTATCATTCAGCTACCAAAAAACATTTGTTTTGGATCAGATAAAGAAAGTTTATTCGAATTATTTTAATATATGTTTAAGTATCACAAATTATACATTGATACAGAAAGTTCTAATTGACTTGTATACAAAAAAACTCATAAACTCCCGATAAATTCGTCACATTCAGTGTTACTATTTCATTACACACAGTTTGATCAATACTACATAACATATTCATTAGTCTTAAATATGTTTAAACATTTTGATATTAATCTAATGTTATGCACCAGTAATTAATCTAAATACAATAATCGACTGATGTTTATTCACCGAGATATTTCAGGAGATGTCTTTGTTTTACATACTCTTTAACAGAATATGTGTTGATCGAATACTTTGAAACTAACATTATATGTAAGTTCAAACTTTCTTGGATGAAATGTATTAAGGTAAGGCACTCGATTCGTAATTTGCTGGTCGCGTGTTCGAATCACCATTACTGAACCTGCCGATATAACGTGACGACCAATCTCCCTTCCTTTAGTAAAAGATTATCTAACGGATATATTGACCAGCTGTCTTTCCTCTAATCTATCATTGGTAAGTTATGAATGGCTAGCGGAGACAAGGTTATTAGATTAGAAACTAAGTTTACTAATGATTGGATACGTTGTGGCGAATAGTATTTTTATCCTCAATTAAGTTATACAGACGTTTTCCATGGTGTCTGGGAGGATGGTTTAAGCAGTCCAACCTTGTTCTTTTAGATCATTTGGAGAATTAGGTCCAAAAGAACATAAAATTTTTATTTAAGTATGCTTTATCTGGAGACTCCTTACATCCTTTAAATAACATGTAATGATTAAGGTAGTAAGAACACTTTGCCAGAAAATATAAAATGCTATTTCTTCTACAATATATCTCCACTCATCCTTTGGATCATGAAGCGAGATATTGTTATCACTCAGTTAACAAAACGTTCCCGCCTTTTTCTTAAACATCCTGTATAACAACGTGGTTATCGTAAGAAGAACATCTTCTCAAGAGTGAGAACTAGAATGGTTAACCTAAACGATTCCTAAAGTTACTTATTGTTTAATGTGATAAATCCAGAGAATAAAAATAAACGGAATTCGACAACAAAACGTAATGTTTTCAAATACCCTTTATCAGCCATTAAATTATTAACATTTGAATACTTTAAAAAAATCCAGTTTTTCTATACAGGTGATAAAAGCAACTGGAAGGGTCTTAAGTTTCGTATTTAGTTTGGGCCTGGCGTGGCCAGGTGGTTAAGGCACTCGACTCGTAATATGAGGGTTGCGGTTTCGAATCCCCGCCACACCAAACATGTTTACCCTTTTATCTGTGGGAGTGTTATAATATGACGGTCAATCCTACTATTCGTTGGTAAAAGAGTAGCCCAAGAGTTGGCGGTAGGTAGTGATGACTCGCAGCTTTTCTTCTAGTCTTACACTGCTAAAGTAGGGACGGTTAACTCAGATAAGCCTTGAGTAGCTTTGCGCGAAATTCGAAAATAAACAAACAAACCTTCCACTTTGATTACCAAACAGTTAATTATATCTCATGTAAACCATGTCTTCAAAACAAAATTATTTCACAAACACCAATACAAGTTGAAACGTTGTTTGCAGCATTTACGACGAAGAACGTACTAGAAAAATAAAGATACTTTAGAGAACGTCGTAAGAAACACCTTCGAGCTTTAAGATGGCTTATTGTGCCGAGAGTGCTGTAATAGCACCTTTTAACAAAACCGGCATATTTATGCCTGATGCCTCTTTCATTAACAATTAAAGAGAACAGTGTATGGTTATTACAGAAAATCACTACAATAAACGAAGATAGTGCATTGTTATTACAGAAAATCACTACAATAAACGAAGACAGTGTATGGTTATTACAGAAAATCACTACAATAAAATGAACAGAGCATTGTTATTACAGAAAATCACTACTCCAAAAGATAACAGTGTATGGGTATTACAGAAAATCACTACAATAAAAGAGAACAGTGTATGGGTATTACAGAAAATCACTACAATAAAAGAGGACAGTGTATGGGTATTACAGAAAATTATTGCTATAAAAGAGAACAGTGCACTGTTGTCACAAAAAATTACAAAAATGAAAGAGGACAAGGTATGTTTATTACTGAAAATTACTAAGAGTAAAATAAGTAAAGCTGTTGAAATACCAACGAATTACGTAACGGGACACTATTTACAGATATCAAAATATTCATGGTGTCACATAATGCTATTTCTCAAGACTCCTTACCTTCAGCTTCAAGGTGAGCCAGGTATTGGAGTATATCTACATGTAGAGATTTCAAGTACAGCTCTAAAACCTATACTGAAAAATTCAAACTTCACAGAAGTTGCATATATTATACTTTCGCTGAATACAAACTAAGATGTGTAAAAAAAGAATATAATTTAAAATATGTTTTTTTTCTTTCATTCATCTGCTAAAAATTCAGCAAGCTTTGATCAAGTTGAAGTAGTTAGAAAAAGGCCTTCCGACCAATTCCCTTCTCTTGAGCTCTCCTATTTTCTATATATTATCTTTATAAAATATGGCAGACACCTTATCAACAAGTTAATGGTTAAAACATTCCTTGCTTTAATGAAACATATTTTATTCATCATGTACTTTTTTTAGACTAGTATATTAGTATCTGTCGAACTATATATTTAAAGACCCTTGGTTCGCGTTCCTAAGCTGTTAAAAAAAAGGAAAATAAATTGCGTTTTGCACTTTTAGGTCGTGAATGCGTTATAAGAGTGACGGTAAAATCCCAATATTTGGTATAACAAGAGTAGCCTAAGTGTTAGTGGGGTTGGATTTAAATATCTGCCTTGCCTGTAGTCTATCTATCACTACAAAAATTAGACGTGACTAGCAAGAACAGTCTTCGAACATAGCGCTCTAATCATCAGGCTCTGTATGTACGAGATGTGGCTCCACAAACGTGGAAAAGAATAAACCCAGTCACGGTTTACTAATGAACATAACCTATTGTCATCACTGCTTATGGCTGGCCACCTGTTTAATTAAATAATATAAGTGGTTTCTAAACAGTCCTGAAGCATTAGATAACAAAGGATTGTTGTATGTTTGTTAAGCCTACTATTTACACCAAACAAATTAGAAGATAAAGTAGGTGGGTTGGACCGAGCCGATGATTAGTATACCAGGACTGTGAATTCGAAGAATATTTTTTTCATTCTCGGTTTGTTGCTGTGAGAACATGCTCCGGACTTTGGGGCCGTAGGTAACGGTCGTATTACACTATTTAATCACACCAGAATAGCTCAAGAGTTGGTAGCAGATGGTAAAACTACCTGTTATCAGGTCAAAATTGGGAACGGTTAGGTGGAAGTAGCACATACGTAGGGAACGGTTAGGTGGAAGTAGCACATACGTAGATTTGTTAAACATTTTCAAAGATCAAAAAATAAAACAAAAACGAAACGTTAGGAAGCTCTTGTTAGTCCCACGCTGTTACAGCAGTAAGTCTACGTACTTACAACGTTAAAATCAGGGGTTAGATTCCCCTCTCAAGACTCAGCAGATAGCCCGATGTGGCTTTGGTATAGGAAAAAAAAACTCTATTTGTTAGGTGATTTCACTGAAATAAACGAAACACGAGGAGTCTACTTCGTGGCAGTTCCAACTAAAAGGCCCGGCATGGCCAAGCGTGTTAAGGCGTTCGACTAGTAATCCGAGGGTCGCGGGTTCGAATCTCGGTCGCGCCAATCATGCTCGCCATTTCAGCAGTGGGGCCGTTATAATGTGACGGTCAATATCACTCTTCGTTCGTAAAAGAGCAGCCCAAGAGTTAGCGATGGGTGGTGATGATTAGCTGCCTTTCCTGTAGTCTTACACTGCTAAATTAGGGACGGCTAGCGCAGATAGCCCTCGAGTAGCTTTGCGCGAACTTGAAAACAAACAAACAACCCAACTACAATATAAAAAAGTTAATTTCAAAACTTTATTTTTAACATTAAATGTGTTTCTAAAGATTGCATTTACTTAATTTTACTCTCCCAATATTATGATCCAGTTTGAGCCTTAATAATATTTGTGGCTGTGAGGAAACATCAGATGTTTAATATACGTTATGGTTTACAGAAAATATTCCAAAAGATATGCACACAATAACATCATCAAGATTGACCGTCAAGGTTATCGTGGACCAACTACAATAAATGACCAATTATTTAATCACGGTCAACTTATTATACTGCGTAAATCTGCAGTACAATAAAATAAGTTGACCATTATTAAAGAATTGGTCAGTTGTTCTTTTTTTCAAAACATGGCGATTTTACAGTGCTAAACTATAATGCTTCTTTAAACTTTGATTGATAAAAACGTTAGGATGCGAGAGGTTCTGGCGCGCGTTTGAGATGTTTTAATAGCATATTAGTGAATCGCTTTATAGAAATATTAGGGTTATTTGGGGCAAACGAAGTAAAATCTTCTTCGATAATTTGCGCGTCCTAATTCAATCGTCAAAGTTAAAAACATTTTAAGTTTGATGTTAAACTGAAGGCTCGTTTTTAACTTGGTTTTGGTTTTAAATTGTTATCAGTAAGATATTTTTTAACTTGAGTTTCTTTTAAATTAAAATATTAATTTTGAAAAATTAAAAACGAAGACAAATTAATTTTAAAAACAAAACATATATTTTATATAAGGAATTTTCACATTCAAATAGTTAGTTGTTAAGCGCGAAGTTACACAACAGGCTATGCGTTCTGTGTCCACCACCTGTATCGAAACCCGATTTCATAGCACCGTAAGTTGGTTTGTTTGTTTGCTATTAAGCACAAAGTTATACAATGAGCTCTCTGTGCACCTACCAACCACGACTATCGAATCCGCGTTTTAACCTTGTAAGTCTACTGAGTGAGTAACATCATAAGCTCAGAAACTTATACTTGAGTCAATGGCGGGGAGATTTTAAACTTAGCTTTTATTACTTTTGAAAAATTGTTTATTTGTTTCTGGTTTTATAATGTTTAAACTGAAGAGTAGCCTGTAGTGCCAAAAACAGTTTCATAAAAACAAAAGGGGTGGAAAGACTCGAGTTTTCTGACATACATATACAGATACATATATGTATATTGCAACCAAAAATCTTTAAACCATAAACAAAACATATTAACAAGAAACAAAATACGCTGCATATTTTAAAAAAAGGATCCTAGGGTACAAGTTACATCGTGATATTATAAAATGCATCCTAGGTTTTGGAGGTGACAGAGAATGTAGGACCCACATTATGATGGGGATAAATCGTTTATCGTCTTAACCTCCAATTAATTCGCTAGTCTCACGTAAAGCAAAAAAAAAAGAAACTAGGAGAGCGAGATGTGGGTGCTCAAGCCCATAACGTCTCTCATCTATATCACCCTTCACTGCTTGCAGACAGATGTGGGAAGGTGACTGCTCTCCCAAGCTAAAATTAGAATATAAAAAAAAGATAAACATAAAAATGTTATAAAAATAAATAAATATAGAATAAAATAAATAAAATGAAAATAAAAAATGAGTACGGAAGTTATATAAATTCATGACCAGTGAAAGGTTATCTTCAGACATAAATAATTCCTTTCTTTAGATACACTTGTAAAAATAATCCATATAACTCGTAAATATTTTAAAAAATCAAAACTGAAAATTTCTATGTATTTCCACATAGATCAAAAAAGTCTCCATACCAAATTTGGTGAAAATCCATTCATACCCTGCGAAGTAGTTATTAACATAAAACAGACAATGCTATTATATTTATATAAACATAATATTCTTAACCCTTCAAATATGTTAATAATTTATTGAATTTAAAGCGTTGTTCAATTAATCGATTCATTTGACACAGTAGTAGTGACAAAATAAATGTTGACTTACTAGCTTGATGAAATACCTTCCAAGTTTTAATTATGTAATAAATTATTGGTATATCACCTAACATGGCTAGTGACTTTATATTTCTTACTTTTGAAGGTCATCTTATTAAAACATTCAAAAATCCGTTTACTTTATTTGGTTACTTTGCAATTAGGCACAGAGCTACACAATGAGATATCAGTGCTGTGCCCATCACGGGTATCGAAAGCCGGTTTCTAGCGTTATAAGTTCACGAGCTTATCGCTGTGCCTTTGGTTTATGAAAATAAAATAGATGGCGCTTAATATTATTTCTTCATATCACCCATGTCTAATGATAATTACCAAGGATAAAAATTATTTACAGAAAAACCAGAAACTTTTGCAGGGTCAACATGTTTATCAACAGTTCCCAAGATAATTGATCAGTTCTCTGACTGACCACGGGTTTCTTCTATTAAACATTTACTACATACATGTATGTGCAAATTGCTGTAGTGTACCAGAATTTTATGTTCTATATCATTACATTAACGTCCATGTTAACGACTGAATGAATTTGTTTTTGTTTTAGCCAAAATACAGTAAACAAAGCATGGCCAAGCGTGTTAAGGCGTTCGACTCGTAATCTGAAGGTCGCGGGTTCGAATTCCGTTCGCACCAAACATGTTCGCCCTTTCAGCCGTGGGGACGTTATAATGTTAAGGTCAATCCCACTATTCTTTGGTAAAAGTGTAGACCAAGAGTTGGCGGTGAGTGGTGAGGAATAGCTGCCTTCCCTCTAGTCTTACACTGCTAAATTTGAGACGGCTGGCGCAGATAGCTTTCGAGTAGCTTTGCGCGAAATTCAAAAACAAACAGTAAAGAAAAGTTGTATATATTCGTTCTGCTCGTAACATCGCTAGTAATAAATCACATGTTAGATATGCACTAAAGCCAGTATTACAAATATGTGGTAAACCTGTGGTAAAATATACATTTTTTCCAAACCATTTACAGAGATATGAATAAAATAGGATATCCTTTATTTTCCTCAAACGTAGTCAATTTCTTTGTTTAATAATGATACGTGCCAAGAAAACATGTTTTTGCCTGTAATAATGTGTTTTCTATCAAATATAAATGCAACATAAAATTGAAACAAAATTACCATGTGAAACAAAAAGTAGTTTAATGAGTTTTTAGACTGAAATATACTTGTTAAAATAAATGTGATCCTAAAACAAAAAGTAGTTTAATGAGTTTTTAGACTGAAATATACTTGTTAAAATAAATGTGATCCTAAAACAAAAGTAGTTTAATGAGTTTTAGACTGAAATATACTTGTTAAAATAAATGTGATCCTAAAACAAAAAGTAGTTTAATGAGTTTTTAGACTGAAATATACTTGTTAAAATAAATGTGATCCTAAAACAAAAAGTAGTTTAATGAGTTTTTAGACTGAAATATACTTGTTAAAATAAATGTGATCCTAAAACAAAAAGTAGTTTAATGAGTTTTTAGACTGAAATATACTTGTTAAAATAAATGTGATCCTAAAACAAAAAGTTCTGATTATTCGTAAACAACGCTGTAGTTATCACTTAAGCTTTTAACTTATAAAACCTAGAATTGAAATTATTTCAATGTTTTAGTTAGTTTCAATTGGGCCAAGCGTGTTAAGGCGTGCGACTCGTAATCTGAGGGTCGCGAGTTCGTATCCCGGTCGCGCCAAACATGCTCGCCCTTTCAGCCGTGGGGGCGTTATAATGTGACGGTCAATCCCACTATTCGTTGGTAAAAGAGTAGACTAAGAGTTGGCGGTGAGTGGTGAGGACTAACTGCCTTCCCTCTAGTCTTACACTGCTAAATTAGGGACGGCTAGCACAGATAGCCCTCGACTAGCTTTGTGCTATCCTCGGATTACGAGTCGAACGCCTTAACACACTTGGCCATGCCGAGGCCTAGCAGTTTTGTGTAAAATTTATAAAGAGGGAAACGAACACTTTAGAGCACTTTCAACCCGTAATACAAACGTTACGAATAAAATAAAACAATTATAAGTGTGCTGTTCACGGTATTTGTGTGTTTTTCAAACTGTTTATAATTTGAAAAGAAAATATTTCTGTCGCATTATATCTCATTTTAAGTCTCCAAATCTGTAGTAAAGTTTATCTTGCCGTTTCTTGATAACTTACTACAAATATTAAGAAGCGATTATTTTTACCGAAAACCTATATTATACATGTTTTTATTAATTGTAATATGTTTTTAAAATGTTTGATGTTTTTTGCGAAAATCTGTCCTTCACCTCAAACAACTGGTGTGTGTGATTTCTCACAGAAAAGCCACATCTAGCCATCTACTGAGGGATATCGAAAGCCTTATTTTAGCATTGTAAATGCTTTCCGCTAGTACAGCAGTAAGCCTACAGATTTACAACGCTAAAATCAGGTACGATTCCCTCGGTGGACTCAGGGATGTGGCTTTGCTATAAGGAAAACACACGCTTGCGTCGTAAATCCGAAGACGTAAGGCTGTCCTATCGAGGATGCAAGTAACTGATGTAAAAAATAGTTTTATCTATATCTATTTCTGAGTATATAGAAACTAAAGTGAAAAAAGGAAGACCCTTACGTTTCTAGTTATCAGATACTCCTATACAAAGCACCTACACTAAAGTACAGATTGTATATACCCTTGTTTATTTAATGCTTGAAATAAAAGTAACAGAACGGAATACCGTTAAAATCAAAAGAGAATTTTAAGTATAATAAATAAAGGTTTCAGTTTTGTTTCTACTAGTTAGCTTAGTAGAGGATATCAACTGTCAAAATAAAACTTTTCTTCAATACCTAAAAACAGTTTCTAATGTTTGCGAGTTAATGTAATTTAAGTTTTCAATTGACTAATTTTAATTTCTACTGCTTTAAATAGTTGCGTCGAAATAAAATTACCTCTGTCGACTTTTACGATTAAATGGAGTGGAGTTGGTTGTAGAAATCTCATCTACGAAAGCTGACCCGCAAATCTTGTCGATTCTTGAGCGATGTTCAGGAGAGAGACAGTGGACAGCAAACATCAGTACTTCTCGTTCTTTCCCAAACGATTATGACGTTTGTCCCGGTAGATGGCAGCGCCATAAAATATTAGATTGTGGTTTTTCCTTTTCAAAAAATAATTCCATAAACAAATGTTTATGGAAAATCCAAATTTCATTAGATACTTTAAAATGTCTCCATAATCTACTTTTTTATTCAAAGCCTAATTTAAAGTTTTGATAAATTTATTTAAGTTATTTTTTCTTCACACAATGACACAGAGCTATTATAAATTTAGTCGGTCTATTCTAATGCCCATACTTGAGAGAGCTGTACCATTTTCTAGATTATTTATTGAGGGGAAAAGAAATGCGATTCTAATGTCAGAAGTACTTATCGTTAGAGGAAGCTGATGGCAATATTCATATAGTCAACAATGTATAGCGTACCCACTGTTTATGTCAAGTATAACTTTCATTCGTGAAGGTTTATTTTAAATTTCGCGCAAAGCTACACGAGGGCTATCTGCGCTAGCCGTCCATAATTAAGCAGTGTAAGACTAAAGGGAAGGCAGCTAGTCATCATTACCCATCGCCAACTCTTGGGGTAGTCTTCTACCAACAACTAGTGGGATTGATTCTCATATTATAACGCTCCCACGTCTAAAAGGGCGAGCATGTTTTCTGTGATGGAGATTGGAACCCGAGGCTCTCAGATTACGAGACAAGATCCTTAACCACCTGGCCATGCCGGACCCATTTTTGAATGAATGTAATAAACAGCTGCTTGACGCTATCCAACATCCAACACTTGATATCATAATAAATTATACTGCTTGATTTCCAACAGTAACATTTTACTTTGTGTTATAATAAATTATGCTGTTTGATTTCCAACAGTAACATTTTACTTTGTGTTATAATAAATTATGCTGTTTGATTTCCAACAGTAACATTTTACTTTGTGTTATAATAAATTATGCTGTTTGATTTCCAACAGTAACATTTTACTTTGTGTTATAATAAATTATGCTGTTTGATTTCCAACAGTTACATTTTACTTTGTGTTATAATAAATTATGCTGTTTGATTTCCAACAGTTACATTTTACTTTGTGTTATAATAAATTATGCTGTTTGACTCTCAACAATAATATTTTACTTGGTGTTATAATACGTGAAATTGTTTAATTTCCAACAACTAAACTTTATTTGGTATCGTATTAAATGACATTGTTTGACATCCAACAGTTACACTTTACTTGGTGTCGTATTAAACGATATTATTTGACTTCCAATGGTCACACATTACTTGGCGTTGTATTAAACGATACTGTTGGATTTCAAACGATACAGTTGCAATTTACTTAGTATCGTATTAAATGATATTGTTTGACATCTAACAGTTACACATCAATTAGTGAATATTAAGTGATACTGTCTGGCTTCCAATAGCTTTAATTTACTTGATGTCGTATTTCATCTTTGAAGTATTAATGCAGCGAATGCATAATGATAAATGCCGTGGGGGCGTTATAATGTTACGGTCAATCCCACTATTCTTTAGTGAAAGAGTAGCTCAACAGTTGGCGGTGGGTGATGATGATGACTAGCTGTCTACCCTCTAGTCTTACACTGCTAAATTAGGGACGGCTAGCGCAGATAGCCCTCGAGTAGCTTTGCGCGAAATTCAAAAACAAACAAACAAACGCTCCCTATATAAAAAATGAACAAAGTGCGATATGGAGAACATGCTAGTAGTTGTTATATTTTTTATAAAGTGTTTACTTAATATCCACCCAGTAAAAGCACTTCTGATAATGTTTTGTTGATAGTAACAGTGTCATGTTGATGGTAATAGTGTTTTGTTGAAAGTAATAGTGTCTTATTGATGGTTATAGTGTCTTGTTGATATTAATAGCGTCATGTTGATGTAATAGTGTCTTGTTGATAGTAATAGTGTCACATGATGATGTCTTGTGAAATATATGTCTTGATGATGGTAATAGTGTCTTGTTCATAGTAATACTTGTGTTGTCCCGTTGATAGTAATAATGTCCCGTAATTGTCATTTTAGTAATAGTGTCTTGTTGATAGTAATAATGTCATGTTGATAGTAATAATGTCCCGTTGATAGTAATAATGTCCATTGATGGTAATATATGTTGATGATGGTAATAGTGTCTTGTTGATAGTAATAATGTCCCGTTGATAGTAATAGTGTCCCGTTGATAGTAATAGTGTCTTGTTGATGATAATGTATGTCCTGTTGATGGTAACAGTGATTTGTTGATAGTAATAGTGTCATGTTGATTGTAATATGGTCATGTTGATTGTAATAGTGTCATGCTGATGGTATTAGTGTCAGGTTGAAAGCAATTTTTATCTTGTTGATGGTAATATATGTCCTGTTCATGGTAATAGTGTCTTGTTGATAGTAACAGTATCAATTTGATGGTAATAGTGTTTTGTTAAAAGCAACATATGTATTGTTTATAATAATAGTGTCTTGTTCACAATCCAATGTTTTGTGGCTTACCCCCTTGCATGAAGACTGTTTTTTTTATTCTATTTTTCCATGGAATTAAAAGAATGCTATAGTTCGTGTTTTTTGTTTATTGTGTTTAGAGTCTTTAATGTGTCGTTGTAGCCAGTTTGATAATTAAAAATATACGTATTAATCTTTCTTAACGGCATGTATGTGTCATGTATCATGTGCGTAGATTAATTGATATTTATGTATTAATTACCACCTACCTATCAAGTTAACTACATAGATAATAACTAAAAATAAACATAATTAATTAAACATATAATTGTCAACTTGATAATTCTATTTTGATTTCATACTTCTAGCTATGTGTACTTCAAGTTGATAGTTATTGTTTTGACTTCATGTCTCCAGTTACGCATATACATAATAAAATTACAGAATGGGAAAACAGTGGTTAGTCAGTGGGACAGATATTTACTTTAGTATCTGTTGATTAGAATGCTGACCCTGTGAAAATGTTTAGTTTTATATTAATAATTTCATGAAATAATTATCCATTTGTTGATATGTGAATTGTCTATGGATACAAATCCTTAGTATATACATGTTTAAAGATTTTCAAGGACTACATATTATTATTTTATAACGTATATTGTGTAGAGGATGGAGAAAGCAGCAGATTGAAAATGCTATAAAGAAACGTGGGTGATAACTAATGAATCACACTACCAAATAAGGAGGATCCATTGTAGGAGTTTGCTAAAGTCACATTCCGTGTCCTGACCTAGAGGTGAGAAAATTCACACCTATGAACTCCAGTACCAAACAGACGTGGTATATTGAGGTAAAAACCCCAGTTGTTTAGATAAATCTCCTGCCGAAATGAATCAATGTTAACAGGACAGCGAGCAAAATCACCGAGGGAATTAACCTTGATGAAGAGACATACGTTACACGGTTTGTCACTATACACCCTGAATTAATTGTCTTGGATAATTTGGCCAAAGATATTAAATAAGGGATACAGATAAGTTCTGTAAGAATCAATAACGAAGTGGTCTTTGGTTACAGTGGGATGGAATAATCCACTCGATGGAAGTTCCCACTTGTATCAATCGATTTAAAAGAACTACTCTTAGAAGAACACTCACTAATTTGTTTGAATAATAGGAAAAACCCTAAAATTTTGCATGTACTTCCGTGTTTCCAACTCAAAATTTTAAGTTTCTTCTGAGATTTGTTCTGACTCCAAACACAAAAGATGACAGTCATCCAGAATCTATATAAAGTTCACTGCACAACTTACTTGTAAGTACACCATTTCTGATCTAGTCTAAAATTATTTCACTTAAAGATCAATAATGTATAATGTTTAATGAAAGAAAACTGAAGAAAATTGACTGCATTAAAAAAATAGAATATTTCAAAATGTTTAAAGTGATATTACTTAAAGACGTCTCAGGAGAATTGTTAATACAGTTATATAGATTATAACCTAGAGGATTTATCGTGTTGATGTAGTTGATAACTAATGTTATGTCTGTGTTACTGATCATAATAGAAGGCCTTCTTAATAAATATCGAAATTTTTGAATGAAGAATTTAAAAAATATAAAGCTAGTTTTGTTTCAAGATAACCTTGAGAGTTTGTAATAAATGAACTGTTTAAACCTGTACTAATAAAGAAGTTATGTGATTCTTACTCAGTTGTGTATATATACGAGTTTTTTTGTTCCACATGTAAACTTCCTCGAGTTGGTGGCTTGTGTGTTTTGCTCTCGACAACACGAGGAATACAAGTAACATAGAACAAAATTATTTAATTGGTTGTGTGAATATTATTCATAAAATAATTTTTAAATTTGAAATAATGTTTGTTTATAAATTAAGCACAAAGCTTCCTAATGGGCTATCTGTGCTCTGCCCACTACGGGGCATCTGAGCATAAGAACACAACATTCCTATTGTTTCCACTAATCATTTCAAACTTCGGGTTCATTAAATAATGAATTAGAAAAAAAAAACATTGATTCTAGGTGATCAGCAAAGGGTAAGTGGTTTGAATCATTTAATTTAGGCACTTACAGGGAACCTACCCAAGTTTCGAAACGACATTTCAAACCAGATCGTTACTGAACCAATATAGGTGAAACGAGATAGAATTTTTTTGTTCTATTAGAAGCATCAACTTATCCTCTTCAAATCAAAATTATGATCATTAAATTTTACAAATCTAACTATTAGTAGTATGATAAGTTTAGTGATGACTGTTAATTTGACAATTAAGTATAGTAAGATAAGTATAGGGATGACTGTTAATTTGATCATTGAGTGTAGTATTATAAGTATGGTAATGACTGTTAATTTGATCATTGAGTGTAGTAAGATAAGTATGGTGATGACTGTTAATTTGATCATTGAGTGTAGTATGATAAGTATAGTGATGACTGTTAATTTGATCATTCAGTATGGTATGATAAGTATGGTAATGACTGTTAATTTGATCATTGAGTGTAGTATTATAAGTATGGTAATGACTGTTAATTTGATCATTAAGTGTGGTATTATAAGTATGGCAATGACTGTTAATTTGATCATTGAGTGTAGTATGATAAGTATGGTGATGACTGTTAATTTGATCATTCAGTACAGTATGACAAGTATGGTAATGACTGTTAATTTGATCATTGAGTGTAGTATGATAAGTATGGTAATGACTGTTAATTTGATCATTCAGTACAGTATGATAAGTATGGTAATGACTGTTAATTTGATCATTGAGTGTAGTATGATAAGTATAGGGATGACTGTTAATTTGATCATTCAGTACAGTATGGTAAGATAAGTATGGTAATGACTGTTAATTTGATGATGACTGTTAATTTGATGACTGTTAATTGAGTATGGTATTATAAGCATAGTGATGACTGTTAATTTGATAATTGAGTAGAGTAAGATGAGTATGGTAAGATAAGAGTATAGTGATGACTGTTAATTTGATAATTGAGTAGAGTAAGATAAGTATAGGATGGTTAAGATTGACAATTGTGTATGGTAAGATAAGTATAGGGATGACTGTTAATTTGATAATTGAGTATGGTAAGATAAGTATAGTGATGACTGTTAATTTGACAATTGAGTATGGTAAGATAAGTATAGTGATGACTGTTAATTTGACAATTGAGTATGGTAAGATAAGTATAGGGATGACTGTTAATTTGACAATTGTGTATGGTAAGATAAGATAAGTATAGGGATGACTGTTAATTTGACAAATGTGTATAAGTAAGATAAGTATAGGGATGACTGTTAATTTGATAATTGAGTATAGTAAGATAAGTATAGTGATGACTGTTAATTTGATCATTGACAATTGTAGTATGGTGATCATTGATAGTATATAGGGATGACTGTTAATTTGACAAATGTGTATGGTAAGATAAGTATAGGGATGACTGTTAATTTGACAATTGAGTATAGTAAGATAAGTATAGTGATGACTGTTAATTTGACAATTGAGTATGACAAGTATGGTAATGTAAGATAAGTATGATAAGTATAGGGATGACTGTTAATTTGACAAATGTGTATTGAGTATAGTGTAATAAATATAGAAAGACTGTTAATCAATAAGCATAGTGATGACTGTTAATTTGACAAATGACTGTTAATGTGTGAGTGGTAAGATAAGTATAGGGATGACTGTTAATTTGATAATTGAGTAGAGTAAGATAAGTATAGGGATGACTGTTAATTTGACAATTGAGTATAGTAAGATAAGTATAGTGATGACTGTTAATTTGACAATTGAGTATGGTAAGATAAGTATAGTGATGACTGTTAATTTGATAATTGTAAGTATAGTGATGACTGTAAGATAAGTATAGGATAAGTATAGGGATGAAATTGAGTAGAGTAAGATAAGATGACTGTTAATTTGATAATTGAGTAGAGTAAGATAAGTATAGGGATGACTGTTAATTTGATAAATTGAGTATGAGTAAGATAAGTTTAGTGATGACTGTTAATTTGACAATTAAGTATAGTAAGATAAGTATAGGGATGACTGTTAATTTGATAATTGAGTATGGTAAGATAAGT
Organism: Tachypleus tridentatus; assembly: GCF_004210375.1. Classification (NCBI taxonomy): domain Eukaryota; kingdom Metazoa; phylum Arthropoda; class Merostomata; order Xiphosura; family Limulidae; genus Tachypleus; species Tachypleus tridentatus. The sequence continues at coordinate 127,166,847 of NC_134831.1, read as the reverse complement.
ATAGTGATGACTGTTAATTTGACAATTGAGTAGTATAGGGATGAGTAAGATAAGTATAGGGATGACTGTTAATTTGACAATTGAGTATGGTAAGATAAGTATAGGGATGACTGTTAATTTGACAATTGAGTATGAGTAAGATAAGTATAGTGATGACTGTTAATTTGACAATTGAGTATGGTAAGATAAGTATAGGGATGACTGTTAATTTGACAATTGAGTATGGTAAGATAAGTATAGGGATGACTGTTAATTTGACAATTGAGTATGGTAAGATAAGTATAGGGATGACTGTTAATTTGATAATTGAGTATGGTAAGATAAGTATAGTGATGACTGTTAATTTGATAATTGTGTATGGTATCATAAGTATAATGTGAATAAAATTTGTTTGATTAAGAACAAAAACAAAGACATAATACCATCAATGCCCAATAAAACCTATTGTAGAAGAAGTTTACACGTTTTGAACTTTACCAACCACAACTAACTGTGTAGAGTAAGATCTGCAAAGGATCTGTAAATCGGAAAAAGTGAGAATAATATACAGAAGACTGTAGGTATTGATATAACATACAGAGAACTGTAGGTGTTGATATAACATACAGAGGACTGTAGGTGTTGATATAAAATACAGGAGACTGTAGGTGTTGATATAACATACAGAGAACGGTAGGTGTTGATATAACATAAAGAGGACTGTAGGTGTTGATATAAAATACAGGAGACTGTAGGTGTTGATATAAAATACAGAAGACTGTAGGTGTTGATATAAAATACAGGAGACTGTAGGTGTTGATATAACATACAGAGAACAGTAGGTGTTGATATAACATAAAGAGGACTGTAGGTGTTGATATAAAATACAGGAGACTGTAGGTGTTGATATAACATACAGAGAACAGTAGGTGTTGATATAACATACAGAGGACTGTAGGTGTTGATATCAAATACAGGAGACTGTAGGTGTTGATATAACATACAGAGGACTGTAGGTGTTGATATAAAATACAGGAGACTGGAGGTGTTGATTTGTCTTTGTTTACGTGTACATTATTCACAGTACTTTTCTGTATGTCACGTCTGGTTGTGGCTGTCCATGTCTTTAGGCGATTTTGAGATTAATAATCATTATAAATAACAAGGTTTTTAACCTGATATAATCATCATTACAATATAACAAGGTTTTAACCTGATACAATCATCATTACAATATAACAAGGTTTTTCACCTGATACAATCATCATTACAATATAACAAGGTTTTTAACCTGATACAATCATCATTACAATATAACAAGGTTTAACCTGATACAATTATCATTACAATATAACAAGGTTTTTAACCTGATACAATCATCATTACAATATAACAAGGTTTTTAACCTGATACAATCATCATTATAATATAACAAGGCTTTTAACCTGATACAATCATCATTACAATATAACAAGGTTTTTAACCTGATACAATCATCATTATAATATAGCAAGGTTTTTAACCTGATACAATCATCATTATAATATAGCAAGGTTTTTAACTTGATACAATCATCATTACAATATAACAATGTCTTTAACCTGATACAATCATCATTACAATATAACAAGGTTTTTAACCTGATACAATCATCATTATAATATAGCAAGGTTTTTAACCTGAAACAATCATCATTATAATATAACAAGGTTTTTAACCTGATACAATCATCATTATAATATAACAAGGCTTTTAACCTGATACAATCATCATTATAATATAACAAGGCTTTTAACCTGATACAATCATCATTACAATATAACAAGGTTTTTAACCTGATACAATCATCATTATAATATAGCAAGGTTTTTAACCTGATACAATCATCATTACAATATAACAAGGTTTTTAACCTGATACAATCATCATTACAATATAACAAGGTTTTTAACCTGATACAATCATCATTATAATATAACAAGGCTTTTAACCTGATACAATCATCATTACAATATAACAAGGTTTTTAACCTGAAACAATCATCATTACAATATAACAAGGTTTTTAACCTGATACAATCATCATTATAATATAACAAGGTTTTAACCTGAAATCATCATTGTAATATAACAAGGTTTTTAACCTGATACAATCATCATTATAATATAACAAGGTTTTAACCTGATACAATCATCATTATAATATAACAAGGTTTTTAACCTGATACAATCATCATTATAATATAACAAGGTTTTTAACCTGATACAATCATCATTACAATATAACAAGGTTTTTAACCTGATACAATCATCATTATAATATAGCAAGGTTTTTAACCTGATACAATCATCATTACAATATAACAAGGCTTTTAACCTGATACAATCATCATTACAATATAACAAGGTTTTTAACCTGATACAATCATCATTACAATATAACAAGGTTTTTAACCTGATACAATCATCATTGCAATATAACAAGGTTTTTAACCTGATACAATCATCATTATAATATAGCAAGGTTTTTAACCTGATACAATCATCATTACAATATAACAAGGTTTTTAACCTGATACAATCATCATTATAATATAACAAGGTTTTTAACCTGATACAATCATCATTATAATATAGCAAGGTTTTTAACCTGAGAAATCATCATTACAATATAACAAGGTTTTTAACCTGATACAATCATCATTACAATATAACAAGGTTTTTAACCTGATACAATCATCATTATAATAAAACAAGGTTTTTAACCTGATACAATCATCATTATAATATAACAAGGTTTTTAACCTGATACAATCATCATTACAATATAACAAGGTTTTTAACCTGATACAATCATCATTATAATATAACAAGGTTTTTAACCTGATACAATCATCATTACAATATAACAAGGTTTTTAACCTGATACAATCATCATTGCAATATAACAAGGTTTTTAACCTGATACAATCATCATTACAATATAACAAGGTTTTTAACCTGATACAATCATCATTACAATATAACAAGGTTTTTAACCTGATACAATCATCATTATAATATAACAAGGCTTTTAACCTGATACAATCATCATTACAATATAACAAGGTTTTTAACCTCATACAATCATCATTGTAATATATAATAAGACGGATAAGTTGTTTTAGAACCAGGTTTCTTAGTTGTTGTTATAATGAAACAAGTCTGTCAAACCTATTTATCAAAAGTATTTGAAATGATCTATTTTTCTATCAGGAGTAAACTATACAAATTTAATGTAATACAACATAAATGAAACATAACTGTTATTATTGAATAGTATTGTGTATTAATTTGTTTCTGCATGTGGCCACAAGGTCTGTTCTTTAGATGCTAACAATTAAATATTTTTGTTGGTGAGTCATATAAAGGCTCAGAGACAATATAAAAAAAAACAACAAACATATTTAGTTGAAGTGTTTTTGAGATATTCAAATACGGCTAGTTAATTTAATAAGAAGTCGATCGTTCCGTAATAAATATTTTCTTTGTTACACTACGTTATCAACTGATTTTTAAGACTATCAAAATCATGCCCCAAAGATGTCTAATTAAAAAAGACATATTATAACATTTTACGTTAATTTGAAATACTAATGTGTTATAGAAACAACTGTATATTTTATGTTCCTATTGTTAACATTTCATTTATTATAGAGTCACAGGTGAAAAGTGGACGTTAACTGTGTTCTATGCTCGGTCACGCTTAACCAACAACGTCAACAGTTAGAGGAAATGAACCAAAACTGAAGCTGCACAGGCACAACCTAAGTAAATACAGGTACCCGCCAAAATGTATCTTAAGTGTGTGTGTTTATATACACATGTAACCTCATAGAATCGTCTTGTCTTCACGCTCCCTGAGCTGCCTTATGCAAAGGGAACTGTAAACTCAGTGAAATCATTGGATAGTATCAAGGTGGACAAGTTTGGACGCACGAGGCGCGACAGCGTTACCCGGGAAGTTGATTGTTTAAGTTTTTCGGTCAGGATAATTTTACGAAAGTTCCTGGTATTGTGCAGTGACAGTTGAGTCTGTCCATGATTCACACCAGATGCTATCGTGCACAATTGTATGCAAAACACGGAGTTCCCTGTGTTGTTCATAGCTCTTCTTGTTGTGGGTGTAGAATTACGAATTCTAACAGCGCGTTAGAAAGTGTATGCGAATCAGAAGTTAGTGTATATTGTGCAGTTTGTAAACTATATACCTGAAGCAGACTGGTGCATTTGATACGAAATCGAATCGAATATTTTATGGTTATTCCAGGGAGTGGAAATACCTACATTAAAAGTAAGTTATAGTATACTATGCAACAATTAACAGCTCTTATTTTCGTCGCATTATATTTTCTTTATTTTTTATGAACAGTTATTCTGTATATTTTACTTGAAACTGCCGCGTGAATTAATAAACGTTATTAGAACATTTTGTTTCAGTTAATTGTTTGTTTGTTTGATTTTGAATTTCGCGCAAAGCTACTCGAGGGTTATCTGCGCTAGCCGTCCCTAATTTAGCAGTGTAAGACTAGAAGGAAGGCAGCTAGTTATCACCACCCACCGCCAACTCTTGGGCTACTCTTTAACCAACGAATAGTTGGATTGACCGTCACGTTATAACGCCCCCACAGCTGAAATGGCAAGAATGTTTCGTGCGACCGGGATTCGAACCCGCGACCCTCGGATTACGAGTCGAGCGCCTTAACACGCTTGGCCATGCCGGGCCCTGTTTGAGTTAATTTAATGAACTTCTGAAATGAGGCTAGGTGGAGAATAAGACGACAGCAGTAGAACGTATATTAAAAATGAAGTGCTAAATGTTTTCAAACTTATTTAAGTAAATTTTGCTGTATTTACAAGTCTCTTTTTAAAAGCAAAAATGATCAGTCCAATTTTTTACTCACAAAAACCCAAATGTTTCAAATGAACCCAACAAAACGACCTCGGACTGGCGTTAAACAGCACATGAATAATGAAATAAAAATTCGCTTTTGTCTCTGTAAAAGAGAATAATTAGTAATATGTCCTTGAATGTAAATATAAGTTAATTAAGTATACTTGAACGAAGTAATAACAAACAGCAGATTGATTAGGAGTATAGTAGCTTCTCAGCAGCACAATCGCTTTGTCATTTGCAGGCATGGCATAGCCAGGTGGTTAGGGCGCTCGACTCACACTCTGAGGGTCGAGGGTTCGAATCCCCGTAACACCAAACATATACGCTCTTTCAGTCGTAGTGACGTTATAATGTGAAGGTTAATCCCGCTATTCGTAAAAGAGTAGCCCAAGTGTTAGCGGTGGGTGGTGATGAATAGCTGTGTTCTCTCTATTCTTACACTGCTAAATTAGGATTAGTACAGATAGCCTTCGTGTAGCTTTCCGCAAAATTCTGAAACAAACAAACAAAATATTCATTTGTTTTAAGTTTCAAGTGTTTATATTGTATACATCAACGAAACAACAAAACCAAACTCATATCCTTTAATGATAGTTATTTTAACTACAACTTAATGATTATTTGTTGTAGTAGCCTATCGTTAGGTTGTTTTTGTTGTTTTTTTCTAATTTCTCTCTAAAATGCGCGAGGGTTATCTTGCACTAGCCGTCCCTAATTAGCAGTGTAAGATTAGAGGGAAGGCAGCCAGTCGTCTCCACCCACCACCAACTCTTGGGCTACTCTTTTACCAATGAATACTGGGATTGACCGTCATATTATAATATCCTCACGGCTGAGAGAGCGATCATGTTCGGTGTGACGGGGATTCAAACCCGCGACCCTCAGATTACGAGTCGAGCGCCCTAAACACTTGACCATGCTGGGCCGTAGTTTATCCTTGGACAACTATTAATAGAACTAGAAGTTTCAATCTGTACGTCCCCTCATAAACAGGTTAGTGACCTCTTTGAATTAAACATAATGCCCATAATTCTGAAATTAAATCACAAATCTGTCACATTTGCCGCCAACAATAACACCTTTATCCGTTTCAAGAAAGTTCATTAGAGGATCAACTGGTAATAAAGCACTCAGTTAAATGTGCGGAGCTTATTCACCAGGATCTCGAACCCCGGATCTTTCGATCCATATCCTGTGATGCTATATTATGAGGCAATGCTCGGGCCACAGATGAAATGAAATATACTGAAGGAAAAAATTAGTCAGAAAAATTCGCAGGAAATAATTATGTAAAAAATATGAAAGAGAAATGTGGGTGCTCACGTCTAATAATTTCCATTTTCATAATGTTTACTTGCATTATTGTGTGTGTCTCATGTGTGTGTGTCTACGGCTAATTTAAAAAACAAAGTTTTTTGTTCGGAGTTCCCTGGCCACACTCTTTAAATGTTTTTCTTAATTTATATTTTTCTGGGCTTTAAAATTTCGAGTCCTTTTCTATAAAAACACGCGTGATTTCAAAGCTCAATAGATATATATATAATTGATAGTTATTAAGCATATTCCTTTAACACATATAAGTCTTTAAAATTAAAAAGCGATCGAAGCTACAAGTTCACGACCACGTGAGTTTCTAGATAATTCTTACTATATTATTTGATTCACCCACTGCCAATTAACCTTATCGGTTTCGAGGAATAACCACCTTTTATCGGCATAGCTTACAACATAACTCGGTGATGAGTCATAATAATAATGATAAATAAACTTACTATTATGTGTCGATTTTTCATATAAAGAACAGAATAGTGGGCAATGACATTTTTATCTCACTTCACTTATTCAATGTATGGGTTTTTCTTACATTGTTTTCAAAGCACGTTCATGTCAACAGTATGTTTCGCACTCAAGTAAGTGTTCCCTAGCTCAAAACACGAAACTTTTTAAACGACATAAATCAGGCAGATTTATTTACCACAAGTCGCGAGGCAAACATTTTTACAAGATAAAAAACTGTTTGTTCAATAAAATACATCAGCAGTCGTCTAACATTTAGAATCAGACAAGTCGTCTGACACAAAACGGCAGACAAACATTAGTTTCCTACACGTGCAGAAGTTTTCTGGATTTTAGAGTATTCGTGCTAATTGTTTTGTTTTCATTGAAATGTTCTGAAAGCACCATCCAGGTTAAGTGTTTTGTTTTTTGACTATCATTAAAATGTACTTGAAACATCAACTGAATTAACGTTACACTTAATTCTTAATAACTAAAGAATGCACATAGAACATTCAGGAACAGTTAGGGCCCGGCATAGCCAGGTGTTTAGGGTGCTTGACTCGCACTCTGAGAGTCGCAGCTTTGAATCCCCGTCACACCACACATGCTCGTCCTTTCAGTGGTTTGAGTGTTATTATGTGACGTTTAATCCCACTGGTAAAAGAGAAGCCCAAGAGTTGGCGGTGGGTAGTGATGACAACTGCCTTCCCTCTTGTCTTACACTGTTAAATTTGGGATGGGTAGCGTAGATGGTCCTCGTGTAGCTTTGCACGAAACTCAAAACAAACAAACAAATCACAAACAGTTCGGGGTTTAAAAAAAAATTTCATGTTAATACGCCCACGACAGTAAATCCAAGGATTTATGGTTAGAGGGTCTTCGTCCCCAAAACGTGGTTCTCATTCTGAGACTACGGTTATGCTATTAACGTAATGAAAATCCTATTATTTTGTCAGATATAGCCCAAGAATTGACAATAGCTGCAGCTGCTCTTGTACTCTCTTTTTATTCCATCAGTTTAAAATTAGTGGTACCTGTACGTAGATGGATCTGTGCGTAACTATGTACTAAATTTCGAAGAAAAGTCTTAATATGTGAACTGCAAAGAAACAGTCAGCTTCAAAGACATATATTAATAGGTCAGAAAATGTATACCAATCATCTAGAAGGTATGGGTTCAAAAATGTATACCAATCATTTAGAAGGTATGGGTTCAAAAATGTATACCAATAGATCAGAAGTTATATCTTCAAAAATGTATACCGATGAGTTGATAAACTGCATCGATTAAACTTCGGTATTGAAAAATATGTCTTTACTTTCAAATTTTTTCCTACTTTTAATATATTTGATAAGACAAGGCCTGGATACAACTGATATTGAAGTAATCAAACTGTATTTTTGCTATGTACAATAAGCTAAGATGTTTAATGATTATTAATATACATATAAGATTTTGCAGTAGGTCTTATCAACGTATGTAGTTCAACTTTTTGATAATGAAAACGTGCTTTAGGTCTTAAAGATAAAAAAATAAAGTGTATTGTATTGTTTTGAATTTCGCACAAAGCTACTCGAGGGTTATCTGCACAAGCCGTCCCTAATTTAGCAGTGTAAGACCAGAGGGAAGGCAGCTAGTCATTACCACCCACCGCCAACTCTTGGGCTACTCTTTTGCCAACGAATAGTGGGATTGACCGTCACATTATAACGCCCCCACGGCTGGAAGGGCGAGCATATTTGGTGCAACCGAGATTCAAACCCGCGCCCCTCTGATTACTTGTCGCACGCCTTAACACGCTTGGTCATGCCGGGCCTATGAAGAAACAGAAACAAAAATTGTGATTCCATGTTCTCATATTATTCATACTCTTACAATTCGAATTTCAAGAAATGAAAACATGTTTACTTTCATTTTATTCATATTTTTAGATATATCTTAATTCTTCAGGAAACCTGCTCTTAGAATTATACATTATTTTCAATATTTTTAAAGTAAGAAGTTTCATCCCACATTATCCACCGTAACCTAATGGTTTGTATGCTATCTTCGTCTTCATTGTAATCAGCCAATGTTTAGGACCAGAGAAGACCAGAAACAGCCTTTTGTTTGTTTGTTTTGAATTTCGCGCAAAGCTACACGAAGATCATCTGCGCTAGCCGGTCTTAATTAAACAATGTAAAACTAGAGGGAAGGAAATTGTCATCACCACTCACCGCCAACTCTTGGGCTACTCTTTTACCAACGAGTAGTGGGATTGATCGTAATATTATTAAGCCCCCACGGCTGAAAGGGCAAGCATGTTTTGTGAGACGGGGATTCGAATCCGCGACCCTCTTATTACGAGTCGAGTGCCTTAACCACCTGACCATACCGGACTCAGGTTCAGAGTAGACCTCTTCCTTCCTCTCAGGAATTGTTCTTTTTTTTTTCATTATTAACAAGTCGTAGGTAATAACCCTGTTTATCCTTTTGTTGCATTAATCGTAGTATATTACATTTTGTCTGATGTCCACATTTTAATTAACATACCCTTTTCGTGCTATGTCCAATTCATGAGTTATTATTAACTCGTTTATTTTCGCTAGTTGCACTTATCGCACTGTTACGAGTCCATGTTCACAGTGCAGTTTAGCAGTCATATACATACACGCATAACCCTATTTTAACACACAAATCTCCTTAAAAAAAAAAGAGTTACTATTAGTGTGTAGATGTGCAAACCCCAATGTTGAAAGTTCGAGAGGCAATTGCGCTTAATACACTCCGTATTTACATCTTCTGATGCACAATAAGAGTAGCAGCCAATCACGTTTCTTTGCTCAATGCCGAGAAGAATCCTTGTGGCGACTGATGCTACTTAGTGAGTGCTTTTACTTCCATTAGCAGATAAAATTAGGAACGAAACGGTGATATCTAAACACTAGAGCAGTCTTACCTATTGTTTTCCAAACGTCTCCCCCAGTGTAACCACATTTTAAGTGTTAAAAATCAACCCGTCTCATGAGAGTAACCAGAACAATATGGTAACCAATTTCTTCCCAGGGCAATTTTAAGAGGTATTTTTTTTCTTTTAATCCAGAACAAAAATTGGCCTAACTATCATCGTGAACTAGTAATCTCATTGGCTGTCGCTACGACCCCATACACGCTCGTGATTTACATCTTTGGATTGTTTGTTTGTTTTTGAATTTCGTGCAAAGCTACACGAAGGTTATCTGCGCCAGCCGTCCCTAGTTTTGCAGTGTAAGACTAGAGGGAAGGCAGCTAGTCATCACCCACTACCAATTCTTGGGCTACCCTTTTACCATCGAATAGTAGGATTAACCGTCATATTATAATATCCTCACGGCTGAGAGAGCGATCATGTTCGGTGTGACGGGGATTCAAACCCGCGACCCTCAGATTACGAGTCGAGCGCCCTAAACACTTGACCATGCCGGGCCGTAGTTTATCCTTGGACAACTATTAATAGAACTAGAAGTTTCAATCTGTACGTCCCCTCATAAACAGGTTAGTGACCTCTTTGAATTAAACATAATGCCCATAATTCTGAAATTAAATCACAAATCTGTCACATTTGCCGCCAACAATAACACCTTTATCCGTTTCAAGAAAGTTCATTAGAGGATCAACTGGTAATAAAGCACTCAGTTAAATGTGCGGAGCTTATTCACCAGGATCTTGAACCCCGGATCTTTCGATCCATATCCTGTGATGCTATATTATGAGGCAATGCTCGGGCCACAGATGAAATGAAATATACTGAAGGAAAAATTAGTCAGAAAAATTTGCAGGAAATAATTATGTAAAAAATATGAAAGATTTATGTGGGTGCTCACGTCTAATAATTTCCATTTTCATAATGTTTACTTGCATGTTTTTCTTAATAATGTTTTTCTTAATTTATATTTTCTGGGCTTTAAAATTTCGAGTCCTTTTCTATAAAACACGCGTGATTTCAAAGTTCAATAGATATATATATAATTGATAGTTATTAAGCATATTCCTTTAACACATATAAGTCTTTAAAATTAAAAAGCGATCGAAGCTACAATTTCACGACCACGTGAGTTTCTAGATAATTCTTATTATATTATTTGATTCACCCACTGCCAATTAACCTTATCGGTTTCGAGGAATGACCACCCTTTATCGGCATAGCTTACAACATAACTCGGTGAGAGTCATAATAATAATGATAAATAAACTTACTATTATGTGTCGATTTTTCGTATAAAGAACTGAATAGTGGGCAATGACATTTTACCTCACTTCACTTATTCAATGTATGGGTTTTCTTACATTGTTTTCAAAGCACGTTCATGTCAACAGTGTGTTTCGTAGTCAAGTAAGTGTTCCCTAGCTCAAAACACGAAACTTTTTAAACGACATAAATCAGGGAGATTTATTTACCACAAGTCGCGAGGCAAACATTTTTACGAGATAAAAAACCGTTTGTTCAATAAAATACATCAGCAGTCGTCTAGCATTTAGAATCAGACAAGTCGTCTGACACAAAACGGCAGACAAACATTAGTTTCCTACACAAGACACGTGCAGAAGTTTTCTGGATTTTAGAGTATTCGTGCTAATTGTTTTGTTTTCATTGAAATGTTCTGAAAGCACCATTCAGGTTGTTTTGTTTTTTGACTATTATTAAAATGTACTTGAAACATCAACTGAATTAACGTTACACTTAATTCTTAATAACTAAAGAATGCACATAGAACATTCAGGAACAGTTAGGGCCCGGCATAGCCAGGTGTTTAGGGTGCTTGACTCGCACTCTGAGAGTCGCAGCTTTGAATCCCCGTCACACCACACATGCTCGTCCTTTCATTGGTTTGAGTGTTATTATGTGACGTTTAATCCCACTGGTAAAAGAGAAGCCCAAGAGTTGGCGGTGGGTAGTATTGACAACTGCCTTCCCTCTTGTCTTACACTGTTAAATTTGGGATGGGTAGCGTAGATGGTCCTCGTGTAGCTTTGCACGAAATTCAAAACAAACAAACAAATCACAAACAGTTCGAGGTTTAAAAAAAATATTTCATGTTAACACGCCCACGACAGTAAATCCAAGGATTTATAGTTAGAGGGTCTTCGACCCCAAAACGTGGTTCTCATTTTGAGACTACGGTTATGCTATTAACGTATGAAAATCATATTATTTTGTCAGATGTAGCCCAAGAATTGACAATAGCTGCAGCTGCTCTTGTACTCTCTTTTTATTCCATCAGTTTAAAATTAGTGGTACCTGTACGCAGATGGATCTGTGCGTAACTATGTACTAAATTTCGAAGAAAAGTCTTAATATGTGAACTGCAAAGAAACAGTCAGCTTCAAAGACATATATTAATAGGTCAGAAAATGTATACCAATCATTTAGAAGGTATGGGTTCAAAAATGTATACCAATCATCTAGAAGGTATGGGTTCAAAAATGTATACCAGTGATTCAGAACATAGTGCTTCAATAATGTACACCAATAGATCAAAAGTTATATCTTCAAAAATGTATACCGATGAGTTGATAAACTGCATCGATTAAACTTCTGTATTGAAAAATATGTCTTTACTTTCAAATTTTTTCCTACTTTTAATATATTTGATAAGACAAGTCCTGGATATTGTAGTAATCAAACTGTATTTTTGCTATTAACAATAAGCTAAGATGTTTAATGATTATTAATATACATATAAGATTTTGCAGTAGGTCTTATCAACGTATGTAGTTCAACCTTTTGATAATGAAAACGTGCTTTAGGTCTTAAAGATAAAAAAATAAAGTGTATTGTATTGTTTTGTATTGTTTTGAATTTCGCGCAAAGCTACTCGAGGGCTATCTGCGCTAGCCGTCCCTAATTTAGCAGTGTAAGACCAGAGGGAAGGCAGATAGTCATCACCACCCACCGCCAACTCTTGGGCTACTCTTTTACCAACGAATAGTGGGATTGACCGTCACATTATAACGCCCCACGGCTGGAAGGACGAGCATATTTGGTGCAACCGAGATTCAAACCCGCGCCCCTCTGATTACTTGTCGCACGCCTTAACACGCTTGGCCATGCCGGGCCTATGAAGAAACAGAAACAAAAATTGTGATTCCATGTTCTCATATTATTCATAGTCTTACAATTCGAATTTCAAGAAATGAAAACATGTTTACTTTCATTTTATTCATATTTTTAGATATATCTTAATTATTCAGGAAACCTGCTCTTAGAATTATACATTATTTTCAATATTTTTAAAGTAAGAAGTTTCATCCCACATTAACCACCGTAACCTAATGGTTTGTATGCTATCTTCGTCTTCATTGTAATCAGCCCATGTTTAGGACCAGAGAAGACCAGAAACAGCCTTTTTTTGTTTGTTTGTTTTGAATTTCGCGCAAAGCTACACGAAGATCATCTGCGCTAGCCGTCCTTAATTGAACAGTGTAAAACTAGAGGGAAGGAAATTGTCATCACCACTCACCGCCAACTCTTGGGCTACTCTTTTACCAACGAGTAGTGGGATTGATCGTAATATTATTAAGCCCCCACGGCTGAAAGGGCAAGCAGGTTTTGTGAGACGGGGATTCGAATCCGCGACCCTCTTATTACGAGTCGAGTGCCTTAACCACCTGACCATACCGGACTCAGGTTCAGAGTAGACCTCTTCCTTCCTCTCAGGAATTGTTCCTTTTTTTTTTTCATTATTAACAAGTCCTAGGTAATAACCCTGTTTATCCTTTTTTTGCATTAATCGTAGTATATTAGATTTTGTCTGATGTCCGCATTTTAATTAACATACCCTTTTCGTGCTATGTCCAATTCATGAGTTATTATTAACTCGTTTATTTTCGCTAGTTGCACTTATCGCACTGTTACGAGTCCGTGTTCACAGTGCAGTTTAGCAGTCATATACATACACGCATAACCCTATTTTAACATTACGAGTCCATGTTCACAGTGCAGTTTAGCAGTCATATACATACACGCATAACCCTATTTTAACATTACGAGTCCGTGTTCACAGTGCAGTTTAGCAGTCATATACATACACGCATAACCCTATTTTAACATTACGAGTCCGTGTTCACAGTGCAGTTTAGCAGTCATATACATACACGCATAACCCTATTTTAACATTACGAGTCCGTGTTCACAGTGCAGTTTAGCAGTCATATACATACACGCATAACCCTATTTTAACATTACGAGTCCGTGTTCACAGTGCAGTTTAGCAGTCATATACATACACGCATAACCCTATTTTAACACACAAATCTCCTTAAAAAAAAAGAGTTACTATTAGTGTATAGATGTGCAAACCCCAATGTTGAAAGTTCGAGAGGCGATTGCGCTTAATACACTCCGTATTTACATCTTCTGATGCACAATAAGAGTAGCAGCCAATCACGTTTCTTTGCTCAATGCCGAGAAGAATCCTTGTGGCGACTGATGCTACTTAGTGAGTGCTTTTACTTCCATTAGCAGATAAAATTAGGAACGAAACGGTGATATCTAAACACTAGAGCAGTCTTACCCATTGTTTTCCAAACGTCTCCCCCAGCGTAACCACATTTTAAGTGTTAAAATCAACCCGTCTCATGAGAGTAACCAGAACAATATGGTAACCAATTTCTTCCCAGGGCAATTTTAAGAGGTATTTTTTTCTTTTAATCCAGAACAAAATTGGCCTAACTATCATCGTGAACTAGTAATCTCATTGGCTGTCGCTACGACCCATACACGCTCGTGATTTACATCTTTGGATTGTTTGTTTGTTTTTTGAATTTCGTGCAAAGCTACTCAAGGGCTATCTGCACTGGCTGCCCCTAATTTAGCAGTGTAAGACTAGAGGGAAGGCAGCTAATCCTCATCACCCACTACCAATTCTTGGGCTACTCTTTTACCATCGAATAGTAGGATTAACCGTCACATTATAATGCCCCCACGGCTAAAAGGCGAGCATACTGTTGTGACAGGGATTCGAACCCGCGACCCTCTGATTACGAGTCGAGCTCTTAACCATCTGGACTTGCCAAGCCACATCTTTGGAAACAGTGGTCTAACCTGTCCGTTTAGTCTACGAAATTTAAGATGTATTTCATGTTGTCACTAATCGTCACTAATTTGTAAGTAGTTTGATATTATTGGTTGTTGTTTAAAATCTAAATAAATCTTGTTATAAGTTTTTTTCTGTTAAAAGAACGTATACATGTGAAGGTACATCATGTTCAGTAGAACATTATCTCGTAAAAACTACAGTTATTCTACCGATACCTGGCATAGTTTTGAATCTTGTTTTCCGTGTCGACACGTGCTATGAATTTGACCGGAATTTTATATTGTATTTTGTTTCCTGTTGGCTTTGTTCACGTCCGTGATTTTCTGTCTCACATTTGAACTACTTTTTGACGCGTGAAGAAAATATAGAAATTCAAGGTTCAATAGAACAATGATGGGTATTAAACGTATTTGTACAATACACAAAAGTAATTAATATTGATTAATGTTAATACTTTATAAACAACGGGGTACTTGACACTAGTAATACTTTAGAAACAACGATTTACTTGTGTACTACTAATACTTTAATAAAAACAACAGTATACTTGGTACTAGTAATACTTTAGAAACAACGATTTACTTTGTACTAGTAATACTTTAATAAAAACAACAGTATACTTGACACTAGTAATACTTTAGAAACAACGATTTACTTGTGTACTACTAATACTTTAATAAAAACAACAGTATACTTGGTACTAGTAATACTTTAGAAACAACGATTTACTTTGTACTAGTAATACTTTAATAAAAACAACAGTATACTTGGTACTAGTAATATTTTAGAAACAACGATTTACTTTGTACTAGTAATACTTTAATAAAAACAACAGTATACTTGGTACTAGTAATATTTTAGAAACAACGATTTACTTTGTACTAGTAATACTTTAATAAAAACAGCAGTATACTTGGTACTAGTAATACTTTAGAAACAACAGTATACTTTGTACTAGTAATACTTTAATAAAAACAACAGTATACTTGGTACTAGTAATATTTTAGAAACAACGGTGTACTTGGTACTAGTGATACTTTAGAAAAATTGTGTACTTGATACTAGTAATACTTTAGAAACAACGATTTACTTGGTACTAGTAATACTTTAGAAAAATCGTGTACTTGATACTAGTAATACTTTAATATATTATTAGAGTGTTAATTTAAACTTACTGCTCAGTGGTGTTATTCCATATTATTCTTTCTGGCGTAAGGTTTGTTAGTTTGGTATTGTTGTATATATATATATATTGTTCCAGTTGCAAACTTTGTGATCTATGATATTGTTAAACTATTTTTTCTGAGTCGTAAATTTTATGACTTTTACTATTGTTATTGTGTTTGTTTTTAGATATAGACTGTGAAATCGTTGGTATTGTTATCATGATAATTCTGCGTCTCAGATTTTGAGATCTCTAAAAATGTAACATTTCCTTTTAAGCGCATATTTTCTAACTGTTGACATAATTATTAGATTTTTTACTAAGTCACAAAATTTGTGATTCCTTGTGGCTATCAGACTTCTTTTATATGTTTGTGTTGCGACCGTTGGATTTTCTGCATATTTATTGTTTGTCTTTGTTCACATGCAATATCTTTGTAAACTAAAAGTTACTAAAAATGGGTGGTAAAATAAAAGCATGGTTTATATCTAGCTAAGCAATTAGCTCACTTAAATATACTTTGAGCTGTAAAATAAAAAGAATAAATACTTCAGTTTGCTTATTTGAATGCTTGCAATACGTGTTTGTTTATATTAAAACCTAAGTTTGTTTGTTTTTGAATTTCGCGCAAAGCTACTCGAGGGCTATCTGCGCTAGCCGTCCCTAATTTAGCAGTGTAAGACTAGAGGGAAGGCAGCTAGTCATCACAACCTACCGCCAACTCTTCGGCTACTTTTTTTACTAAGGAATAGTGGGATTGACTGTCACATTATAACGCCCCCACGGCTGAAAGCGCGAGGATGTTTAGTACGACCGGGATTCGAACCAGCGGCCCTCGAATTACGAGGGGAACGCCTTAACACACTTGGCCATGCCGTTGGCGATGGGTGGTAATGACTAGCTGCTTTCCCTCTAGTCTTATACTGTTAAATTAGGGACGGCTAGCGCAGATAGCCCTCGAGTAGCTCTGCGCGAAATTCAAAAAACAAACAATAAACTGTTTAATATATATATATATACTTTTATTTTTTATTATTGTACTTTAATTAAGGAAATTGTTTCGCATTATGTCCTTAATATCAAATTTAAATTATCTTATATTTTCTCAGTTGGCGAAACATCATGAGGTATTAACTGGGATAGAAACCGAATATATCATTAACAACGAGGGTATCCAAGTGATGAAAAATGTATTGTACTCTGTATAAGTTGGAGTTAAGTTTTGATGCGAGCTAGGTTGTTCTGGTCTACGTTAACAGTGTAAGGTAGACACAGAACAACAATACAAAGACATATTATTTTGTGAATAGCGACACTCATATTTTGTACCTCAAAAACGACAACGAAAATTACAACAATAAACAAGTTGTTAGTACTTTAAATGACATATCATACATTTCGTAGTGTCACGCACCATAAGAACAAGTTATAGCTTACGTCACTTTATGTTTACTTGCTCTCAGTACCAGAGAACTGTGATGAGTACTTGACGTGTTTTAAACGTTTAATGCACTAAAAATTTGTAAAATTTAGGAAGAATAAGTGCTCGAGACCAGGCATAAGCCATCATTGTAATATATGTATTCAATAGTTACACGATTCAAGATCAGATAAGTTTCTTTGTTTCACAGCTTTAGTGTGCACATCTGAGAAAACATATTTTTTTAGAACTCATGCAAATTAAACATACAGAGAAGAAAGTATCATTAGCGAATGAATTTCGTTATCACAGCTATCTCTGTCGCTCACAGCTAAGCCATTTCTGTCTCTTACAGCTAGGCCATCTCTATGTTTTACATCTAGATCATCTCTGTCACTAACAACTAGGCCTTCTCTGTCTTTTACAACTAGGCCGTCTCCGTCTCTTATAACTAATACGAAGTCTTTACTGTGATATGCGTTTTTTTACGTTATTGAAAGTGCAAATTTTTGTTACATTCAAATTTAAAATTCGCTTTAAATACACCTAATTATATATTATGTATTTAGTCTTTAAAAAAGGCCGAAGTTGTTAGAAGACCTGTAACTTTCAAGCAAGATAATTTATTTGTCAATTGTTAATATAGCTAATGTAATTCAATGCTTAAACACTTTTATTACTTGATCACTACAAGGCAACAAACTGTTTTTACTCAGAACATTGTAATCACTGCAGTGTTTATATATGAAGCAGGGTTTTTCATTCATCTCTGTGTGTATGGCATCAGAAGATACTTCACAGTGAATGTAATACGGACCTGCAGCATGGATGTGGGTATTAATACACCTAATAACGACACTCAAAGTGGCATTTAATATCATGTGTAGCACGGGTGACTTCACATCGGGACTGTCATGGCCAGATTGTTAGGGCGCTTTATTCGCAATCTAAGAGTTATGGATTCGAATCCCCATCACGCCAAACATGTTCTCCTTTTACAGTGGTGGCATCTTTATAATGCGATGTTCAATCCCACTATAAATTGGTAAAAGGGTAGCCCAACAGTTTGCGGTGGGTGATGATGACTAGCTGCTTTCTCTGTGGTCTTACACTGCAAAATTAAGGACGGGTAGTGCAGATTAGTCCTCGTGTAACTTTGCGTAAAGTTAAAAACAAAACAAAACATAAAGTTTGTGACTTAAAATTCTCAATTAATAAAACTAAAGTAAACCAGAAGTAGCAGACAAAAAAATAAAAATGATTTACCTCAACTATGTCGGGATATAAACAATTTTTACGTTATTTGTAAACAAGTTTGATTTGAAACCCATAAAGAGTAAATTAAGATAATCTGATAACAATTTCTCAAGCTCTTTTTATCTTTTCTTTTGCTGAAATTCACATCAAGCTGTATATATAATCCAATCGTTCCTAATTTTTGGTGTTGTAATGGTAACTTTTAAAATTGTTTTCACCATATTATGGTGAAGTAGTGGGATTAAACTACACTGTTATTGACTATTTGAATCATTGTAATCACTGGAGCGTCAATAAGAGGGTTTTTCGGTCCGTAACACATTGTGTATTCAGTCGGAATTAATCCACTCAAAGACTCAATGAAGGACATATACTACACCCCTTGAATGTGTGTTCTAATAAACTGGACAAATAAAGAGACTAATAAGAGTTAGAGTTCAGAAATATAACAGACATAGAAGACAAGAGAACATTGATAGATTAACAATAGCCCATCAACCAGAAAAGACAAATATGCAACGAACTGGTATAACACAAAAATAATAAGACATGATTCATGTATGAGAAGTAAAGACAGTTGTTGTTTTTTAATTTCGCGCAAAGCTACTCGAGGGCTATCTGCGCTAGCCGTCCCTAATTTAGCAGTGTAAGACAAGAGGGAAATCAGCTAGTCATTACCACCCACCGCCAACTCTTTGGCTACTCTTTTATCAAAGATTGACCATGACATTATAACGCCTCCACGGATGGGAGGGCGAAAATGTTTGGTGCGACGAGATTCGAACCCGCGATCTTCGGATTACTAGTACGGCCTTAAGACACTTGGCCGTACCGCACCCAAGAAAAGATAGAATAAACTTTCTATATCTATCTAGTTCATAACATACAAACTAGTCTATAATATAAGTCAGCAAACAAAAATAATTATTTATCTTAAGGTTTAAAGTGAGTTGATAACTGTTTAAACTTTCCTCAGGAAAACCCATAATCGTATATTTCTCAGAGGAATTAATTAAAACTAGTCAATAATTAGGACTTATCCGTTACCTTTTTTTCTTTCTTTCATTTTTTGGGTTCGAATCCCCGTCACATCGAACATGCTCGCCCTTTCAGCCGTGAGGATGTTATAATGTTACGGTCAATCCCACTATTTGTTGGTAAAAAAGTAGCCCTAGAGTTTGCGGTGAGTGGTGAAGACTAGCTGCCTTCCCTCTAGTCTTACACTGCTAAATTAGGAACGGCTGGCGCAGATAGCCCTCGAGTAACTTTGCACAAAATTCAAAATAAACCAAACCAATTGTTTCATTTTCAAAAGTGAAAAACATAATTACGAATATGAAAGTACGAAAAAATATTAATGATCGTTCGATCACCAGTTGAAGTGAACGTATTAATATGATTAGTTTATACACGCAAAAGACGTTTTTTAGAACGGCAATAAAAGTATTTTATGAAACAGTTCGTTTTATTCCATGGTGTGTTATCCACATTGGTTCATGGTGTGTTATCCACACTGGTTCAATATAAAAGTGTACAAAATGAGGGTAAAATTGAGGATATGTCATTTATTATTTCTAAGCAAGACATTATTACATATACATGTCTTATCAAATATGCTAGCTTAGTCACTTCCAAGTCACTTTCGAGAACACGTTATATGCAAAATAATTAATAATAAATATATGCAGCTGCTTAATGAAACGTTTGTCCTATAGATTAAGAACATCGTAACGTAAACAAACAAAAAACAGTTCAAACAAATAATCCGTAGCAATAAATACTGTTACCAGTTATAGATTTTACTAAGCTGAAACAAAGAGCAGCTCCAACTACATAAATTTTTCTTTTACTAATAAAACTTTATCTATTTGTTTTTCTCAAAATATTTATAAACAGTTAGTAAATTAAATCGATTTTCTCGAGTTTCTTCGCGAACTAGAATTCTTTATTAAGCAACATTTAAAAACTCGGGATTTTAACTTATCTAAAAGTTTTGCAAAATCCTACTTTAAACATATCTGAATCGAACAATTTCCTTTTGATAGGAACTCGGTTTCCTCTACTCTACACTTTAAATACGAAGAAACCAAGTGACAGTTTGAAAAATTTCAATATCTTTTTGTTTGTTTGTTTTTGAATTTCGCACAATGCTACACGAGCGCTATCTGTGCTAGCCGTCCCTAATTTAGCAGTGTAAGACTAGAGGGAAGGCAGCTAGTCTTCACCACTCACCGCCAACTCTTGGGCTACTCTTTCACCAACGAATAGTGGGATTGACCGTCACATTATAATATCCTCACGGCTGAGAGAGCGATCATGTTCGGTGTGACGGGGATTCAAACCATCGACCCTCGGATTACGACTTAACCCACTTAGCCATGCCGGGCCAAAATAAGAACTAAAAGAACAGCTTGAATGTTTTGTTAATTCACTTATAAACAACGAAATAAAAAGATAAAAATGAATATTTAATCGCAAGAAGCAAAAGTGTAAATACATTTAACCAACAGTATTATTTATGGTTAAACCTGGCGAAGCATTAAAAACAAATAGGTGAAAAATGTGTGAGAACAGCTATGATAACTGCAGGTTATTTTAAACTTTTTTTCACACTCTTTTTAATTCTCCCATCACCGGTTGAAAGTCAAACACTTATTAAAATATCGTGTCAGATCTATTTTTTATCTACCACAAGTAGCCCGGCATGGCCAGGTGGGTTAAGGAGTTAGATTCGTAATCCGAGGGTCGCTGGTTCTAATGCCCCTCGCACCAAACATGCTCGTCCTTTCAGCCGTGGGGGCATTATAATATGTCAGTCAATCCCACTATTCGTTGGTAAAAGAGAAGTCCAAGAGTTGGCGGTGGGTAGGGATGACTAGCTGTCTTCTGTCTAATCTTACACTGCTAAATTAGGGACGGTTAACGCAGATAGCCCATGTGTAGCTTTGCGCGAAATTCAAAAACAAATAAGTTCTTGTTTTATCGACAATTACGACGTGATGCTTATGTTTTTGACACTTAGCTCTCTCTTTGAGAGCCAAAATCCACAACTTAAAGTTTTATTTTGTGTTTCTTTATTGGCAGCAAATATGTACTTTTATTTCAAAGTATTATGAAAAGTCACTGGACTATTTACATTGTATTAAGTCTACGTGCTTTCTCAAGCAAAAATACTTAGTTTGTATTTGAAACAGTCATACAAAGTTTCTTAGTCCGACATGACTAAAATATCTTATGCTTTCGCATCCGTTGAAAGTTGATCCTGTTTTTTACACTTTGCACTTTCCAAGTATGTCTTCTTGAATGGAAATACAGCTACAAGTTACGTGCATGAAAATATACGGAATTATGCTTGACATAATAGAAAACTAAAGTGTAGAATAGGGTTACGGTAAAAGTAATTAAATATTCACGTTTTTTGCACTTCCTGTTTTCATAGAATTACTCTTAGTAATTCTGAGCTTCGCGAAACTGTATTATAGTTACTATGTATATAATAATTTTAACTAATAAAACATTACGAATACTGTAGGTAGATTTTATTCGCCCCCGCTAGTACAACCCTAAGTCTACAGATTTACATCGCTAAAATCAGGGATTCAATTCCCCTTGGTGGGCTCAGCAGATAGCCTGATGTGGCTTTGCTATAAGAAAACACACACACATAAATACATAGATTTTATCTACTTGATTTTAATAAAGCAATTGCAATCATCCTTTCTAGAAGTTATGATATTATGTCACCTAAAATTAATTACGTTACTGTAAAACCTAAATATTAAAAAAATTATCTGACTTCACACCTACTTACCAAATCATGCAGAATATACATTATCCTAAATACGGGAATACCACACCTTGAGATAGAGAGCGCTGTGTTCCTTTGACCTGCGTCACAGATTGGATGTGCTTTTAGTATTAATAACAGGTCTGTAAACTGTCAAAGATTGTTACAACATATTTTGTGGAATACAACGCCACTTTCTTTGCAAAACAGATCCAAGTTTAGTGATATTTAGGGTTCTGTCACTTACGTCTCTTACAAGACATTTAAAAACCTGTTTTAATTTTATTTGGAACGTATTTTATTCGTTATTTCTCTCAAACCGTGTTAGGACTTCGTTACGATCTTTCTGTTTTAGGACTTTGTTACGATCTTTCTCTACAGAATCCCAGCCACACTGGTAGAGCAGTATTGTCATTGTACTCAGCTATTGTTTAACTACTAGCAGTGGATGAACTACAAATCAGCTTAGCATGTTCAAACTCGTCTTCATGTTGTATGGAAGGAAAGATTAAAAACCTGCTATTGACATGCGTAGTTAGTGGTTTATATCTCGTCGGTAGAATCCAGCACCATGGAGGTTTCTCTATCCACAGTAAATGTATTTTCAGAAATACCAAACTGTAATTAAGCTCTTGGTAGTTGCTGGAAATGTACTTATGCAATTTTCAAAAAAAATAATGAGTAAACGATAGGGCATTGTGAAAGTATATTTTAACCCTGATAAAGTCAACAAAACATTATTTACCATTAATATCCAAATAAACTTGTGCACTATCCTAATGTATCTGGATTTGCATAATTGTATTTTTTTTTTTACTTCCGATCTAATATTTAATTTTGACAAACCTTTAGGGTCCTCCTGTGGGTCAGCCGTAAGTTTATGGACTTGCAACGCTAAAACCTGGGGTTTAATTCCAAGCGGTTGCCCAATGTGGAGTTGTGAATAAAACAGTTTTGACAATTTATTGGCATTTTTTGTAAAACCTACTTTATTTTCCAGGATAAGAAAAATTCACATACATTTCCATTTGCCTTTAAACATAAAAACTACTTATAACATTGATACTGATATAAGCAAGTTTAATAAAACTCAAATTCTGAATTTTCGTAAATTTCAAAGCAGACGATACGAAAATATTCGCGTCATAATATATCACACTTTTCCAAAGTATTTACAACATGACAGACCCGGCATGGCCAAATGGTTAGTGGCGCTCGACTCGTGATAGGAGAGTCGCGGATGAGAATCCCTGTCACATCAAACATGCTCGTCTTTCCAGCCGTTGGGGTGTTATTACTCTACGGTCAATCCCACTGTTCGTTGCTAAAAAAGGAGGTTAAGAGTTGGCGGTGGGTGTTGATGACTGGCTACCTTCACTCTAGTCTTACACTGCTAAATAAGGGACGGAAGTCAAACAATCAAAACAATTACAATGCAAAAATAACATTTAACCAGGACATATTATACCAGTCTTATTATTATTAATTATAATTTTTAATAGATAATTTTGATAATCGTCTCTTATGGTAGGTACTTCATACGACCTTGTTTATTGTAAGTTTAATTTGTAATAATATTTGTTTAATTCTGTTTTATAGTGGTTATGATGTGAAGGAAGATGTTATCATGATGTTGTTTTTATTGCTGTTATGAAAATATTGTTTTCCAGTGTTCTTCGAGAAAGAAGGAAAAGAAAAGGTTTAATTTCGTATCAAGAACAACACAAAGTTTCAGAGTAGAGTTCATTGTTAACTTAAATATGAGGTTTATTTTATTATTGTTTAAAAATAAATGGTAAATCATATCATTACATACACACTATATACCATTCGAAAATAAAAATTCTTTACGTGAAATGTAATGTTTTACGTGATATAAAAATGCGAATGAGAGTTTTTGTTGTTGTTTGTTATTGTATATTTGAAAAAACAAAACAAAGTAAGGGCTATTTACGCTAGCCAGGACTTAACTTTGAAGTGATAAACTAGATAAAAGACACCTATCCAATAGCATCCATCGTTATGAGCTCCAAGGCTTATAATGCACTCAAGACTCGAAAGTGCACAACACGGTTTTGTTTTTTCTGTAAGAAAACGCGAACGACCTATCACAGATTCATGGTTCGGAATACTAGCTACAGGGCCATGCTTGGTTCTTATGTGGTAAGAAGTTGTTGAAATAGATTTAGTTAAAGATAATTTTACTTCATTTTGTGTAGAAGTATTTTCTAAACATGGTCACAAAGTATGTCATGTTTGCAGCTAATCTAACTAATTCTCACTTTATATAATTGTACGCTGATCTAACTAATTCTCACTTGTATATAATTGAACCCTAATCTAACTAAATCTCACTTGTATATAATTGTATGATAATCTATTTAAATCGTAATGCTATGAACTCTTAGGTACAATTGCTTTTCTTTTAGAAGTTTTATTACCTTAAATATCAATATTGTATTTTACATTAATATCAATATATGAGATATACTGCATAGCAGGTTTCACTAAAGACTATAATTTCGTAAAGTTGTTTATCACAAACTGATCCACAATTATCAAGAAATAGCAGAATAGTTATTACTGTACTGGTGATATCAATTTGTGAAGATATATGTATTATCTAACCACCAACATTTAAACACCCAGAAGAATCGTAAACTATATTTTTTATCGGTGTTATTAGATCTCCACTCTTATATAGCGAACACATTATTTATTTGGGTGCTTTAAAAGATCCATTTGATTGTTAAATGTAATACTATTCTTTTATTAAATATATATATAGATATACTTTATGTTTCAGGTTCACCATGTGGAGAAAGGTTCTTCCTGTAATGATAACAATAACCTTAATCAAACACAAAGGAGGAGTAATGTGTGAGGGAGCCAAAGAATCTCCGTTAACACATGGTAAAGAATAACACTTATTATTGAAATATCAGGAGATACAAAAATCATTAAATTAGTTAATAATATACGTAGCCTTTACACAACTACAACCTACAGTCATGAAATAAATCATAACTTAAATCTGTTACCGAAGTGTAGAATACAAAATAATGGAGAGCGAGGAATGAAGTTGTTTTGTGTTTTTTTTTTAATTAAGCACAAAGCTACACAGTGGGGCACCTGTGCTCAGCCCACCACGAATATCAAACTCGGCTTTCAGCGGTGTGAGTCTGCAATCATACCGCTGTGCCACTAAGGGGCTAAGAAATAGGAGAAACTGACTTTGTGTCCTTTGTTATATGTTTAATGGTAAAATAAGCGTTGTCATAAATGTGTAAGCAAAAAATTTTTACGTTTGAAAACGCAGTAAGTAATCAGATTAATTTCATTTTTAGTCAGTAGTTTAATTAACTATTTCGGTGTGTCTTTGTGTTGCTACTCCAAGTGTTTCAGTGGTACCTTTACGTACCTATAACACAAAACATCTGGATTCAATATCCGTAGTGAGCAAAGCACGGATGTTTTATTGAGTACCTTTGTGCTTTACTACAAACAAACAAATGTTATATTAGTATGAAAATATATTTGCTAAAGCAGCTGATACGCTGATTGTTGCCTAAGAGATTTCAATATCTGAAGCCAATAGTCACAGCATTATTAGTAATTAATACATTACTTTATCGAGTTGTAATAAAGAAATTAGTTATATATTATGTCGTATAAAAAGAGTCAAGCAGTTTAAATTAATTATATATAATATGTCGTATAAAAAGTCAAGCTGTTTAAATTAAATGTATAATCTGTCGTATAAAAACATGAGTTGAGCCGTTTAAACGAACAAACTCCGTACAGTTGTAATGTTAAAGAAGACAAGTTAAAGAAATAAAAAATTGGAGAAAAATTTGCCTTTTTTTTTTATATCCGGGTTACTACATACTCCACGTGAAGTAAGGTATAATGACGTATAAAAACAGACCCAGTGTTTGAGACCACAACACTAGTTCCTTCCATTTAAGAGGTTCCACGTGCCCCTTTTTTTTCCTTCATACGTTTTAACATAATGGCTGTGGAGATCAGTTGTTCATTCATCAAAATCATTACTATATACGTGTGTTATTGTTGGTAACTCCTACTTCCGCTGAATATCTACCAATGGGATTTTGTTTCGTACCTGTTTCCTTTATTAACGATATGTTTCGTCTCTTTATTAAAAATAAAAGAAAAAAAAACAATAATTTTACTACTTTTTGTCTGCTTTTTGTTCGTAATCTAAAACAGATATAAACAGGTGTTTTTAACCTGTTATAAGATTGTTTAGATCTGTTGTGAAATATTTGGACAGTGGCTTTGCAATAATCGGGGCGGTTACTGCAGTACACGAAATTCTCGACAGACTTTGGTTTTGAGTATAATCACGGGAGTGCAGTTCCATTCTTCCAGTTAAATTAGAGTCGGTGATGTCCTCTAAATAAAACTATGGAAACACAAAAACAAGCAAACTGTACACAATACATTCCTAGGAGATGTGTATTAAAATGTGCTCTTGCTAACATTTTTTGTTTTCTTTTTTCCAGATTAATTCAATGTGCAAAAATATTTGATTTTGATGTATAAACGAAGTTAAGTTTCCTTAATAATTTCTCTGATGTTTCAAACATTTATTTTTCTTAAAAGAACACGATGTAATTATTGTAAAAATTAGGTCGGGCGTGACTCAGTGGTTAACATACCGAAATTGTAAACATAAGGTTTCATGGCTTACAACCTTTTCCTTCAAAAGCGTGTCACTTGGGGGCCATGTGTTCGCTGTAAGACTGGCAGCCATATTTTGGTATTCGATCCAGAAAGTTTCGGATTTTAGTTCTGTTAATTGTATACTTTCTTTCTAGTTCATCACTTGAAAATTATTCTCAGATATGTTCAGACAGCCTTTGAAAGAAACTCCTAAAATAAATTCTTTTGGAGATATGGTTTATTTACAAGACTGACAAATGGGATGAAGAAATGCTTTTGGAGACTTATTTAGAGGCTAGCATTAGGCCTAGTTCTATATAGAATACAAATTCAATAACAATTTTAACAATATGTGTGCACGTTCTCGCTGATGTTTTGAAAACTGTCAAACCATTCTCTTATTTAATAATAATGATGAATGTTCATAACAACGTCTTTCTTCCTTGGAGACATGACATGTTTTAGGGGTTCTTTTTATTTTATTGGTAAAAATATGATGTTCTCACATGCATGTTATATTTTTCGAATGTCAACATTAGTTTCGTTATGTATTGGGTAGTTATAGTTTTGGAATAATTATTTTGTTAGTTTGTTTTAAAAAAACAAACAACAAAACATAAAATTCCCAACAGCTTTTTAGGGACAGGAGGGTTTGTTTTGAATTTCGCGCAGAGCTGCACGAGGGCTATCTGCGCTAACCGTCCCTAATTCAGCAATGTAAGACGAGAGGGAAGGCATGTAGTCATCACCATCCACCGCTAACTCTTGGGCTACTCTTTTACCAACGAATAGTGGGATTAACCGTGACTTACAACGCCCCCACGACTAAAAGGGCGAGCATGTTTGGTGTGACAAAGATTCAAAACTGCGACCCTTAGGTTTCGAGTCGAATATTTATTTGTTTTGTAGAATGTATCATTCTCAGAATGTTTTCTTGATTTAGTAGTGTGGTATATCACTTTATATCTTCATTATTTAATAATGTGGATATCAGCGAGAAGTGATTTAGCAGCATTTTATGTTATGAGGAGTCTTTATTTAGTGGTTAGTACCTTCATTATGTTAACAGTAACATCAAAACAGAAAAATACAGTTAAAATTGCCCTAGGCGACGAAGATATTAGCATGAAACGTTATCTTTATCTAAATATAAACGTATTTAAAAGTTGGCCATTGTTTAACGTGATATTTAATTGTAGTAACATCAATAGAGAATAGCATGCATATTTGCATATAGTTTGGTTAAGACTTCGTGAATTTAGCGAGTTTTATCGAATTTTATTTCTCAAAACATTTCGTAAACTAGTTGAAAAATACAACGTAAATCACGTTTCCTTACATCGGATAAGAAATCATAAATCATTTGACAGCTGTTTATAGTTTCCAGAAAAAGAACGAGACGGTGACGTATCTAAGTCAAAGACAGAAAATGACAGACAGACAGAGAAGCAGCCATCCAATGATATTGCTTCCTTATGATTTTACTTATTTTACTGTTTAACTTCATTAAAATGCAATTATTTTTTCACTAATATATATAAAGTGCACTCTTAACTGATGTGAACAGTAAATAGCATCGTTACAAGACTATTCCTGCAGAATCACCATTAGGCCCGGTATGGTCAAGCGTGTTAAGGCGTGCGACTCGTAATCTGAGTGTCGCGGATTCGCATCCCCGTCGCGCCAAACATGCTCGCCGTTTCAGCCGTGGGGGCTTTATAATGTTACATTAGATCCCACTATTTGTTGGCAAAGGAGTAGCCCAAGAGTTGTCGGTGGGTGGAGGTGACTATCTACTTTAATTTTAATCTTTCACTGCTAAATTAGGGATGGCTAGCGCAGATAGCCCTCGTGGAGCTTGGCGCGAAATTAAAAAAAAAATGTTATTACCTTTAATAAGGCCTGACATGGCTAGGTGGTTAAGGCGATCGTCTCGTAACCTAAGGGTCGCGAGTTCGAATCTCCGTCGCACCAAACATGCTCACCCTTTCAGCTGTGGGGGCATTATAATGTGACGGTCAATCCAACTATTCGTTGATAAAAGAGTAGATTAAGTGTTGGCGGTGGGTGGTGATGTCTAGATGCTTTCCCTCTAGTTTTACACTGCTAAATAAGGGACGGCTATCACGAAATTAAAAAAAGTTATTACCTTAAATAATAACCTTAACACAAAGAGGAAATCTTACTGTACAAAAGTTGTGCACTCACAAACTAAATTATCTTCAAATACAGATACAAGTTTATTTGTAAAGTTTTTACAGTAGTTATATTAAATAAATACCCCTGCTAGTACAGCGGAAAGTATATGGATTTACAACGCTAAAATCAGGGGTTCGATTCCCCTCCGTGGGCTCAGCAGATAGCCCAATGTGGCTTTGCTATAAGAAAAACTCACACACACACACAGTTATGTTAAATGACTCCGGACTAAAAAGCAAAATAAAAAGATATATGCTAAAGCCGAGAGTAAAATAACAAATTTGATGAATCACAAGGCAGAACTTGTTTTGAATAATTAAGGTTTTTTATTCCTCAACTTCCGAAGTTAAAGAGCTTATTACAACAATTTAGCATAAAACTACAAGATAAGAATAAGTTAAATTATAGTTACGTTCGCTCAACACAACAAACAAGTATCACACAACAGATTTGCATATTTATTTCTCTACAAATGGGTTTTCTCGACATCACTGAACAAAAAAACGTGTTTTTCTCTTGTTTACGAGTACAAATTAGAACGCAGTATTGATCGAATTAGTATGATAAATGCAGCATCCACGCCAGTTCCGTGTAACGAAATCCGAAATGTTGATTCTTTGTTTGTTTTGAATTTCGCACAAAGCTACTCGAGAGCTATCTGTGCTAACCGTCCCTAATTTAGTAGTGTAAGACTAGAGGGAAGGCAGCTAGTCATCACCACCCATTGCCAACTCTTGGGCTACTCTTTTACCAACAAATAATGGGATTGACCGTCCTCTTATAACGCCCCCACGGCTGAAAGGGCGAGCATGTTTGGCGCGCCGGGGATGCGAACCCGCGACCCTCAGATTACGAGTCGCACGCCTTAACACGCTTGGCCATACCGGGCCTAATGGTGATTCTGCAGGAATAGTCTTGTAACGATGCTATTTACTGTTCACATCAGTTAAGAGCGCACTTTATATATATTAGTGAAAAAATAATTGCATTTTAATGAAGTTAAACAGTAAAATAAGTAAAATCATAAGGAAGTACTGCGTTAAAAATAGCAAATTCAAACCTCTGACTAATTATATTAGTTTGTTATAACTGAATAACAAGCCGAAACAAAAACAAAGTAAACACAAAACGCTGCACTAATTGAAAAGATCCCACGGTACAAACTGTAATGTGGTATTATAAACTGTACCCTAGGTTTTGGAGGTGACTACTGAAGTAGGACTCACATTATAGCTTGTACCGTGGGATTTTTTCAATTAGTGCAACGTTTTGTGTTTAATTTGTTTTGTTATTGAGTTATATTGTTTTGTTTGTTTTGGAATTTCGCACAAAGCTACTCGAGGGCTATCTGTGCTAGCCGTCCCTAATTTAGCAGTGTAAGACTAGAGGAAAGGCAGCTAGTCATCACCACCCACCGCCAACTGTTGGGCTACTCTTTTACCAACGAATAGTGGGATTGACCGTCACATTATACGTTCCCACAGCTGGGAGGGCGAGTATGTTTAACGCTACGCGGGCGCGAACCCGCGACCCTCGGATTACGAGTCGCAAGCCTTACGCGCTTGGCCATGCCGGGCGTTATTGAGTTATAACAAACTGATGTATATATATATATATATATATATATTCTGAAGTAGTTAAGAATGGGTTTCACGTTTAAAGGTTTTATATAATGTGGTTAATTAAAGTAATGTTTTTACAGTTAACAATATGAAACACAATAATCCAACTGATGTTCAGTCTTATTGTTTTGTAAATCAAAACAGAAAAAAAAAACACTTTCATGCCATAGAACAAGTAACATGATTACATTATCACGTGTTCTGGTATCCAAAGTGTCCACCCAAATATCGATTAATTCTCTAGTAAAATGTCTACATTGACAGTTACAAAAATATAAAATTATGAGTGTCTTCGTACTTGATAGAAGCACATTTATTTATTTCAAATAGCAAGAAAAATTCCCCTCAGAGTATCTCATACCAATTTTTTTCTTGGGAAAAATTCCTACAACTCCTAGAGTTTACAACTTTCAAAGATACTTATTTATCTCTGAGGAGAAACATCCATTAAGTTGTTTTATTTACGTTCTCTGAAGGCTTAATTAGTTCAGCCCTTTAGATATTCATAGAAAACAGCCCATTTCCATTGTTTCAAAATTTGGGGCCGTGGGTGCACAACAAGAGTGACGGCTAGTATATCAGAGAAACATGAAGTTTAATCCATAATTTAATTAATTCAGTAGGGCCTGATGTGGCGCCTTTAAGTATTTATTTAAATTAAGTTTCCATGATAAAGTATTCATAAAGTGCTCCGCAATTTGGAACCGTGAGTGCTCCATAAGAGTGACAATCCAATCCAACTATGAGTGCTCCATAAGAGTGACAATCCAATCCAACTATGAGTGCTCCATAAGAGTGACAATCCAATCCAACTATGAGTGCTCCATAAGAGTGACAATCCAATCCAACTATCAGTGCTCCTTGAGAGTGACAATCCAATCCAACTATCAGTGCTCCATAAGAGTGACAATCCAATCCCACTATTCGATTAGACAAGAGTATGTTGCCCTAAAACCGGAAGCGGTTGCTGTTGACAAGGTACGAGTATCTGCCATTGTCTATCAAGTCAGAATTAGGAACAAGTATGAGAAGATAGCGTGGTCCGGCATGGCCAAGCGCGTAAGGCGTGCAACTCGTAACCCTGGGTCGCGGGTTCGAATCCCCATGACACCAAACATGCTCGCCCTTTCAATTGTGGGGACGTTATAATGTGACGTTCAATTCCACTATTCGTTGGTAAAAGAGTAGCCTAAGAGTTGGCGGTGGGTGGTGATGACAATTTCCTTCCCTCTAGTTTTACACTGTTCAATTAAGGACGGCTAGCGCAGATGATCTTCGTGTAGCTTTGCGCGAAATTCAAAACAAACAAACAAGCAAATCTTCCCCAGTTTCTCTTGTTTCTTTGTTTTTTATCTGACAGACGATACGATAGAACATTGTATCTGTATGTGAATAGTCTTATAACTTTAAGACTATATCGCTTACACTGCTACTCTATTTTTGTTTCCAAGCTACATATATAAAAAAATGTACCATTCTCTTTATTACATCGTTTAGATGCACTAGCACTAAATAACACGTTTATACGAAAACAGGTTTCACGTGTCCTCTTTAATCTAAACTTGTTTGCTAAAACAACACCCACACAGATATAAGGTGTGTTTCAAATTTCTTTAGGGCACATGACATAAGAAAAGAGAAACTTTCAGGTATGTTAAAGTTTTTCAGTTGACAAACTTTCCACAGTTCTTCTTTTCAAATAGTTTCTGACTACGTGTGTTTTTTTCACTGATTTCCAGTTGTCTTGATGATTAAGATTTCTCATGTGTAGAAAAATAACATTATATGTTTGAACATTTTTAACATTCTAAGAAATGGGAGGGATAACATTATAACACTTGGTGGATTTTGACGCAGTATCATCTCAAAGTGCGTGTGGTCATCGTATCGTCCATTCTTGCGTCGTCTTTTACATTGAATTTTGATCCAATTATAAACTTGAATTGAATTTTATGAGTTTTATTTTGTCTTTAAAATTTCTAAAAATAAGGGATTTGACACTATATTTTGGCCCACCCTATACCAGTCAGATATCTCTAATGTCTACCCGTAAGTAGACGGTTATTTTCGACATCATAAATACCCATTCCTACCTTATTTCCTTACTTTTTGGTGTTTTCTTTCCTACTTCCTAATAGTCTTCTTGTCGAGGTGCAGACTTATTTAATAATAAGGAAATGTTGATCGTGTTAGAATATTTACAACTTTAAAATGGTTACTTTTCAGACATATCCCTAAAATTATTGTACTAGAGATGTTGTTTACGTAATTTGTATACGTATATTTGTATACGTATATTTTTCACTTGTAGGCCATTTTAATTGCTGGTCGTTATTCAAAAAAAAAATTTCTTTCTTGCATTTTGATGAACATTTCTGACAAAGTCTGTAGAATGTTATAACTATTCAAAAACTGTAAAAATATTTTAGTTTCTTCGTAAATGGAAGTGTGATTACATATGGTAAGTTATGTAAAACATCGATGTTACAGGTGATGTTTAAGCCACTTCGCGATGGCACGAAAAGTGTACGTGGTTTAAAGGCTTAGATTGTTTTATACAGACACAAAGGACGGGTTCTAGTTGTGATAACGTATAAACGTGGGGGCGAATTATTTGACTCATAATCCAGTTTTAAACTTAATGTACTGTGAAACTTGTTAATCATGTGGAAACAGGCTCAACATCATTTCTACTGTCTGGCCAAACGGGGAAAAAAAAAACATGTCATTTA
Source organism: Tachypleus tridentatus (assembly GCF_004210375.1). Classification (NCBI taxonomy): domain Eukaryota; kingdom Metazoa; phylum Arthropoda; class Merostomata; order Xiphosura; family Limulidae; genus Tachypleus; species Tachypleus tridentatus. Next base: position 127,133,228 of record NC_134831.1, on the reverse strand, counting down.
CATATCAGAATCAGGGTATTTCCTTTGTATTCATATTTGTTGTACGAAGTAATTCTTTTTTTTTAAAAAAATACTTCATAAAGGTGTTACATAAAATTGACGATGAAGGGTTTCCCACGATATTTCACAATTGTATAAATAATATTTTCCCAAGCATGTGAATGCAATTCGCAATGCATTATTCCGTTAGGGAGATAAAAACTTGCGAAAACGGGATAACTTTTTCAAATAAATTTATTTTAGGATGCCTTAGTATTTCCTTGATTGGTAAACGTGTAAACAAAGAATCAATCTCAAAACTATTTTTCCTTCATTTGTTATAGAGTCGTGTTCTTTATTTTATCTTCCAGAACACGTGGCAATGGGAATGTTCATATAGCAGGAAATAGGTGTTGTTTCCAGACATGTAATCCTACAATGGAAACGATTGTGTTTTAGGCAGTCCAAACATAAACCCACAGGAGAACATATGCATTTAAAGATTTTCTAAAAGAGATAAGGAAAATAAGCTAAAATGTTAGGGATAAATTTGTTCAAATTTAATATTTTCTTAAAATCATAAGGCGGAAGCTTGTCCGAAATTCTCATAAGGCGGAAGCTTGTCCGAAATTCTCATAAGGCGGAAGCTTGTCCGAAATTCTTATTAGAACACATTTTTAAAGAAACATTATACAGGGTTAGAATATAAAATAATGTCAAGGTGATTAAAAACACAATAAAAAACTTCTTGGGCGGATTTTACGCATTGAAGTTTTACTCCTGTTGATGGAAGTCAAAGCTCTCGAAACGTGAAGTCTTTTAATGTGGTTTGTGGGCGAAATGTAATTTTCTTTGTATACTTAGCCACTTTCCCCGTGGTGCAGCAGAATGTTTGTGAGCTTACAACGTTAGAAACTAAGTTTCAATACATGTGGTGGCCAGAGTACATATTGCTACTTTTGCGCTTAACTTCAAACAAACAGAAAAGGGATTTCGAACTGTTTTGCGCTATTTACCTCAGATATAATTTTCATTTATTAAGTTTTCTTGAAATATTACCTCTTCAATTATTTTGAGTATGTGTGTGTTTTCTTTCTTGTAGCAAAGCCATATCGGTCTGTCTGCTTAGTCCACCGATGGGAATCGAACCCCTGATTTTAACGTTGTAAATCCGTGGAGACTATCTTGAGTAATCGACCAGAAGACCAGTAATCGAGCTATAGTTTTAATGTATTGTTTTGGAATTTCGCACAAAGCTACTCGAGGGCTATCTGTGCTAGCCGTCCCTAATTTAGCAGTGTAAGACTACAGTGAAGATAGCTAGTCATCACCACCCACCACCAACTCTTGGGCTACTCTTTTACCAACGAAAAGTGGGATTGACCGTCACATTATAACGTCCTCACGGCTGGGAGAACGAGCATGTTTGGCGCGATTCGGGCGCGAACCCGCGACCCTCATATTACGAAGCGCACGCCTTAACTCGCTAGGCCATGCCAGGCCTAGTTTTAATGTAGGAAAGACTTTTTTAAAAAAATAAAAAACAAAACTCAACAGATTTTATACATTTATTCACCAGTCTTCACTCTGATTTGTGTTTTTCTCTTTCAAACGCAAATCCTTACATTCATTGTCATGTATAGAAAATAATTCGACATTCAAAAGTTTTTCATCGCTCTTCGCTACGCTATTGCATAATTCAAAAGAAGGAACTGCGAATTTGTTTAACTTTTCTAAACTTTTAAAACTGTTCCTCGAACTTCTAAAGCAAATCGGAAACTCGAACAGAAAGTTTATTTTTATCTGAAATATGTTGAATATGTGTAACTTCCTCAATTCATGCAAAGTCTATCAAGCTATTTATAAATATAAAAATACACCTGCTATTGCGGATTGTACATGAATTGAACACATGTTTTCTGATTTCTCTAGCGAGGCTGAACGGAGAGCAGAACAACGTACAGAAAGGTGCTATTGTCCTGAAACAAATGCGTTTTGATCGTTTGATATTTGTTGAGAATCTCATACGTTTCGTCTGTTGTTGTTGTTTTTTCACCGTTAACACAATAATGAGCCAAGCAGAGGTTGTTTGGTAGTCGAGGTTCTAGAGTATACAGATATTAGCGTCACTAACTATCAGATTCTAGAGACTATTGATATTAGCGTCTTATATTGTCAGATGCTATAGCCTATATATACTATATATAACGCAAAAGGCAAAATATGAGACAAATTGTTAACAAGTTTATTCCGGGTAGTTCTGTATGACATGTGTGAAACTTTGCACATTCACTGCTGAACATTCAAAGTCTGCAAAGGCGAAGTCCACGCTCACTAGGTGAAGTTTAACGTCACTCAACGTCAATAACGAGTATGCCCCCCGTGAGCATCAATAACTGCTTGGCATCTCCTGTCCATGGAAGCGATGAGATGACGAATCACATCCTGTGGAATAGCTGTCCACTCAGCCTGCAAAGCTGCTGCAAGCTGAGGTAGAGTCTGCGGTTGAGGTTGTCGCCGTCGCAGACGTCGGCCCAACTCGTCCCAAAGATGTTCGATGGGGTTTAAATCTGATGATCTGGAGGGCCAGGGAAGAACGTTGATGTTGTGGTGTCTCAAGAAGACAGTGGTGAGTCGGGCTGTGTGAAGACGGGCGTTGTCATGTTGAAAAACGTCGTTGACGTTCACCATGATGGGTTGCACATGGAGCCTAAGAATCTCGTAGATGGTTGCTTACGGTCTGATCGGAAATCATACGCAGCCCTGGTATGGTTGAGGCAGTAGACGTCACCGGCAAAAGGCTTTGCAATGGGTTTTAGAATTCCGTCTCTATATCGTCGTGGGTTTAGAGCACCCCTGTCTAGTATGAGTAAGTCCGTGCGGCCACCCAAGCATATGCCTGCCCAGGCCATTACAGAAACTTCTCCAAAAGCGTCGACTGGGACAATGTTACAGGCGAAAAATCACTCCAAAAGCGTCGACTTGGACAATGTTACAGGCGAAAAATCGCTCAAAAAGCGTCGACTTGCACAATGTTACAGGCGAAAAATCGCTCTATCGGCGTCTCCACACTCTCACACTTCAATCATCACGAGACACAGTGAACCTGCCCTTGTCTGTCCACAGCACGGTGACCCATTGACGAAGTTCCCAGTCCAGGTGCTGACGAGCAAACTCTAATCTGGCTGTACGGAGTGGCGCTGTCAGAATAACGCTCCTTGCAGGCCGTCTAGCTCTAATGCGTCCTCCGTGCAGACGATTGCAAATTGTTTGGATCGACACACAGGTTCCAGTGGAATAGTGAAGTTCATTTCGCAGTGACTGACTGAGCCGTAGCTAACCTGTGCAGCAATGACAGCCTTGACCTGGTCTCCTCCAGGTCGTCTCCTAGTAGCATCGCCAAAGTCGATTGACGACGCTTGGTGACACACTAACGCGTTGTGCCATCCTTCTTTCGGTCTGGCCATCCTCCAACATCTGGACCGCCTTGACCACCTCGTTCTTTGTCAGATGGCGCCTGACTGCTTGGGTACACAAGAGGAAGGTACACACTTGCAAAACGAGCTGCAAAAGATCCATGTTGGTGTTTGCTTTGAGAATTAATGAGGAATGCATAGTTTCACGTAACAACCTTATATAGGATGCTTTGAGTTGTATTCTTCTTGAGTGAGGTGAGTTTCGTTTGAGTTGCTTCAAACGTCACTCGCAAGCTTAAAAAATACACTTGTAGACGAATGGATATGTTTTTCATACATAAATATTGTTATGTCAAAAATATACTGAAATATATACTTGTTCCTCTAATTTTTTGAGCAGTATGTATATACACATTAATCAACAATTAATTCCTTTAATTTTACAAATTCTTTTACAGACGTTCTAGATTTAGTTGTGGAGCCTAGCTACCATTCTGTTAAATTACGCTGGAGCTACTTTAACCCTTCCTATCCAAAACGGTTCAGAGTCAGTCTGTGTGAAATTTCTGAATGGAGTTTTCTGCCTCAGTGCTCAGAACGTTTTCTCTCTGTAAAGGAAGAAAAACCCTCAAGCAACAACCAAGACGTGATTATTAGTCGTGAGAAAGGAATATATGAAACAGAAATTAATGGCTTGAGAATGTTCACAAACTATACCCTTTCTATAAACCCAGAGTATGACGTCACTCTCAGTGGTTCTGGATGGAAAGATGATAGTCGACAGAACCTGGTACTCCCGAGAAGTGTCAGCATTACTACAAAAGGATGTAAGTATTCTTTCTAGCTTTTGTGAATTTTTGTGGGTTTTTTTCTGTGACGTAAATATGACGAAATGATAAAGTAACAATACGAAATGCTGAGTCACCCACACTTTATACAAATTAGAATTAAATATATTTTGAGGAAATCCTACCATGGATAGCTTTAATTTTTATTGAAAGTTCTAAACACCCCGTAATAGTAAAGGTTAAATCTAGAAAAATGCTTGAACCTAAATGTGGCAAAAATATTTTGAACTTATTTTGAAACATTTCCTTTTACTGCTCTTGCTAATTTGTTAAATTGTTTGACCTCAATTAAAGTAAACATTTTATTCTAGGTAAGAATAAAACTTAAAAAAACTATCAAAAATGTAAAAAATATAAAAAATGGTTAAAATCAACTCATATTTTAAACTTGTTCCTGAACGTTGGTGTCGTTTTCTCTGTTTCAAATTAGCACAAACTTACACAATGAGCTGTTTGCGATTTACCCATCATGGGCATTGAATCCCGGATCCCAGCGTAATAAGTTTACAGACATCTGCTATGCCAGAGAAGGGCATTGCCATCGTATGATAACTTTTATAAGAATGGCTTGCAAAAAAAAAAAAGTTTTTTTTTAATTCTAAAGAAGGGTTTACGTGTCATAAAATCACAAATGAAAAACACAGCGGTAAATCTACGGATTTATAATGTTAAAATCTCTTTCAATACCTGTGGTGGGACCAGCACAAATAGCCAGGACTAGTAAACAAACAAGCATAACTTTTAAGTTACTGCTGATCGTGTGGAGTATGACACGGCCTGGTGGTTAGAGGGCTCGAATCGCAATCCTTGGGTCGCGGTTTCGAATCCCCTTTAACTAACATGTTCGCCCAATCATCTGAGAACATTATAAAATAATAGTCAATTCCATTATTCGTTAGTAAAAATATATCCCAAGAACTATCGATAGGTGGTGTTGTCTAGCTGTTCTCTCTCCAGTATATCACTTCAAATCTAGTTCAGATAGTTCTCGAGCAGTTTTCTGCGAAAGTCCAAACAAACTAAACCTTATCACGTAATTATAACGTTACTGAGTTATTGCAACTGTTCGATAACAAGATACTATCATTTTTATGTTGTTCTTACAACATTCATGACAAAAGAGATTAAGGACCAATTACCCTAAGTGAACATGAAACAAACAATGTTAAACTATCTGCTATACTACAATCACACGTACTTAAAACTAACCTGACATTTCTTTTCCCTACAAGAAAAATTAGACATTAAATATCTTTCTCGTTACAACAGTTACCGAGTCTTAAGGACGAATGGGACAGCGTGTGCTTGTGATCCTTTAAAATATAAAGGTAAAAAGGGTAATCTTATGTCTCTATTATTGACATTCACCAGTGTCACAGTGGTATATTTGCTAGAAACAGTGTTTTGATAACCGTATTACGCAGAGTACAGGTAATCCTAGCGTAGTTTTTTTTGCTTACTAACAAAAATAATAATCTATAAATAGACGAAATAATAATCTGGGTTAACAACAACAGTGCTATTTTCTTATAAACATGAATACTACATTCAAGCGCCATCTTGGGTTATGTCAAAGTTCGCACATGTCGAAAGATTGTGAAAATAGGTAGAAAGGTTAGACAGTGTCCACAAATAACACTATCTAACAAAATGTTTACTTTTTCTTGTTCCTGGACATAAAGTGTTATTTCACAATTACTTATGCCTAAAGTAAATGGAAAAGACCTATTTTTCTCTTCAAACTTTGCTTTTGTGACCTGGGAGCGTATAATATTAACATGATGGGACACTGTATTAAGGACTGATACATGAAAGTGGTTTAAATTACAGTCGCAAATCACGAAAAACTACTCACTTCTAAATATTTTTGTATAACTTTAGTATAAATACATGTAAATCTTGATTAATATGTAGTTTTATTCAGACCTTATTTAAATGTAAACGCGCAAATTTGCCCATTTTACATAGAAAATAGGTTAATTTCTAAATTTCATTATCCAGGTCACAAAAGCAAAGTTTAAAGGAAATAATGGCCATTTTTTGCACTTTTCCAACATAAGCAATTAAGAAATAACACATACTATCCAGGAGCAAAATTTGTGTTACATAGTGTTATCTTATATTGAACAACATCACGTACTTACCAGCTTTTCTGGTACGACTCATCAGACAATTAAATTTTACTAAACAAATCCTAAAAATGCCACATTTTTAAACTTCCAAGAAATGATTAAGTTTTTCAAATGACCCTTTCGAGGTATTGTTGCCTCTTGGCAACCTGATCAGCCTTGTTATTAGTATACACCCTGTAAGTTTCTTAATGGATTTCTGTTCTTAAAGGTGCAGTCTTTCTCGAAACATTTTAAACTACAATGAAAGATAAAAATACAGTAAACATTATGATAATTAATTCATTTCAATGAGAGGATATTTAAGAAAGTAATACAACTTCTCAAACGTTATCTATTTCATGAGAATAGTAACACACCTTTATCGGTTTGGTGTGAAATCATGCTGCATTATATCGTGTTTAGAGAAACAACTGTGAAAGTGTAAATTCCTTTAATTTTCGACTCGTAATCCGAGGGTCGCAGGTTTGAATCCCCGTTACACCAAACAACCTCGCCCTTTCAGCCGTGGGGACGTTATAATATGAGAGTCAATCCCACTATTCGTTGGAAAAAGAGTAGCCCAAGAATTGGGGGTGGGTGGTGTTGACTAGCTGCCTTCCCACTAGTCTTACACTAATAAATTATGGATAGCTAGCGCAGATAGCCCTCGTGTAGGTTTCCGCGAAACAAACAAACCCAAATCTTTAATTTTCTGACAAAATGGAATGTTCTATCTTATGTCAGATAATCTTGAATGCTTTCAATAAACATATGAAAACCTAAAGTATTCTATTAATTCACCGAAAAAGAAACACCAAACGTAATTAAACTTTAATTTAACTATAAATGACTTAACTGTAAATATAAATACATGTTTAAAATAATACTCCAAACAGTGTTTACTTCTAAAGGATACTACCACTCTTCATAATAATGAAATAATATACGTATATAATGCTAATATCAGAAACTAAGCGGTCATGTAGTTGTATATTAATGACTAAAAAAAAAGTAATTTATCCTGTGACCATCTGAATATGAAACCGTTCGATGTATATATGCAAAAACGGCTCGTTTGGGTTGAGAAAATATTTTACATAGAAGAGCGAACATGGTTTCGACCTTCTTCGGTCATCGTCAGGTTCACAAAGAAAGAAAGAGGTAACTGACCGGAAGCTGACCACATGTTTGGAAGGGGTTATATAACTGAGTGTCGGAATGTAGAGGACGGTGTTAGATGTTCGAATATATAATTTTGTTTATTTTATTATATTATTATAGGTAAAACGAATTAAAGGTATATAGTTTTTTCTGTAAATTTTGGATAATGTTTGTGTATTTATTAAAGTTTTACCTTTACAAAATTAGGGATTAGTTGTTCCTTTCTACATTGTTGAATAAAATAGATGTTATAAAATGTACAGAAAAAACTAATTAAAGCCATGTTGAACACAAAATACAAAGAACTACATGACTTACAAAAACAAAAAATGAACCTGGACCATCAACTGGCATGCTGCATTAAACCATAGATTTACAGACTTATAAAACGAAACATAAACCAAATCAATACTAAGAACGACAGAGACAAAAAGATCTGCCACAACAAAAAACTAGAAAAACTAAGATACAAACAACAGAAAAGACACCAACACGACAAACCGTTGACTAACCTCATAATTAACAGATCCGACCGACAATTAAACACAGACGAGAAACAACTACTTAACAAAGGACTCAACTTTGCAATAGCACCTAAGTACATTCCAACCTTAGAAATTAAAACATGTTTAGAAGATCTAGCCAGAAGACTTGTGATACTTTCCACATAAAAACAAAAACAAGAAAACAACCAAAAACAACCAACAGAAAGAAGACAACTTAGATAATTTTATTGACATCCAACAGCGAAACTTCCCAGAAAAAATTAAAAATTTATATTTTCCAGAAACACCTAAAAACAACATCTTAAACGATTTTTTCAAAGAATTTTTTCACAAAACCATCAACATAATTTCACAAAACAGAAAACTAAAAAACAATCTTACAAAAAGAGACATTAATTCCATTAAAAACCTAAAACAAGACAAAATCATAAAAAATCTAAAAGCAGATAAAGGTAACGCTATAGTCATAATGAACACCAATGAATACATCCAAAAATGAAGAACATCCTATCAAACACGAACAAATTAAAACCAATACACACAAATCCAACAAAGACACACGAAACGCAACTAAACAAAATACTACGAAAAATGAAAAAAGCCAACACAGTTTCAAAAACGCTTTATTCCTATTTACGTAAAACCGACTCACGCACACCACAAATATACGGCATCCCCAAACCTCATAAACCAGATTGTCCATTACGACCAATAATGTCCACATATGAATCGTTTAATTACAATCTTGGTAAATACATTGCATGGGCATTCTCCAAATATGTAACATCAGCCAGCTCATTCATCAAAGACTCTTTTAATTTCAAGTCTAATCTAAATAAACTTAATCATAAAGCCTTAATGGCCAGTTTCGATGTTATATTCCTCTTTACAGAAGTTCCAACCACTGAAGCCTACAAGATAGCCTTAGAACTCTATATCCGAGACCCTAGCCCAACTATAGACATTCCCAGCAACCAATTAGCAACCCTCATAGAATTCACCACGATAAAGACAAACTTCATGTTCAACAACCACAACTATATACAAACAAATGGCCTAAGTATGGGCAACCCAGTATCACCAGTTCTAGCCAATATTTTTATGACACAAGTTGAAACAAAAGCAATTAACACAGCATTACATCCATTACTATACTGGTACAGATATGTAGATTACACGGTTGCGGAATTCAGATCTACAGAACACACACTTAATATTTTCAATCACATTAACTCTATACATCCCAACATTAACTTCACATGTGAACAGGAAGAAAGCAATCAAATATCATTTCTTAACCTCAAAATTACAAGAACTGACACACAATTCAAAACAAAAATCCACCGAAAAATCACCCATACTGGACTATACATTCCTTGGGACTCAGCACATGAAACAAAACAAAAACTCAACATACTAAGAAGCCAAATAAACACAGCCATAAAACTATGCTCACCAGATAAAATTAACGATGAATTACACAAAATAAAACAATACTTCATCAACATCAATAAGTTTCCTCCACAAACCGTAGAAAACATTATACGCACACACCTAGACAGAAAGCAAAATCAACTAACAAAAGTAAATATATCTCACGAATCAAAAAATCACGAAAACATATACTGCTGCATATCATATATTCCTGACATCAGCAGAAAAATAACCAACATTTGGCAAAAACTATTAACAAAATATGACATTCCAGTTAATACCAAATTTATTAAAACCAGGCACAAAACTGAGGTCTATACTATGTAAAAACTACACTGACAAACACCACACCAACAGTATTTATAAAATACAGTGTGATAACTACCACGACTTCTATATTGGAGAAACAAGTAGAAAAATGGAAACCAGATTCAAAGAACATAAAAAGTCACCTTCACACGTTTTCGAACACTGCAAGTCAAATAAACACAACATAATCATAGAAAACACTCAAATACTAAATAAAGAAACAAACATAAACAAACGCAAAATTAAAGAAGCCTTACTTATACAACAACTTAAACCCAAAATAAACCAACATAAAGGAACGTCTTTATACCTATATTAATATAATAAAATAAATAAAATTATATATTCAAACATCTAATACCGCCCTCTACATTCCGACACTCAGTTACACAACCCCTTCCAAACATGTGGTCAGCTTCCGGTCAGTTACCTCTTTCTTTCTTTGTGAACCTGACGAAGACCGAAAAAGGTCAAAACGTTGTTCGCTCTTCTATGTAAAATATTTTCTCAACCCAAACGAGCCGTTTTTGCATATATATTTCTCTACTAGTGGGTTTTCTCGACATCACTGATTATTAAACCGTTCAATGTGGTCATCCACAGATGCGCATAATGGGTAGTGGTAAAGATTTCTAAATTTTCAACATATATTATCAGATGACATTTATTTTGGAGTAATGTCGTTATTAAAAACCGTTTGTTTAGCATTCATTAGAGACCAGCAACAGTGACGAATGAAAGATAATATGCCTACCGCTAACTAATTGTTACAGAGTAATATGAGAGTCGATTAGACAATTTACCACGGAGTTATATCATTAACTATAATCAAGACTGTCTAATTCCAAGGGCACCATACCAAGGACACTACAAACACTTCCAAGTAGCATCTGACAGCCAACTTAAACATTTTTTAGTCTTATATGGAAACAGGAAGATGTGGCTTCACTGGTTCATTGATCGAAAATGAGTGCTATGGTGAGATAAGCCGTGATTCATCAATTTCATGTACTGACAGCAGTTTACACGTGAATAAAATATTAAACACGAGATTTTTCATATAGGACAAGAAACAACTTCCAGAAAGTACCTGAACATTCGTGTCTCTCTGGTAAACAAGAACTCCTCCGATACTCTCTACTCCCTTCAGAATTGATTGTGAGAACACTATTATGTTTTCATTGACAACAAACATTGGCTAGAAGTGCACTATTATGACATCATTGACAACAACAATTGGCTCAAAAACACTACAGTGGTTTCATTGACAACAACAATTTGCTGGAAGAGCACTATTATGTTTTCATTGACAACAAACATTGGCTAGAAGTGCACTATTATGACATCATTGACAACAACAATTAACTCAGAAAGCACTACTGTGGTTCCATTCACAAAACCAATTGGCTCGGAAAGCACTACTATAGCTTCATTGACAACAATAATTGGCTCAAAAAGCACTACTGTGGTTTCATTGAGAACAACAATTTGCTGGGAGAGCACTATTATGTTTTTATTGACAACAACATTTGGATAGAGAGCACTACTGTGGTTTCATTGACAACAATAATTGGCTAGGAAAACACCACTGTGGTTTCATTGACAACAACAATTGGCTCAAAAACACTACAGTGGTTTCATTGACAACAACAATTTGCTGGAAGAGCACTATTATGTTTTCATTGACAACAACAATTGGATAGAACCAATTCGTTTCCATTGACAACAGAAATTATCTAGGTAAGTACTACTATGGTTTCATTGAAAACAATAATTGGCTAGGAAAACACCACTCTGGTTTCATTGAAAACAACAATTGGCTCAAAAACACTACAGTGGTTTCATTGACAACAACAATTTGCTAGAAGAGCACTATTATGTTTTTATTGACAATAACAATTGGCTAGGAAAGCACCACTGTGGTTTCATTAACAACAACAATTGGCTAGGAGAGTATTACTACGTTTTTATTGACAACAACAATTGGCTAGGAAAATACCACCGAGATTTCAATGACAACTACAATTGGCTAGGAGAGTACTACTGTGGTTCCATTGACAACAACAATTGGCTCGGAGAGCACTACTGTGGCTTCGGTGATAACAACGATAACATAAACATCTGTATTAAAGAATAATAAATCACAGTGCTTCCTACTTCACAGTGAAAGCCAGATATAATGATATATTTTAGAGTTTGTTTGTTTTTGGAATTTCGCACAAAGCTACTCGAGGGCTATCTGTGCTAGCCGTCCCTAATTTAGCAGTGTAAGACTAGAGGGAAATCAGCTAGTCATCACCACCCACCGCCAACTCTTGGGCTACTCTTTTACCAACGAATAGTGGGATTGACCGGCACATTATACGCTCCCACGGCTGGGAGGGCGAGCATGTTTAGCGCGACGCGGGCGCGAACCCGCGACCCTCGGAACACGAGTCGCACGCCTTACGCGCTTGGCCATGCCAGGCCCATATTTTAGAGCAGTGTTCGATTCTCCTGGTGGACAGAGCATAAATAGCCTGTTGTATAATTTAATTCTAAACACATATTACGTAGGCCTAATTCAACTTAATTTTCAGAGTTTAATAACCTAAGAGTTTTCTAACTTTCAGCAGTTATGTCACTAGAAAGCCTTATTTGTAAGTTAAGTTAATTATAATTAAGCTTTGGTGGTGGTGATCCAGGAGAGGCAAGACTTCTGGTAAGAAGTTTAGGAGTCCTATTATATGAAAAGAAAGAACAATACGTATTATCGTTGATAACGAGAACAGATGAATTTGGAATGCTCAATTACATTTAAAGAAATAATTCAGGCTTGAAAGCAGACATGAAAGACTTCTGAACATAAACTGGCTATCACAATATCCTTAAATTGACTAAACGTTATAAGAATATCATGACCAAAAACTGTCACATTTCTCGTTATTCTTTACGTATGAATAATCTTAAAGAAAATAAAGAATTGTTTCCTTTTTTCCCGCCAGGACCATCATTTTGATTTTACGTAATGTAAAGATTATTGATTTGCTGAGAATACTGAATATTTATTACTTTATAAATTCTGTGGGGACCAGTATAGGCTTTTGAAAACAAACAACAGACATTTTTACAGTTACTGAATACAAACGTTCAGGTATTTTATTATTCTGGAAAAAATATTACGAAATTTGAATTGATTTTTCAAAAGATTTAAACATATGATAAGACGACAATATAGTAGCTGAACAAATCATCAGATTATGGGAAAACGAATATACAATGTGGTTTTTACCGTAGAAATAGTTGTTCACTATTCATATGTTCTCAGAGCATTTATTTTAATGAACTCCAGAACGTAGTACTTGTTTCTGCAATACTTATATGATCCTGGAATATTCTCAGTGAATTAGAGAAAGAAATGGAGTGATGACAAAGTAAAATTTGGAAGTTAACAGTTGAGGTGAAATATTAAAAAATATCTTATAATGTAGAATATTTTTATTATGAAATCATTTAACAATAAAAATCAATCTCATTTCATTTCAAATTAGAAAACCTAATTAGTTACAGATATTTTACAATTTCTGTAAAATCTAAGCTCGAACGATTTTTATTAAGACATTTAAGAAAATAAATGGATTGTATTTTTAACAGTAAGTGAGATGTCGTTCACATATTTGGCATAATATAAAAGTTCTAAACATCAAGATAAGAAATTAATTAAATGTTCTGGTTCTTTTCATTTCCAACATATAAATTGGCCAATTTAGGGTTTGCGCCAGGACACAATACCAGATCTATAGTATTTACATACAGATTAATGATCAAAAGCAAATGAATTTTTTTGTACCAGTGAAAGAACTAATTTTATATTAAATGTTAAAACATTAATTGTGTTAATGGTTGAGGACATGTTTTACTTCGATTTTTAAACAATTTTTGATACGAAGTTCTACACAATAAATTAGCTCTGTGCGTTAGGAAAGGACTAGTAACTTTACGTGTATGAAGAAAGACGTTATTATTGAAGTCCCATCAAACTGGATTCTTGGATTTAGTGGAGTTCATCAAGGGTTAGTAGTTGGAGCCTTTCTATTTATTTTGTACTTTAACCATGTTGACAGGAGCATACTAATTACATTGATGGGGACAAACATATTAATCACAAGTCAAAAGAAATAATTATATTTTTATACAAATAACTAGTTAGGCTTAACTCAAAATACTATGTGTCGTCTTGATTCCTTATCTAATGTACATATACATAAATATTGACTCATTAAAGAGGGTCCAAAGGAGAGATAGTAGGGTTATATTGGAAACAGAAGGGTTATCTCATGGGAAAAAGTTAACATTCGTTAAGTTATTTCGCCTTTAAAAAAACAAGAATAAGGGGAATTTTATTGTAGTTTACAAGATTAGGACCTATCCTAAAGATCGATAGGATAAAAAACCTCTGATTTCTTTCTGCTATATAATTCGAAAACACTAAGATGAGTGCATAATGTAACGTTTTAAAAGACGATTTGGTGATCGATTTGCCACAGTTTAATTCTTCTAATTGGTTAATTAGTTGCCATTAGAACGAGTTGCCGTTGGCAATAGTGGAAATCATTGTATTTGTATTTTTGTATTTTTTCTTATAGCAAAGCCACCCCAGGCTATCTGCTGTACCCATCGAGGGGAATCGAACCCCTGATTTTAGCATTGTAAATCCGTAGACTTACCGCTGTACTAGCGGGGAGTTAGTGGAAACCAAAACATCACATAAGGAATCATTAATTTTCTGAAATGTTGTTGTTTTGAATTAAGCACAAAGCTACACAATGGGCTATCTGTGCTCTGCTCACCACGGGTATCGAAACCCGGCTTTTAGCGTTGTAAGTCCGCAGACATACCGCTGAGCCACTAGGGGGGCTTCTGAAATATAAAAGATGAGTTTAATATTTTACTTTTCCTCAAAGAGTGAGTGTGCATGACCAGCTTTAAAGAACCAATGGTTAACATTACGTTGTATTGAAATGAATAATAATATAACTTGTGTTGATTTCCAAGTTTCTGTAGGTATATCCTCTCAGTTTGTATTGTATTAACAATTTGTTAAGTATTCTGATTTACACTCTGCTCCTGATCTTTGTCTCTCTGTATTCATAGTCCACAAATTAACCAGTTTATGTTTTATATTCTTACAGTTTATGGATGATACTAATGTTTTGGTTACTTTTAGTTGTACTGAGTAAGTTAAATTACTAGAGAATGATTCAGATTAATTGGTTCGTTAAACACGTGTTTGTCAAATGCCAAAGTCAGGGGTACGATTCTCCTCGGTGGGCTCAGCAGATAGCTTAATGTGTATTTGCTATGAGAAAAAACACACACATACATATTTGTCAAATGCTCTTAAGTTACAGTTAATGAAATATACTGTGCATGTGTTAATATAATGTGGATTCTGAACGTATCAGAAATGAGAACTCATTAAATAGCGCAGAACTTAACGAAAGTTGACATAATGATGAATAATTGAAGCCATCGATGATTGGTTTGATTTGTTTTGAATTTCGCGCAAAGTTACACGAGGGCTATCTGTGCTAACTGTCCCTAATTAGCAGTGTAAAACTAGGGGGAAGGCAGCTAGTCACAACCACCAACCGTCAACTCTTGAGGTACTCTTTTACCAACGAATAGTGGGATTGACCGTCACACTATAACGCTCGCACGGCTGAAAGGGCAAGCATGGTTGGTGTAACGGGAATTTGAATCCATGACCTTCCAAGTACGAGTCGATTGCCTCGACCACCTGACCATACCGGGCCAGCTATACATGAAGATCAATCATAATTCTTTTTCAATTATCCCTCGGTGAGACAACTGTGAGTCTTCGGTCTTAAGTGCTAAAATCCGTAGTTTGGTTGTCCGCCGTGGACACACTAGATAGCTCACTGTGGATTTTTTCTGTTTACAGTTTTTTGTAAATACAATTATGGAGACAGTGGACAACGTGTATGAAAATCAGTTGTGCCATATTACAGTTTCACCTGAAGTATTTGCATGTTTTACCAAACCAATCAGACAATGACACATCAGCATAACGCTTATAAAAGTACAAATAATCTTATTATTCCCACCAATAGTGTGGTGAGACATTCTTGGTCCTCAGGACAGAAATGGCACATTTTAAACGTGTATAAGTCAAAGTTCTAGCTGGTAAAGGCTACTCGGTGCCTCAGTTTGAGGCACAACTTTATGTTTCAGTTGTAATTTAAATTTATAAAAATTCTGAAGAGAATAAACACAACATTTATTAACTGAATCAGTTTAGGTAAAAAGTCAGAACCTTCGAAGATATTGCTAGCAGTACATTCTTTATGTGATACACGTCAATTCAGTAAAGATCTTATCAGTGACTTACCTGTAAGTATACGTGCTGCTATTAAACGGTAAGATACGTAGTTACATGATGTGGCTACAGGGTTTGTCTAACCGTTTGAAAATCATTGTTTAGAAGCTATGACCAAACCCAAACCAGACTTCAAACAATGGGATGAACATAACTGGAAAGGATACTCTTTACAAATGAATCTAAATCTGTATTGTTTGTCACCAATCGATGATAGTTTGTGCAACGGTACATGGACAAACTGTATCCTGATGAATATATAACATGTACAAAGAAGCACAGTGGAGAACCAAAACAAGCGTGACCTATATTTCAATTAATGGCGTTAGAAAATTACGTAACATTTATGCCTCCCCGAGTTTTCTGACAGTTACAAGAACATTCTTATCAGTCATATCATCCAACATCTTATTACCTCATTAACAAGACCTGATAGACAGGAATTTATCCTTCAGCATAACAATGATGTGACGAATACAACAAATGTGGTGAAACGACATCTGATGGTGAAAGCTCCGAAGAATAGGATTATTATTATTGTTAAGACTTTTCAGGCTTGAGAAGGTATAACACTAACCAGATAACTAGTCTATTGTATATCTTACAATAAGTTTGTATGTTCTGTAATTATTTCTTCGTGATAAAGAGAGTATTTTGTTGTGAATACCCATTGTTTGTGACTCCTATTTTTGTATAACTTGTGTATTTCCACGATTATTTCTACCACAATATAAAAATAAATTCATGAATGCCTGCCCTGCTTATTACCAAACTGTCTGTTGCAACGACTGCTTGTTGTCCTTTTTGAAGAATTCAAAAAACTGTATGGCGTCACCAGTTAAATATGTGTTTACGAAAAACTTTAATCGAGGTTTGTCGTTTGATTTCCAGGTATATTTTATCGAATCATGCAAAGCGTCCAATGTTTAGTCTTATTCTTGTCTTTTATATAATAAAACATGCATGAATTATATTTTATACCATATGCAAAAAAAAAAAAATTAAACTGGAAGTAAATATTTCATAAAGAAACGTTTGTTATTGTGTGGCTTTCTATATCAAAGCCACATCGGGCTATCTGCTTAGCCCATGGATGGGAATCGAACCACTGATTTTAGGGTTGTAAATCCAGAGACTTACCGCTGTATTAGCGGGGAACTCTGAAACTGACTGTGTTTCCTTATAGCAAATACACATCGGGTTATCTGCTGAGCCCACCGAAGGGCATCGAACCCCTGATTTTAACATTGTAAATCCGGAGACTGAACGCTGTACTAGCGGGGAACCGTGTGTTATTATTTTTACTGTAGTGTTAAATAGTATTTTTATGTAAAATATTATTTTTCAGTAGTATTTTTCATATTAAACAAATGTAACTGTTATTTCTGAATTTTCAACTCTAGGTGTTAAATATCATTTGCAACAATTTGTTTTTAGTGTTAAATAAGTGTAATTATTAATTATCAAACTATTAGTGTCAATTGCAGTTATTTGTTTTTACTGTTAAATAAGTGTAATTATTACCGACTGCATTAATAAAATTTATATACTAAATATTATTTATAATAGCTTGTTTTGATTGACTATTATACACTGCATTTTTAAACAGTAAACGTTAAATACTTTTTGCATTCATATTTTTCAGATTTCATTAATGTAATTATTATAATAGAAAATCGTTTTAAACATAAGTATATTTCCTAGATGTTTAAGATAATAAATAGTGTATTGCCTTTATTCAAGATGTTTTAAAACATTCTATATACAAATAAGATTAACAATGGTGTGTGTTTTCTGAGGTAACGCTTTATCTTTGTTCGCCCTCTATTGCACCAGATATTAACTACAAATTTTAATATAAGAAAAAATAAACAAAACCGATTGTATCACTTAGGTTTTCAACAATCTCCGATATAAAGAAGTAGACAAAACTCAGTATTTATAAAAATATTATTATATTTTTGAACATCAAGCTATTTCATTAAACAGTATTTTTATTTCTTTATTTTCCCATAAATCTTTATTTGACTCGAAACAAAAGAAAGATATCAGTATCTCTAATTAAGAGCAGTGAAATTTTTGGAACGTGATTTTAAGTGTAACACGAAATTCTGGATTCTACTTTCAGTTTCTGCTAGAGCGAGCCAGTGTTTACCAAACGCGTCAGAAGTCGTCGTTAACACAGGACCGTTTTTTGGCGGGAAAATTGCTGTGGAAGACAACAACGACCAAAGATGTGCTGTAAACGGGAACAGAAGCAGTCCTCAACACTCTTATGCACTCAACATAGTCCATGATATATGTGGAAGTAAAGTAGTGGTAAGAACGTTTAATTACCGGCGGTATACACTCGACTGTATTAAGTTACCGACCCTTAATTACTAAAGAAACATTAATAATTTTCCACTTAGTTTTAAATTAATAACTGTATATTACAAAATACGAAGCGTCACTCGCTATCGTATAGACATGAAAATATCACCGTATAAGTTAAAGGTTAGATATGTTAATTCAGCTCCATATAAAACAATGTAATGTCTTGCGTTTACATTTGAACATAATATATCTGTTTTTCTTTAATTTCGCACAAAGCTACTCGAGGGCTATCTGCGCTAGCCGTCCCTAATTTAGCAGTGTCATATTTAGTCATAACCACCCACCGCCAACTCTTGGGCTACTCTTATACCAACGAATAGTGGGATTGACCGTAAAATTATAACACCCCCACGGCTGAAAGAGCAAGCATGTTTGGCGCGACGGGGATGCAAATCCGCGACCCTCGGATTACGAGTCACACGCCTTAACACGCTTAGCCATGCCAGACCTTAATATATGTTACCCACTTAAGTTTGAGTTACACATGGCCGGTATTACTTGGAGTTAATTGTTATTGTATGTAATAGAAATATCTAAAAAAACATCGAGTTATTTTTATAATGAAAATATATTTTTGAGACTTAAGGTAATATTCGTTAACAAAGAGTTTTCTCAACAGTTATAAAACAAGGTATTGCACTGTTACTCTCAGCTTCTATTAGTAAATTGACAAAAATAACAATGATTTGAGAAAAAGACAGGATAACAAAGATTTTGTTTTGTTTTTAAACCAAAACTTGTTCATTGTAAGCTTAACGCAAAGCCTGTTTAAAATGAACGTATTCTATAACCTGTTTCTGCAGACATACCTTTACAAAAATTTGAAAGTTTCAAAATTTATATATCCAACCTGCTTAAAAATTTTATTTATTTTAAATAATGAATTTGTTTTATGGATTTACATGGGTACGTACAGAGTTGTAGACGTGGGTGTATTCCATACATTTATTGGGAACGTATGTTGTAGATGTATGTTCTATACATTTAGTGGGTTAGTACGTTGCATGTGCAGTATTTTAGATGCAGGTTTGATATATACATTCTGTGTATGATTCTGATTTCTAAATAATATAATAAAATAAGTTATTTAATGATCTTGTATATATATATATCTGAAAATTCAGTCAATATAAAATCTAATGGAGTTAATACGTAAAACTTCAAATATTTTTTATTATTGTTGCCAGGATGCGTTTATAGTCACATAAGTATATTGATCCTAATATATAATATAGGCGTGATGTAGACCGAAACAAAGACATAACAATATGCTTTGTTTCCAGTTTATCATACGTACACTGTGTTTCACTAAAAATCTAGCAGTATTTATCAAAACATCTATTTATAAATATACAATCACATTTCAGTGTTACGTAAAACAAAAACTTTACTAATTCTCACATTGTCCTTCTGTTTTATGTATTTAACATAAATATGTTTGATACACACACACCTATAACATATTCCTTCCCGTTATGTTTCATTATAATGTATTTTTATTATATGGGTTATTTTATATCGTTAGTTTCGTAACTTAGCAATGTAAAACTAGAGAGAAGGTAGCAAGTTATCACCACCCACCGCCAGTTCTTGAGCTACTTTTTTACCAACGAATAGTGGGATTGGTCATCACATGTTATAACGCCCCCACGACTGAAAGGAATTCGAACCTCCGATTCTCAGAGTAAGAGTCAAACGTCCTAACTACCTGGCCGTGCCGCATTCTGATGGAGTTAGGACTAATATAAATTAGTCCTATAATATAGTTATATTGTTATATAATATAGTTATATAAATTAATACAAAGTAGGCTTCCGCAAGAACCTTGTATGTTACTACTGGAAGTTCCGAACATATGGTTAATAGCGAGTGTTCACAACTGATGAACCAGTTCATTCTAATCTTTATAAGAATTAATGATGTATTGAATTATTTATACCTACTACTGGGTTAATGCTAAGTTCTGATTTATGTGAGTAGATAGCTTCGATCGTAAGTTAATAATAATTATCTAAACAATGATACTTTGTAGTTCGTATGTACGATTCTAAATTTTTTTTTCCGAATAATCGTTGTACATGTATATAGTGACATCAGCGAAGATTGGAAGACCTAGTTTTGCGCGAAATTCGAAACAAACATCTGTGAGAAAATATCTGTAAGGAAGCTTAATACTGCAATTTCTTTGATTAATTTTCAAGACCGTGTCATCGTAATAAATAGGATGTGGCATGACCAGGTAGTTAGGGCGTTTGACTCTTGATCTGAGAATCGTGGGTTCGAATCCCTTTCAGCCATGGGGGCGTTATAATGTAATAATTACGCTAAAATCAGGGTTTCGTTCCCCTCGATGGACTCAGCAGATACCCCGATGTGGCTTTGCTATAAGAATACACACACACTTCTAACAAAAAAATATCTCAGTTTATAATTTTTTTTTACAGAACAATTCTAGGGTAGATACAATGATTGTGGTCCATGAAAACAGGAGTTTATAATTTTTTTTACAGAACAATTCTAGGGTAGATACAATGATTGTGGTCCATGAAAACAGGAGTTTATAATTTTTTTACAGAACAATTCTAGGGTAGATACAATGATTGTGGTCCATGAAAACAGGAGTTTATAATTTTTTTACAGAACAATTCTAGGGTAGATACAATGATTGTGGTCCATGAAAACAGGAGTTTATAATTTTTTTACAGAACAATTCTAGGGTAGATACAATGATTGTGGTCCATGAAAACAGGAGTTTATAATTTTTTTTACAGAACAATTCTAGGGTAGATACAATGATTGTGGTCCATGAAAACAGGAGTTTATAATTTTTTTTACAGAACAATTCTAGGGTAGATACAATGATTGTGGTCCATGAAAACAGGAGTTTATAATTTTTTTACAGAACAATTCTAGGGTAGATACAATGATTGTGGTCCATGAAAACAGGAGTTTATAATTTTTTTACAGAACAATTCTAGGGTAGATACAATGATTGTGGTCCATGAAAACAGGAGTTTATAATTTTTTTTACAGAACAATTCTAGGGTAGATACAATGATTGTGGTCCATGAAAACAGGAGTTTATAATTTTTTTTACAGAACAATTCTAGGGTAGATACAATGATTGTGGTCCATGAAAACAGGAATATTATCACCCAGAACTCACGACGATATTTGGTTCAATGCAACCTGATACCGAAAGCTTTCACCATCCGAGCTGCGTGAGTATTTGAATTAGAGTAAGATTCCATGTTTGAAATGGGTAAAAAAATAACGTCTCCAGAAACAACCAAATATTTGATTAGGATAATAGGGCTACGAATTTTATATATCACAGATATCCAGATATTCATATCTACAAATGAAATACAAGGCACTATAAGATAAGTCTGGTTTAGCTTGTTCTCACGTCATTTCTAGCTTGTGCTGTGTATTTACTGTTATTGGTGTTTATATTCCTATTCGTCTCATAACCGAATAAATATTAAAATATTCTTATTTAATATTGTTTGTTTTATTAATATTTTATAACTGTGACAATAAAACATAGTAGTTAATGTTATATTTGGGATTATATAAACAAGTAGTCAAGTTGACACTTCGTATTGTATAAGTAAGTAATTTAGATAATACAACGAATTATTCAAGTTCATAGTTTAGACCGTATAGTATGGTAACCAAAATAATAGTTGAGAAAATATAATAAACAATCCAAGTTGATAAAAGAAGTAATATGTAAAACATTATATCTTATAAAACACAGTTTTGTTCTTAAAACTAGTACTAAGTGTTATCGTGTAGAAATTCGCGACATGGAAAAATGACCACATAACGTTCCATATAGGCCCCAGTTCCTGGGTCAAATTTCTACGTTAAAATGTGGGAACAACCTGTGTATTACAAGTTACTTCAACAGGCTTTCTTGTGTTTGTCACCAGTTCTTGGTATATTTGACGGAGGTTTATCAACTTCATTGTTATTTAAGTATCTCAACTTTAAGTGTGTTTTTAATACATACAAATTTAGCTGTGCTGTTAATTATGTTATTTTACAGAATAAATTATATATTTGGTTTTTGTCTATAAAGAAGCAAAAACATATTTTCAAAATGTTACTCATTTTATATAACTAAATAAATCAATTTTCAATGCTCAATAGCACTGCATAGATTATTAACATTTTTTTTTTCGTAGCGTCTATGTTCCAAAACCCCACAAAAATGGTTTAAACATTAAGCCTGTGGATCAGGATAAAGACATTAAAACTCCAGATCAGTATAAAAACATGGAATTGTCGGATCGCGACATAAAGATGAATTCGGTGGATGATGATGCCAGCGATACCAGAAATGACATTTTTACCTATGATAACTATAAGCTAAACAATGTCAGGGACTCGAGATTTTTGGCCCAGCAAAGTGCATCGGTGGACAAAACTGTTGAGACAACAGGTAACTGTTTAAAAAACATATTACGTACATTACGAGAATTGCAGATTAAAAATAAACTAATAGTTTTTATAACACACCTAACAAAATACAAAATAAAAATCATTTATCATTTGCCTGTGAAATGAAGTTTTTCGTATCTTTCTCTCAGAATTCCAGAAAAATAATATTAGCTTTTTTTCCTTACAACTGAGTGTACAGAAACACACGTAAGGTTTTTATTTTATTTTGTTATCCACGTGAAAACGAATTTACGTGTCAATAACACCGTGGTTCTGTCGTCGGTTTTTTTGAAATGCGTTTCACTAACTTTTTTTGGTTATCGTAAATGAACAGTTATTATGGCTGATGCTATAAAATCGTATTATAATTGGTGTAAGTTAGATGTATGACTGTATCTTATAATTTAGTTTCGTGTTAACTCAAGCGATTCACTAACTTCTTATGGTTATCGCAGATAAACAGTTATGGCTGATGCTATAAAATCATATTATAATTGGATCATAAGAGAACCACATCTGCTCGCGATACATGTGTTATTGTGTTCCGAATGGCCCGGCATGGCCAAGCGCGTAAGGCGTGCGATTCGTAATCCGAGGGTCGCGGGTTCGCGCCCGCGTCGCGTTAAACATGCTCGCCCTCCAAGCCGTGGGGGCGTATAATGTGACGATCAATCCCGCTATTCGTTGGTAAAAGAGTAGCCCAAGAGTTGGCGGTGGGTGGTGATGACTAGCTGCCTTCCCTCTAGTATTACACTGCTAAATTAGGGACGGCTAGCACAGATAGCCCTCGAGTAGCTTTGTGCGAAATTCCAAAACAAAAAGTGTTCCGAATAAAAGGAGCATTATGTGATTACCACAGGTAATCGTAACGTTGATATAAAAAAAATGGTGTGGTGTGTTTTGTTGAAAAATACTGAAACTGTGTTAGCTGTCACGTGTCATAAATTCATTACAAAATGTTATTTCTTTCTTTACATATTTGATATCACGTGACATGCAAGTTTATACTCGAGCGAGAAACTCCGTTAAATATATAATAACTTGTTGGTGTCAGTTTTGTTTACGTTACAGATACTTTCTCAACTCACTAAATCATTTTATTTTTCGATAAAGTCGAACTCATGGAGTTTTACAAGTTCAGTTTATATATATATATATAACATACATTAAAAATAATTTTATTTATTCTTAATAGTACTAACAGAATCATGTTAAATGTGCATTTATTTTATAAACTCAGTAATTAAAGCTGCCAATGTTTATTAAACCTATTAATGTGCGCTTGATAAATAGTATCCCCCATGTGGCACAGCGGTATTTCTGTTTATTAAAGTCATTAATGTGCACTTGGTAAATAGCATCTCCCATGTGGCACAGTGGTATTTCTGCGGACTCATAAAACTAGAAACTGAGTTTCTTTCCCCGTTAGTGGGCAGAGCACAGATAGCCCATTGCGTAGCTTTGTTGCTTAATTTCAAACAAATAAAATAGATAAATGTGGATACCAAGTAAGTGAATTCAGAAACATATAATAAGTTTGTTGGTTTATCTGTTTATGTTTAAGCGCAGAGCTACAAAATGAGCTATCGGGACTGTGACAACTTTTAGCGTATGAAATCTCAGGTTCAACAAATAATAACGGAGTGAGAACCCAAAGAGTAAAACATGAGTACAACTTTCTCAACAGTATTCATCTTTGAAAATGACATACTCGTGGCCTAATCTGAGGCTTTTGCGGACCGAAGTATCCAGGGTTAGAGATGTGATTCCTCTGAACACATTCTGCGATTTCAGATAAGAGGGGATTATAAAAGCGACAGTCAACCCTTGAGAAGGCGGATGCTGCTATCTGTCTCAGTTTAAAACTAGGAACGGTTATACATTAACCCACGTTAATGATAAATGTTGAAACATTCATATCAGTGTAATTTTGTGAAATGTAAAAATAGCAGAAAAGTGACCAGCTTAAAAATACGTTTTACAAAACGTACCTTAGCTTACTATAATAAAAACAGATTTATTTGTACGTTCAACAGTATAGTTCTAATTTTATTATATTCCAGATTCTAACGCTATTGGACAGCTTACTTTGATGGTTATCCTGGTAATTGCAGCAGTTGTAGGATGTGCTGCCGCCATGTGGTGGGTATTAATATCAAAGAAACGGGGCGAAACGGATATGAAGCCAGCGATTACGACGGGGTCATACATAAGGTTTTCACCAGACAATGACACTTTGATGCAAGAAGTCGTACAGGACGACGTAGCCTATTCGACACCTGTAACATTGAAGTCAGTGAAATCACTACCAGAAGTTTACTCTTTGAACTAAGAAGTCAAGAAATTATAGAAGGTCCTTCACGTCACAGGGTCTAGTGACATCATTTACTATTTAACACGTAAATTGCTATAACTTTTCCAAACGTGGAAGATCTTGAAATGATAAAGTTTAAAAGATTTATAACCGTCAAGTTTAATTTGGTAATTACATACCTTATATAAGTAAATGTAGAAACTAGTTTGTTTTTTGAATTTCGCGCAAAGTTACTCCAGGGCTATCTGCACATGTAGAAACTACAGAAACTTTAGTTTTAGGAGAGAAAAAATTAATAACATTATTCCCATGTAACATTTTTTATGAAGTGTGACATAATTCAAAAATGGTTAAATCGCTAATTGAGTAGAAATAAGATAAAAATATATAATAAAGTTTTTTTTCTGTTATTTTCACTTTCGGCAAATCTCACAAAAAATAGTTTTCAAACGGTTATAAGGTGAAAATCGAGTTCGTCTCATTAAACTTATTTTATTGTTTATTAATTTTCATGAACTTCCAATTAATAAAATACATTATGAACCGATTAAGGTTTTAGATTTTGATAATAATATGAACCTACGATATATTTTTACGAATTTCTAATTAATAAAATACATTATGAAGCGATTAAGGTTTTAGATTTTGATAATAATATGAACCTACGATATTTTTTCATGAGCTTCTAATTAATAAGATACATTATGAAGTGATTAAGGTTTTAGATTTTGATAATAATATGAACCTACGATATATTTTTACGAATTTTTAATTGATAAAATACATTATGAAGCGATTAAGGTTTTAGATTTTGATAATAATATGAACCTACGATATTTTTTCATGAGCTTTTAATTAATAAAATACATTATGAAGTGATTAAGGTTTTAGCTGTTTGTTCCGATAAAATTCATTAATTTAGATTTTCATATATATACTGTACAAATGAAAATCAGTTTAAAAACCCAAATGTAAAAAAATAATTTTAAATTGGTTTTGAACAACAACGTTTGTAACAGCTCAAAAACCAAACATAAAAAACAAATAAAAATATATTAAACAAATTAGAGTTCTAATTTTGTGCTGTGGTACTGTTTTAGTTAATTATCCGAATTTGGTGGAAATCGAATATGCACTCGATCTAGGCCTAAAACTAACAGGTCGTAAGGTAAAAAACAATTCACAGGAAAGAGTACACGAGAGGAACATATGTGTTTACACTGAACGTTGCACGAGGCTGAATGTCTCATAAATATTGTCAGGGTAGTGTGAAACATTAAAGGACGAACTGCATGCTCGAAAACTAAATAGGCCTATTTGTGCTATTAGTATGGTCCCGTTTTTGTTTTCTAACAAATGATTACTCAACCTGATAAAGGAAAATGAAGTGTTAACAAATATTTTTAACAATATAAAATAAAGAGAATATACTCTACTAGTTATCAGTTAAACAAAGTACTGTTCTTGTCCAATCAATAGCCACTAATATTAACAACAGTTAAAGCAAAAACAAAAGATCTCTAGCTTACAGCACTCGGCACTAATCTTAAGAATACAAATTGTAGTTTTGAAATTAACATGGTAACTTTCAATAGATTCGTTTTTGTGTTTTTAGTATTATAAAACGTAATGCCAAATCTACTGAACTAATCATTTTGATTTTGTGTAAATTATATCTGATTTTCTGCATGTATAATAGTCTTACTGCTTATAACTTAATTTCAGTTTTGTTTTGTTTTTATGTACCATCGTTTAATATCAGACAACACCAAGAAACGTTGTCCTTACGAATATATATTATTTCAGATTGTTGTTTGCTGCATTTTCACTCACATGTAGTGTCTTTACTATATTTCAGCGTTTCTAAAGTTTGCATACACGTGTGTCTGTGTGTGGAAGAAAAATAGGCTTTGTTAATAAACATTATAGTGTATGATTCAGCCATCATACTTGGAATGATACAACAAGAACAACAATTAGCTAAAGTACAGTAATGCTGCTACCAGTAAACCTATAGTGAATAAAAAACACCTTAGGTGTGAAAGAAAAAGGTGCGGTCAAAAAGAGGATTGCTCATGCGACTTAAAGGAGTGAAATCAAAGTTGTAGCGACATCTATGGTGTTGATAATAATTTTACAGTACGTTTTTTTTTGTCCAACTAGCGGCATTATGGTGAGTAACACAAAATATATGACTTGTTACTACCACATGTGAACATTAAAATATTCTATGTAGTATTAATAGACGTGAAGGTTTAAAAAACATACTTAATAGTAGTAGATGTAAACAAGAACGGATAATGAATAGGGTGCTCTTATTACTAGATACGTGAGCCACAAGATAAACACCTGGAGCCACCATCACTTGATCACCAGTATTGTTTTCCCTAAACATTTGTTGTCAAAGTGAAGTTGAATGATATTATTTGTAGGGTGTGAGAGAAAGAAATAATATGAAATGTCGACTGATAGAAAGTTACGATTACATTAATATACCCGTATTTATTTGATAATGGATGAAACTAAAACATAATAACATATTTGAGTATTATACTGTTTTTTTATTCCCTATAATAATTAGGAGATTTATGTTGTTTTCAAAATTTGACTTTCACACATATATTTACTATTAATTTTTTTTTTTAATTAACAGACTCGATGTGTCAGCTATTATTTTTAAGTTAAATATGGTGTCACTTTGAGAGTTTATTTGAATCGAAATCTCTAAGTTTTAATTACTTCTTTGGATATAATTGCCAGTTCAAGTAATTAATATTTATTTTAAGCATTCGTACCGTATTATCTGTAAAAGGAATAATACATAGAGGTGTGAAAATAAAAGACTATAAGCTTGGTTTGTGACCACACTAGCCTCACGTGCGTATTTAACTTAGTATAGCTGTGTAAGAGAAATGGATGGCTAAGAACGCCCTCTAGATTTTTGAAAGTCATAATTCTTAACACACACACAAAATCCTCATTCCTGAGTATATTTTCATTTCATGACTTGCAGAACTGGGTCATTGTACCTTTGTTGGCTAGAATGTGTTGATGAACTTCGAAGAAATGCAAACTTTCATTACCAGTTATGACCCTACCAGACATTTCTTAACCATTAAACAGATAAGAAAGAGTGTGTGTGTGTGTGGAGGTAAGACAAAAAGAAACTGTCCAGCTAGTCTCTTCATTTAAGAAGTGCCAGAAAGTTTAGGTATTTAAGGGAATTTTAAAAAAATATATTAACCTTTCATTTTATTTCGCTTAGTTTGTTGATTTGTTTGTAATGAGAAAAAAGTGAGAAACCATGTTATTTAATATAACTGCTTCTTCTAATTTGCTTGTTATACCAACTACGAAAGTTCGGATACTAAAAAACAATGATTTTAAACATTTGCAGAAATCAAAATTTGTATCATAACATTTTCAAGTAATATTCTTATAAACATTAGTAATATACATAACAATACAGTGATATCTAATTTATTATTAGAGGTCAGGAACTATGAACTGTATTTTTAAATACGACAGAATGTCACTTGCTTTCAAAGTGCTTTCCACGGCTTAAGACTACGTAATAACAATGATTTTAATTTCGTTACTATACGTTTTCAGATGACGTAATAACTATTATTCTAAATACGTTACTGTACGGTTTCAAACGTACGTAATAGATATTCTTTTAAAGACGTTACTATACGGTTTCAGAAATACATAATAGTAATTAGTAATTACTCCTGAAATCGTTACATCACAATTTCGAATATTCATAGTTGCCTAGACAACCCTAATAATTATACACATGTACCCTAAATGCAGAAGTAGTGATGCATTCAGTTACGAAACAGATATAAAACAATGGGTTTCTCTTCTGAAAGTAAATCTGTTTGTATTCAATAAAAACATTGGTATTGTGACATAATGTAACTGTTCATCGCTTCATTTGTAAACTATAGGTTCAACAGATGAATTTTAGATAGAGTTACTAAAAGCTAAACCATTCCTACTAAAACTTTATAAAAGTAATTGCTTGGAGCAGCAAATATAATAAATAAAGAGTTGTACCGGCAAAACCAAACGTTAAGAATCTCTATTTATAAGATTTTTATAAAGGAAGAGATTTTGGGGGTTTTTTTGCGTTTTTTTTTGGAATTTCGCACAAAGATACTCGAGGGCTATCTGTGCTAGCTGTCTCTAATTTAGCAGTGTAAGACCAGAGGAGAAGCAGCTAGTCATTACCACCTACCGCCAACTCTTGTACCAACGAAAAGTGGGATTGACCGCAACATTATAACGCCCCCACGGCTGGGAGGGCGAGCATGTTTAGCGCGACGCGGGCGCGACCCTCGGATTACGAGTGGCGCGCCTTACGCGCTTGGCCATGCCGGGCCGAGATTTTGGTATTCCTGATCTTTGATCATAAGATATAATAACCAGTTTTAATCCTGACTATATGTGCGAAGTTAAAAATCAGAGTGAAGTAAAAATACACATCACAATGAGTGAAATGTTGATCTTTGTGACATTGAAAAAATGCATTGAATGTGCATATGTTACTGTGTATCTTATAAGAGCAAAATGTGTTTAGCAGGCATTATAGATTATATTTTATGTACATCTATAAGTTATTTGTATTTCAGATTATTTCTTAATTCTCGTCTGTGTTCTCATAAAGTTCGCACTTTCGAGAGTCAAAGGCAGATATTTTATCCCATTTACGTTCCTCACAGTGTGTCGAGTTTACAGTTTGTTTTACTTGGTATCATCCATAATATTTTTTTCTTGCCTGAAGGTGAAACACTTGTGAAACACATTAGTAAAATGCAACAAGTGTGTCATAATTTACAGATGAGTAAGGGAAATGAGGAATGAATTAAAACAATGTGAAAACTAAAAAAAAAAAATGTTCTGTCACCAAATGTAAAAAAAAACTTTATAAAATGAGAAAGACGTTAAAATCACTTCTTGTCAAGCACAGTTCTGAAACAATTCTTTTACCGTTGCGCCATCTGTGAGAGGTAATTAGTATATCAAAATGTAAGGTAATGGAAGAGGATTTTATATATTAAAATATTTAACTCAGTCCAGAATTATAGACCACTGTCGAACTCTATTTGTATGTATATATATTCTATTTATATAGTAGGCTATTATTCATTCTTCCTCGATGTTTCATTCGAAACCAATAAAAGAATATAGTGTTTTCTTAACTTTCTACATTTGTGTATATTTATTACCATTTTACGTAAATTGCTGCGTGCGTGTTGTAACAACTGAGCTCTTGATTTCCACTAGTTTTGTGATGCAAATTTTAGCTTCCACAGTCCAATTTAAAATAATTAAAGCTAATGGTTTTATTATCTTCTAATGTAATAAAAAATAGAGTTTGGAGAAGAAATAAAGAAAACATGTCTTTTCAGGGTGTTTATTTTTTTAGGTTGAGCTGTACACACTAATTTACTTACTGATTAGTTTAAATACAGGCCGCATTAAAAT
This sequence comes from Tachypleus tridentatus, assembly GCF_004210375.1. NCBI lineage: Eukaryota > Metazoa > Arthropoda > Merostomata > Xiphosura > Limulidae > Tachypleus > Tachypleus tridentatus. Next base: position 127,102,453 of record NC_134831.1, on the reverse strand, counting down.
CTTCAAAAATAACTTTAACTCTTCGTATAATAGTAAAAACCTTTTACTTCAACCAACGTTTCGGCATTGCAGCTTCATCAAAGCTAGTAATAAAAAAAAAATTAAATTGGTTTTGCACTTATAGCCCTGATAAAGCCACAAGGACGAAACGTTAGCCGATATAATTGTTTTTGCTATGAACTGAGTAACAATGGTGTTTGTTTTTTCTTATCTTTATTACCACATCGTCTAAATCCGCCAAGTGTGCATGTGAAATTCCGAAAACAACACAATAAAAACATATAAGTCATTGAAATATTGTGTTGTTTGTTTATTAACTTGTATATGAAACAGTTTGGACTGAAAAAAATATTTAAAAATTCCTAGGTATTCAATTTACGTACAAACAGTTTTCCTATCTGTAACTAAATATGGAGGCATTCGAGCATGAACCATTTTGTCTGCCTCCACGTGTCTCTCGTGTGTACGCGCATCAGAATAGAAAAGTACTAGATCTATTTAAATTACACGTTTATTTCTTAAAGCCGCTCTAGTGGCACAGCGGTAGGTCTACGGACCTGCAATGCTCGAACTAGTTTTCATCCTCGTTGTAGAAAGAGTACAGATAACTCACTGTATAGCTCTGAGCTTAATTTCAAACAAACATTTCTAAACTAGTACTATACCGCTTGAACTAAGTAAGAGATATCAGCTGACATTTTATTGTGTATGTATAGTTTTAAGGATAAACAACACCACTAACTACGACCGAAAACTGACAGTATTAATAACTTCTTATCCAAGCAGGATATCCACGTACATCAGAACAAGCAGGATATCCATGTACATCAGAACAAGTAGGATATCCACATACACCAGAACTACAGAATAACTCCAGTTATGATTTTAGCTAATTTAATATGTTATTCTTGCTCATAACAATTGGGATATATTAATAATTCAGTTGGATACTCTCACTGTTAGCAACGCTTTCGGCGGTAATCCCAACTTATCAAGTACAACTTAACTTTAACATTCCAGAATATTGATTAATAACTCCCCTCTTTAAGTTAATAGTTGCCATACAATAAAGTTGTTATTGTTGTTCTTGAGCGGGGGTGTGTGTGGGTGGATATTCGTACTAAAACCCCGAATTAAACGTATTGTTGGTGTAAACGTGCTTTATGGCCACTATGAAAAAAACCTACACACTTGATAGACAAAGTCACGGAATAACGTAATTGGCCACTATTCAGTTTTTATATTATGTAACCACACAGTATCGGATATAATTAATAAACTTACTACTATGTTCAGGGTTACTAATGAAGAGTAGAATTCTCCGAAACACGTGCTGAGGAAGGTATAATTTGAACTGGATCTCCTGGAAATGCTGGACTTCAGATATCTTATAATACTCATTATGCTAGTAATAAAATATTCAAAATATTTTATGTTTAAAGTTAAGCAAAAAGTTGCATAATGGGTTATCTACGCTCTTCCCACCACGGGTAACGAAACCCAGTTTCTACAGTTGTAAGTCCGCAGACATCCCGCTGTGCCACTAGGGGGCATTGTTCAGAGACTAAATCAGTTAGCGTACTAATGGTTCACACTTCGCCTTTGTTTATATCTGTTTCCTCTGATTATCGTTGTTAGTTAGAGAAGTTCCATTTATTGATGACCTATGACCTAAAGCCTAAATAAAGGTAAAGATAAAATTAAAATAACTGTTTTCCTTGAAGATGAATATGGACATTGTGAAACTCATAAAGCGACGTATGTTTCTTTCCAACAAATTTAAGTTCAATTCAATGCGTTTTTAGTTTTCAATAATATTAATTGGTTTAAACTTGCAATTTTTATGCCAGTTTCATATATAGTTCGTTTTTTCTTCGTTGTTTTAAGAAAAGAGGTTGTAATGTATTTACAATTTCTATAATAATATTAATATTCATAATATTAACTGCAGAAGGTGTTCTTTTACAATGAAATATTTACATTTACTTCAAACATTTTGTCTATTCTCAGCATATCAAATCTTTATCTTTTATTAAACTACAAATTTTCCTTTTACTTTTGTTTTATTCCTTTGTTTTATAACAACAAGAGATTAAAGACTCGATCTGTGAGACACCTACCGCTATTTTTTGTATGTTTCTGTGAATTTCGCCCAAAGCTACACGAGGAATATATACGCTAGCTATCCCTAAATTAGCAGTGTAAGACTAGAAACTGCTAGTTATCGCTATCCACAGCCAACGAACAGTGGGATTGACAATCACATTAAAGCACCCCCACGGCTTATATAGTGTGACGGGGATTCGAATCCGCGCCCTCAGATTACGTGTCAAGCGCCCTAACCTCCTGGCCATGCTAGACCATTTATTTTTTGTCAGTTCTCGAATAATGGGCAGGTACCAGAGGATTCGAATTTGTTAAAGTAACTCTTCTTCTAAAGGGAGGTGATAAAAATTGTCCCTGTAATTACAGACCAATTAGTCTCACAGCAGTTGAGGCAGACGTTTTGAAAAGTCTATCATAAGGTGGTCTGCAAAGACACTTTACAAAATTTCGAAATTTATTCGATAGTTAGCATGGTTTCACTGAAGGAGAAATTGTGCCTTATGAATTTTTTTGACATTCTTTGAAAAAGATACTGCTCATCTAAATGAGGATAAGGGCCCAGGTTCGGTGTATCTGGATTTTCATAAAGTATTTGACTAAGTGCCATTGTAAAAAATTATCTCTTTAGGTATAGAGCTTACGTTAGTAAATTGGATAGAAGAGTGGATGAAAACAAAAGGTCGTTGGGTCGTTGCAAATGAAGTTCAGTGAAACTAGATTAATGGCCTGATACCATTTAAGATATATAGCTCTGAAAAGTTTTAGTTTTCTTGCAGGATCTTTTAATATAGTTTTTGGTTTTACGTGTTAACAAACTTAAAACAATTATTCACTGACAAACAGAAACGTTGACGCTGGTTTTCTTATAAGGATTTTATTTCGTTTTAATAAAATTATAAACATTATTTTAAAAGATAAGACTGAATTACTTTTACACTATGTCCTGAAATGTTTCTATAAATTATTCAAACTTTAAGTAAATCATAGCAATAAAAGAAGGGTGCCCCTCGCGTTGTTTACTCAAACTGTAAACCAAATGTATTCGTGAAATAAAAATAACAAAAACGTTTATTATAGCTTCATAAACGTGAGGCCCCAGCATGGCCAGGTGGGTTGAGGCGTTCGACTCGTAATCCGAGAGTCACGGGTTCGAATCTCCGTCACACCAAACATGCTCGTCCTTTCAGCTGTGGGGGTGTTACAATGTGACGGTCAATCCCACTATTCGTTGGTAAATGAGTAGCCCAAGAATTGGCGGCGGGTGGTGATGACTAGCTGCCTTCCCTCTAGTCTTAAACTGCTAAATTAGGAACAGCTAGCCTTTGAGTAGCTTTGCGCGAAATTCAAAAACAAAAAAAACAAAAAATTTTGCCTTCAGTAAGTAAAGTACAATTATTTAAGGGCCCTGCATGGCCAAGCGTGTTAAGGCGTGCGACTCGTAATCTGAGGGTCGCGGGTTCGCATCCCGGTCGCGCCAAATATGCTCGTCCTCTCAGCCATGGGGGCGTTATAATGTGACGGTCAATCCCACTATTCGTTGGTAAAAGAGTAGCCCAAGAGTTGGCGGTGGGTGGTAATGACTAGCTGCCTTCCCTCTAGTCTTACACTGCTAAATTAGGGACGGCTAGCACACATAGCTCTCGAATAGTTTTGTGCGAAATTCAAAAAACAAACAAACAAACAATTATTTAAGGTTACTTTTATTAATAATTTATTCAAATGTTTAATATATATATGCATATATTATTTTTATTGTAGAAATTATTTTACATTCTTAACTTAGTATATGGACTAGAAAAAGCCTAAAATATCGTAAGGTGGCCGAACGTCGTGAGATATTGTTGGGATTATAGCCAAAAATATCGCTGATAACTAGGGTATTTATCTAATAAGAGAATTAATTCTAATTATTATAATTAAACACGTAGGAACACTGTATGTAATTAAGTAGTCCCACTATCAGGTTGGTGTTTAGTTTTGCTTTACGAAACTAGCTTACTGTGATCAGAAGGTCATGTCAAGTACTGATAAACAATCTTTTTGTATTTTCCGGAACGAAATAAATTGTCTTGTAGACAAGTTCAGAATGCGCATTACGTTGTAAAAGTACTGACATACACGTTACGTTATAGAAATACCTGGTTTGGTTTGTTTTGAATTTCGCGCAAAGCTACACGAGGGTTATCTGCGTTAGTTGTCCCTAATTTAGCAGTATAAGAGAAGAAGGAAAATAGCTAGTAATCGCCAACTCTGGGGCTACTCTTTTACCAACTAATAGTAGGATTGACCGTCACATTATAATGCTCTCACGGCTGAAAGGGTGAGCATGTTTGGTGTGACAAGGATTCGAACCCGCGACCCTCAGATTACGAGTTGAGTGCCTTAACCGACCTGGCCAGTGCCGGGTCTAGGAACACCTCACAAGAAAGTTTTCATTAAATACGTAACTTTTTTTTGTCTCAACTCAACTAATAAATATATAGTTTAAAATTGAGAGTAATAATTACACACGTATAACAATAAATCTAGTTTTAATAAATTAGAGTTTTACTTAATTACACATTTTGTAGTTTACGTTTTGGTGAAATGCATAATTATGAACATGAATTATTTCGCATGACGAAACTAAGCCTTTTTACCTTTGATTTTTTTCGGAAATTAGAACAACTTTTGTTTAGTGTGTGCCTGTGTATGTATATGTAAAGAAAAGTAATATAATAGTAAAATACATTCCAAGTATTATTCATTTAACTGATACAAATATTATTTCCTAAAACATAATTTTAGAAAGTTAAAAGAACCACATTCTGAAACTTTTGTTTGAACAACGGAAATCACTGAAGAACACTGCAAGTTAAGACTTATGGAAAACATGTGTTAATAACAACAAATATATATCACATCTTTCACACACAGAAAGTATACGAGAAAAAAAAAAATCTTCACTGTCTTTTCTTATTGCTCTTAGAAATAAGTGAGAAATTACAATCATAATAATATTTTTGGTACGTAATTTATTAAAATTGAATGTCCAGTAGTACTGGTTATATGTGTTTCTCCAAATTAGTACTGGTTATATGTGTTTCTCCAAAGTAGTATTGGTTATATTGGTTATATGTGTTTCTCCAAAGTAGTCCAAAGTAGTATTGGTTATATGTGTTTCTCCAAAGTAGTACTGGTTATATGTGTTTCTCCAAAGTAGTACTGGTTATATGTGTTTCTCCAAAGTAGTACTGGTTATACAAACTACTCTCTACTGTCAGCTGATGTTCTTATACTTCATACCGTATATTTTATTTCTGTTTATTAAATATAATAAGCAAAAGTAACTTTAACAGCATTAAACAGCGTTGACTATAGTGTAGAGATAATTAACCTGACCTATTTATAGGTGTTAAGCCTAACACTCTTAATTACTTAAATGCTTTAATTTCACAAATGACGCATTAAAATATTTATTGGGTTCAAATAATTATTAGGTATTAAGAGGAAATATATATAATATTTTGCCCAGCGGCATTGCGGCTCATATAACGGCTGTGAAGTTTGTTTTTGAAGTAAAATATTTTAGCTCATAGCGCCATCGTTTGACCGATTTGAGATCTGATTACAGCCGTGAGTATTAAGGATTCCCTTTTGTTATTTATTGAGATTTTATACGATATCTGACAAAGATGTGTTTAATAAAATACATGAAATATTGATTAGAAAAGCCACATATATCTTTTTGAATGTCTTAAACACATTTATGTTAATAAAGCATTCTAATATTTCTACTAGCTGTTTAATAAATAGTTTAAATCCGAACTCCACAATGGACAACCTGGACCATGCCACAATCCAAAAATTTTGTCTTTACAAGACTTTAAGTTTATTGCTGAACAACTGTCTGTGTGTGTGCGGGGGGTAACTATATTAGTCAGCAATAGCATTTCTCATAATATCAACTCTCCAGTTTCCATCCTGATAACTCTAAGTTTAATTATTTTAATTGTCTGATTGAAACAGCCACGTGAGAAATACTAACCCTAAATTTCCAATTTTACCTTTGGTGCGAAAATATGGTCACTTTTCTCATCTTTATAGGGGTCAAAAATGTCAATTTCATGTTTTAAAAGAAAGGACAATCTCATTGGTTGAGAAACCTTTCCCTCGGTGTCGTCTGAACATCCAATCCCTGATAATGTCCAATCATATGTGAGTTTTGCCACATTGTCTTCTCGAATCGGTCGGGATGGTTGTAAAGAAGTGAACTGATTTCTTGTACCCCTTGTTCACAGTGGAATTATTCTGTAAACAATACAAAAGTACATATTAAATAATTGTATATATGCAAGACACGGAACAGCGTATGATGTTTTAAACAGTTTACGGTGTTACTTAAGAGAATTGATATAAAAAACAATAAAAATGACCATTTCCCGATTTTTGCTTTAGTAAATACCATGAAAAATACACAAGCCTTCCCCAAGGTAGTGTTACCACATGGTATAAATCAGAAGACTTACAAAACAATGGTCAGTCCCCAAGGTAGTGTTACTACATGGTATAAATCAGAAGACTAACAAAACAATGGTCAGTCCCCAAGGTAGTGTTACCACATGGTATAAATCAGAAGACTTACAAAACAATGGTCAGTCCCCAAGGTAGTGGTACTACATGGTATAAATCAGAAGACTAACAAAACAATGGTCAGTCCCAAGGTAGTGTTACCACATGGTATAAATCAGAAGACTTACAAAACAATGGTCAGTCCCCAAGGTAGTGTTACCACATGGTATAAATCAGAAGACTTACAAAACAATGGTCAGTCCCCAAGGTAGTGTTACCACATGATATACATCAGAAGACTTACAAATCAATGGTCAGTCCCCAAGGTAGTGTTACCACATGGTATAAATCAGAAGTCTTACAAAACAATGGTCAGTCCCCAAGGTAGTGTTACCACATGATATACATCAGAAGACTTACAAAACAATGGTCAGTCCCCAAGGTAGTGTTACCACATGATATAAATCAGAAGACTTACAAAACAATGGTCAGTCCCCAAGGTAGTGTTACCACATGATATACATCAGAAGACTTACAAATCAATGGTCAGTCCCCAAGGTAGTGTTACCACATGATATAAATCAGAAGTCTTACAAAACAATGGTCAGTCCCCAAGGTAGTGTTACCACATGATATACATCAGAAGACTTACAAATCAATGGTCAGTCCCCAAGGTAGTGTTACCACATGATATACATCAGAAGACTTACAAATCAATGGTCAGTCCCCAAGGTAGTGTTACCACATGATATAAATCAGAAGACTAACAAAACAATAGTCAGTCTTTTACCAACGTTACTTATCTTTTCAAATTTTGGATGTAAATTTATCCAAACATTTAAAAATATAAATTATTAATCACTGTATAAATAAAGTTATCGAACAGCATTCATTTATATGACAGCATATTCTCCATTTCAAGTTATGATTAAACATGATAAAATAGGAGTTACTGATGCAACTGTTATATTACGTGATAAATAAGAAAACTATTTTAACCTTATTAAAATAAACATAATGGACAGAATAAACAACGACACCTACTTTTTTACACACAAAATACCAGGAAAATTACAAGATAGTAAAATTATGTTAAAATATTAAAAAGTAAGAGTTTGTTATAGACAAGTGGGATTAAGTTAGTTATCAGGTATAACATATTATCTGTGTATTGATATGTTCAGCTTTCACAGTGAAACGAAACTCTACTGCATATTAATACTCTAGCTTGAAAATAAACACACTGAACGCCGTTGAGTTGGTGGCAATTTCAAAGTAGTTAATCGGTTTATGGGCTGATATCCTTACATGCACTGTTTACGATAGCCAATAAGACGTCTACCTCATGCGGGCCAGAACACTTCAGCTTAGTGAAAAATGCAATTCTCTTGTGAATTGAACTCAAATGAAAGCAGGGTACTAACCTCCAGTTTCTTGAAATTCTTGCACGGTCGAGTGGAGAATAAACAGTAAATAATAGGATTGGCGGCGCTGTTCAGGGGAGCTAACGCCTGAATAAACGTTGACACAGCAATTAATGTCTGACTGATGGGGATAAATCCATAGACCTGAAGTAAGTCATATATAAAGTATGGACTCCAGCAAAGTATGAATACTAGAAGAAAAATGATTTGATATCATAAGTGAAGTATTCAGTGTTAACAGTTTCAGTGTTTAGTATTTATGTATTAAGATTAGAATCTACACAGAATACCGATTTTAACTTATGTTAAGATGTGACATGTGATAGAACACATTCTATAGTTTTACAGAAAGAAAGAAGAGACAGTTATCGGTAAAAGATGTGTGAGGTATCATCATATCATAGATAAACCTTTTCATAAAAGTAATACTGTGGTATATGATTTACACGACTGAACTTAGACTGTACTGCTGTGACATATTCAATACAGTATTATCTATTTCACACACACGTGATTGAAATATCCAGTAACTAGCATAAAAAGAACTTTTTAGACTTACATTGTAGTAATCAATGTTTATTTGGTTTTGGTTTCCATAATATAATTCCATGATGGACTGAAAGCAATATTTTTGACTCAAGTTACACTTTATTTGTAAGGTTTTAAGAACAAACTACAAAACAAAACAATGTTTCTATTTTTAGTGATTTACCTTTCATATACCAGGATTATCCATTTTGATACTTACCAAACACTAACACATGCCAGGATTAATAATAACAGTCAGTATTTAGACACGACACGGTGTTCTAACAGTCAGTATGTAAACACGACACGGTGTTCTAACAGTCAGTATGTAGACACGACACGGTGTTCTAACAGTCAGTACTTACCAAACACTATCACATATCAGGATTAAGAATTTTGATACGTACCAAACATTATCACATCCCAAGATTATCCATTTTGATACTTACTAAACACTATCACATCCTAGGATTATCCATTTTGATACTTACTAAACACTATCACATGCCAGGATTAATAATTTTGATACTTACTAAACACTATCACATGCCAGGATTAATAATTTTGATACTTACCAAACACTATCACATCCCAGGATTATCCATTTTTATACTTACCAACACTATCACATGCCAGGATTATCCGCTTTTATACTTATCAAACACTATCACATGCTAGGATTATCCATTTTGATACTTACTAAACACTATCACATCCCAGGATTATCCATTTTGATACTTACTAAACACTATCACATGCCAGGATTAATAATTTTGATACTTACCAAACACTATCACATGCCAGGATTATCCATTTTGATACTTCCCAAACACTATCACATGCTAGGATTATCCGTTTTGATACTTGCCAACACTATCACATGCCAGGATTATCCGTTTTGATACTTACCAACACTATCACATGCCAGCATTATCCATTTTGATACTTACTAAACACTATCACATGCCAGGATTAATAATTTTGATACTTACCAAACACTATCACATGCCAGCATTATCCATTTTGATACTTACTAAACACTATCACATGCTAGAATTATCCGTTTTGATACTTGCCAACACTATCACATGCCAGGATTATCCGTTTTGATACTTACCAACACTATCACATGCCAGCATTATCCATTTTGATACTTACCAAACACTATCACATGCTAGAATTATCCGTTTTGATACTTGCCAACACTATCACATCCCAGGATTATCCATTTTGATACTTACCAAACACTATCACATGCTAGAATTATCCGTTTTGATACTTGCCAACACTATCACATCCCAGGATTATCCATTTTGATACTTACTAAACACTATCACATGCCAGGATTAATAATTTTGATACTTACCAAACACTATCACATACCAGGTCTATACATTTTCATACTTACCAAACACTATCACATACCAGGACTATACATTTTCATACTTACCAAACACTATCACATACCAGGACTATACATTTTCATACTTACCAAACACTATCACATACCAGGACTATACATTTTCATACTTACCAAACACTATCACATACCAGGACTATACATTTTCATACTTACCAAACACTATCACATACCAGGACTATACATTTTCATACTTACCAAACACTATCACATACCAGGACTATACATTTTCATACTTACCAAACACTATCACATACCAGGACTATACATTTTCATACTTACCAAACACTATCACATACCAGGACTATACATTTTCATACTTACCAAACACTATCACATACCAGGACTATACATTTTCATACTTAGTAAACACTATCACATGCCAGGATTAATAATTTTGATACTTACCAAACACTATCACATGCCAGGATTATCCATTTTGATACTTACCAAACACTATCACATGCTAGAATTATCCGTTTTGATAGTTGCCAACACTATCACATGCCAGGATTATCCGTTTTGATACTTACCAACACTATCACATGCCAGCATTATCCATTTTGATACTTACCAAACACTATCACATCCCAGGATTATCCATTTTGATACTTACTAAACACTATCACATGCCAGGATTAATAATTTTGATACTTACCAAACACTATCACATCCCAGGATTATCCATTTTTATACTTACCAAACACTATCACATGCTAGGACTATCCGTTTTGATACTTACCAACACTATCACATGCCATGATTATCCGTTTTGATACTTTCCAAACACTATCACATACCAGGACTATACATTTTCATACTTACCAAACACTATCACATGCTAGGATTATCTATTTTAATACTTTCCAAACACTATCACATACCAGGACTATACATTTTCATACTTACCAAACACTATCACATGCTAGGATTATCTATTTTAATACTTTCCAAACACTATCACATACCAGGTCTATACATTTTCATACTTACCAAACACTATCACATACCAGGACTATACATTTTCATAATTACCAAACACTATCACATGCCAGGACTATACATTTTCACACTTACCAAACACTATCACAAGGGTCATCTTTACAGACTTTATTTTAGCCTTTGGAATTATTCCTCTAGAACTCGCTCTTCTGTTGTCATTATCGCTGTCAATGGAAGCCTTATGTCGGACTCTGCTATCTATTTTAATAAACGACACCAAGCTTAACTCCTGTTACTTTTGTATGGTAACACAACAGATCATAAAAAAGAAGTCCGTATTGTATCATAGAGCCTGCTACTTTAGGGCACGTTATCGTAGCGTAACGTTTGTGTAGGTTCAAATGCTGGATTATTAGGTTTACGTCTAAGTACATGTATATAGAACACATACATTTTGATTACTAAAATGTTTTTATCACTATACAGTGAAACAAAATTCTACAAATAAAATGTATCAGATCTGATGTCATTTTAAGAGTATAAATTCATCAAATTGATTATAGTACGCACATATCTTTAACATATCTCTCTTATTAGATTACATCCTTTTATAACATCTCTCTCTTATTAGATTACATCCTTTGTTAACACATCTGTCTTATTAGATTACATCCTTCTTTAACACTTCTGTCTTATTAGATTACATCCTTCTTTAACATCTCTGTCTTATTAGATTACATCCTTCTTTAACACTTGTGTCTTATTAAATTACATCCTTCTTTAACATCTCTGTCTTATTAGATTACATCCTTTTATAACATCTCTCTCTTATTAGATTACATCCTTTTATGACATCTCTCTCTTATTAGATTACATCCTTTGTTAACACATCTGTCTTATTAGATTACATCCTTCTTTAACACTTCTGTCTTATTAGATTACATCCTTCTTTAACATCTCTGTCTTATTAGATTACATCCTTCTTTAACATCTCTGTCTTATTAGATTACATCCTTCTTTAACACTTCTGTCTTATTAAATTACATCCTTCTTTAACACTTCTGTCTTATTAAATTACATCCTTCTTTAACATCTCTGTCTTATTATATTATATCCGTCTTTAACATCTCTGTCTTATTAGATTACATCCTTCTTTAACATCTCTGTCTTATTAGATTACATCCTTCCTTGACATCTCTGTAATGTTTCTAGAATACATTATCACTGTGTAATGTCTCTAGAATACATAATGACTGTGTAATGTCTCTAGAATACATTATGACTGTGTTATGTCTCGAGAACACATTATGACTGTGTAATGTTTCTAGAATACATTATCACTGTGTAATGTCTCTAGAATACATAATGACTGTGTAATGTCTCTAAAATACATTATGACTGTGTAATGTCTCTAGAATACATTATGACTGTGTAATGTCTCTAGAATACATTATGACTGTGTAATGTCTCTAGAATACATTATGACTGTGTAATGTCTCTAGAACACGTTATGACTGTGTTATGTCTCTAGAATTCATTATGACTGTGTAATGTCTCTAGAATACATTATGACTGTGTAATGTCTCTAGAATACATTATGACTGTGTAATGTCTCGAGAACACATTATGACTGTGTAATGTTTCTAGAATACATTATCACTGTGTAATGTCTCTAGAATACATAATGACTGTGTAATGTCTCTAAAATACATTATGACTGTGTAATGTCTCTAGAATACATTATGACTGTGTAATGTCTCTAGAATACATTATGACTGTGTAATGTCTCTAGAATACATTATGACTGTGTAATGTCTCTAGAACACGTTATGACTGTGTTATGTCTCTAGAATTCATTATGACTGTGTAATGTCTCTAGAATACATTATGACTGTGTAATGTCTCTAGAATACATTATGACTGTGTAATGTCTCTAGAACACGTTATGACTGTGTTATGTCTCTAGAATTCATTATGACTGTGTAATGTCTCTAGAATACATTATGACTGTGTAATGTCTCTAGAACACATTATGACTGTGTGATGTCTCAAGAAAACATTATGACTGTGTAATGTCTCTAGAATACATTATGACTGTGTAATGTCTCTAGAATATATTATGACTGTGTAATGTCTCTAGAATACATTATGACTGTGTAATGTCTCTAGAATACATTATGACTGTGTAATGTCTCTAGAACAGGTTATGACTGTGTTATGTCTCTAGAATTCATTATGACTGTGTAATATCTCTAGAATACATTATGACTGTGTTATGTCTCTAGAATTCATTAGGACTGTGTAATGTCTCTAGAATTCATTATGACTGTGTAATATCTCTAGAATACATTATGACTGTGTTATGTCTCTAGAATTCATTAGGACTGTGTAATGTCTCTAGAATTCATTATGACTGTGTAATGTCTCTAGAATACATTATGACTGTGTTATGTCTCTAGAATACATTATGACTGTGTAATGTCTCTAGAATTCATTATGACTGTGTAATATCTCTAGAATACATTATGACTGTGTAATGTCTCTAGAATACATTATGACTGTGTAATATCTCTAGAATTCATTATGACTGTGTAATGTCTCTAGAATACATTATGACTGTGTAATGTCTCTAGAATTCATTATGACTGTGTAATATCTCTAGAATACATTATGACTGTGTAATGTCTCTAGAATACATTATGACTGTGTAATGTCTCTAGAATTCATTATGACTGTGTAATATCTCTAGAATACATTATGACTGTGTTATGTCTCTAGAATTCATTAGGACTGTGTAATGTCTCTAGAATTCATTATGACTGTGTAATGTCTCTAGAATTCATTATGACTGTGTAATATCTCTAGAATACATCATGACTGTGTAATGTCTCTAGAATACATTATGACTGTGTAATGTCTCTAGAATTCATTATGACTGTGTAATATCTCTAGAATACATTATGACTGTGTTATGTCTCTAGAATTCATTAGGACTGTGTAATGTCTCTAGAATTCATTATGACTGTGCAATATCTCTAGAATACATTATGACTGTGTTATGTCTCTAGAATTCATTAGGACTGTGTAATATCTCTAGAATACATTATGACTGTGTAATGTCTCTAGAATTCATTATGACTGTGTAATGTCTCTAGAATACATTATGACTGTGTTATGTCTCTAGAATACATTATGACTGTGTAATGTCTCTAGAATTCATTATGACTGTGTAATATCTCTAGAATACATTATGACTGTGTAATGTCTCTAGAATTCATTATGACTGTGTAATGTCTCTAGAATACATTATGACTGTGTTATGTCTCTAGAATACATTATGACTGTGTAATGTCTCTAGAATTCATTATGACTGTGTAATATCTCTAGAATACATTATGACTGTGTAATGTCTCTAGAATTCATTATGACTGTGTAATGTCTCTAGAATACATTATGACTGTGTTATGTCTCTAGAATACATTATGACTGTGTAATATCTCTAGAATACATTATGACTGTGTAATGTCTCTAGAATACATTATGACTGTGTTATGTCTCTAGAATACATTATGACTGTGTAATGTCTCTAGAATTCATTATGACTGTGTAATGTCTCTAGAATACATTATGACTGTGTTATGTCTCTAGAATACATTATGACTGTGTAATGTCTCTAGAATTCATTATGACTGTGTAATATCTCTAGAATACATTATGACTGTGTTATGTCTCTAGAATACATTATGACTGTGTAATGTCTCTAGAATTCATTATGACTGTGTAATGTCTCTAGAATACATTATGACTGTGTAATGTCTCTAGAACACATTATGACTGTGTGATGTCACAAGAAAACATTATGACTGTGTAATGTCTCTAGAATACATTATGACTGTGTAATGTCTCTAGAATATATTATGACTGTGTAATGTCTCTAGAATACATTATGACTGTGTAATGTCTCTAGAATACATTATGACTGTGTAATGTCTCTAGAACAGGTTATGACTGTGTTATGTCTCTAGAATTCATTATGACTGTGTAATATCTCTAGAATACATTATGACTGTGTTATGTCTCTAGAATTCATTAGGACTGTGTAATGTCTCTAGAATTCATTATGACTGTGTAATATCTCTAGAATACATTATGACTGTGTTATGTCTCTAGAATTCATTAGGACTGTGTAATGTCTCTAGAATTCATTATGACTGTGTAATGTCTCTAGAATTCATTAGGACTGTGTAATGTCTCTAGAATTCATTATGACTGTGTAATGTCTCTAGAATACATTATGACTGTGTAATGTCTCTAGAATTCATTATGACTGTGTAATATCTCTAGAATACATTATGACTGTGTAATGTCTCTAGAATTCATTATGACTGTGTAATATCTCTAGAATACATTATGACTGTGTAATGTCTCTAGAATTCATTATGACTGTGTAATGTCTCTAGAATTCATTAGGACTGTGTAATGTCTCTAGAATACATTATGACTGTGTAATGTCTCTAGAATTCATTATGACTGTGTAATGTCTCTAGAACAGGTTATGACTGTGTTATGTCTCGAGAACACATTATGACTGTGTAATGTCTCTAGAACAGGTTATGACTGTGTTATGTCTCGAGAACACATTATGACTGTGTAATGTCTCTAGAATACATTATGACTGTGTAATGTCTCTAGAATGCATTATGACTGTGTAATGTCTCTAGAATACATTATGACTGTGTAATATCTCTAGAATACATTATGACTGTGTAATGTCTCTAGAATACATTATGACTGTGTAATGTCTCTAGAATTCATTATGACTGTGTAATATCTCTAGAATTCATTATGACTGTGTAATATCTCTAGATTCTTTAGGTTATTATACTTCTCTTTAATTCCTTTGTACCTAATTAAACCATAACATCTTTAACGTATTTTCCTTCCCTACATTTGCAACACTTCTTTATAAACCGTGTCCCTCCCTTAAATTACAACGTGTATTTTAAAACCGCTATTAACCATTGGATTACACCACCTATTTAAATGCTCCCATCACTCACTAGTTTGCAACATCCCTCTTGCTATCACACCTTATGTTACTCATCTGTACTGCCTCTGTTTTACATCAGGTTCTAGAACTAATCTTGTGTTATTTACTCAAAAATACATCAACTTGTTTGGTGGAAATTTGAGATAAATTATATGACTATTTCAATAAAAAAATAATCCATAGTAACATCTTCAATACATTTACAATGCTGTTTAATCTACTTGTATAAATAGACCTGTTAACCTTTGGAGAGAACAGAATTGTTCTGGATCTTTGGATATCCCATAGCCTTGCCCTTAGTCCAGATAGTATACACGATCACAGTGTTACAAGTAGAGATAATCAGGGCAGGAATAAAGAATAGAGACATCGCTACCAGCATCAGATAAGTCTTCCACTGCCACGGGCTGAGGTCAATCCAACATTGCACACGGCCTTTAACTAACAAGTCTTCGTTCAGAAATATCGCTGGGATAGAGGTTAGTACGCTTAAACCCCAAGCTAACACTACGAGAATTCTTGCTCGTTTCCCTGTTATAGAAAGAACAAATGGATTGGTAAGTGTAAAGTTTTATAGAAACCACTGAAAGTATGTGAGAAGATGGCTACACGACTAGAAAAATAATGCCATCTGTGAACCGACTGTTCAACAAAGTTATAAACAAGTAAAAATACGAAAATGAGACCATGGAAAGATGAAAACAGACTGTTTTGTGGAAGGCTTAAATTCGTTTATTGAAAATGCAAAAGTGTAGGTGTTTTTACTTTTATCTTAATATTATTTATTATGATATCCAGGAAAGACAGTAATAATTTACTCTGTACTAAATCTAGAACCTGCTTGAATATAAAATATAAAAAATGGTATTAAAAGAATAAAATCTGAAATTTTAAATATAACTTATGTATTCTTATAATATCAACACACACATATATATATATGTATATCCTAACTTCAATTCTCCTTTAACGGTGTGATTGTTTAATTTGTGATTTCGTGCAAAGCTACTCTTGGGTTACATTTGCTAGCTCTTTATAATTTAGTAGTGATGGACTACTGAAGGCGGAAAATCAACAATGCCCCTTGCCGATCCTTGAACTACTCTCTTACCAAGGAAAAGTGGGCTTGACCATACTGTTATAACGCTCTAAGGGTTAAAGAATAACTATATTTGATGACAGAATCTGAACACGCAATAAGTGAGTTGTATGTTTAGAGCTCCTAACCAGTAGGCCATCCGAGGCTGCTCAGCTAACTTATGCCTTTGTTTAAGAATCTTAGTAAATGGTCAACTGGTTTTGACCCGGCAAGAGAAAATACAAAAATAATAATACTCAGAGGTAAATTATTGTATCATTACAACTAGGTAATCAGACAGGATATCCCTATTTTACTTTTATCCTCTGACAACACTAGTTGAAGTAGTAGAAAACTATTAGACTAACCTGAACTGAATGTGGGGGCTTAAAGATAATAGTAACATAGTAATCTACCGTAGGGTATAGTTGTTATATAGTAATCTCCGTAGGGTATAGTTGTTATATAGTAATCTACCGTAGGGTATAGTTGTTATATAGTAATCTCCGTAGGGTATAGTTGTTATATAATAATCTCCGTAGGGTATAGTTGTTATATAGTAATCTACCGTAGGGTATAGTTGTTATATAGTAATCTCCGTAGGGTATAGTTGTTATATAGTAATCTCCGTAGGGTATAATTGTTATATAGTAATCTACCGTAGGGTATAGTTGTTATATAGTAATCTCCGTAGGGTATAGTTGTTATATAGTAATCTCCGTAGGGATAAGTTGTTATATAGTAATCTCCGTAGAGATAAGTTGTTATATAGTAATCTACCGTAGGGTATAGTTGTTATATAGTAATCTCCGTAGGGTATAGTTGTTATATAATAATCTCCGTAGGGACAAGTTGTTATATAGTAATCTACCGAAAGGTATAGTTCTTATATAGTAATCTACCGTAGAGTATAGTTGTTACATAGTAATCTACCGTGGGGTATAGTTGTTATATAGTAATCTACTGTAAGGTATAGTTGGTATATATTAACCTACTGTATAGTATAGTTGTTATACAGTAATCTTCCATAGGGTATAACTGTTATATATAGTAATAGTATAGTTGTTATATAGTAATATACCTTAGGATATAGTTGTTATATAGTAATCTACCGCAAAATATAGTTATTACTAAGTAACCTACCGCAGAGTATAGTTGTTACATAGTAATCTACCGTGGGGTATAGTTGTTATATAGTAATCTACTGTAGAGTATAGTTGTTATAGAGAAATCTTCCGCAGAATATAGTTGTTATATAGAAATCTACCGTAAGATATAATTGTTATATTGTAATCTACTGTAGAGTATAGTGGTTATTCAGTAATCTACCGTAGGGTATAGTTGTTATATAGTAATCTACCGTAAAGTATAGTTGTTATATAGTAATCTACCTCAAAGTATAGTTGTTGTATAGTAATCTACCGTAGGATATAGTTGTTATATAGTAATCTACCGTAGTGTATAGTTGTTATATAGTAATCTACCGTAGAGTATAGTTGTTATATAGTAATCTACCGTAGAGTATAGTTGTTACTGAGTGATCTACCGTTGAGTATACTTTTTATATAGTAATCTACAGTAAGATATACTTGTTATATAGTAATCTACAGCAGAATATAGTTATTACTAAGTAAACTACCGCAGAGTATACTTTTTATATAGTAATCTACAGTAAGATATACTAGTTATATAGTAATCTACAGCAGAATATAGTTATTACTAAGTAAACTACCGCAGAGTATAGTTGTTATATAGTAATCTACCGCAGAGTATAGTTGTTATATAGTAATAAACTGTAGAGTATAAATGTTATACAGTAATCTACCGTAGGGTATAGTTGTTATATTGTAATATACTGTAGTGTATAGTTGTTATATTGTAATCTACCGTAGAGTATAGTTGTTCCTGAGTAATCTAAAGTTGGGTATAGTTTTTATATAGTAATCTACCGTAGCATATAGTTGTTATATTGTAATCTACTGTAGAGTATAGTTGTTATATAGTAATCTACCGCAAAGTATAGTTGTTATTTAGTAATCTACCGCAAATTATAGTTGTTATATAGTAATCTACCGCAAATTATAGTTCTTATATAGTAATCTACCGTAAGGTATGGTTGTTATATAGTAATCTACCGTAGGGTATAGTTGTTATATTGTAATCTCAGGTAGAGTATAGTTGTTATACAGTAATCTACCGTAGTGTATATTTGTTATATAGTAATCTAGCGTAGGGTATACTTTTATATTATAATCTACTGTAGAGTATAGTTCTTATATAGTAATCTACCGTAGTGAATAGTTGTTATATAGCAATCTACCGTAGAGTATAGTTGTTATATATTAATCTACTGTAGAGTATCGTTGTTATATAGTAATCTACCGCAGAGTGTAGTTGTTATATAGCAATCTACCGTAAGGTATAGTTGTTATATAGTAATCTACCGTAGAGTATAGATGTTATACAGTAATCTACTGTTGGGTATAGTTGTTATATATAGTAATCTACGGTAGATTATAGTTTTAATATAGTAATATACCATATGTTATAGTTGTTATACAGTAATCTACAGTAGGGTATAGTTGTTATATAGTAATCTACCGTAGGGTATAGTTGTTACATTGTAATCTACTGTAGAGTATAGTTGTTATATAGTAATCTACCGTTGGGTATAGTTGTTATATATAGTAATCTACCGTAGAATATAGTATTTATATAGTAATATACCATACGGTATAGTTGTCATATAGTAATCTACCGTAGGGTATAGTTGTTGCGTAGTATCTACTGAAGAGTATAGTTGTTGCGTAGTATCTACTGAAGAGTATAGTTGTTATATAGTAATCTACTGTAGTGTATAGTTTTTATATTGTAATCTACCGTAGAGTATAATTTTTACTGAGTAATCTACCGTTGGGTATAGTTTTTATATAGTAATCTACCGCAAAATATATTTGTTATATAGTAATCTACCGCAGAGTATAGTTGTTATATAGTAATCTACTATAGAGTGTAGTTGTTATATAGTAATCTATCGCAGAGTATAGTTGTTATATAGTAATCTACCGCAGAGTATAGTTGTTATATAGTAATGTATCGTAGGGTATAGTTTTTATATAGTAATCAAGTGTATAGTATAGATGTTATACAGTAATCTACCGTAGGGTATAGTTTTTATATCGTAACCTACTGTAGAGTATAGTTGTTATATAGTAATCTACCATAGTGTATAGTTGTTATATAGTAATCTACCGTAGAGTATAGTTGTTACTGAGTAATCTACCGTTTGGTATAGCTTTTATATAGTAATATACCGTAGGATATAGTTGTTATATAGTAGTCTCCTATAGAGTATAGTTGTTATATAGTAATATACCGTAGGATATAGTTGTTATATAGTAGTCTCCTATAGAGTATAGTTGTTATATGGTAATCTACCGTAAGGTATAGTTGTTATATAGTAATCTACCGTAGGATATAGTTGTTATATTGTAATCTCATGTAGAGTATAGTTGTTATACAGTAATCTACCGTAGGGTATATTTGTTATATAGTAAACTAGCGTAGGGTATAGTTTTATATTGTAATCTACTGTAGAGTATAGTTGTTATATAGTAATCTACCGTAGTGAATAGTTGTTATATAGTAATCTACCGTAGAGTATAGTTGTTATATAGTAATCTACCGTAGGGTATAGTTGTTATATTGTAATCTACTGTAGAGTATAGTTGTTATACAGTAACCTACTGTTCGGTATCGTTGTTATATATAGTAATCTACGGTAGATTATAGTTTTTATGTAGTAATATACCACATGTTATAGTTGTTATACAGTAATCTACCGTAGGGTATAGTTGTTATATAGTAATCTACCGTAGGGTATAGTTGTTACATTGTAATCTACTGTACAGTATAGTTGTTATATAGTAATCTACCGTAGTGTATAGTTGGTATATAGTAATCTACCGTAGAGTATAGTTGTTATGTAGTAGTCTGCCGAATTGTATAGTAGTTATATAGTAATCTCCCGTAGTGTATAGTTGTTATATAGTAATCTACCGTAAGTTATAGTTCTTATATAGTAACCTACTGTATAGTATAGTTGTTATACAGTAATCTTCCATAGGGTATAACTGTTAAACATAGTAATAGTATAGTTGTTATATAGTAATCTACCTTAGGGTATAGTTGTTATATAGTAATCTACCGCAGAATATAGTTATTACTAAGTAACCTACCGCAGAGTATAATTGTTACATAGTAATCTACCGTGAGGAAAAGTTCTTATATTGTAATCTACTGTAGAGTATAGTTTTTATAGAGAAATCTTCCGCAGAGTATAGTTGTTATATCAAAATCTACCGTAGGGTATAGTTGTTACTGAGTAATCTCCTGTTGGGTATAGATTGAATATAGTAATCTACCGTAGAATATAGTTGTTATTTAGTAACCTATCGTAGGGTATAGTTGTTATATAGTGATCTACCGCAGAATATAGTTATTACTAAGTAACGTACCGCAGAGTATAGTTGTTACATAGTAATCTTCCTGAAGGATATCGTTGTTATATAGTAATATACCGTTGGGTATAGTTTTTATATAGTAATCTACCGTATGGTATAGTTGTTATATAGTAATCTACCGCAGAATATAGTTATTACTATGTAAACTACCGCAGAGTATAGTTGTTAGATATTAATCTACCGTATGGTATAGTTCTTACATAGTAATCTACCGTGGGGTATAGTTGTTATATAGTAATCTACTGTAGAGTATAGTTGTTATAGAGAAATCTTCCGCAGAATATAGTTGTTATATGGAAATCTACCGTAGGATATAGTTGTTATATAGAAATCTACCGTAAGATATAATTGTTATATTGTAATCTACTGTAGAGTATAGTGGTTATTCAGTAATCTACCGTAGGGTATAGTTGTTATATAGTAATCTACCGTAAAGTATAGTTGTTATATAGTAATCTACCTCAAAGTATAGTTGTTGTATAGTAATCTACCGTAGGATATAGTTGTTATATAGTAATCTACCTCAAAGTATAGTTGTTGTATAGTAATCTACCGTAGGATATAGTTGTTATATAGTAATCTACCGTAGTGTATAGTTGTTATATAGTAATCTACCGTAGAGTATAGTTGTTATATAGTAATCTACCGTAGAGTATAGTTGTTACTGAGTGATCTACCGTTGAGTATACTTTTTATATAGTAATCTACAGTAAGATATACTTGTTATATAGTAATCTACAGCAGAATATAGTTATTACTAAGTAAACTACCGCAGAGTATAGTTGTTATATAGTAATCTACCGCAGAGTATAGTTGTTATATAGTAATAAACTGTAGAGTATAAATGTTATACAGTAATCTACCGTAGGGTATAGTTGTTATATTGTAATCTACTGTAGTGTATAGTTGTTATATTGTAATCTACCGTAGAGTATAGTTGTTCCTGAGTAATCTATAGTTGGGTATAGTTTTTATATAGTAATCTACCGTAGGATATAGTTGTTATATTGTAATCTACTGTAGAGTATAGTTGTTATATAGTAATCTACCGCAAAGTATAGTTGTTATTTAGTAATCTACCGCAAATTATAGTTGTTATATAGTAATCTACCGCAAATTATAGTTGTTATATAGTAATCTACCGTAAGGTATGGTTGTTATATAGTAATCTACCGTAGGGTATAGTTGTTATATTGTAATCTCAGGTAGAGTATAGTTGTTATATAGCAATCTACCGTAAAAGTATAGTTGTTATATATTAATCTACTGTAGAGTATCGTTGTTATATAGTAATCTACCGCAGAGTGTAGTTGTTATATAGCAATCTATCGTAAGGTATAGTTGTTATATAGTAATCTACCGTAGAGTATAGTTGTTATATAGTAATCTACTGTAGAGTATAGATGTTATACAGTAATCTACTGTTGGGTATAGTTGTTATATATAGTAATCTACGGTAGATTATAGTTTTAATATAGTAATATACCATATGTTATAGTTGTTATACAGTAATCTACAGTAGGGTATAACTGTTAAACATAGTAATAGTATAGTTGTTATATAGTAATCTACCTTAGGGTATAGTTGTTATATAGTAATCTACTGTAGAGTATAGTTGTTATATAGTAATCTACCGTTGGGTATAGTTGTTATATATAGTAATCTACCGTAGAATATAGTATTTATATAGTAATATACCATACGGTATAGTTGTCATATAGTAATCTACCGTAGGGTATAGTTGTTGCGTAGTATCTACTGAAGAGTATAGTTGTTATATAGTAATCTACTGTAGTGTATAGTTTTTATATTGTAATCTACCGTAGAGTATAATTTTTACTGAGTAATCTACCGTTGGGTATAGTTGGTATATAGTAATCTACCGTAGAGTATAGTTGTTATGTAGTAGTCTGCCGTATTGTATAGTAGTTATAGAGTAATCTCCCGTAGTGTATAGTTGTTATATAGTAATCTACCGTAAGTTATAGTTCTTATATAGTAACCTACTGTATAGTATAGTTGTTATACAGTAATCTTCCATAGGGTATAACTGTTAAACATAGTAATAGTATAGTTGTTATATAGTAATCTACCTTAGGGTATAGTTGTTATATAGTAATCTACCGCAGAATATAGTTATTACTAAGTAACCTACCGCAGAGTATAATTGTTACATAGTAATCTACCGTGGGGAAAAGTTCTTATATTGTAATCTACTGTAGAGTATAGTTTTTATAGAGTAATCTTCCGCAGAGTATAGTTGTTATATCAAAATCTACCGTAGGGTATAGTTGTTACTGAGTAATCTCCTGTTGGGTATAGATTGAATATAGTAATCTACCGTAGAATATAGTTGTTATTTAGTAACCTATCGTAGGGTATAGTTGTTATATAGTGATCTACCGCAGAATATAGTTATTACTAAGTAACGTACCGCAGAGTATAGTTGTTACATAGTAATCTACCTGAAGGATATCGTTGTTATATAGTAATATACCGTTGGGTATAGTTTTTATATAGTAATCTACCGTATGGTATAGTTGTTATATAGTAATCTACCGCAGAATATAGTTATTACTATGTAAACTACCGCAGAGTATAGTTGTTACATATTAATCTACCGTATGGTATAGTTCTTACATAGTAATCTACCGTGGGGTATAGTTGTTATATAGTAATCTACTGTAGAGTATAGTTGTTATAGAGAAATCTACCGTAGGATATAGTTGTTATATAGAAATCTACCGTAAGATATAATTGTTATATTGTAATCTACTGTAGAGTATAGTGGTTATTCAGTAATCTACCGTAGGGTATAGTTGTTATATAGTAATCTACCGTAAAGTATAGTTGTTATATAGTAATCTACCTCAAAGTATAGTTGTTGTATAGTAATCTACCGTAGGATATAGTTGTTATATAGTAATCTACCTCAAAGTATAGTTGTTGTATAGTAATCTACCGTAGGATATAGTTGTTATATAGTAATCTACCGTAGTGTATAGTTGTTATATAGTAATCTACCGTAGAGTATAGTTGTTATATAGTAATCTACCGTAGAGTATAGTTGTTACTGAGTGATCTACCGTTGAGTATACTTTTTATATAGTAATCTACAGTAAGATATACTTGTTATATAGTAATCTACAGCAGAATATAGTTATTACTAAGTAAACTACCGCAGAGTATAGTTGTTATATAGTAATCTACCGCAAAGTATAGTTGTTATATAGTAATAAACTGTAGAGTATAAATGTTATACAGTAATCTACCGTAGGGTATAGTTGTTATATTGTAATCTACTGTAGTGTATAGTTGTTATATTGTAATCTACCGTAGAGTATAGTTGTTCCTGAGTAATCTATAGTTGGGTATAGTTTTTATATAGTAATCTACCGTAGGATATAGTTGTTATATTGTAATCTACTGTAGAGTATAGTTGTTATATAGTAATCTACCGCAAAGTATAGTTGTTATTTAGTAATCTACCGCAAATTATAGTTGTTATATAGTAATCTACCGCAAATTATAGTTGTTATATAGTAATCTACCGTAAGGTATGGTTGTTATATAGTAATCTACCGTAGGGTATAGTTGTTATATTGTAATCTCAGGTAGAGTATAGTTGTTATATAGCAATCTACCGTAAAGTATAGTTGTTATATATTAATCTACTGTAGAGTATCGTTGTTATATAGTAATCTACCGCAGAGTGTAGTTGTTATATAGCAATCTATCGTAAGGTATAGTTGTTATATAGTAATCTACCGTAGAGTATAGTTGTTATATAGTAATCTACTGTAGAGTATAGATGTTATACAGTAATCTACTGTTGGGTATAGTTGTTATATATAGTAATCTACGGTAGATTATAGTTTTAATATAGTAATATACCATATGTTATAGTTGTTATACAGTAATCTACAGTAGGGTATAACTGTTAAACATAGTAATAGTATAGTTGTTATATAGTAATCTACCTTAGGGTATAGTTGTTATATAGTAATCTACTGTAGAGTATAGTTGTTATATAGTAATCTACCGTTGGGTATAGTTGTTATATATAGTAATCTACCGTAGAATATAGTATTTATATAGTAATATACCATACGGTATAGTTGTCATATAGTAATCTACCGTAGGGTATAGTTGTTGCGTAGTATCTACTGAAGAGTATAGTTGTTGCGTAGTATCTACTGAAGAGTATAGTTGTTATATAGTAATCTACTGTAGTGTATAGTTTTTATATTGTAATCTACCGTAGAGTATAATTTTTACTGAGTAATCTACCGTTGGGTATAGTTTTTATATAGTAATCTACCGTAGAGTATAGTTGTTATGTAGTAGTCTGCCGTATTGTATAGTAGTTATAGAGTAATCTCCCGTAGTGTATAGTTGTTATATAGTAATCTACCGTAAGTTATAGTTCTTATATAGTAACCTACTGTATAGTATAGTTGTTATACAGTAATCTTCCATAGGGTATAACTGTTAAACATAGTAATAGTATAGTTGTTATATAGTAATCTACCGCAGAATATAGTTATTACTAAGTAACCTACCGCAGAGTATAATTGTTACATAGTAATCTACCGTGGGGAAAAGTTCTTATATTGTAATCTACTGTAGAGTATAGTTTTTATAGAGTAATCTTCCGCAGAGTATAGTTGTTATATCAAAATCTACCGTAGGGTATAGTTGTTACTGAGTAATCTCCTGTTGGGTATAGATTGAATATAGTAATCTACCGTAGAATATAGTTGTTATATAGTAACCTACCGTAGGGTATAGTTGTTATATAGTGTTCTACCGCAGAATATAGTTATTACTAAGTAACCTACCGCAGAGTATAGTTGTTACATAGTAATCTACCTGAAGGATATCGTTGTTATATAGTAATATACCGTTGGGAATAGTTTTTATATAGTAATCTACCGTATGGTATAGTTGTTATATAGTAATCTACCGCTGAATATAGTTATTACTATGTAAACTACCGCAGAGTATAGTTGTTACATATTAATCTACCGTATGGTATAGTTCTTACATTGTAATCTACTGTAGAGTATAGCTGTTATATAGAAATCTTCCGCAGAGTATAGTTGTCATATAGTAATCTACCGTAGGGTATAGTTGTTATGTAGTAATCTACCGAAGAGTATAGTTGTTATATAGTAATCTACCGTAGTGTATAGTTGTTATTTAGTAATCTACCGTAGAGTATATTTGTTACTGAGTAATCTACAGTTGGGAATAGTTTTTATATAGTAATGTACCGTAGGATATAGTTGTTATATTGCAATCTTCAGTAAAATATAATTGTTATATTGTAATCTACTGTAGAGTATAGTTGTTATTCAGTAATCTACCGTAGGGTATAGTTGATATATATAGTAATTTACCGCAAAGTATAGTTTTTATATAGTAATCTACCGTAAGGTATAGTTGGTATATAGTAATCTACCGTAGGGTATAGTTGTTATATATAGTAATCTACCTCAGAATATAGTTTTTATACAGCAATATACCATATGGTATAGTTGTTATATAGTAATGTACCGTAAGATGTAATTGTTATATAGTTATTAACCGTAGGGTACAGATGTCATATAGTAATCTACCGTAGGATATAGTTGTTACGTAGTAATCTACCGAAGAGTATAGTTGTTACATAGCAATCTACCGTTGTGTATAGTGTTATATTGTAATCTACCGTAGAGTATAGTTGTTACTGAGTAATCTACCGTTGGGTATAGTCTTTATATAGTAATCTACCGTAGGATAAATTTGTTATTTTAGTAATCTACTATAGAATATAGTTGTTATTAAGTAACTTGCTGTAAAGTACAGTTGTTATCAAGTAACTTGCTGTAAAGTACAGTTGTTATCAAGTAACTTGCTGTAAAGTACAGTTGTTTTTAGTAACATTCTATTGAGTATAATAGTTATCATTGATATTATGTAAACTGTTGTAAGATATAACAGTTGTTATTTAGTAAACTACCATAGAGTATAGTTGTTATTAAGTAGCTTGCCATCTAGTTGATATTATTTAAACTGTTGTAAAGTATGGTGGCTTTTTAGCTGAGTGTTTTAAAATTTGTAGAAATATAGAGATGTTTATTTTATAAGAATATTTTTGCTTATTTTTGAAGCGATTTTGTTATAATGTCCACCTATTTATAATATGTAAAACTGTGTAGGTTGGAAGTTTTGAAACTGTTGTATTTCTAGGGTGGTTTATTTCTACTGTAAGGTAATTTTATATATAAAAACACCAAGAGGAATAGCCTTTCAACAATTGGCTATAGACAGCGAAAGGCATTTCGAGTTGAGACGTTATGGGTTCAAGCACTCAGCTCCTAACTCTTAACTGATTCATCATAGTTGCTGGCTACTTTAACATCTGAGTTGGGATATTATCTGATAGATGGAATATCTCCAACGCGTTTGGGAGCTATGGCCATAAACATTGGAATACATACTACGTATAAGTTAATGATTAGTAATAGAAGTTTTTGGTTTTGGTTTTTAATCGCATATAAATGTTTTTTTTTGTTTGCGTATATTGATAAATTTGCTGCATAAGTTATTATAAACGGACATTTTAAGAATGGAATAAATGATATATTCAATCTCAACAGTGCACACGTACTACATGAGCATGTCAGAGACCTCTATAGGATTCATTTGTCTTTAATTTTCAACACTGATTAGAAAGAAGATAGCCAGTCAGCAGTACCTGCTGTTTTGCCGTTTGAATCAAATTATAGCATTGACTACTACAGTCACCACAGATGGAGGTATGGACCTCGTTCAGCGAAATCACATCTCGAACCTGGGACTTCCTGTCTACACCCTAATCATTAGACCATGACGTAAAAGCGTTGTAATATTAGAGTAATTTCTGACCATTTAGTAAATGGGCAATGTAGTTTTAGTAAAAATATATACACATATAAAGAGGTCGGTATAGTTTCAGTAAAGATATATGCACACATGAAGGGGTCGATATAGTTTCAGTAAAGATATATGCACACATGAAGGGGTCGATATAGTTTCAGTAAAGATATATGCACACATGAAGGGGTCGATATAGTTTCAGTAAAGATATATACACGCATGAAGAGATCCATATACTTTCAGTAATGATACATACACACATGAAAGGGTCGATATAGTTTTAGTAAAAATAAATACAGACATCAAGGGGTCGATTTAGTTTCTGTAAAGGTATAGACACACATGAAAGGGCACATACAGTTTCAGTAAATACATATATGTATACACAGGAAAGTGGATGTAATTTCTGTAAAGTATTTACACATGAAAAATAGTTGTAATTACTGTTAAGATATTTACACGTAAAAGGGTAGATGTAATTTCTGTAGATATTTACACGTGAAATGGTAGATGTAATTTCTGTAGATATTTACACGTGAAATGGTAGATGTAATTTCTGTAAGGATATTTACACATTGAGTTTAAACCCAGTATGCTTACAATAACAGTAAGGCTTTAATATGATTAAACTCAGCCAAGTAGTATGAATTAGTATAATAATGGAAGTAACCAAGACATTCCTTTATTTTTAATATCTAATTGTCCCTAAGGTAAAATTTCCTATTATTTATGGATATTTTCACATGCATAATAATTTCTGACTAACAAGAAATCTATTGCGATGATCAACCACCGTGTAAATCAGAACAAATTTATATATTTATATATATATATACTGTAACACTATATAATAAACATATCCACCCCATGTTAATTTTGTCGGAGTGTAAAAATAGTAAATGGGAACTTACAGCTTCCTCTAAACTTCATGGGGTGAGTTATGGCGTCATAACGATCAATGCTGAGAGCTACCAGCATATAGGTTGAGGAGTATGTTACTATCACCTGGAATGTTGAAAGAGACATAAACATTGTGCTGTCTCATAATATTAACACGTGTAGTGTTGAGATCCGTTTCTTATCGTAAAACCTTCTATAAATACCTACCCTCTTTAGAGATCTCCACTGATAAAAGGCACAGAGCCCGAAAAACAATAGGGCATATTAAAAATGGCATTTTAAGTAATTTATTTTATTTTTATCATAACATGAGCAACACAGTTACAACTGTTTATGAATACATATATGTGTGTATAAAATATAAAATTTTAAAATCGTTGCACCAAAATTTACTGCTAACAACGTGAAATATGAAAACTGGAAGCGACAGTTTTCTTTGATCCAAACAGTCCGAGAAAAATACAAATAAAGACTTACAAGTGAATGCAAAGATAAACAGGTATTTTTGTGTGAGGTTACCAGTACGTACCTGTAAATAGCGAACAAGTTTACAGACAACCTTTCCTCCATGGAAGTCAACTGTCATCCTCCATATAATATCAGCCAGAACCTGGATCAACCCAACGGACAAGTCTAGCAAAGTTCAATGATTTGATATGTCAAAGAAAACGTTGAAAAGGAAATAATAAGTGTTGTGTTACATCTACACGTAAATAATAAGTGTCGTGTTACATCTACACGTAAATAATAAGTGTCGTGTTACATCTACACGTAAATAATAAGTGTCGTGTTACATCTGCACGTAAATAATAAGTGTCGTGTTACATCTACACGTAAATAATAAGTGTCGTGTTACATCTACACGTAAATAATAAGTGTCGTGTTACATCTACACGTAAATAATAAGTGTCGTGTTACATCTACACGTAAATAATAAGTGTCGTGTTACATCTTCACGTAAATAATAAGTGTTGTGTTACATCTACACGTAAATAATAAGTGTTGTGTTACATCTACACGTAAATAATAAATGTTGTGTTACATCTACACGTAAATGGAAAAATAATATTAGCAAGATTTTTTTCATTTCTTCTGCATTTCTAAGAACATTTTTTTCGAATCGTTATACAAAATGGAAGCTTTTGAATAAGCAGAAACTTAATTCGAGAGGGTTGCATTGTTAGCTTAGTTACAACTTAGTTTTGATACTCTCAGAATAAGAAAAACTAAAGTACATAACAATTGGTTAACAGTGGCTTGTATAACCTATTCATTTTTATGAAGAAACTGTTATACATAATAATGAATATGGTGTGATTTCAATATGATCGGACCGTATGCGATATATTGTATAAAGAGCTACGTCAGAGTCTTCAACGTTCAATCACATTCAATCTCTAACCAACACTTCCATAGCCGATGATTCAAAGTATGTTCAACAACAACATATTAGCTCTCAGACGCTGGTCCTTCTGATGTGCAAACCAGTATTCTAACTACCAGGCCATCACCAGATCTTTATTGTGTATACCTACGCGGCTCTCAGACATTGGTTCTTGTGAGTTGCAAACAAGCATGATGACTACTAGGCCATAACTAGATCTTTAATGTGTATACCTACGCAGCTCACAGACATTGGTTCTTGTGACCTGTAACAAACATGATGACTACTAGGCCATAACCAGATCTTTACTGTGTATACCTACACAGCTCTCAGACATTGGTTCTTGTGATCTGTAGACCAGCATGATGACTATTAGGCCTTAACCAGATCTTTAATGTGTATACCTACACCTGAAGTACGTGAAATGTTTCTTAGAAATTCCAATTGTCTTAGAGTTTCGAGACCATAGTCCATGCTTTAGTGTCTCCACTGCGCCTTGATACTGTAGTACCAATACTAATATTGGATATTATAAACTTTACTGTAGTACCATTACGGGGTTAAAACATTATAAGATGCAATGTTGTATCATTACTAGGCTAGGACATTATAAACAGGCACTGTAGTACTATTGCTGATGTTGGACATTATTAACTTTACTGTAGTACCATTACCGGAGCACAACGTTATGAACTAAGCTGTAGTGACATTATTGGACTTGTAAAGTTTGTTCTAGTGTCATTATTTAGCTTTCAGATTTTAAACTCAAACTGTGTGTTTTCTCATGACTCAGAATATAAAACGTCACAGTTGTTAGCAGGAAATAACTGTCTTGTTTCAGAGGCAGCTAATGGAGAAAATACTTGTATTTATATTCATTGTAAGGAATAACATTTCATAGTTTAATTAGACAACTAGTTTTTCTAACGAGTTTCTGACAAGTTGATCGTTTCTTCATTGAAAGTCGCGTTTTACTTATGAAAGAAAATTGTAAAATGTACTTGTTAAGATCTAATAAATCGAAATTAAAAGAAAAGAACAATGAGTGAAATAATCATCTTAAAACTACTGTTTTTCAATGGGTTTTGTAAACCTAATTCTAATTCTAGTTTCCACTTTTGTTATGCGAGTTTAATACTCCTTAAAGGTTTTCCTAGTCATAAATAAACGCTAATACTTGAAATCTTGCAATTATTCGAACACAAACTCAGATGTAACGAAACTTACCTGCTAAAGCTAGGTGTATGATGAAGAAATTCATCCTTGACTTCCTGTGTTTTGATGGCAACAAAGTTACTAAAACGTAAGTGTTGCCGAAGACGATCATTGTAAACATTACCCACATAAATGTGACTTGTTCAGTCTGTAAAAGAAAAACATGAGTTAAGTACATTACTTGTTCTGTCTGTAAAAGGAAAAGATGAGTTAAGTACATAAATTGTTCTGTCTGTAAAAGGAAAACATGAGTTAAGTACATAAATTGTTCTGTCTGTAAAAGGAAAACATGAGTTAAGTACATAAATTGTTCTGTCTGTAAAAGGAAAACATGAGTTAAGTGCATATCTTGTTCCGCACGTAAAACGTGATTAAAATAACTTGTTATGTCTGTGAAAGGAAAACATGACTAAAGTACATAACTTGTTCTGCCTGTAAAAAGTCCAACTTAATTTTAATCACTCAATACTAACAAAACAAACCACGTTTAAAAGTTTCTCTGATTTGCTTGGTTACCGTTTTACTGTAAGCAAAACATAATGAAGACAATGTGGTTGCTTAAAACAAACAACAAGTAGTCTCACAAAACTATAGGTTGAAGTTATCAATGCGATGTACTGAATGATAAATTCCATTACTAAAACGATTGAGAAAAATCACTAATTATGCCCTTAATAATGCACTGTTCAATATTATATTACATAAAATACAATGTGTGCATCGGAAGAAACCGATTTTAAAAAACCTTGACATCGTATGGAGTGTATGTTTTACATCTAAACCGTGTTTTTCTAATATATGTTTACACTATGGAATAGACTTTAAGAAATGGAGATGAATTAGAAGTATCATGATACTCATATATATACTCAGTCTTCTAGAATTTAGCACGAAACTTGAAAACGATGGTTACGTTATTAAATTATATTAATGTTATTAAATAATTAGACCTATGACAAGTTCATACAAGATGTTATTAAATCATTAGATTTGAAAAGTTCATGCAAAATGTTATTAAATCATTAGATTTGAAAAGTTCATGCAAAATGTTATTAAATCATTAAACCAATGACAAGTTCATACAAAATGTTATTATATAATTAGAGCTAAGACAAGTTCTTATAAAATGTTATTAAATGAGTTAACCTATGACAATATCATACAAAATGTTATTAAATTATTAGAGTTGTGACAAGTTCATACAAAATGTTATTAAATAATTAGACCTATGACAATATCATACAAAATGTTATTAAATAATTAGACCTATGACAATATCATACAAAATGTTATTAAATAATTAGACCTATGACAATATCATACAAAATGTTATTAAATTATTAGAGTTGTGATAAGTTCATACAAAATGTTATTAAATAATTAGACCTATGACAATATCATACAAAATGTTATTAAATGATTAGAGTTGTGATAAGTTCATACAAAATGTTATTAAATAATTAGACCTATGACAATATCATACAAAATGTTATTAAATAATTAGACCTATGACAATATCATACAAAATGTTATTAAATAATTAGACCTATGACAATATCATACAAAATGTTATTAAATTATTAGAGTTGTGATAAGTTCATACAAAATGTTATTAAATAATTAGACCTATGACAATATCATACAAAATGTTATTAAATGATTAGAGTTGTGATAAGTTCATACAAAATGTTATTAAATAATTAGACCTATGACAATATCATACAAAATGTTATTAAATAATTAGACCTATGACAATATCATACAAAATGTTATTAAATAATTAGACCTATGACAATATCATACAAAATGTTATTAAATAATTAGACCTATGACAATATCATACAAAATGTTATTAAATGATTAGAGTTGTGACAAGTTCATGCAAAATGTTATTAAATAATTAGACCTATGACAATATCATACAAAATGTTATTAAATAATTAGACCTATGACAATATCATACAAAATGTTATTAAATGATAAGAGTTGTGATAAGTTCATACAAAATGTTATTAAATAATTAGACCTACGACAAGTTCATACAAAATGTTATTAAATAATTAGACCTATGAGAATATCATACAAAATGTTATTAAATAATTAGACCTATGACAATATCATACAAAATGTTATTAAATGATAAGAGTTGTGACAAGATTATCATAAGAACGTCGCTTATACGCTGACTGCTAGTTAATAACAAATGGTTTTCTTATGATAAAACAAAATCGCTTGTGAAGCATATTTTCCAGTTTTGGCTATTTTTTACAGAAATGCATTCTGCAAATAATTTATTATATATTGTGCTTTTCTTATAGCTTAACTTTTCTTTGGTCCATAAATAATAAACGGATAACTAAAATCCAAGTTTAAAAGGTCTTTTTAAAAGGTCCTGCTGTACAGATATATAACATTAATGCTTGTTTATCTGTTCAATAACAATAGATTTCTAATGAAAATTAAACTTTAATAGCTTTATTGTATGTTAGTTTGCTGTTAAGCACAAAGGTGCACAATGGACTATTTATGGTTTATCCACAATAGGTATTGAAATCCAATTTTCAGTGTCGTTAGTTCTCAGCTGAGCCACCAGGGAGCCGATAATTTATTATGAACTGATATAATTTTAAAAAAGGTAGAAAAGTTGAAGAATTAATATACATTTGTTAGCGACTTTAAACACTAAACACAACTGTGAGTTCATTAAACAGATTATAACTAATTAATTAGCGAAACAATTTAGCACAATTCAATACGAAATATATCCTGTTTGAAACGTGTTATACATTAAACAGCATTTAATTAGAATCATGTGTTTCGAGAACCATCAAAATTTAAATAACTGACTCCTTAAACAGTAATGAAATAA
This sequence comes from Tachypleus tridentatus, assembly GCF_004210375.1. Taxonomy (NCBI): domain Eukaryota; kingdom Metazoa; phylum Arthropoda; class Merostomata; order Xiphosura; family Limulidae; genus Tachypleus; species Tachypleus tridentatus. The sequence goes on along the minus strand of NC_134831.1, from coordinate 127,067,560 downwards.
AACTAATTATTTTTCGTTACGTTATTTGTCTTCCTTTACAATCACTCATTCCCATCCGTCATAAAGTATGGCAGTAAAACGCATTATGATTGTCTCCTTTTACCACTTTTACTTCTGTGACACCAACGTTACAACGACAGACATGAGAAAGTGATTGATGTCCATGTATTGTGGGTAAAAGAAACCAAAAAGAGTTTCACATTTTTCTATTATGGAACCCCTAGTCTTCTGTAGAGACCACAAAGAGTATACTTTGTTCAAGACGAGCATCCTAAATGATGATGGCCCTAAGCACAAACAAGACAAGCTAGGGCCTAGGACATCACATGTTTAGGTGACTTTACACTGAGTTGAAACTAGTGTTTTAAATTAAAACAACTTTGATATTTTTATCTATTGCAAAAGCTTGCAACAAAATACATAGAGTTAAATTTTTTAACAGTAGTTGGGTACCTAATTTAAACTTTAATTGAGAAGAAACCCCTCCAGTGGCTCATTTGTAAGTTTGTTGGCTTATAATACTAAAATTCAAATTTCGATACCCGGAATAGAGACAGCACAAATAGTCACTTGTGAAATTTTTTTTTATGCAAGTCGTAGTAAATGCTCTACTTGGCGTCGCGTATTGCTGGACTGTTTACTCTGCTGTTTAAGATTATCGCGTAATACAGCCGGTATCGGTCCTATTTAGGATGAGTTCAGATTAACTGAAAGACTGAAATTTGCACGCGCTGTTTAGAGCAAAATTTATTATTGTATCATTGGATAAGAAATGTATAATGTCGTTGAAGCGCCACTCAATAGCTTTAAAAATGACTTGGTGAATTGTCAAAAAAAAAAAAACGAAACCCACTCTGTTTTGAGATAGTGATAAAATGTCTATCATAATAAAAAATATTTTGAGGTAGTAATAAAACGTGCTTTCATAATTGTTACGTATTGTAACTGATCTCTGACGAGTCTCCGACTCATTATGTTACGTGTTAAGATTTCAAATAGCTGAAAATTTAAATTTAAATTTAGAAGTTAATTGAAGGTCGATATGTGTCAACTTTATGATAGTTGCCATGAGATTAATACACACAATTTTCTTTCTTAACACAAATATATTTTAATATGCAAACAACAATACAATATATATTAACTATTTTTACAAATAATGATTTAGATACAAAAGTTTTGCAAACTTATAAACTATACTGAGTCGTCTGTCTGGTTTGAAACTGAATATTTTATCGACGGTTCACGACGAGTGAATTAATTCTGTGTTGATATTGTTACACTTTGTTTAATGGCTAGCATCAAGCTGACTTTTCTTCCGAGAAGATAACTGATATCCTCGTATAAAAACTAACGTCCAAAGTTAATTTGCTGAAGTTAAGCGTTCCTGGTCAGATATCTGTCGTTTCCTATGGTAAACAGCTTCCGAGATTTATAGAATACTAACTGTAGTCAAACAAAAATTTATTTAAAACTCGTTTTGCGAGTAGACTGGTAAACTTCAGGCAAGGTTCTCCAAAGTTTTAGTTGACAAAAATATTTTACTTACACACACGTAGAACATTGTTGATTCTTATACACATATTTAATACCATAAGTTACATGCATTTCCAAATATAAATTTAACTAAAACAAACATCAATATTAAATAAAATATATGATAAAACATCCGTTACATAACAAAAACTGTGGTTTCAGATGATGATAAAAGGTATGTTCATAATAAAATACTGATGGCCAATAGTTTTGTTATTATTTTACATTTTGTTATAAAAATCGTAAGTTCATAATTCATGTGAATCATTAAAAGCCTAAACGTTCAAAACATTTTATTTTAGCAAAAACTACAACATAAACAATAAAATAAAAGGAGTTTTGAGTCTCAAAACGCAACAGATAAAATATAATAACAATTGAGTAATAAGACATAATATGACATGGTAAAGACCGATTGAATATAGGAAACGTTCATCACTTTCGTTTTATTAAATTCTGTTGAAAAATGGGTGAGGCATAGCCTTAGTAAATATGGCGGCAGATCTACTTGTACATGTCTACATCTTCTTAATGTGGCGCCCCCTAGTGGCTCAGCGGCATGTCTGCGGACTTACAACGCTAAAAACCGGGTTTCGATACCCGTGGTGAGCAGAGCACAGATATTCCATTGTGTGGCTTTGTGCTTAATTCAAAACAACAATAAAAACAACAAAATCTTAATGTGGTCTTGTTTTTAAAGTGTTTATGACCAATCGATTTAAAACAAACTGCTGTTAACATTTTAGAGATTTCTAATAATAAACAGGGTATCATAGTTTTATATTTTCTTGATTCTAATTCAAAATCTGCTTAATTTAAAGATTGTGTATGGGTTACCAAATTTGATATATAAAGAGAGCGAAATAGAAGAACAAACTGCTAAATAAACACAGACTAATAAGAAATTAAATCTAACAAACTTTGAGCATTAATTTGAGATGAAAAGTTCAATTTTTAGAAATGTCAGTATTTTTTTTTTGGAATTTCGCACAAAAATACTCGAGGGCTATCTGTGCTAACCGTCCCTAATTTAGTAGTTTAAGACGAGAGGGAAGGCAGCTAGTCATCACAACCCACCGCTAACTCTTGAGCTACTCTTTTACCAGCGAATAGTGGGATTAAACGTAACATTATAACGCCCCCACGGCTTAACACGCTTGGTCATGCCAGGCCAAAAATAACCTTGTATGTCACTTAGAAATGCCTCATATGTGTTATTCTGTACGTCATAGATTTCTGTGCAAATATCAACTTTTGCATTTTCGAATCGGTAAAAATGTAAGTTGAAGTTGTTTTGTTGTATTTCTTTACATAATATCAGAACGTGTAGATTTTGTTATCAGAATAACGTAGTGTGTATATCCTCCATGAATACGTGCAAGTAATAAAACGTATTTTTCTAGAAAATTATTAAATACAACTATAAAGACCGTTAATCCAACCTATCTACATTTCACACAAAAATATATTAACTTTACAGTGTTAAAAACATTCACAAAATTTTAAAAAGGGTTCTGCAACTTTATACGGGATCGAATTTCTGGTATGTTAACACTTTTATAACGTAACTAATTTTGTTGTGAAATAACCTGTTGCCACCGTAGTACAATAAATGTTTAGTATCCTTCTTTAGCTATCTTTATTGGTTTATACTAATGAGATACCGTGGTGTTTTGGGCTTAAGATACCATGATAATGCTGTTCTTTATTTCCCGCTTTAGCTAATACGCAATAACCTTTCTTAACGAGCTAGTTGTCAACATTAGATTGCTTCCATTAACAAACAACTGTAGTAATAATTCGCCCTGGTATGCATAATATTCGAATTCGTTGATATGAAGATTTGTAAACAGCATACGGAACATAAAATGTTCTACACAGACTATAACGTTGTCAATTTTGGCTCAATAATTTCAAGCTTTATTAATACAATAAAACACACGAGTTTAGATCAGTGACACACAAATGTAACCAAAAATAACCAGCAACCCCGGATCCCTGTTTTTCCTTGTTGTTTTTGTCAGTCACAGACACATTTTTGTGATAGGTCGTCTGTTAACAAAAGTATTCTCTTGACAGATTATTATGAAGCGCTCCCTGAAGGTTTTTCGAAGCATAACACCTGTCTTTAGCCTAAAGCTTTGTGAGGTTGCATTATTAATTGGCGACTATTGGTTTGTCAGAGCAGCTTCGTTTGTTAGAAGATGAAAGACAAAGATAAATAACACAGATAAATGATGAGAAAATAATACAGAAGACGAGACAAAAATACTCTGCTGTTATTTTTATTAATGTTCCCTCCCCCAGAATGTGTACAATACATTCAGGAAATAAATTATTAGTATTTTCGGTATTATCTAGAAAGTGGTTCTTTTTTTATGTCGATTTAATACAGCTATCAATTCTCATAGTGGGAAAGTTTCTGTAAGTTCGTCCTCCATGATCTATAAGCTGTTATGAAAACTATTTAGTCTATTTGAGGCGAACGTTTCTCTATTTTTCTCACTAAACAAAACTAGCTCCAATTTATATTTAAGAAAATGATCTTTAAACAACCTACTTTTACTGATTAATATAATTATTATTTATTTAAATAAAAACCTAATTTCGTAATGAAATTTCGCTGAATACCTAGTCTCAAATAAAATAATGGAAATTCTGTCTAGTTACTTAATTGGTTTCATTTCTAAATTCTTGTCCCAATAATTCTTCTGTATAACACAAAGAAACCATTCAGAAATCTACGGTGGTACAAAAATAACAACATGTTACATTAATAAAAGGTCAAACCGCAAAACGACTGACGTAAAGTTATACCTATTGTTTATATGCAAAAACGGCTCGTTTGGGCTGAGAAAACACTTTACATAGAAGAGCGAACAACGTTTCGACCTTCTTCGGTCATCGTCAGGTTCACTGATTATACCTATTGTGTTAAGAAATGTACGGTGGTTAAAATGTAATAAAACAACAACAGAATATCTACATTGACAAAAGTCCAAACCTCAGGACAACTAAATTATATACATATAGTGTTTTGCCTACTACCATGAACTTATATTTTACAGGGTTTGAAGATGCTTCTGACTTGTTATCTTTAATCTTTCAGAAGAGCTGTATTTCAATAAACCGTAAGTAAACATTAAACCACACGTGCTATTCGATAAATCTCTTGTTACCGAATTATACCAGTTTCACAAAAGTTCACCTCACATCAACGGTCATGGACTAAGTCATATCATAAGAAGAATACTGGGCTTCTTACAGTGGTGGAATATGTGTTATATTATGTAAATCCTATGTAAATTTAGGTTCCTTGTAGTGATCAAAAGACATCACCTAACCGTTTTGAATAAACGTTTTCTCGACTACATTGTTCACTGTTTATTTTATTAAAACTTTATTTTTTTAACATAACGAATTCTTGAACAGAATTACAATAAAAATAAGTAGTGGTGCAGAGTTTCAGAACAACTTTGTTTAAAGTTAATTACTAAGTTCTTTTTATCTGTAATGCTTGTTTGTTTGATTTTGAATTTTGCGCAAAGCTACACGAGGGCTATCTGCGCAAGCCGTCCCTAATTTAGTTGTGTAAGATTAGAGGGAGGGCAGCTAGTTACTAGTTATCGCCACTCACCGCAACTCTTGAGCTACTCTTTTACCAACGAATAGTGGAATTGAACATCACATTATAACGCCACATTGCTGAAAGGGCAAGCAGAGATTCGAACCCGCGATCCTTAGATTACGAGTTGAGCGCCTTAACCACCTGGTCATGCCGGGCCATCTGTAATGATAATAACAAGGTAACATTTTTAATCCACAACAGTACATAATACTACTAAGTTTAGGCATTCTCATTATCTCATTCATCTTATCGTGCACTATACAATGGACTGCTATCTGCACTCTATTTATTGCAAAGAATTGAACTCAGGATTTTTGTTTTCTTAACCGAAGACTTACTGCTAATCCACGAGGATGATAATACAAAAAAGAAAGAGATAAGCTATTGGAACTTTTAAGCAAAGGTAGTTGATGGGCTATCTAACAGTAAATCTGTTACACATTTATTTTAATACCTACGTTTGTTTCAGTATAGTTTTTTGATGCATGTGACGTATATTGTTGGATGTTTGTGGAAATCCTGCCTGTTCTCTAAATTTGTAGTAGATTCTCGAGAGCAAGAATCAACGATATGTTGTCTACGAAAATACTAGCGTGTCTTTGAACATTGTTGAACGTTCGAGAATCTCGTGTGATTGGTATAAGAGCTTATAAATCGACGCACCAAAAGACAGTATTAATATATTTTATGCTTGCTACACACAGTATACCATAAACCTCGGAGGCTATTATTGTGACAAACACTTATTAATCGGAAAACTACAGGTATTTGACTAGGATAGTTTATAGATTTTGAACATTACAAACCGTTTAACTTCAGTGAGTTAATTTCTGACGATAGTATTTCTACGAGGACATTAGATGTATGTATTCTTATGTTTATGAAAATTAAGCTTTGTAAGCCGCGTTAGGCCAAACAAGAATGGAGCTAGTTGGCATTCCCATCAAGTGAATTGTATCTGTTTATTAACATAAAAGTACTTTGCGCTTCGTGAACCTGGACCTTTGATAGGATATTCAATTCCAGACCAGATAGAAGACTGAATATTGTTTATAAGTTTGTCAAATGTTTGTTTATAAGCCAATATTCTTAACAGCTATTTGTAATAACCGTTATTATAGATTGTATTATTATTTGTATATTAAAATATATTTGTGTTAAGAAATAAAACAGTGTGTATCAATCTTGTTGGTAAATATAATACATTTGACACATTAACTTTTAAATAAGCACTCAAGATTGTCACTGAGCAATCGGAAGTTTAAACGTAAAGGTATGAAATTATGTGTAAATTATTTGAAGGAAAATTATCCCAGATTTAAGAAAAACATTTTTTAAGTTGAAAAGGCAACATTAAAAAGGTGTTTGGTTTGCGTATTTGTAAAGATGTTAATTAATAAAAATACAGAAAATCTTTTAAAAATGAAAGCATCATATAGACAATCATCTCTTCCAGCTGTAACTGTCAAGGTATCATGTAACCGATCAAAAGTGGCAGCTGTCATAATCACGACACCACACAGATGGTCATATCTCCCAGTTTCTACTGTCAAGGCACCATGTAAATGATCACAATAGAGTGCTGCTACTGTAAAGACGCCACACAGATGACCATATCTCCCAGTTCGTACTGTCAAGGCACCATGTAACTGATCAGAATAGAGTGCTGCTACTATCAAGACACCACACAGATGGTCATATCTCCAAGTTCCAACTGTCAAGGCACCATGTAAATGATCAGAATAGAGAGCTGCCACTATCAAGACACCACACAGATGACCATATTTCCCAGTTTTAACTGTCAAAGCACCATGTAAATGATCAGAATTGAGAACTGCCACTATCAAGACACCACACACATGACCATATCTCCCAGTTCCAACTGTCAAAGCACCATGTAACTGATTAGAATAGACAGCTGTTACTATCGAGACACCACACAGATGACCATATCTCCCAGTTCCTACTGTCAAGGCACCATGTAACTGATTAGAATAGAGTGCTGCTACTATCAAGACACCACACAGATGGTCATATCTCCAAGTTCCAACTGTCAAGGCACCATGTAAATGATCAGAATAGAGAGCTGCCACTATCAAGACACCACACAGATGACCATATCTCCCAGTTTCTACTGTCAAGGCACCATGTAAATTATTAGAATAGAGTGCTGCTACTGTCAAGACACCACACAGATGACCATATTTCCCAGTTTTAACTGTCAAAGCACCATGTAAATGATCAGAATTGAGAACTGCCACTATCAAGACACCACACACATGACCATATCTCCCAGTTCCAACTGTCAAAGCACCATGTAACTGATTAGAATAGACAGCTGTTACTATCGAGACACCACACAGATGACCATATCTCCCAGTTCCTACTGTCAAGGCACCATGTAACTGATTAGAATAGAGTGCTGCTACTATCAAGACACCACACAGATGGTCATATCTCCAAGTTCCAACTGTCAAGGCACCATGTAAATGATCAGAATAGAGAGCTGCCACTATCAAGACACCACACAGATGACCATATCTCCCAGTTTCTACTGTCAAGGCACCATGTAAATTATTAGAATAGAGTGCTGCTACTGTCAAGACACCACACAGATGACCATATTTCCCAGTTTTAACTGTCAAAGCACCATGTAAATGATCAGAATTGAGAACTGCCACTATCAAGACACCACACACATGACCATATCTCCCAGTTCCAACTGTCAAAGCACCATGTAACTGATTAGAATAGACAGCTGTTACTATCGAGACACCACACAGATGACCATATCTCCCAGTTCCTACTGTCAAGGCACCATGTAACTGATTAGAATAGAGTGCTGCTACTATCAAGACACCACACAGATGGTCATATCTCCAAGTTCCAACTGTCAAGGCACCATGTAAATGATCAGAATAGAGAGCTGCCACTATCAAGACACCACACAGATGACCATATCTCCCAGTTTCTACTGTCAAGGCACCATGTAAATTATTAGAATAGAGTGCTGCTACTGTCAAGACACCACACAGATGACCATATTTCCCAGTTTTAACTGTCAAAGCACCATGTAAATGATCAGAATTGAGAACTGCCACTATCAAGACACCACACACATGACCATATCTCCCAGTTCCAACTGTCAAAGCACCATGTAACTGATTAGAATAGACAGCTGTTACTATCGAGACACCACACAGATGACCATATCTCCCAGTTCCTACTGTCAAGGCACCATGTAACTGATTAGAATAGACAGCTGTTACTATCAAGACACCACACACATGACCATATCTCCCAGTTCCAACTGTCAAAGCACCATGTAAATGATCAGAATTGAGAACTGCCACGATCAAGACACCACACAGATGACCATATCTCCCAGTTCCAACTGTCAAAGCACAATGTAACTGATTAGAATAGACAGCTGTTACTATCGAGACGCCACACAGATGGTCATATCTCCCAGTTCCTACTGTCAAGGCACCATGTAATTAATCAAAATAGAGAACTGCTATTATCAAGACACCACACAGATGGTTACATCTCTCAGACACAACCAGTTAAATGTTCTTACAACCATTTAATAGCCTGATAATCAACCTTCATTTTTCTTAAATGTTATTTTCATGAAAACTATTGCACAAAGGTAGATATTGCAAACTTCATTCTCTAATAATTAAACCTATTGTATTTGTTTAGGAATTGTTTTAAAGCTTATTGTTTTATCAGAAGAAGATTATATTTGTGAAACTAAAAACTACTAACTTGTTAGAAACCTCGTTGACCAAGAGACTCGTGTATTACCTTGTGTTATAAAGTTGATGTCATTTATCGGCTGTCGTCATTTCCATAAAGATGTAAAAAATGTGTATTCCGCCCTTCTCATATCACTCAACTCTGACTGACTTCACAGTTTCCTACAAATATGGTGAATTTAGATCAAATGGTTTAAGAATTAATAAGTTAATTGTAGAAAACATAATGCAACTGTCACAGGCTTTGCATTGTAATCTCTTGATGAAACATTCACGTCATTTATTTTCGGGCCCGGCATGGCCAAGTGTGTTAAGGCGTTCGACTCGTAATCCGAGGGTCGCGGGTTCGAATCCCGGTCGCACCAAACATGCTCGCCCTTTCAGCCGTGGGTGCGTTATAATGTGACGGACAATCCCACTATTTGTTGGTAAAAAGAGTAGCCCAAGAGGTGGCGATGGGTGGTGATGACTAGCTGCCTTCCCTCTAGTCTTACACTGCTAAATTAGGGACGACTAGCGCAGATAGCCCTCGAGTAGCTTTGCGCGAAATAGAAAACAAAACAAACAATTTATTTTCAAATGTTTCAAACACTTTTCTCCAAGGAGTTGGCAGAAATATAACGTTTATAAAAAAATACACAAAAGCTGTTGTAAAATATGAAATACAAAATTTAACTTAGAATAATATTTAGTGATACTTAAACATGAAAACACTATTGATGAACTGTTGTGGTTTGTGGTGATTAGGGTGAGATGGAGTCTTAAGACTTAACTTAGAATAATATTTAGTGATACTTAAACATGAAAACACTATTGATGAACTGTTGTGGTTTGTGGTGATTAGGGTGAGATGGAGTCTTAAGACTAAACTTAGAATAATATTTAGTGATACTTAAACATGAAAACACTATTGATGAACTGTTGTGGTTTGTGGTGATTAGGGTGAGATGGAGTCTTAAGACTTAACTTAGAATAATATTTAGTGATACTTAAACATGAAAACAATATTGATGAACTGTTGTGGTTTGTGGTGATTAGGGTGAGATGGAGTCTTAAGACTTAACTTAGAATAATATTTAGTGATACTTAAACATGAAAACACTATTGATGAACTGTTGTGGTTTGTGGTGATTAGGGTGAGATGGAGTCTTAAGACTTAACTTAGAATAATATTTAGTGATACTTAAACATGAAAACACTATTGATGAACTGTTGTGGTTTGTGGTGATTAGGGTGAGATGGAGTCTTAAGACTTAACTTAGAATAATATTTAGTGATACTTAAACATGAAAACTCTATTGATGAACTGTTGTGGTTTGTGGTGATTAGGGTGAGATGGAGTCTTAAGACTTAACTTAGAATAATATTTAGTGATACTTAAACATGAAAACACTATTGATGAACTGTTGTGGTTTGTGGTGATTAGGGTGAGATGGAGTCTTAAGACTAAACTTAGAATAATATTTAGTGATACTTAAACATGAAAACACTATTGATGAACTGTTGTGGTTTGTGGTGATTAGGGTGAGATGGAGTCTTAAGACAGTTTGTTTTTGAATTTCGCGCAAAGCTACACGAGGATGACAGAGATTATGTTTTCACCCCCTGTAAGTGTGTTTGTCACTAACTTTTTTTTCAAAAACAGTTGAATGGATTTAGACAAAGGTTGGTATACATTTGAATTATGGCCCATTTTAGAAAAGGTTAGTTTGTGAAAGGTCAAGGTTATGAAAATAAAAATAAATTCCAATCTGTGAATATGGGGACTGTTTCTTCACACTATTTTTTATCTATAACAAAACTTAATAAAAATTTGTAGACATATGTAAGACATCCTTCCTCGTTGTTCTGTCAGAAATGGTCCGTTCATGACGACGGACACATTTTCGTACATTTTAAAAGCCTAATATGATCAACGATCCTCTGAATATCCTTCTAGTTCAGCGTTCGATTTACCTTAACGTACTAAGAGCTATAGTGAAGTAATCTTATACATATCAAGAACAAAATAAAAGGCTCGGCATGGCCAAGCGTGTTAAGACGTGCGACTCGTAATCTGAGGGTCGCGGGTTCGCATCCCCGTCGCGCCAAACATGCTCGCCCTTTCAGCTGTGGGGGCATTATAATGTGACGGCCAATCCCACTATTCGTTGGTAAAAGTGTAGCCCAAGAGTTGGCGGTGGGTGATGATGACTAGACTAGCTGCCTTCCCTCTAATCTTACACTGCTAAATTAGGGACGGCTAGCACAGATAGCCCTCGTGTAGCTTTGTGCGAATTCCAAAAACAAACAAAATAAAAATTAAAATAGTTCACTTTTAATTTCATGGAAGACCAAATGAAGATTCTCGCTTGACTTGTTTATTATATTGAATACACTGACGAACTCTTGTAGATGCTTCCTACTTTAAAGACGCCTGATGGTTTAGATATATTCACAAGCACACACATATCTATTACACCCTACAGTCAACATTGTTTATATGCATGCGAAAAGTACACACAACCCATACATATTCATATTATTCATCTACATTCATAAAATAAACTTACCTCTGGATTTCCATTGATATGGTAACTTGTTGTCAATAACGTTTTTCGAATAGCAGGCTTTATCAGAAAAGAGTTCTAGAATTTATTTAGTTTCCAATCCTGGCAAATAAACTGAACTTCTAAAGGCTTTGTTTGGCTTTTGTCTCTAATCTAAGCAAATAAAGTATGCTTTGCTCGTAGTAACTATTCTTTTACATTTATCCTGCTTATTCAATAAAGAAAGACTAAAGAAACGAAACAAAATGTTACCTTTCACAAAGTTTTATTTATGTATGAATGAATGAGCAGTTGTTATGGATGTCATATATTGTTTGAAACACTTTTGGCCATCGTTGTGTCTTAGAACGGTTGGTATGGGTATTAACACTTATTGATAAGCAGAGAACAACGTTTCGACCTTCCTAGATCATCTTCAGGTTAACAAAGAATGTTTGGCCATCGATTCTTCTTCCACATCCACCTAAGTCAAATATGGCTGCTCACATCTTTTCTTTCAATTGGAAAACTTTTAGTTCACAATTGAAAACTAGTGTATGGGTGAAATATAATAAATACTTGAAACTAACGTAAAGAAATCTGAGATATGTAAACGCTACAGATGTAGCGAGTTGAAGGGTTGTTCATTGAATTGGTGAATTATTCAACCAGTGAAAATTAGAACTTTAAAAACAGAAAAATGAACATTAATAAATATATAAACATTTAACTAATATATTTTATACACTGGATCTTCAAACATGAAAAGCGTATAACGTGTACTTTCATGGTCATTTTCAAGTTTTGGTGATCGTTAGTTGGACGTAGATACTAAGCCTAGTTTTTTTTTCCAGCTACAGCACCTAACGCAACTGAGAAACTAAACTATGTTTGATGTTATCCGGTTGCACATACCAATTCTCCTGAAAAAGGTTCTTCTTTATTGCCAGGTTTTTATGTTATGCAATTCTATATTCTAACCAAAAAGCTACAAACATCCGGAGGTTCAACTGGACTCGTTTTAAACCAAGAAATGGAACACCAAACACAGAACATATTATGGTATTCTTAAATGTTTGGGACTGAACTACATAAAATAAATTCTGCCACTCAGTTCGGTAGACAAGGAAGCTAAAAGGAATCAGTACGTTGTCGTAAAATACGTTGTCCTTTAAGTTCATCTTTTTAGGCAACGTATTGATATAATCGAGTTGTTGAAACAAATGTCTCCCATATGCATGTTTAAACCATTAAATTTATATAATTCCGAACATCCAAAACGTTTATTTAGGATTTTATCAAAATAAGTTGGTCATCAGCTCAAAATTAGGAATAGACGTCGCCTACGTTTAGAAAAGTATCATATGGTATATCTATTAAAAACAAATCTAGTTAATATTCGCAAATATTCTCTTTTTTTATATAACAATCAAAGATCACTGATCGAATATTTATTAATTATTAATAGAGTTATAAATTAATAAAAATAAGTTCTAGTATGACCAATTTCTGAAACATTAGCAGTAATTATTTTTCTTTTATTTGACTTTATTATTTCTTATGCCAAAGTTAGTTTATTTTATCCGATGTTATGGAAAGATTTACGCAAAACAGTTTCTTACACTACATATGGTATCTACTTGAATGTGGTAAGTATATACGTGGTTTTCTGTTCAAGGTAAAAACTATGGATTTGCTTCACAATTGTCTTTGAATCGGTAAGAAATGGATTTTATCTTGATAATATCGGGTTATTTTTTATAACCCGAATAGATCTATTCCTTGGTGGTTCATCATCCAACGGAATCTAACCCTGAAGCTAGATGAATTGCATAGAAAGTGAACACTTATTGGAAGCTTTTCTAATTCAATTGTGTTTATATCAAGTAAATTTAGTACTTGTATCCTTCCCGTGAATCTCTCAGTGGTACAGCGGTAAATTTACGGACGTACAACACTAAAACCGAGGTTCGGTTCTGCGAGGTACACAGTAGATAGCCCAATGTGGCTTTCCTCTAAAAAGTTTTCCCGCAAAATCAATTACTGTGTGTCGGTTGTTTTAATGGAAACGAACAATTACGATATATCCACTGGCAGCTAGTGTAGTTAAACCATGTGTTTCATATTTGTTGATGACATTCTCAAAGATACGATCTGTGTGACATATTTATCTTCCATCTTATAATTAATACAAGTATCTTCTGTATAATATTTTTAATTGTTGAGATGTAGAAGGCTTTTTACGTCAGGGTTTATTTACTGTACGTATAGTTAATAACAGCAGTTTTACTACGTCCAATCTCACCAGCGATGGCACGTTGAGAGAGACCTTGCTTTTGCAGCTCGACAATTCTGCAACGTTCAAACTCTGTCAACTTTTTTAGCTTTCGCCATGTTTTACCCAATGTAACACAGGAGATGTCAGTGGGAGATGTTGATAACGCTAATGTTTGAACACAAATAACTAAATTTCGTTTTGTGTTTACCGATTAACGCTTCATTTCAGTATGGTCTTAAACTTGTGACCAGCTAGTATTTATTTTAATTTCATAGTGTTCACATTTTCCCTATTAAATGCTAAAAACGTTTTTTATTTTCCCTTTTCTTACTTTCATCTTTCGAAGCTCTACTCAAATAAGTGGTTGAGTCTAATAAGGCAAAATGCATATTTTTTCTTTATGTCCATTGGCCTTAAGATTTTGGCCAGCAGTGTATGTAATTGGACCAGCAATAAAACTAGAAGTTTTGGCGAAATGTTTGCACAGTTTCATTCAGTCACATTTCAACTGTTTAACTGAAATTTATTAAGAAAACTATCGATCGGCAAAACTATGTTATAAAATAATTTGTTTTTATCTACAAGCACACTATCAGAGACCAGCAGGTAGTTCTGAAAGTGTGGCTTGGTATCGCCTTTCTGGTTTACTCCAGTTCAGTTTTACCTTATGTTAAGTTGAATGAAATGCAATTTGTTGAATTCTTCAACGATTTAGGATTATTTATCTGGCTTGTTCTGGTCCGACATGGGCAGGTGGTTAAGGTAATCTACTCGTAATCTGAGGGTTGCAGGTTCGAATTCCCGTCACACCAAACCTGCTCGCTCTTTCAGCCGTAAGGGCGTTATAATGTGAGAATCAATCCCACTATTCGTTGGTAAAAGAGTAGCCTAAGAGTTGGCGGTGGGTGGTGATGACTAGATACCTTCCCTGTAGTTTTACACTGCTAAATTATGGACGGCTAGCGCAGATAGCCCTCGTGTAGCTTTGCGTGAAATTCAAAACAAATCAAACCAATCCTTCTGAAAAAAACGTATGTTATTTCTCTGCCTATTAAGCAAATTCATTCTCATTTTACATTCAGAAATTTTAATATTAAATGTCATTTCACATATTCATGTTCAGTTTTCATTTACATGAAAACATGATTGTTCACCCTTGAAATCTGTATCTTCTCTTTCAGGAAAACTAACACCTTTTATAACTTAATTTATAAAAAATACTTTGTTATCTTGCTATATTCAAAATAATTTCCTGCTTGCTTGGTAGCAATTGAAATAAATTACTTCATAATATTCATTAAGATATAATTTTTTTCTGTCACTGAAGATAATGGTGGGATGTTTTAATTCAGTGTTCATGTGTGAGATATTTGTAGGCTTAGCAAAGTTTACAAAAGTAGAATTATAGGAGAAAGAGCCATTTGACTTGAATTCCGTGTTTTGATAAAAGTTAAGAAAAACTACCTTTAGAGCCAAGATGAATATAAAATAATGTACTTTTATTTTAAGCCATTGTTTCACCTTTGTGGCTTCTTCAGGGTTAATATATGTATATGTATATCCCTCCAGTATACATTACAAATTTTGAAAAACAACAAATAAATAGATTTCCATGTGACGTAAGTAAAAAAAAATCACTTTGGTTCCTCAACTTATGTTCAAAATTAAAATATTTTTAAACATGTATGTTGTACACTTTGGTTTACAGTTATGTACATTTCGCACTGATCATGATCCCTGTTTTCAAAATATCAACCCACATAACTTAAGGACTTCCATTGGTTGTTTTTTCACTAATAGAGAAATATTTTCATTGTTTGTAACGTCTTTCTTGGTGGTGGTGTTCCAAAGAATTAACGTAAAAAATACGTCCTACAAACTATTATTGTAGATATTTAGACTATGCTTCAAAAGACAATTCAATATAGTTCAACAGTGTGTATGTGATTGAACAAGTTAAGTTTAAGACAGTTCCCGTTCTGTTCAAATCTGACTTGATTTTAATAAACTTCCAAATGAACTATTAAGTTCAGAAGAAAACTACTGACGTTTAGAACATCCTGTTTAACAAAATTATTTGTAATTAGGATACTGATAACTGGTTTTAAATTTTAAAAAGTTGGAAAATAAACAATGCTTTTAAGATAGATTGTTACCATTGGTTTAAGAAACCTAAAGTACATAAATATATGGAACTATTATACTAAAGTTGATGATGCAGTAAGAATTACGTAAGTTTATGACATTGAGATACACAACTTTTAACAGTAGATCAAACATCCTTTCTTCTCTTTAACAAATATCCTGGTGTCAATAGCCCTCCCCCTTTCTTCAGTTAAAATGTTGTACTCATTGTAATAGTACTTACAATGAATAGTACTTACACACCAACCAAATTATTACAAAAACCCTTGTATTGTTAGGCTTACCACATTTGGATATCTGAATAAAAACTTTCAGAACTAAAATAAAATATTAGAAATAGTTTTTTGTTAGAAACATAAATACTTTCGAAAGAATAATGCTGGATTATAATAGTATAACCTTGAACTATGTGTAGCAGTTTTTAGTTTGAAAGTAATTTATTCTGTGCATTATGTAAAAAACAAAACAACAAGCTACGACATGAAGTTAATATTATGAACCAATAACCGTACACATTGCATTATGTTTTGTTATATCATGATACGATACTTATATTTGACGTGATTCAGAAAAACCCTCGTCAGAATAACAAAATAACAATCAGCTGTACCAGTGGTAACATAACTAATTCAATTGCAATGAATTACAATTATGTAATGCCGTTACAGGCAGCCTGGTGCAATGGTTTAGTCTGATACAATTTATAATACAAAACCAGATGTTTATCAAAGCTTTTCTACTAGACCAGCCTTTGGAAATAATTTTGCGTGTAATTTCAGACCAAAGAAATTATTCATAGGAAAAAACTTACATGTCTAATACGTTAATACGAAAGTCATTAAATGGCAAAATATCTAGATTGTTATTACCCCATCAGAAACAGAGAATACCAGGGTTAAAGTAAACCAGATGCTGATACTTACAGTTCTGTATTGTCTCTTATGTATACTGCTTGCATTAGTTACAGACCTTCTGTAGAAATGAAGGTGCTTCTCTGGTGTTTTTAACTTGTGGGCTAAACACGAGTTACCTACAATCGATGTTGCAGATTAACTACATCTATCGTATTATAGTGGAATACAAAACTACATCACATCTGTTCAAGCTGAAAAATACACTGCACAAAAGTTTGTCACTCTAAGGCCAGAAAATGTTTAATTTTCAATGTTTGTGTTATGTAGTTCATCATAAGGGGCTAAAAACAACAACAGTACCTTTTGTTTTGTTATATAATAATATGATATTTATAATTAATGTTATTCTGGAAGGCTTTAGGTCTGGATATAGCCTAAAGTAACAAAAGTAATTCAGTTAATATCAAACTTTTCTTTATTCCTTGTTCTAACAGATATTAAGTTTGGCGTATTTCTCCCCATTACACTTTACTTCTTGAACACTGTTGGGTGTTCCTTATAGATATTTGGCTGCTGATCACGAAAATCACATCCAAATTTGCCCATCACTTACCGTTTCATCGAAATCTTCAGTTTCACCAGGACGTTGCTACAATGGAAAAACGATATCAGGGCAACTGCAATCCGTTAATGTTTGCTGACTACTGTTAGACACTGCAACGTGATGTACCGGACATTGAATACAAACGAAAATCAGGAGCAAAACACTTTTAATTATGTTGAACTTAATAGCGTATCAGAAACATAAATACGTTATTGCCGGTAAACAGTTAACTGTCTATTTCTCAGAGTTCCTACGTAATGAAGCAAAACCAAAACTATATTTGTGCATACCCACCAGGTACCTATCACAATCAGCAAAAACTTTTCAAAAAATTGTTGTGCAGTGTTATTACAAAGCCACAGTAAGATATTTGTATCATATTATTCCCTATTATTAAAGAACCACAGTGAGCAACTTGTGTGATATTACTAAAGAGCCATAGTGAGTTATTTGTAGCATATTATTCCTCATTATTACAGAGCCACAGTTAATCAATAACTCAAGATTTTGCGCTGAAACATTCAAGGTGGAAAGAGAAAGTTTGATTAGTTCATTGATGCTGGAACACTTTTTACACTGGTGGCACTGTAAGGCGTTTAATGAAACTGTAAGCCGTTTAATGAAACTGTAAGCCGTTTAATGAAACTGTAAGCCGTTTAATGAAACTGTAAGCCGCTTAATGAAACTGTAAGCCGTTTAATGAAACTGTAAGCCGTTTAATGAAACTGTAAGCCGTTTAATGAAACTGTAAGCCGCTTAATGAAACTGTAAGCCGTTTAATGACACTGTAAGCCGTTTAATGAAACTGTAAGCCGCTTAATGAAACTGTAAGCCGTTTAATGAAACTGTAAGCCGCTTAATGAAACTGTAAGCCGTTTAATGAAACTGTAAGCCGTTTAATGAAACTGTAAGCCGCTTAATGAAACTGTAAGCCGCTTAATGAAACTGTAAGCCGTTTAATGAAACTGTAAGCCGTTTAATGAAACTGTAAGCCGCTTAATGAAACTGTAAGCCGTTTAATGAAACTGTAAGCCGCTTAATGAAACTGTAAGTTCAGTATTTAATGTAAAATATGTATTTGTTTGTTGTTATCGTGTTAAAACATGGTAGTAGGTTCGCAACATTCATTTACTCCAAACAAGAGGGCGCTACCACAGCCCTCAAAACACTCAGATTCTGCACCTTTGAATTAGATGATAAGAAGTAACTTATAAAGTAATTCTATTTAAATTAAAACCAAATCTATCAATCTCTGATTCGAATGTATGATGTATACACTCGTATATTATGTGTGGTAGATTTTTTTCAAGAGTATAATATGTATCATGATACAAAGTTATGCATAATAAAAATTTACACTCGTATTAAGAAACTTTTTAATACGTTATTAAATACAACCAAGACTGTCAGTTATTGACGTTTAATGTAATACAAGTTCAGTTTTTGTTTTAACTTTCTGTAGAAACATCCTAAAAAAAATTGTGAATTCGTTCGCCTATTCGTCTAATGATATGAATTATTTGTGTAAGTTTATTTGTTTTCCTTCTTAAAATCAGTTCAGACATCAACTTAGGAAAAAAATGAACAAAATTATGTTCTTTGTCTCTAAAAGTATAAAATACATTTGCGTATTTTCTCTCGTTTCAAGCTGACTATTGTCATAAGCATTCTACATTTTGTTTTCAGCCAGAGTGACTTAGTCGAAATTTTACCTCAATATTTCATCTCACTCCAACTTAACATTCTAAATAGTCTATTCAAGCCACCAAAATTCACGGTTTATAGAAAATGTATTTAATTTTTTAAAACAAATTATGTGCAGATGAAGTATTCGTTCGAAGTGACGAATTACATAAATAGGGTTAAAAATGAAATCCGTTTCATTCAACTCTGAAGGAAATTAAACTGCCTATTTATTGAATCTCTTGTCCTAACTCCATAGGAGCTTGCTTAATGACAGATTAACGTCACAAGTAGGAGGGGCAGAAGTATTGTTAATTTAAACCATCACAACAATTTCCCAACAAGGTAACATGACGTGTACATAAACTGGACATTCTATTGGTTACGATGATACTTCTTATATACTAAGCACGTCACATGATTTGTTGTTTGGTTCGTCGACGTCACACACAAGTAAGAAAATAATTGTGTATTATTCTCTTCATTCAAGTTAAACTCTGTTATATTTTAACATCACCCAACAATGCAGTTCTTTTGTGTCTGTCTGAAGTTAGCCACAAAGCTATACAATGGGCCATCTGTGCTCTGCCCACCATGATTATGAAAACCAAGATTCAAGCATTGTAATTCCGCAGACGTGCCACCGTGCCATCGTGCCAATGGGGGAAGATGACAGTGTAGTTCTAAGAATACTCCATGTGAATACTTCTGATTTCAGTTAAATGGAAGAGGCCGATTGAAAAATGAAATATTGTTATGACTTTCTAGGACTTAATATTAATCCACATATTAAATATATACAGTAAAACAAACCGTTTAAAGAAATTAAAAAGCGATTGCCTCTTCTTCTCTTTAACATTTAATTATCCGATGTCCCAACTTTTGAAAGCGTTTAACTTTTCAAAACACAGTTTTAAATATAGCGAGAAAATATCTAATTACTGATCACGTTAATAACGCTACAAGTATCCAGAAACAGTTGAGTTAGATGTGAATGATGGCATCTCTGTGATGACACAGTTGGCTCTTTATTTGATAAATGTACAAGTTCGCAAAGTGTCACTTCATATTTCTATAATGATTTAACCCAAGCTATTATTAGTACGTTTATTAAATAAAATGTCATTTGAAAACAACGTATAAATTCACGTTCTTTACGTAGTTCATAACGTACCATTACCATTAAATGAATCCCTAATTTGTATAATATTATTTCTTGATGTAAGCAAGCCTTCAAACCATTAAATTTAATGTGTTCTTACGTTGAAGGCTTGATAAGATAATTAATTACATGAAAAGGGAAACTGCGAAATGAATTATGTAGAATAGACATTTTAAAAATGATGTAGGCCCACTAAAGTCATTTGTAACTTTTTAACTATATACGATCAGATATAATGTCAGATATTTTATATTAGTTTTATAGTGGAATACATAAAAATATAGCACTGAACCCTAATTAACACTGAATATAGCACTGAACCCTAATTAACACTGAATTAGTTTCCCCAAATACTTAAATTTACAGCTGTATAAAATTTCACGGACCTACATTTTTACATTTTTGTAAAAATGTCTTATAACTTTAATGTTTGTTTGTTTTTGAATTTCGCGTAAAGCTACTCGAGAGCTATCTGCGCTACCCGTCCCTACTTTAGGAGTGTAAGACAAGACAGAAGGCAGCTAGTCATCACCACCCACCGCCAACTCTTGGTCTACTCTTTTACCAACGAATAGTGAGATTGACCTTGACATTAAACATCATAACGCCCCCACGGCTGAAAGGGCGAGCATGTTTGGTGCGACTGGGATTCAAACGGTTGACCTTCGGATTACGAGTCGAATGCCTTAACACGCTTGGCCATGCTTTGTTTAATGTATTTCGGCTAAAAACAAAACAAACGCATTCAATCGTTAACATAGACGTTAATGTAATGATATAGGACATAAAATTCTGGTACACTACAGCAATTTGCACATGCATGTATGTAGTAAATGTTTAATAGAAGAAACCCGTGGTAAGTCAGTGAACTGATCAGTTATCTTGGGAACTGTTGTAAGACTAGACAGAAGGCAGCTAGTCATCACCACCCACCGTCAACTGTTGGGCTACTCTTTTACCAACAAATAGTGGGATTGACTGTAACTTTATAGCGCCCCCACGGCTGAAACGGCGAGTATGTTTAGTGTGATGAAGATTCGCACCCGCGACCCTCGGATTACGTGTCGAGTGTCCTAACCACCTGGCCATGCTGGCCTAACTGCAATGTTCCTGCACCGCAATAACCGAATCATAGTTCAGCGAGTTTCTCTGGGATTTAACTTTTCTATTGTTGATTTCAATATAAGTTCTTGGAGATAAACTTTTATTTTTAAAAATCTGAT
Organism: Tachypleus tridentatus; assembly: GCF_004210375.1. Taxonomy (NCBI): domain Eukaryota; kingdom Metazoa; phylum Arthropoda; class Merostomata; order Xiphosura; family Limulidae; genus Tachypleus; species Tachypleus tridentatus. The sequence goes on along the minus strand of NC_134831.1, from coordinate 127,046,158 downwards.
AAAATCCTGCGATCAATAAATTTTGGTTTGTTACTATCCACAAAGTTACACAATGAGCTAGTCGATACCGCATGTATCGAAACCCGATTTTTAGCGTTTTAAGCCCTCAGACTTACTTGCTTAGCTATAACAGATAGAAGCTGTTGAGCGTGAGAAACCTCTCTTTCGCGAAATTCTTAAAGACAAGTGAGACTTTAAATAAGAATGCATTTAATTTTCCGTTGTAATGAACATCGAATTTATTTTCCTTCAACCTTTTAATAAGGTTTCAAAATATTATTCTGAAGCCTAATTAAACGTAAAGGTCGCGGGTTCGAGTCCCCGACAACACATCAAACATGCTCGCCCTTTCAGTTGTGGTAGCGTTATAATGTTACGGTCAATCCCACTATTCTTTGCTAAAAGAGTAGTCCAAAAATTGGCGGTGATGGTTAACTGTCTTCCCTCTAGTCTTACACTACTAAATTAGGGACGGCTAGCGGATATAGTCCTCGTGTAGCTTTGCGCGGAATTTAAAAGAAACAAACAAAACGTGAAAATTCATATGTTTGTAATAGCAAAAACTGAAAACATTATAAGCTGAATCTGAATGTTGATAAGTGTCACCTCTTATTACGACGTTAAAGACGTGTTTTGTGATGAAGGGATTATGACAGTTTTTGTAAACTTTAAAACCTGGTTCCTGGTTTAATTCACTCGGGAAAAGCTATTCTTAGTCACTTAATGTTGTCACACTAAGCTTTGGTTCTGGTGAATTCTATTACGGAAATGAAATTACATACGATTTGAGGGATTTCGTGATGAAAAGCTGCGTTTACAAACAATTTAGGTCGGAGATACCGCACCAGAAACAAATACTGTAGCTGAAAAGTCATTCATAAGCGTTTCCTATTTCAAGTCAGTTTTCAAACTCGAAATATACGCTAGTTCGAGCGGAAATAAATAAAAGAAAATAATTTTCAGATTCCAGTGCTTCTCTAAAATAAATATTTTATGTACGCTACTGTTTATTAAACTTGTTCGGTTTGAAGACGAGCAAGAAGATACGCAATGGGTTGTCTGTGCTGTGCCCACCACGGGTATCGAAGCCTGATTTCTAACGCTGTAAGTCCGCAAACATACAGTTGTGCCATTGTGGAGGGACTAGTTATTGAGAGTAAAATATTTGTCTGCGTATGTTAGGATATTCTATTACTGATATGGGAAAGAAATTTAATTAAGTACGTAATGTGAATGTTGAGTTTTAATACAAAGGACCTTTTATTATGTTCCCTTCTCTTAGGGTAACGCTACAAACGTTTCGTGTGGAGGTGATTAAGCTGTTGGACAGAAACAAGAGTGAAATAAGCACAAAACAATGCCTTTCACATTGTAGTGGGCCTGGTAGGGCCTGCTGTATGGGGCGCTCGACTCGAAGTCTGCGAGTTGCGCCTTTGAACCTCGTTACCGAACGTGTCCTCCTTTTCAACCTTGGAAGCGTTACTTTGTGACGTTCATTCATACTATTTTATTACAGTAACCCCAAAATTTGCGTCAGGTACTTTTAACTAGCTGCCATTCCTATGGTTCATAATTTCTACTTTATAACCTTCGTCAAGATATGCGCGAAAATTTAATGAATAAATCATTATAGTGTGAATAACTTAGGGTTGTCAGACGAAATGGTTGTTCACGTAAAAGAACTTTGAAAAAAATTTAAAAACCACTGATTTTGATATTCGAAAATCTCTGGAAAAATAACTTGAAGAAAAGACTAGCTAAGAATATCCAGAAACGTTCGATGGCTAAGCAAAACCATCGTCTATTTTCTGTATTAGTGTAACGTTTTGAGTGTGGGTGCTGGTGTTTTCTTATAGCAAAGCGACAGTGCGTTATCTGCTGTGTCCACCGAGGGAAATCAAGCCATTGATTCTAGCGTTATAAATCTGAAGACTTACCGCCGTCCCTTTGTAGGACAAGGTTTCGAGAATAAACAAGAAATGTCTGAGTTTTGTTATAACAATCCACGGGAAACCTTCAATAATAACTATTTCAACAAAAGTTGGGTAAGTTATTAATCAAACTCTAGAATCGTGTATTTATGAAGAATGATAATTTGCTCTATAAACATTTCACATCTTAGATTGATTTAATTTGTGATCTGTTCTTTGTAGAGGTAAATTAAAAATGTTTGGGGCTCTGGGCACGAAAAATTATTGGGGTCGTGCAAACTCTTCCTTAATATAATGCACATGAACAAATTGGTTCCTCTAACAAATTGGTTCCTCTAACATTAACCAAGGGCATTCAAAGGAATCTTTGAAGACAGTCAAACCGTTACGAGTGATTCTCCACTATCAACATTTGAAAATACATTTTATTTTTATTTACGTACCTAATGATATATTAATTAGACGTTATGTGTGTAAAAAAAACATGAAAATAAGCTAATCCAGAAGAACACACACGACTTTCCATATCATTGTTTGAAAAGATACATTCGTTAAGTGACAGTGATTGTCACTGTACACCCCAGACTTCCACAGATTCGTTTCTATATAAGTATATATCCGGCGTTTCACATACTTCTCTCCTGCTTCATAACGCCCAAGCCGTCTCTCCCTACACATATATATATATATCATTCCATAAAAAAACTGTTTCTCCTTCCTATTTGGTGATCTATGTTACTAATGCATCCATATCGACTGGAGTGTTCAACCTCCTATGAAATATCTATTAGAAACGAGCAAAAATATGGTTACTTATGTATTTTATTCTGAGTTTCACTCGAGAGCTAACTGCACTGGCCACACATTGACACATCAAGCAATGTGAAATGAGGAAGAATGTTCGATAAAGCTTAATGAAGGTAGACATTAACATTTTTTTTTTAAATTACGGTTTCATGTTTCCTCAGTGAATCAGAATAACAAAGGGAATGTTATCTCTGTTTCAAGAACCAAACACGGGAAAAACAAAATCATTTAACCCTAACAACAAGTATTTTTTATAGAGAATGGTTCAATTGAGCTCATCTGTTCTGAATAAAAATATTTAACACTTGTATATTACTGCAAAGTTCTGATTAAGATTATAAATATATAACGTTAAACCATTTTCCTCATTTCAAAATTATAAATGCCCGATTAAGTATAAGCAAGTATATTAAAAACCAATTTTAGGATTCATTTAACTACAAAGTTTTATAAAATCGGTTTGAAAAATGTTGCGAGTCATTCGACTAACGTTTCAGACCCATTAGTTCGAGTCAGTAGGAAAACGTTTCTCGTCTTAATGGGCCTAAAAGTTAACCTACTGACTCTCCATAACTGGTCTGAAACGTTGGTCAATTGACTCGTCTTAATGGATCTGAAGCTTTAGTCGATGGACTCGTCCTAATGGGTCTGACCCATTAGTCGACTGACTCGTACTAATGGGTTTGACACTTTAGTCGACTGACTCGTCATAATGAGTCTGAAATTTAGTCGATTGACTCGTCCTAATGGGTCTGACCTATTAGTCGACTGATTCGTCCTTATGGGTCTGACACTTTAGTCGATTGACTCGTCCTAATAGGTCTGAAACGTTAGTCGACGGACTCGTTATAATGAGAATGAAACGCTTGTCCTAATGAAATTTGGGGATATGTCTCAATCTAACAGACCTTAAGTGAGAGTCAACTGCATCTTCCTAACAGGTCTTAATAGTTTCTTTAGTTTTTGTGTTCTGAATTATTTCACTGTTCTTGCTAAGCTAACACCCAATTGTCCTTCGTTAGTTAAAACCAATACAATTTTCGCATGTAAAACAATTAACGTGAGAAAGAAAATAAACTAAACAAGAGATAAAAAAGGCAAATACCTTGTAAAAGTAGTAATACTGTATTTCTTCTTCTTCGTACGTGGTGCTGTTTGAAGATAAGTTATCAGATCTGTTTACAGTAGCAACAGATGGGACGAAACCCAAGCAGTCTTGTGTTAAGCACTCCATGTTGATACTATTATATTAAATTATATTAGTTTTCCATAGATTGGACTATTATCAAGACAAGAAGTTCAGTTCTAAATGTTGATGCTAACTTCGGATTGAATTTATCAAACAGGATTAGTTATCAGTTTCTTTGTTTCGCTCTCGTGCTGAAAACACTGGAGAGAGGGTACAGGAGTTATAAAAGTTCAACTACACGAACATGTAACTAGATTGATTCGATTAAAATCAGTTCGAATGACGACTCCGGAAGAACAAGGATCGCATCAAAAGATCTTCCTGTCGTGATTTGTCCATTCATCAGAGAGACGAAAGGATTGTTCAACTGAGAGACAAATCTGAGTTGCCCAACTTTTGACACAAGCCCACGCCTCTGCTTCAGGAACACGTGTAACGTACGCAGTCTCGTGAAGAATTATTGGTGAGGTGCCAAACTACTATGAGTTCTGACTAATTGTATGATATACACAATCCTATTAAAGTTATCAATTAAAGAAGTAAAACAGAGACTTCTATTCTCTGTATGAGCTTCTTGCTATTGTTATTTCAGAGATTATAATCAAGAATGTGTGTGTGATCATTGCAGAATTAAAACTACGTTTATCAAATGCATCTGACACCATAACGTCTTAAGGACGTTTTCAGCGTGCTACTAGACTCAGGTAACTAACCCAACTTAATCGTAATGCGATAAAATGTAAAGTACAAATGAACGTACCTCCAACTGGCACAGCGGCATGTCTAAAGACTTTCAACCTGTATTAGGCACAGTACAGACAGACAATTATATAGCTTTTGTTTAACTACAAAAAACAAAAATGCATTGCTCTTTGCCGGTGTTAAAAAAAAGGCCTAGTTTTGTTTTTAACACGTGTCTGCTAAATTTTAAACAGGTGTTAAGCACTTCAGCGTTTAACGTTATGCAATTAAAAATAATTAAAAACAGCAGTTTTCCACTCATTACGGTACGTAGTAAGACAGAATACGTTAACTAGAAATGTCTATTTGTAATATCTCATATTTTACTTGAAAGTTTGAGACTGTAGGAAATGGAATAACAAGCATATCGTTTTTGGTTGTTTTTACAATTCCGCCACCAGAGGTAGTGTCTCTATAATGAAATGTTAGCAAATATTTTTTAATTTTAATGTATAGGTCACTAGAAAGAATGTTATTAAATCGAATTATTCGTTTCTATTTATTTCATTTATTGCGTGTTAATTCATTCGTTCCTTTTTCAGGTTGTAACACTACAATTTAGGGTTGTATCCTTGCAGTTGATGGATGAATAACCCTGTAGCCGCGTGCTCAAAACGAACATAGCAAACCGTGTTTTTAAATTTAAGACGAACGTAAAATAACATTTTAATTTCCCTGTAGCTTAGAGGTTTGAAATTTACACTAAATTTTATATTACGAAAAATTTCCTAGCATTTTGTTTGTATGTATCTAACGGCTGAATAACATCGCCGTTAGGCTAAACTATTTATTTTAGCAGTGATTAATTACGATGCCTTTAAAATCACCAACATAAGGCTTGAAAAACGCATCACGTCAAGAAATAGAAAACGGTGTTTGACTTTCGATAGATAATCTAGTTCCAGTAAAGCTGCACATAGTGAGTGATGTGTGGTTTATACAGGGCGTCTGCTAACAGAGAAAATAAAGAAATTATTAAACATATAACACTTAAAATATCCTTGTAACAGCAGGGATATTTTTCCTTTGCTCCCGAAATACCACATCTAAATTTATATACAGAAATCGGGGTCATCCAGGAATGCATATCATTCTGTCATAAGGACACTATTCTATTTTAACCCAAGCAAAGTGCTAGACATGATTAAACCAAAACTGAAAATTACATCTTAAGAGGAGTGAAAATGACACAACGTGTAATTTAATGTGATCAAGATATCAGTTTCCTTGAGTCACATAAGGCAGCGGTAATCTGATTAAGTTAATTAACAGTTTGCAGAAAACTTGCTAGTTTTTACTTTCACAATACTTCCTTAGCTGAACTGTAGTTACTAATGTTGAACTGTAGTTACCATCAACAGCTCTCGGCTACTCCATTACCGAAATAGCGGGATTAATCGTAACATTATATCGCCCCCAAGGCTGAAAGGGAGAGCATGTTTGGTGTGATGGGGATTCGAACCCACGACCCTCATATTACGAGTCAAGTGCCCTAACCACCTGGTCATACCGGGCCCAATACACCAGATAGACAAATACCTGGATAACTAAGCTTTATACATATAGAGATTAGGTTTCCAAGTTCGGCTTATGTAAGTTTTTAATCAATATATTCATCTACAACTTAAAAATGAATGACAATCAATCAAATAACAATGACACAGAATCAACACGTTCGTGTTATTTTAAGTGTCCATTCAGAAGAGAGAAAAAAAAAAGCTTGTTTATGATTGTTTATGATTAATACGTTAACTAGATAACTTTCAACCAACACAAGAAATATAAAACAGCTACTCGAAGTTCGTTGTCTGTTACCTTCTGTAGCAATGTTAAACAACTTTCAGATAAGACAAACTCTGTCCAGTCACAAACGGAAATGAATCTGCTATTGAATGCCATTAGGATTGGTTGGCCAGTAGCCTAGAGGTTCTGACAACATATGACGAACTTGCACATAATCCTTGAGATCATTCTGTTCCCGAAATTTGCTTAATTTTTATCTTATAGTGATATATTTCTGGAATCCCTAAAATTCTGAGTTTCTATCCTTCTAGCATTTTTTCTGACAATAATTATTTGAAATTTAATAAGTTTGTTATCTTACGCTTTCTTGTGACACATGTTTGTGACATTACATGTTTGCGAAGACTTGTATAGAACAGAAATTCTGTGCTGTTTATTTTACCATGGAAAATTGTGAGCCAGCAAGTTCGCTTCCTCTGTTAAATAAGAATCAAATCACTTAAGCTTCAAATGTTAGGATTAATAATTGTTTACCGATGACCTTATGCCAGACGATAGCTCTACACATAAATATTGGGCAGGTTTGCAATATTTTTGCAGCATTTGTTTAGGTTCGATCTCGGTTTTCTTTTATGTAGCTGTCAACCTTTAACATTTAGATATTAGAGGCTTTGACATTATCTATTCAAAGAGGTAGAGTTTCTAATATTAGTTGTTAACAAATAGTGTAAAACATTTATACTGGGTGACATTTTTGTAAAAGGGCTCAAACAGAACAGCGAAGTCGAAATTATTATAGCTTTAAAAATGAATCACTTTTAACTTGTAATGGCTTTGAATTTAAAATATAATTACGTCGTAGTGCAGCTTGTGAAGATAGAAAATATATTTTAATTCTAATTTGACTTCTAATTACTTGCAAATCAATTCAAAATATATCGTTTTATATTTTCAGAAACAAAAATGAGAAAGGGAGGGTAGAGTAGCTTTGCTAAATGTTTTATTTTGTATCTAAATAGCATGCTTTCACCAGAAGCTAACTCTATTCAACAGGGTACTATGACAGACCTAGCAAGTGAATTAACTACTGCTAACTAAATCAAGTATTATATTAACATACAGAATTAAATCATTACGACACAAAAATAAGCGATTCGTTTTGCTTGTATGATGAATATTTTCATGTATGGATTTTTTTCTTTGTTCGTTTGTTTTAAGGGAAAACCAACTTGGACTACCTGCTTTGTTCACCGTGATGGAATGAACAACGAATTTTAGCCTTGTAAGCCCGTAGATGTACCGCTGTCCGTGAAATGTGTGTTTTCTTACAGCAAAGCCACATCAGGCTGTCTGCTGAGTCCACCGAGGGAAATCAAACCACTCATTTTAGGGTTGTAAATCCGTAGACTTACCGTTGTACCAGCGGAGGACCCGTGAAACGTGTCTTATGTAGGCAGTAAAACAGTATAATTTAGAATTCATTAATCAGCCTTAGAATTTTTATATTACGCAAACATTTTACTTTTTAACACGTGTGACAAAGCACTTTTTTTCTGATATTTTGTGTTCAGTTTTATTACTGTTCCATCTAACGTTCCTACATTTCCTTTCCATACAGGACCGGCATGGCCAAGCGTTCGACTCGTAATCCAAGGATCGTGGGTTCGAATCCCGGTCGTACCAACATGCTCGCCCTTTCAGCCGGGGGGGGCGTTAATTAGTGACGGTCAATCCCACTATGCGTTGGTAAAAGAGTAGCCCAAGAGTTGGCGGTGGGTGGTGATGACTAGCTGCCATTCCTCTCGTCTTACACTGCAAAATTAGGGACGGTTAGCGCAGATAGCCCTCGAGTAGCTTTGCGCGAAATTCAAAAACAAACAAACAAACCTTTTCATACAAAATTCGCTATTCATTTACTTATCACGTGTGAAACTGTGTTGTGTTATAAAATAAAATAACGCAGTTTTTCAAAAACTACTATTTGGAAACTTCTGGTGATCGTTAATATAACCAGTTTCTGAACATTCATTTTGTTGAGTGAGAACTCATATGTTATGAACAATATAAACAGGTACAAATAAAATTTACATTTTTGGATTTATGATAAGGTTATGAAAGTTATTTGATGCCATACGTAATTTTGATTTACTGTTTGTTTGTTTATTTTTGTAAAAAGCTACACTAGACTCTCGCGGATTATTGATGTATAAGATTTACTCGATGTTAATTTAGAATTAACTTTAACAACAATTATAGGTAGACACCGTGAAAACAACAATATGTTTGAAGTTGACTAATATATCCATCCTTCGCTCGTATAAATATCTTATCAGGACTGTATTTGGGGCTAACTTACTTGGTACAAAGATTTTATTTATTTATTTTGAATTTCGCGCAAAGCTACTCGAGAGCTATCTGCGCTACCCGTCCCTACTTTAGGAGTGTAAGACTAGAGGGAAGGCAGCTAGTCATCATCACCCACCGCCAATTGTTGGGCTACTCTTTTACCAACGAATAGTGGAATTCACCGTAACATTATAACGCCCCCACGGCGGCCGGGATCCGAATGCCTTAACACGCTTGGCCATCCCATGTCCTGATACAAGTATCTTATCAGGATTGTACTTGTGGCTAACTTACTTGATACAAATATCTTATCAGGATTGTATTTGTGGTTAACTTACTTTGTACAAGTGTGTTTTTTCAGGTTAAAATTATCTTTATGGAACTGACTGAATGTGAGCTACAGAAAGAAGTCTCTGTCAATGTAGGAATATTTCTGGTATTGAACTTAGAAGATGCTTCAGTGATAAATATAAATGTGAATTTTAGATGTTCGTGTGGTTGTCAGAATGAGATAACTAATCAAACCACAACATTTCGTATTCGCACAGTTAAACGTGTAGTAAAACTGACACGTTTCCACTTAAAAGTACCCCACGCCTTGATACGTTTCTATTTTGTTATCAGCAATTAGTGACAAGACAACTTATATTTTCACCGCGTGATGAGGGGTTACTTTTCAAAATTATTGACATAAATAACAGGTCAACATTTACAGTAGGTCACGTCACATATTAGTTAAGTGACCTGATGACCGTTCGTCTTGATGTTACTCTTTTATCAAATATCATTATTTCTCATGTTCCTCCCATACCTAAAGCTGTAACACTATTCGGTTGAGCTATGATAATAGTTTAGTCTCACAATATTGTATGTTGTGCTAGTTATATATGTTCTGATATTGCTGAGACTTTCAGTTTATTGATTTTTACTTATGACTTATGTTATTGTAACCTGTACTTCAAATTCATTTTAGTTTGACCAATATATATTTTACCACGTTTACATTCTGTTTTATAAATTCCAACCAAGAAGGAAAGCATTGACGAATACATAATTTTTAACTAGAAATTTCCAGTTTCTTGTAAATAAATATTTAACTCTGCTGTTTGTTTGTTGTTGTTTTTTTTTAATTTTGTGCAAAGATACACAAGGCCAATCTGCGCTAGCCGTCTCTAATTTAGCAGTGTAAGACTAGAGAAAAGGCAACTAGTCATCGCCACCCACCGCCAACTCTTGGGATACTCGTTCACCAACGAATAGTGGGATTGACCGTCACATTATAACTCTCTGTTGAATCGTAAGTACAGTAGTTTGAAAACGGTCGTCTGGAGAAGATAGGATATAAGCCATCTTACTCAAATAGGTAACCAGCTATTACTGAAACATCTCACACACCTAGTTAACACCTTTCTCACATCAGGATACATCTCTGTCTCTTGGAAGTAGGTGAATATTGACATGTTCTTAAAGGAAGGGAAACCAGCCAATAAACTGCAGAACTACAGATCAGTCAGCCTAACCAGCTGTGTAGACAAAATTCTACCACGAGTTATAAATATCAAATTAAGTAGATACCTAGAGAGAAATTCGAATTTACTCGAAGTACAGAACGGTTTCAGAAAATTTTAGCAAACTACTCATAATTTAATTAAGTTAAATGAAACCATAGTAAATAGTTTTAATAAAAGTTTTGAATTTCGCGCAAAGCTACGCAAGGGCTATCTGTGCTAGCTGTCCCTAATTTAGAAGTGTAAGACTAGAGGGAAGGCAGCTAATCATCACCACCCACCACCAACTCTTGGGATACTCTTTTACCAACGAATAGTGGGATTGACCTTCACATTATAACTCTCCCATGGCTGAAAGGGCGAGCATGTTTGGTGCGATGGGGATTCGAACCCTGAACCCTCGGATTACGAATCGACCTCCTTAACCCACCTGGCCATACCGGGCCCAATAATTTTACTGATAGGACTACTAAAATTGTGTATCGTTTCCATAAAGTGAAATATCATTTACCATTTTTTATGACTGGTTATTTTTATCATTTTCCATATAACTTAGTCCCTCTATAGATCCATAAGCCTTACCATACTGTTCTACATAAAATAGAATGTGATGTATATACACGTTTATTGCATGGATGTACACAACGAGTTCTATTACAAATTTTCATTTAGTTTTTAAATTATTGAACCAAATAATAATAGTTTGCTTGTTTTTGGAATTTCGCACAAAGCTACACGAGGGCTATCTGTGCTAGCCGTCCCAAGTTTAGCAGTGTAAGACTAGATAGAAGGCAGCTAGTCATCACCAACCATCGCCAACTCTTGGGGTACTCTTGTACCAACGAATAGTGGGATTGATCGTCAAATTATAACGCCCCCACGGCTGGGAGGGCGAGCATGTTTAGCGCGACGCGGGCGCGAACCCGTGAATTACGAGTCGCACGCCTTACGCGCTCGGCCATGCCAGGCCAATAATAAGAGTATTATATTTCTTTTAAAAATAAGTAAATCCTCTCACGTAGCGGGTTTTTCCAGCATGAAAATATTGTTTTCAGTTATTCCTGAACAGTTGAGCATTCGTAATGTTTCTCATGTATTGTACTACGCAACAATAAAAGCAATAGTACTTTTCTTTTTACCGCAGTAAAAAACGAATAACAAGATACTGACAACACATTTAATATAACGCATCACCAGCATTAGGAGTTATATATCCCAGTGCTTTAAATATTTATCTGTTGTAACAATAGTCTAACCCTAGGTCTTAAAAAGAATATTTGATTACATTGTTGCTTAACAAATGTTTCGTTTTGTTACCATTATCCCGCCTTTTTTTTCTTTTGTCTAAAAATAAATAAGTGTTCGCATGTTAGATTACAAGCTGATTTAAACTGGTGGGTTAAAGTAGTAAATTGGTCATTACGGTTTCTCTATTCTACCGCCAGAATAAGCCACCTGCGCACTATTGTCGTGTTATTTTACCATTGGTATATCATTGGTATACAATTGTTATATGGTTAAAAACTTTATCCATAAAAGGGTATTCTTAGTCTTCGGTTCTCACCTGATTTTCAGTTATTGTCTTCCATCTGCTCTTATCCTCATTTGTGGAGAAGTCGTCCGATATACCCATAAGTTTACCTCTTCTAGATATATAGATCGGATTTACAACGCTAAAATCAGGGGTTCGATTCCCCTCGGTGGGCTGAGCAGATGACCCTTTGTGGCTTTGCTATACGAAACACACACAGATATATAGATATGTATAAGCAAACGCACTTCTCTTTGGACACATCACAATACGTCTTCCGGAGAAAACATCTCTGATAGTTCTTGTCACTAACTTTCAGAACAATTGATGTGCCATCGCGATCACATCTACATGTGTTACACCTATAACACCTCGTACATTCTGCTGATCAGCAGTGAATCCCAGCTTGTTTACAAGAACAAACCCCACACAAACATCGGTTCACTGTATCAGCAGCTCCGCTACAAAAGTTCCGGAATGGTGAGAGTTTCACAAATAATATATTACAACAATTCTACCATCATGATCTGAATTAATATGAAAACAAGTCACCCAAATCGATTGACAGAAACCGGTCATGACTTATTTCGATATTATCCAATTATAGACCGTCATACATTTCCGGATTCCGTATAAAATAACAGCACATTCCTGTAGACTTTCAGGGGGGGGGGGGTTACAACATACCGGATATGGTTCCTACAAAGTACACCACCATTTCTGATATGGTTCCTAAAAAGTACACCACCAGTTCTGTTGTCGTTGAGTCCGGAAGTGCTTGTTGAAATATTTACTTTAATTACGCAAAGTTCTCCAATAGACTGAAAAAAAATACATCAGCTAATTGAATATACAAAATCCTCTGTACAACAAGGAAACTTAATTAGTTGGTGTAATTAAACAATATACTAACTGTAAAAGAAGAGAACGTAATTAGTTGGTGTGATTAAACAATATACTAACTGTAAAAGAAGAGAACTTAATTAGTTGGTGTAATTAAACAATACACTAACTGTAAAAGAAGAGAACTTAATTCGTTAGTGTGATTATGCAATATACTAACTGTAAAAAAAGAGAACTGAATTAGTTGGTGTAATTAAACAATGTATTAACTGTAAAAGAAGAGAACTTAATTAGTTGGTGTAATTAAACAATGTATTAACTGTAAAAGAAGAGAACTTAATTAGTTGGTGTCATTAAACAATGTATTAACTGTAAAAGAAGAGAACTTAATTAGTTGGTGTAATTAAACAATGTATTAAGTGTAAAAGAAGATAACTTAATTAGTTGGTCTGATTAAACAATGTATTAACTGTAAAAGAAGAGAACTTAATTAGTTGGTGTCATTAAACAATGTATTAACTGTAAAAGAAGATAACTTAATTAGTTGGTGTAATTAAACAATGTATTAAGTGTAAAAGAAGATAACTTAATTAGTTGGTCTGATTAAACAATGTATTAACTGTAAAAGAAGAGAACTTAATTAGTTGGTGTCATTAAACAATGTATTAACTGTAAAAGAAGAGAACTTAATTAGTTGGTGTCATTAAACAATGTATTAACTGTAAAAGAAGAGAACCTAATTAGTTGGTGTAATTAAACAATGTATTAACTGTAAAAGAAGAGAACTTAATTCGTTGGTGTAATTAAACAATGTATTAACTGTAAAAGAAGAGAACTTAATTAGTTGGTGTAATTAAACAATGTATTAACTGTAAAAGAAGAGAACTTAATTAGTTGGTCTGATTAAACAATGTATTAACTGTAAAAGAAGAGAACTTAATTAGTTGGTGTAATTAAACAATGTATTAACTGTAAAAGAAGAGAACTTAATTCGTTAGTGTGATTATACAATGTATTAACTGAAAAAGAAGAGAACTTAATTAGTTGGTGTAATTAAACAATGTATTAACTGTAAAAAAAGAGTACTTAATTAGTTGGTGTAATTAAACAATGTATTAAGTGTAAAAGAAGATAACTTAATTAGTTGGTCTGATTAAACAATGTATTAACTGTAAAAGAAGAGAACTTAATTAGTTGGTCTGATTAAACAATGTATTAACTGTAAAAGAAGAGAACTTAATTAGTTGGTGTAATTAAACAATGTATTAACTGTAAAAGAAGAGAACTTAATTAGTTGGTGTAATTAAACAATGTATTAACTGTAAAAGAAGAGAACTTAATTAGTTGGTGTCATTAAACAATGTATTAACTGTAAAAGAAGAGAACTTAATTAGTTGGTGTAATTAAACAATGTATTAAGTGTAAAAGAAGATAACTTAATTAGTTGGTCTGATTAAACAATGTATTAACTGTAAAAGAAGAGAACTTAATTAGTTGGTGTCATTAAACAATGTATTAACTGTAAAAGAAGAGAACTTAATTAGTTGGTGTCATTAAACAATGTATTAACTGTAAAAGAAGAGAACCTAATTAGTTGGTGTAATTAAACAATGTATTAACTGTAAAAGAAGAGAACTTAATTCGTTGGTGTAATTAAACAATGTATTAACTGTAAAAGAAGAGAACTTAATTAGTTGGTGTAATTAAACAATGTATTAACTGTAAAAGAAGAGAACTTAATTAGTTGGTCTGATTAAACAATGTATTAACTGTAAAAGAAGAGAACTTAATTAGTTGGTGTAATTAAACAATGTATTAACTGTAAAAGAAGAGAACTTAATTAGTTGGTGTAATTAAACAATGTATTAACTGTAAAAGAAGAGAACTTAATTCGTTAGTGTGATTATACAATGTATTAACTGAAAAAGAAGAGAACTTAATTAGTTGGTGTAATTAAACAATGTATTAACTGTAAAAAAAGAGTACTTAATTAGTTGGTGTAATTAAACAATGTATTAAGTGTAAAAGAAGATAACTTAATTAGTTGGTCTGATTAAACAATGTATTAACTGTAAAAGAAGAGAACTTAATTAGTTGGTGTAATTAAACAATGTATTAACTGTAAAAGAAGAGAACTTAATTCGTTGGTGTAATTAAACAATGTATTAACTGTAAAAGAAGAGAACTTAATTAGTTGGTGTAATTAAACAATGTATTAAGTGTAAAAGAAGATAACTTAATTAGTTGGCCTGATTAAACAATGTATTAACTGTAAAAGAAGAGAACTTAATTAGTTGGTGTAATTAAACAATGTATTAACTGTAAAAGAAGAGAACTTAATTAGTTGGTCTGAATAAACAATGTATTAACTGTAAACGAAGAGACGTCAATCAGTTGGTCTGATTAAACAATGTATTAACTGTATAAGAAGAGTTTGTTTATTTTGTGACTTTCGCGCAAAGCTACTCGAGGGCTATCAGTGCTTTTAGTCCATAATTTATCAGTGTAAGACTAGAAGGAAGGCAACTAGTCATCACCACCCACCATCAACTGTTGGACTATACTACTACCAACGAACAATCCCACTATTCGTTAATAAAAAGAGTAGCCCAAGAGTTGGCGGTGGGTCGTGATGACTAGCTGCCTTCTCTCTAGTCTTACACTGCTAAATTAGGGACGGCTAGCACAAATAGCCCTCGAGTAGCTTTGTGCGAAATTCAAAAACAAAAAAACAAACGACGATTGTGGGGCAAGTCGGTGTGGGCATACTCCGGTTTCATTTCAAGACGTTCTAAAGTTTGTTAGTAAACAATAAAGTGTCTTGTATAATATATATGTATGACAATATTGTATATCACTGACTTGTGAGAAAGCGACGAACAAATAGTTTTGGTGTTATTGATTGTTCTGGAAGTGAATAAGGTATGAATTTGGCATTCCTGAAGAAAGCCTGTTTTAGTTGCTTCTTTATATAGAACAAACCTGAAAGAGGTCGCTTAGAATTTAACTGCATCTTATGTGGGAAGTCTAATGTTTGAACAAGCAACATGATAAATACGTAGGTTGTAAATACATGCTACGGTCTTGAAACATGTATTTAGAGCCGTGGAGTCTTACTTTTGTATTTCAGATGTCAGGAAGTAATGTTCTAAAGATATTTATTTATATAACATGAGTAATATGTAATTTAATTTTGTACATTCACTGCTATTAGATTCTATAACTAAATTATTTGGATGACAACCATTAAAGGCTGTTTAAATTATTTGTCTTTAGTTCTGGTGAGGCCCGGCATGGCCAGGTGGTTAAGGCACTCGACTCGTAATCTGAGAATCGCGGGTTCGAGTCCCCGTCGCAACAAACATGCTCGCCCTTTTAGTCGTGGGGGTGTTATAATGTTATGGGCAGTCCCACTATTCGTTGGTAAAAGAGTAGCCCAAGAGTAGACGGTGGTTGGTGATGACTAGCTTCCTTCCCTCTTGTCTTACACTGATGTGCACCTTAGTGTCATGCCCTAAACGACTTCTTACTTTATGACACAAGTTGAAACACAAGAGTTAACACAGCATTACATCCACCACCATACTGGTACAGATATGTAGACAACATGGTTGCGGGATTCAGATCTAAAGAACATACACTTAATTTTTTCAATCACATTAACTCTATACATTCCAACATTAACTTCACATGTGAGCAGGAAGAAAGCAATCAAATATCATTTCTTAACCTCAAAATTACAAGAACCGATATACAATTTGAAACAGAAATCCACCGAAAAATCACCCATACTGGACTATACATTCCTTGAGACTCAGCACATGAAACAAAACAAAAACTCAACATACTAAGAAACCAAATAAACACAGCCATAAAACTATGCTCACCAGATAAAATTAATGATGAATTAGACAAAATAAAACAATACTTCATCAACATCAATATGTTTCCTCCACAAACCGTAGAAAATATTATACGCACACACCTAGACATAAAGTAAAATCAACCAACAAAAGTAAATAAATCCCAGGATTTAAAAAATCACGAAACTATATACTGCTGCATACCATATATTCCCGACATCATCAGAAAAATAACCAACATTTGAAAAAACTATTAACAAAATATGACATTCCAGTTAATACTAAATTTATTCAAAAACCAGGCACAAAACTAAGGCCATACTATGTAAAAACTACATTGACAAACACCACACCAACATTATTTATAAAATACAATGTGACAACTTCCCCGACTTCTATATTGAAGAAACTAGTAGAAAAATTAAAACCAGATTCAAAGAACACATAAAGTCACCTTCACACGTTTTCGAACACTGCAAATCAAATACACACAACATAACCATAGAAAACACTCAAATACTAAATAAAGAAACAAACATAAACAAACGCAAAATTAAAGAAGCCTTACTTATACAACAACTCAAGCCCAAAATAAACCAATAAAAAGGAACACCTTCATATCTCTATTGATAAATATAATCAAACATCTAAGCACGCCCTCTACATTTCTACACTCAGTTACACAACCCCCTTGAAACATGTGGTCAGCTATCGGTCAGTTACCTCTTTCTTTCTTTGTGAACCTGACGATGACCGAGGGAGGTCAAAATGTTGTTCACTCCTCTACATAAAAATTTTCTCAACTCATACCAGCTGTTTTTACATGTATATTTTTTTCTATAAGTCGGTTTTCTCGTCATCACTGATTACAGTTAATAAATTGTTTGATCAGACCAACTGATTAAGTTTTCTTCTTATTCAGTTAACACATTGTTTAATCACACCAACTGATTAAGTTCTCTTCTTATACAGTTAATACATTGTTTAATCACACCAACTAAATAAGTTCTCTTCTTATACACTTAATACATTGTTTAATCACACCAACTAATTAAGTTCTCTTCTTATACAGTTAATACATTGTTTAATCACACCAACTAATTACGTTCTATTCTTTTACAGTTAATACATTGTTTAATCACACCAACTAATTACGTTCTCTTCTTATACAGTTAATACTTTATTTAATAACACCAACTAATTAAGTTCTCTCCTTATACAGTTAATACATTGTTTAATCAATGTGGATATGACCACAAATATAATGAATACCTTTTATTAAAAGAAACTTATGAAGAAAGTGGACGAAGAGAATTTTTGAGGGAAAGATTATTTAAGAATACAAGATTGCAAATTGTTTATTTTTTTCCCCCAAATTATTGTAATTAGAACTAACGCTTAACATGAAATTCACCAATACTCAACATAAACGATATTTATTAGCGCTGCCATCTGTTGTTTTTAGTGAAAACTAAAATATTTTTACTTCGTTGAATAGTTTTATTTTTTAATTTCTCATTAAATTAAAGAAAAACTATAAACAACGGCATAATTATAGTTTGTCTCCTTAAATGTATCCTAAACTTTAAATTTATTTATACTAGAATAAATTTACTTCAACACAATTATTCTACTAAGAAAAATTAAGCCTGCTCAAAGATAATCAACAAATTCAGAAAATATAACTAGATACTGTCCACAACTATAAATTAACTTTTCGCTTTGAAGGTATACGCGGACATTGATACACCACAATTTTAATTGGTTTTCTTAATGTGAAACATTTATTTTCCTATAATGTCCCTAGATGGCGCTTATAGTGAAACTGTTTTATTAATTGGCGTGTCAACGTAGCAAACTCAAATTCTTACGTTTATTTAAAACTGAAATTTGATTTAGTTTGTTTTGAAGTTCGCGCAAGGCTACACAACGGATACCTGCGTTAGCCGTCCATAACTTAGCCATGTAAGACTACAGGTTAGATAACCCGTCATCACCATCCACAACCAACTCTTGAACTATTCTTTTACCAACGAATAGCGGAACTAACTGCGACATTATAACATCTTCACAACTGAAAGGGCGAGCATATTTGTTGCGACACTAATTCGAATCTCCATCCCTCAGATTACGAATCCATTACCTTAACCGCCTGGCAAAAGCAAGAGAAGGTTTTATAGCTCACTTTAAACACAGAACAAAGTGGTTATAACCCTTGTATAAAAGCTTCCAAAATACATCATAAAGGTAACATGTATTTTGTTTATTTGCTTTTCATTAAGAACACAGCTAAACAATGGGCAATCTATCATCTATCCAAGACGTGTATCGAAATCCAGTTTCTAACGTTGTAAATCCAAAGACATACTGTTATGCCACTGGAGGTGGGGCGGTAGCATCTATTACTCTATTACACTCTTTATTAAAAATAAGTCACATACCTGCAAGGCTGTATATATTAAATACCACCCTAGATCAGTACAAATTTTTTTATTCTACAAATTATTTCTCAGTTGTTGTTGTTTTTTTTTCTTCTATTTATGGCCCGGCATGACCAAATGGTTAGAGCGCTTGACTCGTAATCTGAGGGTCGCAGGTTTGAATCCCCATCACACTAAACATGCCCGCACCTTTAGCCATGGGGGCGTTAAATGTATCGGTCAATTCCACTATTCGTTGGTAGAAGATTTGCTCAAAAATTGCCGGTAAGTGGTGATGACCAACTGCCCTCCTTCTAGTCTTACACTGCTAAATTAAGGACACCTAGCACAAATAGCCCTCGTGTAGCGGCCCGGCACAGCCAGATGGTTAAGGCACTCGACACGCAATTTGAGGATCGTAGGTTCGAATCTTCTTTATACCAAAACATGCCTATAAAATGTTCACAGACGTTTTCCTATTCACCCAGTTATAATGCACACAAAGGTCTCATTAGTTCTTTAATGTTCCTTGGTTGTTTCGATATTTCAATTCTTTAACTTCTTCCGCTTCATTCTCACTATTGAAACTTTTCAAAGTACAGAGCAAGCTGTCCATAGGTTTCCACCATCCCTGCCTAATGTTCAAAGCACAAAGCAAGCTGTCCATAGGTTTCCACCATCCCCGCCTAACCCTTGTGATAGTTGTAACATGCTACATTAGAAAAGAGAATTGGTATCGCCACTCTTAATAGGGTCGTATTAGGCATAAATTGTATGCCCATAAATTATGGAAGCGAAACTTAGATCGTTTGGCTTATATATTATATTTAAGGCTTACGCTCTTCATAAAAACCTTAGGGTAAATATATGTGGTAAGAGCCATCCATGTGTTTGTGTTTTAACTTTTAAGTCATTAACTTATTTCACAACATAAAATATATGAACTGACAAAAAATGAACACGGTTTTGTAATAGTTTGTTTGTTTGTTTGTGAATTTCGGGCAAAACTACACGAGCGCTATCTGCGCTAGCCGTCCCTAATTAAGCAGTGTAAGACTAGAGGGAAGGCAGCTAGTCATCACCAACCACTGCCAACTCTTGGGCTACTCGTTTACCAACAAAGTGGGATTGACCTTCACTTATAACGCGCCTATAGCTGAAAGGGCGAGTATGTTTCGTGCGACGGGGATTCGAACCAGTAACCCTCAGATTACAAGTCGAACGCTTTAACCCACTTGGCCATGCCGGGTCGGTTTTGTAATATATACGTGAATTTGTGCCTCTGATCTGTATCTTTTCTCTCAAAGGCTTTTGCAAGAAACGTGAGGTAAATAATAGAATAGAAAATAACACAAAAAAAAACCTTCAAGGAAAAGCAGCCTTTTATATCAAGTAAAAAGTTAATAATAGTAACTTGAAAATAGCTTTGCTGCAGTCAAATTTCATAACGCGAAATAAAAACAGCTTATTAATGGACTTTTTAACGAAGTAGACTTATTCATTAATCAGTATATTACTCGAGGTATTCATTATCCATGTTATTTGATACCATAATTAAAGCAAGCATTAGACTCGAATTCTACAAAAGAGAAAACAGCTTTTAACCTTTAAAGACAGACATATAAAACTTATATGTCTGATATAAACTTATTCTTGTATAAAACAGATACCTAAGTTTCATATGTCTAATCATTCATTCATTCATCTACCACTCGATTCCGTCAAGGAACATTGGGCCGCAATCACTTGCGGTTTCATGAACAGGTATTTTAAGTGAGTAGGTTGTTAGCCCACTGCACCGAGCCGTCCCTAATTTAGCAGTGTAAGACCAGAGGGAAGGCAGCTAGTCATCACCACCCACCGCCAACTCTTGGGCTACTCTTTTACCAACGAAAAGTGGGATTTACCGTCACATTATAACGCCCTCACGGCTGGGAGGGCGAGCACGTTTGGCGCGAATCGGGCGCGAACCCGCGACCCTCAGATTACGAAGCGCACGCCTTACGCGCTAGGCCATGCCAGGCCCCATATGTCTAATATAAGTCTATTATTGTATACAGAAAAAAATAGAAGTTTAATATATCTTATAGAACTATTCTCACTTTTTATAACAGTAGAAGTAATACATCTTTTGAGTGCACGAGGTATGGCATAGGTATTAGAGACGCAATCAGCGAGTCGCAAGCTCAAATCTCGTTAGAAAACAAATTCGCGCTCTTCCAGCCATGGGAGAGTTATAATGTAACAGTCAATACTACTGTTTATTTTTAAAGACTAGCCCATGAGTTGGTGGTGGGTGATGTTAACCAAAGGGTGATTAGCAAGAACAATCTTTGAGTAGCTTTAGCGCGAAATTCAAGAAACAAATTCTGGATCTCAAGAAAGGTCACTTCAGAACAAAGGTTAAAGGTGATATGTTCCAGGTTACAGAAACAGGAAGTTATTGGAATAAAAACACTGATCATCAACGCGCATATTAAGGCAAACGTTTCGACACCATATTTCCAAATGAATTTTAATATATTTTGCTTCAGTTATGAAATGTATAGTTTACTTTTCATACACAAGATATTGATAAAAAGTCCCTTCATATTAAGACATAAATTAAACATTGACTCGAATGAATCAGTATTGATCTCTTGTTCCTGGATCTGATTAGTAGTGTGGTATTTTCAACACACAGGAAAAGTTCAATAAAGTCATGAGCTAAGCTGCCTTCTATTAGTCATTCCTAACCTACAAGTGCTTATAAGAAGAGATGGAACCAACCAGTGTCACCCACCGCCCATGTGGCCACTCTTAACGAAATAGTGGTATTCATTGTATCATTTATAATCTCGCACCCACAAAGAGCATATTGCAGCTCTAACCTTGAACCTTACAAACCACTAGATCATGCATGACCCCACTCAAATGATAAAAAAATATTATTTTCAACACTTTTCAGCAGTTTCGAGACTTGTTGGGATCGGCATGGCCAAACGCGTTGAGGCGTGCGACTCGTACTCTGAGGGTCGTGGGTTCACATCCCCGTTGCGCCAAACATGCTCGCCCTTTCAGCCGTGGGGGCGTTATAATGTTACGGTCAATCCCACTATTCGTTGGTAAAAGAGTAGCCCAAGAGTTGGCGGTGGGTGGTGATGACTAGCTGCCTTCCCTCTAATCTTACACTGCTAAATTAGGGACGGCTAGCACAGACAGCCTTTGAGTAGCTTTGTGCGAATTTCAAAAACAAACAAATCGAGACTTGTTATGAGGAGAGTACTGGTTAATTCTAATTGTTGTAAGTTAATTTCTAGAATTTTATTTATAAAAATTCGTTCATGTCTGAGTTATTTTCACATTTTTTTTTTTGTAACAGCATATTACCAACTAGAATAAAAGCCCGCCAAAACGACGGGAAACCATTGTTGTAGGGTAAATGAAAATTCTGGGATTTAACTAAAACGAATCTGTCTGTACCTGCAAAGTGCACGTACTATTCTCATATCTCAAGAGTCTTGTTATGTCGGTTTGGTTTGTTTGAATTTCCCGCAAAGCTACACTACACAATTATTCAGATATATTTGTCTGTAAGTAAACGTGAAAGATAAAAATGTGTAACTAATTCTAGATATCGTTTGTTCGTTTGTTTCCGAATTTCGCGCAAAGCTACACGAGGGCTATCTTGCGCTAACCGTCCCTAATTTAGCAGTGTAAGACTAGAGGGAAGGCAGCTAGTCAGCACCACCCACTGCCAACTTTTGAGCTACTCTTTTACCAACGATTGACCGTCACATTATAACGTCCCCACGGCTGAAAGGGCGAATATATTTGGTGTGACGGGGTTTCGAATCCGCGACCCTCAGATTACGAATGGAATGCCTTAACCACCTGGCCATGTCGGGCCTCTCATGAGTCTCGAAGTGATTATTTAATCACCACATTTTAGTTCACTCTAAGAAAGACATAAATAGCGTTCTTGAGTTTTTTTACTGTATTGTAGTGCAGAAAGTAGAAAAAGAATACGGACAGTCCGACATAAATTTTCAACTCTTTCGACTGTACAAAATATAAAAAGTGGTTGGTATCAATAAAGGTTTATTTTTCTTTATGTTTTAAGGCCAAGTAAGCAACATATGTGTTAAAAAACTGGAAGAACATTTATTAATTAAAGTTTATCCATTATTTTAAACCTTCTAAACATTGACTGATTAGTAACAGTAGGCCTATTTGTAGTCCAATTTGATAAGTAAATTTAACATAATGTTTAACTGAAACACTACTTGGTAATTTTTTTGTTTTTGGCTGCAACTCAAAGTCAATAAAACTTCCGTTTTACTTTTATATCACTAAAGTTATCAAAACATAAATAATAAAAGACAAACCTTTGTAAGAAATCAAAACGAAGATTGAGCATTCATCATAAACACCACAGTTGGTTTAAGAACAATCACGTGATAGTTTTGTTGCTAAGCGACACGTGTATTGTTGAGTATTATTAAAAAAACGAGTTTGAAAGCGTTCGTTACAGAGAGACAAACAGAATAAGCCTCTTACAGTTAGGCCTGAACATGATTACATCAGCGAAATCCATCTCGTTTGTTTGGACTGTCTTTGATGTATGCACAATAAGTAATTTTTTTAGTAAAATAATGTGGGTATTAATTTTCGTGTAGCTTATTTTCAATTGAATTGGCGAGAAAATACATTAAATTTGAAGGTTATGATTTTCTTAATGATAGATAACTCAGTGAACTTAGGGGCGGTATAATTTTCATATGATTTTTTAAAACTTTATAACTATACCATCTAAACCGCTAAAAAAATGAAACCGTTTTCTGTGTCTTTGTTTAATTCATTCTGAAAGTAAAAACGTAGAAAAATAGATATGATTCTGGTAATGTACATTAACATGTGACACCTTCCAATGATCATATGCTGAAGATTTACTAATATGGTCATGTTTTGCCCTTCGTTTACCATACTTCATGTACATTACAGGTACTTTGTAAACAAATATGTTCACAACATTTTAATCGCTGATGTTTTACGTGAACTAATCCTGAAGTAAAGATTGCAAGAAGATAAAAGACGAAAAGGGAAGCCATAAGCCCCTTCCCTAGTTTATCCCTGACGAATAAAGGTTAATTTTTCGAAAGGTTTACGGGATTTCGTACTTGTATATAATTGATTTTTTTTAAACTTATTTATCTTTCTAACATCATGAATATGTTACGCTTATGGTATTATTTTTGAGCAATCAATCATTCCGTACAGAGGGCGTTTTTTTACTCTAGCATACAGTCCTTATTTGTCGCAAAGACTAACCTTTTATTCTTCATTGGCCTTATATAACTTAAAATAATTTTACATAACCAGGAACCAGCTGCTACAGAGCAAGACTAGACAAATTTACCGTACATTTATTCGTAAAATGCATTGAATATTGGCTTTAGTGTTGTTTCTATTACTCCATTAAATAAACTACTTAACTATATGAAAGTAACTTTCTTCCATCTCAAAAGGTTGACGTTAACGTTCTTCAGTATCTACAACCAGAACATTAACGATACCGAAACTAATGGAAAGTTTGTGTTTGTTTCTTTCACATTTATGTTGGTTGGCCTCCTGTGGATAATCACGTTGTTTGATTTTAGCGCAAAGCTACACATTGGGCTGTCTGCAATCTCTACGCTTTGGGGAATTCAATCCCAAATTTCAACGTCTGTAGATTTACTGCTGATCCATAAGGAATTTGTTTGTTGAGCTAAGGGCAAAGCTACACGGTGGACTATTCGTGCTCTTCCCACCGCTGGTATCGAAACCCAAATTTATTATTATAAGCCCTCTGACATACCGCCGAGAAACAGGATTATGAACCCTACAAGGGTACAATCAGGTTAATATTATTCCTTTTGATTCGGTATTTATGGAAATACGATAACATACACTATATGTATTTTGTTGTATGATATATACTGTGAAACCATATTTATTTTATTGTATGATGTGTACTGTCAAACAGTGAAACTACATTTATTTTGCTGTATAATATGTACCGTGAAACAGTGAAACTACATTTATTTTATTGTATGATGTGTACTGTGAAAGAGTGAAACTACATTTATTTTGTTGTATGATATGTACCGTGAAAGAGTGAAACTACATTTATTTTATTGTATGATGTGTACTGTGAAAGAGTGAAACTACATTTATTTTATTGTATGATATGTACCGTGAAACAGTGAAACTACATTTATTTTATTGTATGATGTGTACTGTGAAAGAGTGAAACTACATTTATTTTATTGTATGATGTGTACTGTGAAAGAGTGAAACTACATTTATTTTGTTGTATGATGTGTACTGTGAAAGAGTGAAACTACATTTATTTTATTGTATGATGTGTACTGTGAAAGAGTGAAACTACATTTATTTTATTGTATGATGTGTACTGTGAAAGAGTGAAACTACATTTATTTTATTGTATGATGTGTACTGTGAAACAGTGAAACTACATTTATTTTATTGTATGATGTGTACTGTGAAACAGTAAAACTACATTTATTTTGTTGTATGATATGTACCGTGAAACAGTAAAACTACATTTATTTTATTGTATGATGTGTACTGTGAAACAGTGAAACTACATTTATTTTATTGTATGATGTGTACTGTGAAACAGTGAACCTACATTTATTTTATTGTATGATGTGTACTGTGAAACAGTGAAACTACATTTATTTTGTTGTATGATATGTACCGTGAAACAGTGAAACTACATTTATTTTATTGTATGATGTGTACTGTGAAACAGTGAAACTACATTTATTTTATTGTATGATGTGTACTGTGAAACAGTGAAACTACATTTATTTTATTGTATGATGTGTACTGTGAAAGAGTGAAACTACATTTATTTTGTTGTATGATATGTACCGTGAAACATCGAAACTACATTTATTTTATTGTACGATGTGTACTGTGAAACAGTGAAACTACATTTATTTTATTGTATGATGTGTACTGTGAAAGAGTGAAACTACATTTATTTTATTGTATGATGTGTACTGTGAAAGAGTGAAACTACATTTATTTTGTTGTATGATGTGTACTGTGAAAGAGTGAAACTACATTTATTTTATTGTATGATGTGTACTGTGAAACAGTGAAACTACATTTATTTTATTGTATGATGTGTACTGTGAAAGAGTGAAACTACATATATTTTATTGTATGATGTGTACTGTGAAACAGTGAAACTACATTTATTTTATTGTATGATGTGTACTGTGAAACAGTGAAACTACATTTATTTTATTGTATGATGTGTACTGTGAAAGAGTGAAACTACATTTATTTTGTTGTATGATGTGTACTGTGAAAGAGTGAAACTACATTTATTTTATTGTATGATGTGTACTGTGAAACAGTGAAACTACATTTATTTTATTGTATGATGTGTACTGTGAAACAGTGAAACTACATTTATTTTATTGTATGATGTGTACTGTGAAACAGTGAAACTACATTTATTTTATTGTATGATGTGTACTGTGAAAGAGTGAAACTACATTTATTTTATTGTATGATGTGTACTGTGAAACAGTGAAACTACATTTATTTTATTGTATGATGTGTACTGTGAAACAGTGAAACTACATTTATTTTATTGTATGATGTGTACTGTGAAAGAGTGAAACTACATTTATTTTGTTGTATGATGTGTACTGTGAAAGAGTGAAACTACATTTATTTTATTGTATGATGTGTACTGTGAAACAGTGAAACTACATTTATTTTATTGTATGATGTGTACTGTGAAACAGTGAAACTACATTTATTTTATTGTATGATGTGTACTGTGAAACAGTGAAACTACATTTATTTTATTGTATGATGTGTACTGTGAAAGAGTGAAACTACATTTATTTTGTTGTATGATGTGTACTGTGAAAGAGTGAAACTACATTTATTTTATTGTATGATGTGTACTGTGAAACAGTGAAACTACATTTATTTTATTGTATGATGTGTACTGTGAAACAGTGAAACTACATTTATTTTATTGTATGATGTGTACTGTGAAACAGTGAAACTACATTTATTTTGTTGTATGTTATATACCTTGACATAGTTATCTGTACCTTTCACACCAGTATGCTGTCGTATAATTTACAATATTCTGTGGAACATAATACAGTAAATTGAGAAGTAGATTTTATTGTGAAATTGCTGCTTCTTGTGCAGTATTACTGTAGATATCTTTATATGCATATTTATATATATACATACAGTCTTACGTAATCGCATGACAAGAACAATAACTCCAAATCTTCATTGTGTGTCAAAGTGAACTGACTTTTCACCAGTGAGAAATGTAAAGTATACGATTCTTGGATCTTGGAATATTCTCAGATTCAAATATTAGTAATTGATAAGATTTTTTAACAGAAATAAGTGAATATAAAATAAAATAATGAACAGACTCGTTCATAGTTCAAACGATATATGTATTTCTATTATTTCCATGATATACTTTTTCCCACGAAAGTGTTTCAATTGGTACACAATATAGCTTTTTCCCATAAAAGTGTTTCAATTGGTACATAACATATCTTTTTTCCCCTGACAGTATTTCAGTTGGTACATATATCTTTTTCCCATGAAAGTGTTTCAATTGGTACATAACATCCTAAAATGTTTAGACGTACGTAATTTAAATAATTATGTCTTCGATTCATAAAAGACATCTTCACATTAAAAAAGTGTGAAAATAAATGTCATAATATACTTGCAATCTTTCTCCTTACTTCAGATAGTACGAACAACTTTTTCGTGTACATTGAATATATATCAGTGAAATATGAAATAAATATGTGATATGTCGTGAGTAAATTTTCCACTTTAATTAAAGTGAACATAAACGTGAAGTTTACATAAATTTAATTCATAAAATCGAAGCATATTTTAAATAACACTTTAATTTCATAGTGCAATATCACATTTCTTCTTTTAACACGAAATTAATATCATAAAATAGGATTTTGAAACAATGAAAGGAGTTTTGACGAATATATTTTTTTAATTTCATAAAGTGTCACTTTGGTATATGTGACAGGAAACAGTTCACCAGTAAATGTGTGTCTATTAGGGGTTACATGCGTGATTTATATACCTAAGAATTTAAAAAGTACCCTTAATCCCTACACCTTATGAACTGTAAAGAATCCCTCTTTACAATGTATAGTAATGAACCATTTCAGAAAGCAGAATTACCTGTTCATGCGGTACCATAGAAGAAGCTAGATTCTCGGTAGATACCTAAATATCTGTTTATTTAATGAAACTGTAAAATTCAATGACAATCATTGAAATTCCAGTTCGATAATTGCTGCAACAAATCTCGAAAATGGCAGTAGTTGTGAAGCTCCAAGATCATAATACAGTACCCGATCATATAAACTGTAGTAACTGTCCGCACAGTATGTTCCGTACAGTAATATTGGTAATAGGTTTAAGGTTTGTATCAGTAGGAAATGTGGAAGTTCTAGTTGCTTATCGTATATTACATTTTCTGTAAGTCTGTTAGATTTCATAAAACATAAAGATGATACTTAGACTGATCATAATTACAGGTTAATCCAGTGCATAATATACGTAACTTAATATGCTGATATAACTGGAAACATTCAAGGTCATAAAAATTTATAATGATTAGAATACTTTGACAGTCAATAATGTAACAGTCAATCCCACTATTCGTTGGTAAAAGAGTAGCCCAAGAGTTGGCGATGAGTGGTGATGACTAGCTGCCTTCCCTCCAGTTTTGCACTGCTAAATTATGGACAGCTAGCGCATATAGCCTTCATGTACCTTTGCGCGAAATTCAATAATTAAACATCAATAACATTTTTGTAAAATCATAAATGAAGTTTTACTATTATTGTTAACGTATTTTATGAACGCTTTAATAATTAAACATAAACAATATTTTTGTAAAATCATAAATGAAGTTTTTCTATTATTGTTAACGTATTTTATGGACGCTTTTATAATTAAACATAAACAATATTTTTGTAAAATCATTAATGAAGTTTTACTATTATTGTTAACGTATTTTATGGACGCTTTTATAATTAAACATAAACAATATTTTTGTAAAATCATAAATGAAGTTTTACTATTATTGTTAACGTATTTTATGGACGCTTTTATAATTAAACATAAACAATATTTTTGTAAAATCCTAAATGAAGAACCGCTACTGTTGTTTATGTCTTTAACAAATAAAAGTGGTTAACACGTTTTGTTGTAAAGTTATTTTATGAATATTAGTATTAGTTATCAATGGTTTTTCTAATCATTATACCAAAACACAGAGTGGCTAAGTTTTGCCTATATATTTACCTGAAATCTCCTTTAAAATATTTGAAACTTGGTTTTTAGAAAACCAATCATTCATTTCCTTTTCCAAAGTCCCCCGCTAGTACAGCGGTAAGTCTACTGATTTACAACGCTAAAATCAGCGGTTCGATATCTCTCGGTGGACTCAGCAGATAGACTTATGTGGTTTTACTATATAAGAAAACACACACACTTTCTCCAAAAGCTTCCTTTAAAAGTAATAAATTATATTTTGAGAAACTAAGGAGGGACGTATCTATACTTACAATCGACTGCAAACTAATTTTTTAAAGTGCATTTTTCCGTCCTTCAAAAAATTTAGTATGCAAATTAACATTGACCTTTATGATAAAACTAATGTATGTACAGTGTGTTTCTATAGTTACCTCAGAATGCTATATACAATTTCCTCCTCTATTCATGACAAAGCCAGATTAATAATGCACGATTCTTTACGTAACAGTTTGGTTTGGTTTGTTTGGAATTTCGCGCAAAGCTACACGAGGGCTATCTGCGTTAGCCTTCCCTAATTTAGCAGTGTAAGACTAGAGGGAAGACAGCTAGTCATCACCACCCACCGCCAACTCTTGGGCTACTCTTTTACAAACGAATAGTGCAATCGACCATCACATTATAACGCCCCCACGGTTGAAAGGGGATTCAACCCAAGACCCTCAGATTACGATTCAAACGGCCTAACCACCTGGCCATGCCGGGCCTTTATGTAACAGAAGGCCTTTGTTCGTAAAATATTTTGTGTGCTCATTACACAATTATAATTTGTAACGAGTGTTGTATTTTATTTCTAAACTAGTATTTTAATATCCTTTTACGCTTAATATAAGTCCATAATTTGAACTTACGGCCTGGATAAAGTAATTGTTTATAGCGTGTGTTTTGTATTAATTAAAAATTAGTACTTACAAGATGTGTTTGTGTTAATTTAAAACTAAGATTTAGAGCATATGTTTTTATATTGAACTAGTATATGTATATATATATATATAACTTTTATTTTACTTTTGTATTCAATAAAAATATCATTTATGTTGTTGTTGTTTTGGATTAAGCACAAAGCCACACAATGGGCTATCTATGCTCTGCCCATCACGGGTATCGAAACCCGGATTTTATCGTTGTTAGTCCGCAGACATTCCGCTGAGCCACTAGGGGGCATCATTTATATATAATGGTCGTTTTTGTGTATATCTTATGTTAATTTCTTGAAACTCATTCATATGTACATACTATTATTCAAATTAACTTTATTAAAATAAGAAATAAAATCATGACAGAAATCAGATATTCTGTTGTACACTGAAACCGAATTAGTTTCTGCACTATGTGTTCCATTTTTCATTAAAACTGGTAGTTATAATAAGATGTATTTCTTGATTTTTTATAAATGTGTAATTTCCATATTTTAAATAGAACGAATGCCGAGAAGATAACTGTCGCCAGCTTGGTACCTGTTCCATAATATTTCAACTATCTCGGTAAATTTAACCAATAATCTTATAACTAACGCATGATGTTAAACGTCCACGCCGTCCTCTATTTTGTCAAGATCTGCAGCGCGTGCATATTATCGGGTATAATCAATGGAACGAGCCTGAATAATAAACTCATTACGATAATGGACCGGTTGAAGCACACGCTGGTCAGGCCTAAATAATTAAAACCACGTGAAAAACAAGTAAAATTCTATTTATTTTATCTATGTGTTTCAATGTTCTTTTCACCTGAAAGCTTCGAGACCGAATATTCACGAAGCTGTTGGATTAGGACGATGCGTATTTAGGTATTGGTACAAAACAACTTGCCACATAAAATATCTACATCTTGTTCGTTCTCGCAAATTAAATCAAACCAGCCATCTAGATAAAGCACTGCGCTGATCGAATATCAAGTATAATTAATCTTAAGCTCTTGTTCTTTGGCATAATAATTAACAACCACTTTCCACATTAATTTATATTTTGCTAATTGGATAAATATATAGTTTTGGAAAAATCACTTCAACTATTGATGTTCCATATGTTCAAGTGGTGATGGAAATAGAAAAGACATGTTAATGTTCTATGTGTTAAAGCTATACTGGAAATAGTAGAGTCCTGTTGGTGTTCTATGTGTTAAAGCTATAATGGAAATAGTAGAGTCCTGTTGGTGTTCTATGTGTTAAAGCTATAATGGAAATAGTAGAGTCCTGTTGGTGCTCTATGTGTTAAAGCTATAATGGAAATAGTAGAGTCCTGTTGGTGTTCTATGTGTTAAAGCTATAATGGAAATAGTAGAGTCCTGTTGGTGTTCTATGTGTTAAAGCTATAATGGAAATAGTAGAGTCCTGTTGATGTTCTATGTGTTAAAGCTATAATGGAAATAGTAGAGTCCTGTTGGTGTTCTATGTGTTAAAGCTATAATGGAAATAGTAGAGTCCTGTTGGTGTTCTATGTGTTAAAGCTATAATGGAAATAGTAGAGTCCTGTTGATGTTCTATGTGTTAAAGCTATAATGGAAATAGTAGAGTCCTGTTGATGTTCTATGTGTTAAAGCTATAATGGAAATAGTAGAGTCCTGTTGGTGTTCTATGTGTTAAAGCTATAATGGAAATAGTAGAGTCCTGTTGGTGTTCTATGTGTTAAAGCTATAATGGAAATAGTTGAGTCCTGTTGGTGTTCTATATGTTGAAGTTATGACAGAAACAGCTTATTAGTTTATCAAGAATTCATAGTGATAGCTTTATGGTATTTATCGAAATCCTTTAATTAAACAAATAAACAATTTAAGTACGAAAATGAAACTTAAATGTTGATTACAATTTATAATTATGTAATATATAAAAATTTAGAGTTCAGATTTCTTTGTTTTCAGTTCATCAAAATGAATTTAAATGTTGGATGTTATTAGCGAAAGCTTCAGTATAGTTACAGTTTATCTTTTCACATTTGAAAGCAAACTCGTCGCTTGTATCCTATAGTTAAGTCTGTAATATATTGTAAGTTTCCATATGCAACGTAGAGCCGCGTATGGCACTGTGGTTAGAGTGTTCGGTCTGTGAATCTTAATGTTTAGAACACTTTTTTGCAAAGCATGCTCAATTCTTAACAGCTATGGTCACTATGAGCTTGTAAGAGTAGCGACATGAATTTCACTGATTGATAAGACAAGAGCATCCCAAGAGTAGACAGTAGGTACTTTTATCTAGCTAACTTCCCTCTGTTCTATCAATTCGAATTTACTAATCGCTATGCTAGTGTAAATTTTGAAAACTTCTGAAATAAGCAAGCAAAACATAGGGAAACGTGCCTAGCGGAAAAGAAAATAACTAGAATTGTAATATTTTTTATAGATTACTAAGACTAAATATTACTTGAATTAGTGTTTCTCTTCAAAACATCTGATAAATATTAAACGGAAGATTTTAGATTCCTACAGAACAGAACTGGTTTTTTTCCTTCTAGTATTCTGGAAAAATATTGACACAAAAGGTAATCCTATCTTTATGCCCTTGCAGTTTGCTAAAATGGAATCATTTTTGTAATTTTTCATTTGAAAGTTCAATGGAATTGCAGAGAAGGACCAATATCGGCAGCCTAATTGATATGTCCGAGGGCTTATAAAGTTAAAAATAGCATTTCTATACCCGCTGACAGGAAACAATAGACAAACGTTTGCGCTTGACAAAAAACAGATGGAAAAAAAAGTTACTACTAGTTTCTGATGAAATTGTAAAAGAAAACAAAATTAGGACATGTGTTGTACGACTAAACCAACCTGCAGAATGTTGTTGTTTGTTTATTATTAAACAAAAAGCTACTCTTGCTACCATGGGTAACAAAACCCTGTTTCTAGCAGTATAAGTCCGCAGTCATACCACGCTGCCACGAGAGTGCTTGCAGGACACACTGTGTTATTAACAAAAGTGATAATTTGACGATTTTCGATCTTATGTTGCTCGAAATGTGGCACCCAAACTAGTACACATTTTCAGTATAGTTTTCATACCTTGTGTATTTCTTAACGAATTGTCTTGAAATTTGGTATGTTCTACTGGACCTTTACCTCACATACCAAATTTCAAGACAATTCGTTAAGAAATACACAAGGTATAAAAACTCTAATATGATTTTTTTATTCTCGCCGAAAGTACGGAAAATTTATTTGATAGAAAAACATACTTAACTTTGACTGACTTTTTTCAAATGTGGTACACTGATACAATCTTTATGGCATATAATAAAATGTTAAATGTGGTATAGATATAAGTCACATGTGCAAAGTTATTTAATAAAAGCTTCTCAGATTTGGCCAAATTTGTGGCGCATGCCTACGCAAAAAGTCTCGTGAGCTATCGGTCTAAAATTATACTAATGCTTCACCTAAGAGTAAAATTGGACATTTTTTTTGTTATTCAGGTTAAAGACATTTTACTTAGAGCAGCAAAAATGCAGGACGACGTTAAAGGACATGCTGGTACATAAATATTGATTGGACTAAGCAAACTGTATTATCAATTTCTAGCTCAAGTTTTCAAAATAATCACACTAATGGAAAGTTATTACTCATTGACAACTTTTAAGTACTTTTAAGTGTAATTTTTCTAATTTTTACGAAAATTATCTGAATTAAAGAACGTATAGTGTTACTTGATATTGGATTAAGCAACTAACGAAATTGATTATGCTTGATACGACGGGATATGACAAGACACTGTTAATCTAGATTCCAATGCGTTACTATAAAGGAAGTTATTAATGTTTTATAGAGAAAAACTATCCCATATATTTTAAATAATCTGGTTGATTGCCTAAAGTATAAGTCTGTTTCAAATAATAATTATAATCCTAAAGTTAATGTTAATTGCTATCAATTGTTACTTTTTATTGACTGTGGTTTGTTGGTGCGTATTGAGAGAAAGTCATGATATCTGATCAGAAACTCCTTTGGTGTCAAAGAAAGGTGCAGACAAGAGATTGAGCGTGCGTCTTAGGTGGGCCCGGCATGGCTAAGCGTTTTAAGGCGTGCGACTCGTAATCTGAGGGTCGTGGGTTCGCATCCCCGTCGCGCCAAACATGCTCGCCCTTTCAGCCGTGAGGAGTTATAATTTGACGGTCATTCCCACTATTCGTTGGTAAAAGAGTAGCCCAAGAGTTGGCGGTGAAATGTAATGATTAGAAGGAAGGCAGCTAGTCATCTGTGTAATGACTAGAGGGAAGGCTATCTGTGCTAGCCCTCGAGTAGCTTTGTGTGAAATTCAAAAACAAACAAACAAACCTATATTAAATATAATAACATAAAATTATGTATTCAAACATCTAACACCGCCCTCTACATTCTGACACTCAGTTACACAACCCCTTCCAAACATGTGGTCAACTTCCGGTCAGTTACCTCTTTCTTTCTTTGTGAACCTGACGATGACCGAAGAAGGTCGAAACGTTGTTCGCTCTTCTAC
Organism: Tachypleus tridentatus; assembly: GCF_004210375.1. NCBI lineage: Eukaryota > Metazoa > Arthropoda > Merostomata > Xiphosura > Limulidae > Tachypleus > Tachypleus tridentatus. The sequence goes on along the minus strand of NC_134831.1, from coordinate 127,011,392 downwards.
GTAAAATATTTTCTCAACCCAAACGAGCCGTTTTTGCATATACATTTTTCTACAAGTGGGTTTTCTCGACATCACTGAATATAGATGATAAACTAACTTTTACACACAAACAGATATTATTGATTCTTACACTAGAGAATCTTCTACAACTTTAGTATATAAGCATGAAGTTCGCAATACAGATTTAAGAGTGTAAGTTATGTACATTTCTAAATATAAGTTTAACTTAAACGAACCTCAATATCAAACCAAATACATAATAACAAATTCGTCTCAACTGTAATATGTGTACTATAAAGTGCTATTTTGAGAGCACCATTAAAAGCTAATGGATAAATCTATGATGCATATGCAGAGCATGGATAAAGCTACTTTTATAAAAGTTGAAAGTTTGAAAGTTTAACCATGGAAATGGTTAAAATAAAAAGCAGTTGTGTTTGTAATTACGTCACTGTTCTGTTATAGCCTTTGTACACAGCCACCGATATTACTAATCTTAATTTGTAGTCGGTAAAATCTTCTAACTAATAAATGTGTTGATCTCATAGCGGAGGGACTTCGTGGTTGAAAGCAAACCGGTTTTAGAAAGAAAATAAAATAACATTACTCCTCGAATTCAGTATTTTATCCTAAAGAACATTTCTGTGGTATCATAAAACAAACACAAGTTACTTAAGAACAGTTATGTTACTAAACGATTAAACAACTAACATAATATCTATTACAGTGACTAGTTGATTACCTGTGGGGCCACTGTATTAGATCCGAGTGTAACGTATTCACAACGTCATATACGCACCCTGAGTATGGAGAAAATAAAGTTCTCTATGAGGGAAAACAGAGGCAAAACTGGAAAATCGTGACCTCTGTTGCAACTCTACATGAACACAGAATAAATCTTTCGCGAAATTGGTGGTTTCACATCAAGAAATAAAAAATTTATTCAGTATCATATAAGCAAAAGTTCCATTCTTGTATAATAATAGTTTCTGGCTATCCTGAAAATGCTCGCACATCTGACTATCTAAATACATATATGTGTGCACTTCATCTGTAAACAAAATGTGAATGAATGTAAATGTACTTTAATAGGTATTTTGTACAGTATATTAAAAAAGCTCATCCAAGTTATTGTTGTAAATAAACTAACACGTGCCGTTCAGTTACTCAGACCCTGATATTAACAGAAAGGAAGACTGTGTGATAAATAATGAGCACAAGGAAAGACTGTGTGATAAATATCTGTGCTCATTCTTCTTTTATTTTTTCTTCCTCGTGATTTTGCTACCATTTTGTGTTTTCCAAAGTGTACAAAAATTAGTGTGTGACAAATAAAAATGTATAATACTTTAGTTACTTTGACTTTCATATGTCTTTTCATCTCTTATACTGGAGGCCTATTCAAAAGACTTTATAAGATGTGTTCTAGTTATTTAATACTTTGACAATACTTTAAAACAAAAAGTGTTAATATAACTTTAATGATCCATGTCAAAATCTACCTTTTAGGATTTTTTTTACTCTATTAAATCATAAAAGTAACATTTATTTTTTAGCTCGTCACAGAATTTTCTTTCCTTAACTTCAATACCTAAAATAAGTCCCTAATTTAGCAGTGTAAGACTAGAGGGAAGGCAGCTAGTCATCACCACCCACCGCCAACTCTTGGGCTACTCTTTTACCAACGAATAGTAGGATTCACAGTCACGTTATAGCGCCCCCACGGCTGAAAGTGCGAGCATGTTTGGTGCGACGGGAATTCGAACCCGGAACCCTCGGATTACTAATCGAGTGCCTTATTCACGAGGCCATATAGGGCCATTTGAAAAAAGGGAAATATTAAAATAACTCAAAAATAATCGAAAATTCATGAAAAAATATTAAGTTTTAACATGAAAATTAAAGGCTTTTTCTGGATTATCAAGTGGAGAATAGGCGTTCAGAATTTTGCTGTTATTGTTGCTGTAGTCGTATTTTATTAAATATGCATGGTTTATACTCTGCTTATTTTTACCTTTAGGCCTAACCTTAGACCTAACCTAAACTAAAACTCTTCCTCATCAAGAGAATAAAAAACTACTAATCAAGACAGTTTGCAAACTCTCACTAGAATAGAAAAATTAAATAATTTAATTTCAACTCCACACAGCGAAATCATAGAATCTGTTTACTAGGTGTAGTAGTTAATGTGTCGAAATGCGGATCGATTAGTTAAGAGTTCGAGACATGATGTAACTTGGATTTGATATGGATGTTTCAGGCGACAAACTTCCCTCACTTGAACTTATTTAGCACTTTCAACAACGGCCGCGTTATAAAAAAATATCGATCCTATTACAAAGTTCAGAGAGGTAGATAAGGTATTGGTGGCGGCGAGTTCTGCTGGTTCTCTGTCCTTCTACTGGGCCCGGCATGGCCAAGTGTGTTAAGGCGTTCGACTCGTAATCCGAGGGTCGCGGGTTCGAATTCCGGTCGCACCAAACATGCTCGCCCTTTCAGCCATGAGGGCGTTATAATGTGACGGTCAATCCCCCTATTCGTTAGTAAAAAGAGTAGCCCAAGAGTTGGCGGTGGGTCGTGATGACTAGCTGCCTTCTCTCTAGTCTTACACTGCTAAATTAGGGACGGCTAGCGCAGATAGCCCTCGTGTAGCTTTGCGCGAAATTCAAACAAACTGTCCTTCTTCTGGTTATTAGTTGACAATTTCAAACAGCTACGTTAAATCCTTGTGGCCTCCGACTTGATCAATTATTCTGCAAGTGGCAGGTTTTGGGTCTTGAAAGATGTCTGATAATTGGGTGTTTTTTTTCTTCTCATCTCTTGTCATCTAAGGCAAGTAAAACAAAATATTAGATGTTTATACGGCTTCTATTTGTAAGTTTATTATGAAATTATGTTAATTAATAGCATTATGGTATATCAATAATATGTATGTTCAAGAACAAGAAAAACAAAAGTTGATTAATGTGTATTGAAATGATTTAGGTTAATTTTATTACTTATCTCAATAAGAATTTATCGATTTTCTGTTTTTATAATACGAAATAAACTATATTATATACTAGCTGGAATATTTTTCACGTGGACTGAAGTATATAAATTCATTTAAATGAAATTCAAGATTAATGAAAGGTTATATTTGGACATGAAAAGTTGCTTCTCTTATAAATTGTTGTAAAAAACGCCTATAAAAACAGCAAAACAAAATGTGAAATCACAGATTTGCTTATACAACAGACAGTACTATTATATTTACATAGGTAAGTAGTTACATGGACATACAACAAGCAATAGAGTTATATTTATATAGATGAGTAGTTACATGGTTATACAACAGACAGTACAATTATGCTCACATAAAAACGTTATTTTACCAATAGATGGATTAATAAAAATACATAGAAGTTAAATTTTCAAACTAGATTTATCAAACAAATGTTTATAAACCTCATAAATTCAGTCCTCAAATATTCATGGTGGCAAGAAACCCTCTTGAAGTAAAAAGTTATCTCAAAAAGAACGGTACTAGTATTAAAACTTTACCAACTGTCCTGAAACACATTTGTCAAATATATTCCCCCCAGTGGCACAGCGGCAGGTCTGCGAACTCACAGTGCCAGAAAACTAGTTTCAATACCCGTAGTGAGTGCAGAGCACAGATAGTCCAATGTGTAGCTTTGTGCTTAATTCCAAACATTCAATCAATCAATACCATTAGAAACCAGGTTTTGATACCCATGGTGAGCACAGCCCATTCTTTATCTTCTTGGTTGATTAAAAACAAACCTCACAGATATGTAGTTGAAGTGGAGTATCCTTGGTTGATTACAAACAAACCTCAAAGATATGTAGTTGAAGTGGAGTATGCTTGGTTGATTACAAACAAACCTCACAGATATGTAGTTGAAGTGGAGTAGCCTTGGTTGATTATAAACAAACCTCACAGATATGTAGTTGAAGTGGAGATTCCTTGGTTGATTACAAACAAACCTCACAGATATGTAGTTGAAGTGGAGTATGCTTGGTTGATTATAAACAGACCTCACAGATATGTAGTTGAAGTGGAGTATTCTTGGTTGATTATAAACAAACCTCACAAATATGTAGTTGAAGTGGAGTATGCTTGGTTGATTATAAACAAACCTCACAGATATGTAGTTGAAGTGGGCTATGCTTGGTTGATTACAAACAAACCTCACAGATATGTAGTTGAAGTGGAGTATTCTTGGTTGATTATAAACAAACCTCACAGATATCTAGTTGAAGTGGAGTATGCTTGGTTGATTACAAACAAACCTCACATATGTAGTTGAAGTGGAGTATTCTTGGTTGATTATAAACAAACCTCACAGATATCTAGTTGAAGTGGAGTATGCTTGGTTGATTACAAACAAACCTCACAAATATGTAGTTGAAGTGGAGTATGCTTGGTTGATTATAAACAAACCTCACAGATATCTAGTTGAAGTGGAGTATCCTAGAGCACTAAGTATCTGTTAATAATTGTTAATCATCTCTATAATGTTCCGCTTATTTCTTTAATTGCTTCAGATAATCACGTCTTTGTTAATTGTACTCAATAGTTATGTTTTATTTCCCAGGAGTTATTCTAGTAGAATGAATACACGACATCTATTTCAATTTCATTTATTTCTCTTTCAACTCGGCGCAACATGGCCAGGTGGTTAAGGCACTCGACTCGTAACCTGAGAGTCACGAGTTCGAATCCCCGTCACACCAAACATGCTCGCCATTTCAACCGTGGGGACGTTATAATGTGACAATCAATCCCAATATTCGTTGGTAACAGAGTAGCCCAAGAGTTGGCGGTGGGTGGTGATGACTAGCTGCCTTCGCTCTATTCTTACACTTCTAAATTAGGGACAACTAACGCAGATAGCCCTCGCGTAGTTTTGTGCGAAATTCAAAACAAACCAAGCAAGCAAACTTTTTCAACTCTTAAAAGCGGACGTACTCAGGTGTCTTAATTGAAAATATGTAAGTCTTACAAAGAAGAAAGTTTAAGCTATTGAAAAATGGAATCGGAAGTAAAATAATAACAAACCGTTTAAGTAACCCAAGAACATTTCGAGCATGAATTTATGTTTCTCTGAATCATCCTCGTATAGGAAACATTTTCCTAATCTATAAAGAAGTAGAAACATACCTCTGTCAAAGAGTACTGATATTTCATTCGACCTTCTATGATTTTCCTCTTTCAAACTAACCACATGTAAATGTTCTACTTTTGTGTTGCATCTTCCCTTCAGAAGATGGATTTATAATCACATATGACCGTCTACAAAACCCTTTTCAGAACGTGGATTTTAGAATCAAGAAATCTGTAATGAAAATGTATTAACCCGGTTGTACGTCATGTATCTTTTTTTTTCCTTTTCTTTGGTACACAAACGTTAGTCTTAATTCAAAATGTATGTCTTCTATAGAACCATGTACAACATGAAACATTAAGATCAGCATGAAATATAGGTATTCATCGGCTATAGTTAATCAAATTACTAAGTCCAGTTTTCAGCATTTAATACGGCTATGTCTGAATGGTAGATTCTCACCCTTGAAATATTAAACCGAGTATATGTTTGTGCATGAGCAATACATTTTCACCCCTAAAATTTGGTCCGACGTGGTCAGGTCGTTAGGGGAGATCGACACGTAATCTTAGGGACGAGGGTTCGAATCCCCGTCATATTAAACATGCTTGCTCTTTTACCCGTAGATGCATTATTATGTTATGGTCAATTCCAATATTCGTAGTAAAAGAGTAGCTCAAGAATTGGCGGTGAGTGGTAATGACTATCTGCCTTCCCTTCACTGTTAAATTACCGACGGCTAGCGCAGATAGCCCTCGTATAGTTTTGAGCGAAATTCAAAAACTAAGCAAATACCACTAAAATATTAAAACTCAAAGCAATGTTTGTGCCTGAGTAGAAGATTTTAACCCTTAAAATATTAAACAAAGCTACGTTTGTACCTGAGTAGAAGATTTTAACCATTAACATGTTAAAACAAAGCTATGTTTGTGCCTCAGAAGATGATTTTAACCATTAAAATATTGAAACCAAGCGATGTTTCTCAGGAAACAAGTCAAACACCATAATTGCCGTCGTCTCCAATTGATGTTGTTTGTAAGACTGAGGAAACGCAATACTTGATTCTCAGAAAACAATGCACGATTTGTTTCTTACCGTTAGAGTACAGATGGCTTCGAACTAAATGTTTTGCCAATTAGGTGGAAAACTTAATTTACGTTTAGAACAATGCGGACATTCCCATGTTTTACTAATATTGTCTATAATTTGTTGTTATTAGCACATTGCAAGTCGCTGTGTTAGCTTCATCACATTGATTTATATTTCAAGGACGACTTACACAATAGCTCTGTTAGACGTACTGTGATTTTTTTTATGTGTGTTATAGTAATAATGGTACTAACTATATGTTGGAGACTTTGTGTTATCTAACATGTACGAAATATAAATTCTTCAACATAATGTTAGTCGCACACACTGAAGTGTGTAATTCTTTACTTACATTGACTTTCCAGTCTTTCCAGCTTATATATAAAAGGCCTAATGAAAAAACTTTTAGAAATGTGTAGTAGCTATTTCTCAATTTGACAATATTCACAACTGAAAGTGTTAATATAACTTTTAAGAACCATATTAAAAATCTACCTTTTAGTATTTTTTACTCTATTAAGTCATAAAAGTAGCATTTATTTTCACCTCGTCAATGGATTTTCCTTCCTTAACTAACAATACGTAATTTTGTTTTTTTTACTTATGCAGAGCGAACAGAAACAGGAATAAATACTAAAAAAGGCCTAGCTTTGGCTCGATAATATGGTTTAACTGATACATTCTTAGCTTTAAATAAAGTAAAATAACAGAGTAACATTTAGAGACCGTTCCAAGTCACTTACTTTTAACTTTGGACCAGGCGTGAATTAATAGTTGACGTACCAAATAGTAAAATTCTGGGGGTTCGTGGTTTGTCTCCAACTTCCACAAAATTCACGCTTTGAAATTTCTATAGGGGCGACGGTGAAACCCCACTAGTTGATTAGTGTGTGGTCAAGATGCGTATTTCTTTTTATTCTTTCACCATTCAAAATTAGCTTTACGTGAATGTCCAAAACAAATTAACATTTCATTTTAATTTGAGTGAGCGAAAAATTTTATAGTTTATAATGCTTACAATACTTATTAACTAGTAACATGTCATATCTGTAGAGTATATTTATTAAATAGTAACATGTCATATCTGTAGAGTATATTTATTAAATAGTAACCTGTCCTGTTTGTAGAACAGACAGCCGACAGTGTAATTGTAAGCTTTACGTTTTCAAGTTCACAATAACAATCATTACGTCTAAAGATAGATCAGTGATACTAACGTAGTTAGATGAACAGAACGATTATACAAGGCGGACGAAATATTATTGTGCATAAGCAAAAGTACCTGTCTCGAATGACGGAAAAAACATTTAGTCAGTGTGGGAAGAGTACCTGTCTCCAGTGATGGAAAACGTTAAATTAATGTGGAAAAAGTACCTGTCTCCAGTGATGGAAAACGTTAAATTAATGTGGAAAAAGTACCTGTCTCCAGTGATGGAGAACGTTAAATTAATGTGGAAAAAGTACCTGTCTCCAGTGATGGAAAAAACATTTAGTCAGTGTGGGAAGAGTACCTGTCTCCAGTGATGGAAAACGTTAAATTAATGTGGAAAAAGTACCTGTCTCCAGTGATGGAAAACGTTAAATTAATGTGGAAAAAGTACCTGTCTCCAGTGATGGAGAACGTTAAATTAATGTGGAAAAAGTACCTGTCTCCAGTGATGGAGAATGTTAAATTAATGTGGAAAAAGTACCTGTCTCCAGTGCCAGAAAAACGTTAAAATAATTTGGAAAAAGTACCTGTCTTCAGCGATAGAAAAACTTTAAGTTAATGTGGGAGAAGTACATGTCTCCAGCGATAGAAAAAACTTTTAAGTTAATGTAGGAAAGTGTAAATTAATGTATTAATTTAATTTATTTAAAGAAACTTTATTGTGTTGTTCTCTTACTTTCACTCAGAGACAAACCTTTGAGTTACGTTTACTGTCCACCGCTAAAAGTAATTATTGAGTAATACAGTTATGCTAAGAGACGCTTAACAATAATACAGGAAAAACTATACGTTTATTCTCTAAGTTACGTCACATTTTGAAATGTAAATGACAGTGTGATTGGTTCCTAATAATTTAGTATAGAATATCCTGTGTGCGGAATAAAATTCGACACCAATATTAAACAACGTCTGTTCTCTCATTTCAAAAGTTAATGTTGAGCTTTAAATTTCTAAGTTTATTATTTTTGTGATTTATATTTGAACATTTGAAAAGAACTGAAGTATAAACTTATTTTTATTACAATTTTAATAAATGCTTGAAAACTTGAAAATAAAACTGGTATTAAAGTGTATTTTTCATTCCAATTGAGCTAAACATGCTCGCCCTCCCAGCCGTGGGGCGTTATAATGTGACGGTCAATCCCACTATTCGTTGGTAAAGAGTAGCCCAAGAGTTGGCGGTGGGTGGTGATGACTAGCTGCCTTCCCTCTAGTCTTACACTGCTAAATTAGGGACGGCTAGCACAGATAGCCCTCGACTAGCTTTGTGCGAAATTCCAATCCAATGATGAAAAATATTTGTGTGTTTGTATGTCTGCTTTCTAACTACTCCTTGGTCGCTATGCCAAACGTAACCTAGTTTTGTGGAAAGCTAATTTAGAATAAGAGAGATGGCATGTTAATAGGGCTTACACAACCCCTCCGCTCTATTCCTGAAGTTATTGAGCATTTATTATCTTCCACGTAAGTTAATGTTAATAACATTCATATATAGAGCATCACATTCTTGCATCAAAAAAAAAAAAATATTAAATTTTTCATCTCCCGGTAGGACAGCAGTAAGTCTTTTGTTTTACAGCACTAATATCGAGGTTTTGATTTTCTCGGTGGATACAGTACACACAGCTCGATGTAGCTTTGTCATAACAAAGCACACAAATATACACAATAGGGGGAAGGCACACAAACGTCTTACATATCTCAGAAAGTGCACGAGCACTCTCTATGAAGAAATGCAATGATGAAAATGGTTCTCGCTATTGCAATAATATATAGTCTCAGACAAAGTTCATGCGACAGAAGTCACTGTATCGCTGATATGAAGAGTAGTTTTTAAGTAATACTTATTTTCTAATAAGACCCGGACCTTAAACCTTCGTACCATAAGACACTTCCACGGCCAATGATCGTCAATTAATTAATAACGTGAAACAATGTGAAAGGATATTAAGAGCTGGTTGTTGAAAGCGTGTAAGATAAAGCACACCTACCGCCACTACTTTTTTCCCTACCTCTCCGTAGGAGGTTATCCTGACCATCTCACGGTGTATATTAAGTATACACATTGTGAGTTCTTAAAACATTAAAAAAATTGATGAGGTAATGATGAATACATTAATAACATGAGAATACGAGTCAAACACCTTAACCCACCTGTCCATGCCGGGCTCTAATAAAACTTGCTGCGCAAAATCAGTTACATTGTAAATCCTATACACTTTATTACAGACAAACCGTTCGTTCTTATTAAATTTATCACGTCTTCCACTCTTTCTAAAATAAAATATTTATTATTATTATTATTATTTGTATCCTTGAATTCTTTTTATTTACACACTTTCCCTTGAAATATTTTCCTCCAATCATTTTCCAAGCCAAATGTAATAAACAATTCATTGCTCATGCGCTGACCTTAACCCTCGCAGAACATGCGCTGTTTTCACCTTAGTATCTTCTGCTATAGGATCAGAACTATATAAAATCACGAATATTCACGTTGCTAAAGCAACAGGTAACAGATAACAAGACAACAGGTTACTGGAAGAGAATTCTAGGGTGACTTCAGCGATTGATATTCTGGTATTTATACAAGTTTTTTTTAAATATATAATACGACTCATAATAATTGTTTCATAAGTTTATTTCACCACAAAACAAAAGTGAGTAAATACTTAAGCTGAGCTGTATAATTTATAAGCTATATCTTCATAATTGTTTGAACTTTACTATTGAAGAGGTCTTGTTTAAACTATGAATATCATAGTTTAAATTTTAACAAGTGCTTTCTTTCACAGAACTACGAATAGAACTACTTAAGTTATTTGTGGAAATAAATTCTACTATATTTCATTTCTTTAACATAACGGGAAACATCAACCGATGTTTTGATGTACTGATTAGAAAGCCTAGATAAATTTTACCCACTTCCTAGTTTTCTTCAACTTTCTATCTTGATTTATATATTACTCATTTTGATGCTCTTTCAACTAAGTACAAATGTAATATAATCTCGAGTTCGCCATAACTTTTATTGCCTGTTGATGACGTTAAAACTTTGAAATTCAAACTTAGTTTCTTTCGAAGTAATTCAAATACGTGAAAACGTTTTCTACAGTTCTATCACAAATGCTTCTTGGAATGCACTATAAGGAACCTGGAGCATATGAATGATATTTTTGCTGTAAACCTTTTCCCTATGTTATAAAATACATTTTTGTACAGAATGTTTGGTTTGAAACTTTCAATTCGATTTGTTCTTACATTTCGAAATTATTTTTTGGAATTAAAGATATCTCAAATAAGTCAAATAGTTTCATAATATGTATATACATATATTTATATAGTCATGTGCCCTTCAATTAAAAGACTAAAGTATCGAAGTTCATTACCAGAAGGACTATTAGGTTGTTGTCAATTTTTCGATTATTTGATGAAACATCTAAAGTTTAAACTACAGAGAATCTTCAGTAGCCGCGGTATTTGAATTTCTTTTATGCAGGATTAGAACTTTTGTTTTTCTTATAACAAAGCCACACCGGGCTATCTGCTGAGCCCACCGAGGGGAATCGAACCCCTAATTTTAGCGGTGTAAATCCGTTGACTTACATCAATCGAAAGGGTTTGACTTCTCGAGTACAAAATTCAAATTGGTCAAGAGATGAGGAAGCAATTAGCTAAATGTATGAACTTGATAAACAAACAAGAACCCCAGAGCCCTTTTATGAGCCATAATGCTGTGGCTAAAAAATAACATTGTTATACCTTTTTCAGTAAATGTGCTTTTATTAAGAGATACTGGAAAAAAGAAAGCTTCTAGTTAAATAAGCATCATAATCGAATGTGGTTAAACAAATAATTGTATAAAATTCTGTAACAATTTAAATATAACCCATTGGGTTCAGCTGGCAAATTCAGGGTTACTTTACAATCCGGCTGAATATATAACGTGAATCTTGAATTTCATAACATTTTGATATAATCACATCTGAAAAAAAATTAAAACATTTTCGTAAACCCAATAGGTCGAAAAGAAAGCGTTATAATTTGATTATTTTGAAAGATAAATATATAAATATATGTATATAATTTATAAAAGCAAGACGCTATAAATTGAGATATGGACAGCTTCAAAAGTGATTTTGTATCCTATAGAGTTCCCCAGTGAAGCAACGGTAAGTTTGTGAACTATCAACGCTGAAATTTGGGGTTCAATTCTCTGCAGTGGACACAGCAGATAGCCCAATATGGCTTTGTTCTAAAGCCAAACAAAACTTCTATACATTTCTTTTTTATTGCAACTTCAAAAACAAACCACTTAAATTCTTTCTTAAGTTATTTTCTAATTCAATACACAAATTGAAAGTTATCTCTTTTGAAGATAATCCACATTAAGTTATCTTCTGTTCTGATCTAGGGTGATCCAGTCCCGGATTTTAGCGTTGTGTGTTCATAAATGTCCGTACCGGAAGACAAAATGATATTTAAGAATTTCGTAAACCATTAACTGTTTCACAGAACTATCCGAGAAAGTTCTTAAATGTTATGACTAGCAAGGGTTTAAGAACAGTGTATCTAGATTATATGGATTCTCAGCCGTGGTTCAGAGTAGAGCTCAGGGCTTTTTCTGTTTGTTTGTTTCTTTCTTCTTGAAGTACACACCTTTCAGCTCATAGCTCCGTCATCTCTCGATCGGTATGAGATGTGGCCCGGCATGTCCAAGCGTATTAAGGCGTGCGACTCGTAATTTAAGGGTCGCGGGTTCGCATCCCCATCGCGCCACACATGCTCGCCCTCTCAACCGTGAGGGCGTTATAATGTGACTGTCAATCCCACTATTTGTTGGTAAAAGAGTAGCCCAATAGTTAGCAGTGGATGGTGATGACCATCTGCTCTCTCTCTAGTCTTACACTGCTAAATTAGGGAAGGCTAGCGCAGATAGCCATCGACTAGCTTTGTGCGAAATTCAAAAACAAACAAACACACGGTATGAGATCAAATTACAGTTTTAGACTCGCAAGATCGAACTCCTTCGACTGGTGTATTTGAGCACGCAAAAGACCTCACAAGCTAATTTACTCTAATACTTCCTAAAATAATTTGTACAAATATATTAGTGTTTGATTAATCACTCTTTTTCCTGATTTTTTATAAAAGTAATATGTCATATTTCAGTTTATTTTAACAGGTTTCCTTGTATTAATTACCAAAAAGTTTGCCTTATAACTGGTAAGCACCCAGTTACACAGTGGGCTACATGTGATGTCCCCCACCTGCGGCGCCAAAACTTAGTTTTTTATATGACAAGCCTTCAGACTAACAGCTGAGCCACTGACAAGCCTAAGAAAAGTAATATTCTATATTACTAAATGTCCTAACATACATATTAGTAAATGTACTAACACACATATTACTAAGTGCCCTAACATACATATTACTAAATAAAAATATAAATTAAAAATAACTAACACTAACTTAATGTATAATTTCAGTAGAAACAAAAAGTGAAATTTAAATATAACATTTTCTAACTCGTAAGTCTCCATGAAGCAAGATCATGAAAACTGCATTATACGGTAGATCACATGGTTAGTGTGCTCAACTCGTAATCCTAGGGTTGCGGGTTTGAGTCCCTCTCACACCAAGCATGCCTACTTTTCAGCAGTGGATAATATGTATTAATTTTTACAGTGCTTGTTTAATTTATGTAATCACAATTTTATCCACTAAAATATTTTGTGTTTAAAAAGCTGTTTTAAAACCTTCTTTACTAATACTAGCCGCGGGTTCGAATTCCCGTCGCACCAAATATGCTCGTCCTTTTTCAGCTGTGGGAGCGTTATAATATTACTATCAGTCCCACTATTCGTTGGTAAAAGTGTAGCCCAAGAGTTGGCGGTGGGTGATAATGACTAGCTGCTCTGTCTCTCGTTTTACACTGCTAAATTATGGACGGCTAGCGCAGAGAGCCCTCTAGTAGTTTTGCGCAAAATTCAAAACAAACAAACGAAACCAAGTTAAATAACTTTGCAAATGTTTAAATAAATTCTTTTTCTTACAAGTCAGTGGCACAGCAGTATGTTTGCGGAGTTACAACGCTAAAATCACGGTTTCGATGCCCACGGTGAACAGAGCACAGATAACCCACTTTGTATTCGTGCTTAATTACAAACAAACTTTGTTTCACTTGTTCAAGCCTGTTTCGACTCGTAGGATGTATGAATAACAAACGTTATTCACGTTCAGAACATAACATAGACAGCTAAATTATAATAAGCGTACTTTAGTTTTGTTATTGTTGTTTTCTTTCCGCCAATCTTCCAATTAGTAGTCGGTATTTTTCTGTAATGAACATCAAAAACAACGCATTTTTTTAAAAATCTGTTATTATTATAAAATCAAAGGTTTTTTTGTATGTTTTTTACAGTTTCTTTACCAGCTTTATGTAATTTAGAGCTATAAGCTATTTTTAAGCCAAAAAATGGTTCAAGAGCGCAGATGAAAATATTTCTATAAATTTTACAACGTTCAGTTTTGATTTTTATTAATTACATGCATACGTAAGTTTAAGATCAAACTAATGGAATGTTAGCACAGTTATCTTACTACTTTTCTTGCAATGTTTCTATATCCTTACATATTTTATTTTCAGAATAGTGAGAATAAACTGACTATTTTAATTATATCTCTGTCCATAGACGTAGATTTAACACTAACCTAACCTATATTTACAGAAGAAAGACATGAAGATTACTTGTTGTGTTGCACTTTTCTCTGTTCTTTACCTATCCGTGTCAGCTTCGTCTTCAACACCGGTTTTAATACCGTCTCAACTTCAGAAAATAGCTCAACTGGTTATCCCGTTCATCAACAAGTTTCGTGGTTACACAGTGTTACAACCTAACACAAACAGACTCACTGTCTACACAAGTGACCCAAACTCTCACACCAGCGTAGAAGAAGACGAAGACGAAAGCAATCTTCAACCAGGAATTACTGACCTTAAAGACGAAGATTTAGTCAACGTACAAGCACCACCTTATAGATTTGATGACTACGGTCACCTGAGATTTGGAAGAGGTGTTGTAGCAAAAATAAAATAAACATGATAATAATGACTACAAGAGATTTGGAAAATAATATATAATTAATTTTTCAATAATTCTGCACTAAAGAAACCGTCATTGAACAACACAATTATACAAGAATCTGAATCACTGTTTTGAATGTATTAAAACTATGTATTATACAGACAAAATCAAATAAAAAGTGTATGTTGCAAGTACCTGTAATCACTTTACTTACACGTAAATCTGCTACTATTATCAGAAGGAAGAAAACAATATAGGTGATTGTTGCGATATCTCGTTGTTACAACTATTCACAAATTCCAATGTCTTATAAAACATGTAGCTCGGTGGTAAGTCTGTGAGCTTATAACTGAACACAGAACAGTTAGCCTAGTGTGCGATTAAAAACAAAACAGATTCATTAAGAATTTAATATAAAATTAATAAATCTGACATGTTTAACTTAATATCAAGTTTTATCGGAAGACTTATTTATTTATTTTCCACAGATTTTTTTTTTTTTTTTAATTTCGCACAAAGCTACTCGAGAGCTATCTGTGCTAGCCGTCCCTAATTTAGCAGTATAAGACTAAAGGGAAGGCAGCTATTCATCACCACCCACCGCCAACCCTTCGACTACTCTTTTACCTACGAATAGTGGGTTTGACTATAACATTATAATGCTTCCACAGCTGAAAGGGCGAGCATGTTTGGCGCGACGGGGATTCGAACTCGCGACCTTCAGATTACGAGTCGAACGCCTTAACACGCTTGGCCATGCCGAGCCGATAATTACAATTATCAGGTGAAATGAAAATCACACACGGGTCTAGTTTAATTTTTCATTCAACTGAAATTGAAAATTGAATATTTTTTTTTATATACTTTCATCGTATCTGTCAAAATATATATTACTTTCGGGTCTGTACGAGAAAACACCACCATTACAAACCCACTATGATAAATTATGATTTATTTTTCTATATTAAAATTATGAGGTAACAACTTGAAAGCGTTGTATTACGTAATGTCAAAGTATACGTTGTTACAGTACTTTTTGTTCATAATGTTATTTTATCACAAAGGCGTAATATTTATTAAAGTAGAAAATTTAATAATCAGCAAGTGTTGTTAATCCAGTTATGCGTTCCAAACTGTAAAGTGTTTAAAGTGTTACATTGCACTATCAAAATATTTTTGGCATTTTATGGTATATTTGTTTGACTGATAATTGTTGTTTTATTATTGAGCTTTAGGCCTAGCATGGCCAAGTGTGCTAAGGCGTTCGACTCGTAATCCGAGGGTCGCGTGTTCGAATTCCGGTCACACCAAACATGCTCGCCCTTTCAGCCGTGGGAACGTTATAAAGTTACGGTCAATCCCACTATTCGTTGGTAAAAGAGTAGCCCAAGAGTTGGCGGTGGGTGGTGAGGACTAGCTGTCTTCCCTCTAATCTTACACTGCTAAATTAGGGAATGCTAACGCAGATAGCCTTCGTGTAGCTTTGCGCGAAATCCTGAACAAACAATTATTTAGCTCGTGGTATTCCTTACAATATTCAGTATGTGTTTTAGTAACAGAAGCTACAGAGAGATGGCAATAAAGGAAACATTGATGGACAATGTAAACGAGAGAAATGACTAGGCTATAACATAACAAAAATAATACAGTCTTTCAAAGCTCTCATTAATTAAGTCAGTATCTTAAACATAAAAATCTTGTGAAAAAAATCCGAGAGATATCATATTGCTAATAACTCAAGAAGATGTTCATACCCCTCATGTTATCGTGCTATATGTGGAAAAGACCCATCATGGCCAAGCGTGTTGAGGCGTGCGACTCGTAATATGAAGGTAGCTGGTTCGCATCCCCGTCGCGCCAAACATGTTCGCCCTTTCAGCCGTGGAAGGATTATAATGTTATAGTCAAACTCACTATTCGTTGGAAAAGAGTAGCCTAAGAGTTGGCGGTGGGTGGTGATGATTAGCTGCCTTCCCTCTAGTCTTACACTGCTAAATGAGGGACGGCTAGCGCAAATAGCACTCGAGTAGCTTTGCGCGAAATTCGACAGAAACAGTTGAAATCATGGCTTTCATTAAGTTTTCATTTAGTTTTAATTTTAAAATAACGATATTTTTTAATATTTAGATTATTTTTCACTTCTTTATAGCATAGATATATATATATCATATATAATTATTGTTTTATTTCGCGCAAAGTTACTCTAAAGATAACTGCGTTAGTTTTCTCTAATTCTGAGACTAGAATGAAGGAAAATTCTTAATAACACCTGTTGAGTCCACTCGGGTCGAACATTCAGATTTTACTCTCACTCTTATAACGCACCCATGTCTCCATGACCTTTTGGCAAAGTGGACGTCAAAACAGGACCCTTAAATCCATAATATAGTGCTGAGCTTAATATTTTTAGAATTGAATTTTCAGCGGTAGGCGTAGCTTAAATAACCCATTGTAGAATTGGGCTTAAAACAAACGAACGAACAATGCATATAAAAAATATTCACAGCTGAAAAAAATGTAAGATGTGAGAGTGATTTGGGAAGTAAAATAAACCAAACGCATTTTTATTTAATGTAACGTAGATAGACACTTTCCTCATCTGATTTTAAGAGGAGATTGCTGAATGAAATTTTTGTTTGTTTGTTTTTGAATTTCGCACAAAGCTACTCGAGGGCTATCTGTGCTAGCCGTCCCTAATTTAGTAGTGTAAGACTAGAGGGAAGGCAACTAGTCATCACCACCCACCGCTAACTCTTAGGCTACTCTTTTATCAACGAATAGTGGGATTAACCGTCATATTATAACGTCCCCACAGCTGAAAGAGCGAGTATGTTTGGCGCGACGGGGAGAATGAAATTTTCTCCAACATTATGAGAATTCTATTAAATTCATCTACTTAACGATGTTTCAATAAATGTTCCGATGTTCCGCCAACAACTTCGATAGCACTCTACATAGACTCCGCTTTTACATTGAGGCCACCGCTGATACAGTGGTAAGTCTATGGATTTACAACGCTAAGATCAGGAGTTCGATTCCTCTCGGTGGACTCACCAGACAGCCCGATGTGGCTTCGCTATCTGAAAACTTACGCACACATTTTTGCACTGGATTATGACTTATTGCAATATAACACATTTAGGGGTTGGTGCCATCTATTGGTATAAATCAGAAATAGTTGGCTCTGAAGTAAACTTTAAAGCTGTAACGGACAGTAAGACGTGGATATAGTAAGAGAACGAACATCCATTATAACTGAAATAGCTTAAGTGAAAGGTAAAAGGTAAAGTCTTCAAATATATAGAACAAAATGCGTTTATTTTGCTGTTCATCATAATATGGAAGTATTTCGGATATAAGAAAACCAAACATTTTACATTTATATACCATGAAATAGATTGTATCTGTACGTTCGTTTGTTTATAGTAAAAGTTTTCAGGTTTATTGAACTCTTAGTAGAAAGGAACTTTCTACAGTCTGCCCAACAAAGATGCTATAACCACTTCACTTTGTTTTTCTCATTTTTTGCGAGTTTGACACACGTTTCAAATTTATAGTTAGAATACTACTAAGAAGCCAAAGCCCGGCATGGCCAGGTGGTTAAGGCACTCCACTCGTAATCCGAGGGTCACAGGTTCATATCCCCGTCACACTAAGTATGCTCGCCTCTTCAGCCGTGGGGGTGTTGTATTGGACGGGTCAATCCCACTATTCGTTGATAAAAGAGCAGACCACGAGTTGGCGGTGGGTGGTGATGACTAGCTGCCTTCCCTCTAGTCTTACACTGCTAAATTAGGGACGGCTAGCGCAGATAGCCCTCGAATAACTTTGCATGAAATTCAAAATAAACAAACAATAAGGTAGCCGAAACGTTGTTTTCAAAAACGAAGCTCTGTATATAGCTCATTATCATGATTTAATTCACTCCAACTCTGAATATAAACATCTGAATTATTCTTTCTTAAATCAGATCATGGAACTAAAGCTTAACTTTTTCCATAAAAATATTAACTTTAATAATATAGTTTTTTCTGTGAGATGTTTATTCATTTATTAATGTTTTTTAGTGAACTGAAATTACTTAAAAACACGGATAAAGACATTGAACACGACAACCCAAGTTTTGACTTACAACTAACTATGAATATAAACATCACGACCTGATACTTCAACTTATAACTGAATTATTTTCAAGAGACCGACTTACACACCTATATGTCTGTATTTGCAGTCTCTATTATGCCACCTATTAGTTTATTTCTCAGTTAAAAAAGGTTCCTATATTTGAGTAAGGGAGGTATAGGCTATTGCCCCATTTACTAATTTTAGATTTAATATAGTAAATTGCCGCTAACATTAAAAAAACTCGTTTTGTTTAATGTTTGTTATGTATCGATATTTTATGTCAATGGAATCCGTCAATGTTCAACAAGAGCTAATTAAGCCTTTCTTAATTTAGCAGTGTAAGACTAGAGGCAAGGCAGCTAGTCATCACCACCCACCGCCAACTCTTGGGCTACTGTTTTACCAACGAATAGTGGAATTTACCGTCACATTATAACACCTCCACAGCTGAAACGGCTTGCATGTTCGGTGTGACGGGGATTCGAACCTGTGAATTATGAGTCGAGTGTCTCAACCACCTGGCCATGCCGGGCCTAATATGGACGAGCCAGACCCACGCAAAAATCTTTCATTGGAGTTCAAAAAGTCTTTTATGTTTTCAATTTTCTTTCGGTGTCTTTTTAATTATTTCAGTTTCATTAATTTGTTTGTTGTTCTGTGTTCTTTAATTTTGTCCTAAAAATTTGAGGAGCACATTATATACAACTTATTAGTTTTTAGTGTTGTTGTTGTTTTCGTTTATTTTTAAATGGTGGACTCCACAAGTATAAAGTGAACAGTTAATAACTTTTCAATATTTCTCTTATACTTAACCTTTGACCCAATAAAATGGGAATTGGCACATTTAACAGTTTCTCACGCTGATAGCCAATTATAGTAAATACTGTATCCGGAAGGTGGCAGCACTGCCTAAGCCAAGACGGCTAAGACTGTTCATCAAAAAGGTTATTTAAATATTTCCTCAATAGGACATTAGAACTTTACTATACTATACAGTGTTTCCTTTTATAACAATATCTATGTAATGACTGAATCACAAGTTCTGGGAATGTCTATAACTATCATAGTAGTTTATGACTCTAAACTTATTTAGATAAATAAGTTTTCGAATATTACATTTGATCGAAATTAGACAACAAAGTCTACATTTCAAAATTGTTGGTTTTGTGAGTTTTTTACTCACATTTATTGTTCACCAGCTTTGGATTTATTGCATGATAGCTCAAAAACCATAACAATGGTGTCAACCAGTTTCACTGAGGTGACGTAGATTCCAACAGACTCTTCGTTTATATAAGTAATATTAATTAATTCAAGCAATTTTGAAAATCATAATTCTAGTGTAAACGATGCTATCATTACATCTTAAAGTTAGCTTTCTTATAAGAATTTGGTGTTCATAGTGACACGAGCAAACAAGTAAAGATACAGCTTTCCAAGAGATGTAAACATAAGGTGGTTAATACCAATCATTCAAAAACAACGTAAACAAGATAGTAGGGATGGCATGTGTTTCATTGTTACATAATATCACGTGCAAGAAGTAACATATAAGAATATATAAATATAACTATTCAATTACAATTGAATTGAATTTATTGTAGTTTTGTCTGTTAACTTTATATTGCATTGTGCTATTAATTAGGAATGATGCGAATCCCTAGTGTATTGTTTACGTTGTTCTTAACCATCCCTACGTTTACTTCCCTTTTTGAAAAATTATTGATTTACTTTATTAATAACGTGCTATTGAAATGTTATTTCTTTAACATGTAAAGATCTGTTTACTTGGAAAATCTAAAGAGTTTGAAAACAACCTCAGTAATCAGTTAACTAGTTTGCTATTTGTCTGCTGGGACAAAGAATAGATGAAGCCAGATTTGAGACTCGTTCTAAATGTCCAGTATTAATTTCAGGATTTAACAGAAACGTTAAATCTTTAGAATGTTTGTACACGTTTTAATGTCTTGTGTACTTCTCTAAATACTTCTTGTTGTTATTTATAATCAGTGTATCTGTAATGAATAGAACTGAGTCTGATGTAAAGCTATTTTCCAGTAGCAAAAACAACAACAACAAAAAAAAACTCGAAAACCTAAGCGATTTCGAAAACTAAGGACTTCATACCTTCTAAAAATTTCCCCCAATAACATAGCGGTATGCCTGCGGACTTCCAACGCTATATACCGGGTTTCGATACCAGTGGCGAGCAGGGTGCAGCTTACTCTGTGTAGCTTACCTCTTAAATACAAACGAACCTTCTGAAAGTTCTAGAACTGTTGGTTTTGTGATATATATTTTATCTCATATCTAATTAGTTTAGTATCTGTACTTAGAACCTATTAGTTCATTTTGCATAAATAAGAAATTGAAGCCACATCTTAAATTTATCCAAAAGAAATATATTCGAAAAAAACACATACAGCGATAGTATAGCAGATCTTATGTGAATAAATTCATATCAACATAATTTACATTGTTTTCACATAAAATTCCAACAAACTAGAAGGACGAGATCCTCTGATTCTTGCATGTAAAGGAGCTACTAATAACAGGGACATTTGATCGGTTTCGAGACAAACATCTGTATTCTTCAGTGGAAACCTTTCGTGCTTCTTCATCGATTTAAAAAGAAAATCGAAAGATTATTTAATTCACTAAAATATAAATAAATCAAAGTTATTTTGAGGCACTTTGTTTCTGGGTTCCAAGATCTCTTTAATATCTTCACGGCTTCTCACAATCTGAAATAATGAGAAAAAAGTTTTGTTATAGGAATTTGAAAATGTAATATCGAAACAAAATACAAGTTTCTAGACTGATCTCCATTCCATAATGATAATGTTTACGATTCAGAGCACATCTGTAAATACTGATAGTAAGTTGCCACCTAGTGAATAACTTAAGTGCATGTATTAATATTAAACTGCCACCTAATGCACAGATTTGGTTCATGAATGTTTTTTAAACTGCTACCTAGTGAACAGATTTAGTTCATGAATCAATATTAAACTGCCACCTAGTGACAGATTTAGTCCATGAATCAATATTAAACTGCCACCTAGTGAATAACATCAGTGCATGAATTAATATTAAACTACCACCTAGTGCACAGATTTGGTTCATGAATTGATATTAAACTGCTACCTAGTGAACAGATTTAGTCCATGAATCAATATTAAACTGCCACCTAGTGATAGATTTAGTCCATGAATCAATATTAAACTGCCACCTAGTGATAGATTTAGTCCATGAATCAATATTAAACTGCCACCTAGTGAATAGATTTAGTCCATGAATTTATATTAAACTGCCACCTAGTGAATAAATGTAGTGCATAAAAAGACCTGGCTTGTTAAATATTCACTAAATAAAGATTCTTAAAATAATCGCGATCCTTTCGTATATTACATTGACTTAATTTTGGGTCATGATAGAGTAGTGTTTATTAGAGCTGTTTAAGATGTATTATTAAGTATAGCTGGTTAATAAGGTTTCATCAGATATATTTATCATTTGAGATTCTGTCGTTACTTCTTATGAATTAAAGATGCTAAGTCTACAAAACAAACTAGCTAGAAGCTCCCACAATTATAAATCAACACATAAGAAAGCTAAATTCTAGTGTGTTTAAAATTCATTAGATCATCCTGTTTGGGGACTTTACATCTTAACTGTATTTTAATGTGTATTTCCAACATTTATCTCACGAGACTTAAGCAGCTAAACAGACTTAGGCTAGTCTTAAATCCATATACTAAAAAAGAATTGACTTATGCCATCTGTTTCTACTATCGACAACATATTTTTGCGTGTTTAGTTGGTGTACGACATTCTTGCTTTCGAACTGCATAGCCAACTCTAACGCATTTTATCAAAGAATAGTGTATTGACTGTCACATTATAACGTCCTTACTGCTGAAAGGTAGAGCATATTTCGCATCCGAATTCGATTGCGAATCGAGTGTCTTAGCCACCAGACCCTTGACATTATGTTAATACTATGTTAACATTTACCACGCCCTTGGCGTCATGTGGATGTTATATTAGCATTTAACATGTTCTTGACATTATGCGGATCCAACACTAACACTTACCAGGCATGTGGCATCACGTAATTGAAGTGTTAACTCTTAGCAGATCCATAACATTATTTGATTGATGTGTTTAAAATTTAACACCTAGCATCATGTGTATGTCGTGTTAACACTTTATTCGTATTCTAAAATATCAAGTTTCGTGAATTCATTTAGTAGATAGTTTTCCCAGCATACAACATTCAATTAACGTTGCCAGTAGTAAAAACGAGAAATACAGGTAATTGTTTATTACGAATTCGTGGCACTATTCAAACTAACTTTGTTTAGTTATAATTATTTTTCCTTTGTCTTCAGATATCACTTGACCCTCGGTGGCTGAACGCGAGGGAAGAACCTCTGAGTGGTAATTCTGAGGACTGAAACGCCACTGTCTAAATTTGCGATAAAAAACAAACAAACGAACTCAACATTTGTATTTGTTTGTTTGTTTTGAATTTCGCGCAAAGTTACCGGAGGGCTATCTGCGCTAGTTGTCCCTAATTACCGCCCACTGCCAACTCTTGGGCTACTCTTTTACCAACGAATAGTGGGATTGACCGTCACATAATAATGCACCCATGACTGAAAGGGCGAGCATGTTTGGTGTAACGAGGATTACGAGTCGAGTGCCTTAACCACCTGGCCATGCCATACCCAACATTTGTAAGCTCCGAGAACCATTATTAACATAATGAATTTGATCTGTAATTATTTCACATATGTTATTGATGCAATGATCTTTTTGTATTTATTAAGATGTCAGAAGGATTTTATAATTTTATTAACAAATCACTTCGTTCAAACAAAACAAATCTTAACTATTCGAATGCCTTTTCGTTATTGGTTGAATTTCTCGAGCTTACGCTAGTAAGTGAGGTCAATAAACCAACATTGCTTAAAATAGCTTTCTGCATTTCTCTCCGGTACTTTTCTTGACTCGAGAATATGAACAAAATTCTGCATCAATATAAATACAAAGAGACAGAAAGATGAAAAATTGTACATTTTACTATCCTGTTCTTTGATAGATACTTCAATATGTTGACCTCAGAAACATAATGTTTTATTAAGCCTGACTCGGTTCATTTAGAATAATTGATCCTGAATCATGTTTGTGTAACTCTTAAGTAGACATACTAATATATTTTGACGAATTCAGATGGAGAAAATAACAGCAAAAAATGTAAAACTAATTAATTATCTCTCTGGTTATTAACTTGTTAATTTTTCTCAAATGTCATTATGATTTTTTTCTCAAAGAATATTCTATTGACGTTTTAGTTATTCATAACTGTTCAACCGTTGTTCATGTTTAATAACAGATGTCAGGTGTGGAAAAACTAAACTATATTCTTGTTGAGGTTATTTAAAACTGGGTTAGCTAAGTTGAAAAATTCATTAGTCACTGGAATGAATAACATTTTAGGTTATTTTAAACTTAAGTGATTGATCCTTGGTTTTAAACCCGCCCTTTTTGCCAATAACTGATTAACATAACTGATATTAACAACACATTTCACAACTCTCTTTGTTACTGCTGACCCCAAAGCTATCTGAAGCTCTACACATAATAGCTGAAGACTGACACTGACAGTTGTTACAGAACTGATACTTACACTTCACATCTCTCAGTTATTGTTGTCCCCACAACCATCTAAGCCACTACGCATGATAGCTGTAAACTGACAATAACCGTTGTTACAGAACTGATACTTACACTTCACATCTCTCAGTCATTGTTGTCCCCACAACCATCTAAGCCACTACGCATGATAGCTGTTGACCGACACTGACAGTTGTTACAGAACTGATACACTTCACATCTCTCAGTCATTGTTGTCCCCACAACCATCTAAGCCACAACGCATGATAGCTGTTGACCGACATTGACCGTTTTTACACAGATATTCATTGCTAGGGCACTTTTCACCTAAAACATCACAAAGAGTCTTGAAGTAAGTTTGTGACGATAACATAAAATGTTCATAGTTATGACCGTATTTTTCTACGTGATAAATATTCAATCAGTTCTACAGAAAAATAGAAAATTAACGTATTAATATACACTTTAGTTTTTACATATGTATATATATTTTTCTCTAAAAGTGGATTTTCTCGACATCATTGACAACTACATACCCGTTTTAATGAAGCGCAGGAGGAAAAACAAAACAGGGGTTTACTAAATGCAGATGTGTGAATGTGATGGTCTGTCCAGCTTATATATAAAAGGCCTAATGAAAAAAACTTTTAGAAATGTGTAGTAGCTATTTCTTAATTTGACAATATTCACAACTGAAAGTGTTAATATATCTTTAAGAACCATATTAAAAATCTCCCTTTTAGTATTTTTTACTCTATTAAGTCATAAAAGTAGCATTTATTTTCACCTCGTCAATGGATTTTCCTTCCTTAACTAACAATACGTAATTTTGTCTTTTTACTTATGCAGAGCGAACAGAAATAGGAATAAATACTAAAAAAGGCCTAGCTTTGGCTCGATAATATGGTTTAACTGATACATTCTTACCTTTAAATAAAGTAAAATAACAGAGTAACATTTAGAGACCGTTCCAAGTCACTTACTTTTAACTTTGGACCAGGCGTGAATTAATAGTTGACGTACCAAATGGAAAAATTCTGGGGGTTCGAGGTTTGTCTCCAACTTCCACAAAATTCACGCTTTGAAATTTCTATAGGGGCGACGGTGAAACCCCACTAGTTGATTAGTGTGTGGTCAAGATGAGTATTTCTTTTTATTCTTTCACCATTCAAAATTAGCTTTACGTGAATGTCCAAAACAAATTAACATTTCATTGTAATTTGAGTGAGCGAAAAATTTTATACTTTATAATGCTTACAATACTTATTAACTAGTAGCATGTCATATCTGTAGAGCATATTTATTAAATAGTAACCTGTCCTGTCTGTATAACAGACAGCCGACAGTGCAATTGTAAGCTTTACGTCTACAAGTTCACAATAACAATCATTACGTCTAAAGATAGATCAGTGATACTAACGTAGTTAGATGAACAGAACGATTATACAAGGCGGACGAAATATTATTGTGCATAAGCAAAAGTACCTGTCTCGAATGACGGAAAAAAAACATTTAGTCGGTGTGGGAAGAGTACCTGTCTCCAGTGATGGAAAAAACATTTAGTCAGTGTGGGAAGAGTACCTGTCTCCAGTGATGGAAAACGTTAAATTAATGTGGAAAAAGTACCTGTCTCCAGTGATGGAAAACGTTAAATTCATGTGGAAAAAGTACCTGTCTCCAGTGATGGAGAACGTTAAATTAATGTGGAAAAAGTACCTGTCTCCAGTGATGGATAACGTTAAATTAATGTGGAAAAAGTACCTGTCTCCAGTGGCAGAAAAACGTTAAAATAATTTGGAAAAAGTGCCTGTCTCCAGCGATAGAAAAAACCTTTAAGTTAATGTGGGAGAAGTACATGTCTCCAGCGATAGAAAAAACTTTTAAGTTAATGTAGGAAAGTGTAAATTAATGTATTAATTTAATTTATTTAAAGAAACTTTATTGTGTTGTTCTCTTACTTTCACTCAGAGACAAACCTTTGAGTTACGTTTACTGTCCACCGCTAAAAGTAATTATTGAGTAATACAGTTATGCTAAGAGACGCTTTACAATAATACAGGAAAAACTATACGTTTATTCTCTAAGTTACGTCACATTTTGAAATGTAAATGACAGTGTGATTGGTTCCTAATAATTTGGTATAGATTATCCTGTGTGCGGAATAAAATTCAACACCAATATTAATCAACGTTTGTTCTCTCATTTCAAAAGTTAATGTTGAGCTTTAAATTTCTAAGTTTATTATTTTTGTGATTTATATTTAAACATTTGAGAAGAACTGAAGTATAAACTTATTTTTATTACAATTTTAATAAATGCTTGAAAACTTGAAAATAAAACTGGTATTAAAGTGTATTTTTCATTCCAATTGCGCTAAACATGCTCGCCCTCCCAGCCGTGGGGGCGTTATAATGTGACGGTCAATTTTACCAACTATTCGTTTTTTAAAAGAGTAGCCCAAGAGTTGGCGGTGGGTGATGATGACTAGCTGCCTTCCCTCTAGTCTTACACTGCTAAATTAGGGACGGCTAGCACAGATAGCCCTCGAGTAGCTTTGTGCGAAATTACAAAACAATCATTCCAATTGTGATAGGTATCTACAAATATGAGGTGAGTATCTGTAATACCTTTATGCTTTTAGTCATAGCTACAAACGGCAGTTTTTCTAAACTTTTCTAAGCCAACTTCGTGGACATTTCTTTGCTATAATCCACTGGCTGGAATTCTACCAACTTTAATAAACTCGCTAGGCCTACGTAATACGATATATTTTTTACCAATATTTTTCTGAGTCAATATGCGCCAAAGTTTACGTATATAACATTAAGTTTTTAAAAAACAACGACAAAAACATAAAATTCCCAACAGCTTTTTATGGATAGGAGGGTTTGTTTGTTTTGAATTTTGCGCAAAGCTACACGAGGGTTATTTGCGTTAGCCGTCTCTAATTTAGCACTGTAAGACAAGAGCGAAGGCAGCTAGTCATCGCCATCCACCGCCGACTCTTGGGCTATTATTTTACCATCGAATAATGGGATTGACCGTACCATAATAACGTCCCCACGGCTGAAAGAACGAGCATACTTGGTGCGACGGAGATTCGAATCCGCGACCCGAAGATTACGAGTCGAACGCCTTATAGCACCTGGCCGTGCCGGGCCTATTATGTGTATGAAAATAAATTATGTTTTTGTTCTTGACCTTGGAATATATATTTTATCAGCCACTCTTTTGTCCTTAAATTACTTTAATTCTTTCTCTTAATTATTTTCAACAGGAAATCTATTTATCTATATATATATATATATGATGCAAAAATATTTGTGTGTTTGTATGTCTGCTTTCTAACTACTCCTTGGTCGCTATGCCAAACGTAACCTATTTTGTGGAAAGCTAATTTAGAATAAGAGAGATGGCATGTTAATAGGGCTTACACAACCCTCCGCTCTATTCCTGAAGTTATTGAGCATTTATTATCTTCCACGTAAGTTAATGTTAATAACATTCATATATAGAGCATCACATTCTTGCATCAAACAAAAAAAATATTAAATTTTTCATCTCCCGGTAAGACAGCAGTAAGTCTTTTGTTTTACATCACTAAGATCGAGGTTTTGATTTCCTCGGTGGATACAGTAGACAGCTCGATGTAGCTTTGTCATAACAAAGCACACAAATATACACAATAGGGGGAGGGCACACAAACGTCTTACATATCTCAGAAAGTGCACGAGCACTTTCTATGAAGAAATGCAGTGATGAAAATGGTTCTTGCTATTGCAATAATATATAGTCTCAGACAAAGTTCATGCGACAGAAGTCACTATATCGCTGATATGAAGAGCAGTTTTTCAGTAATACTTATTTTCTAATAAGACCCGGACCTTAAAACTTCGTACCATAAGACACTTCCACGGCCAATGATCGTCAATTAATTAATAACGTGAAACAATGTGAAAGGATATTAAGAGCTGGTTGTTGAAAGCGTGTAAGATAAAGCACACCTACCGCCACTACTTTTTTCCCTACCTCTCCGTAGGAGGTTATCCTGACCATCTCACAGTGTATATTAAGTATACATATTGTGAGTTCTGAAACCATTAAAAAAAATTGATGAGGTAATGATCAATACATTAATAACATGAGAATACGAGTCAAACACCTTAACCCACCTGTCCATGCCGGGCTCTAATAAAACTTGCTGCGTAAAATCAGTTACATTGTAAATCCTATACACTTTATTACAGACAAACCGTTCGTTCTTATTAAATTTATCACGTCTTTCACTCTTTTCAAAATAAAATATTTATTATTATTATTTGTATCCTTGAATTCTTTTTATTTACACACTTTCCCTTGAAATATTTTCCTCCAATCATTTTCCAAGCCAAATGTAATAAACAATTCATTGCTCATGCGCTGACCTTAACCCTCGCAGAACATGCGCTGTTTTCACCTTAATATCTTCTGTTATAGGATCAGAACTATATAAAATCACGAATATTCACGTTGCTAAAGCAACAGGTAACAGATAACAAGACAACAGGTAACTGGAAGAGAATTCTAGGGTGACTTCAGCGATTGATATTCTGGTATTTATACAAGTTTTTTTTTAAATATATAATACGACTCATAATAATTGTTTTATAAGTTTATTTCACCACAAAACAAAAGTGAGTAAATACTTAAGCTGAGCTGTATAATTTATAAGTTATATCTTCATAATTGTTTGAACTTTAATATTGAAGAGGTCATGTTTAAACTATGAATGACATAGTTTAAATTTTAACAAGTGCTATCTTTCACAGAACTACGAATAGAACTACTTATGTTATTTGTGGAAATAAATTCTACTATATTTCATTTCTTTAACATAAGGGAAACATCAACTGATATTTTGATGTACTGATTAGAAAGCCTAGATACGTTTTACCCACTTCCTAGTTTTCTTCAAATTTCTATCTTGATTTATATATTACTCATTTTGATGCTGTTTCAACTAAGTACAAATGTAATATAATCTCGAGTTCGCCATAACTTTTATTGCCTGTTGATGACGTTAAAACTTTGAAATTCAAACTTAGTTTCTTTCGAAGTAATTCAAATACGTGAAAACGTTTTCTACAGTTCTATCACAAATGCTTCTTGGAATGCACTATAAGGAACCTGGAGCATATGAATGATATTTTTGCTGTAAGCCTTTTCCTTATGTCATAAAATACATTTTTGTACAGAATGTTTGGTTTGAAACTTTCAATTCGATTTGTTCTTACATTTCGACATTATTTTTTGGAATTAAAGATATCTCAAATAAGACAAATAGTTTCATAATATGTATATACATATATTTATATAGTCATGTGCCCTTCAATTAAAAGACTAAAGTATCGAAGTTCATTACCAGAAGGACTATTAGGTTGTTGTCAATCTTTCGATTATTTGAGGAAATATCTAAAGTTCAAACTACAGAGAATGTTCAGTAGCCGCGGTATTTGAATTTCTTTTAAGCAGGATTAGAACTTGTGTTTTTCTTATAACAAAGCCACATCGGGCTATCTGCTGAGCCCACCGAGAGGAATCGAACCCCTAATTTTAGCGATGTAAATCCGTAGACTTACATCAATCGAAAGGGTTTGACTTCCTGAGTACAAAAATTAAATTAAAACTCAAATTGGTCAAGAGATGAGGAAGCAATTAGCTAAATGTATGAACTTGATAAACAAACAAGAACCCCAGAGCCCTTTTATGAGCCATAATGCTGTGGCTAAAATATAACATTGTTAAAACTTTTTCAGTAAATGTGCTTTTATTAAGAAATACTGGAAAAAAGAAAGCTTCTGGTTAAATAAGCATCTTAATCGAACGTGGTTGAACAAAGAATTGTATAAAATTCTGTAACAATTTAAATATAACCCATTGGGTTTAGCTGGCAAATTCAGGGTTACTTTACAATCCGGCTGAATATATAACGTTAATCTTGAATTTCATAACATTTTGATATAATCACATCTGAAAAAAAAATTAAAACATTTTCGTAAACCCAATAGCTCGAAAAGAAAGCGTTATAATTTGATAATTTTGCAAGATAAATATATAAATATATGTATATAATTTATGAAAGCAAGACGCTATAAATTGAGATATGGACAGCTTCAAAAGCTATTTTGTATCCTATAGAGTTCCCCAGTGAAGCAACGGTAAGTTTGTGAACTATCAACGCTGAAATCTGGGGTTCAATTCTCTGCAGTAGACAGAGCAGATAGCCCAATATGGCTTTGTTCTAAAGCCAAACAAAACTTCTATACATTTCTTTATTATTGCAACTTCAAAAACAAACCACTTAAATTCTTTCTTAAGTTATTTTCTAATTCAATACACAAATTGAAACTTATCTCTTTTGAAGATAATCCACATTAAGTTATCTTCTGTTCTGATCGAGGGTGATCCAGTCCCGGATTTTAGCGTTGTGTGTTCATAAATGTCCGTACCGGAAGACAAAATGATATTTAAGAATATCGTCAACCATTAACTGTTTCACAGAACTATCCGAGAAAGTTCTTAAATGTTATGACAAGCAAGGGTTTAAGAACAGTGTATCTAGATTATATGGATTCTCAGCCGTGGTTCAGAGTAGAGCTCAGGGCTTTTTCTGTTTGTTTCTTTCTTTCTTCTTGAAGTACACACCTTTCAGCTCATAGCTCCGTCATCTCTCGATCGGTATGAGATGTGGCCCGGCATGTCCAAGCGTATTAAGGCGAGCGACTCGTAATTTAAGGGTCGCGGATTCGAATCCCCATCGCGCCACACATGCTCGTCCTTTCAGCCGTGGGGGCGTTATAATGTGACGGTCAATCCCACTATTTGTTGGTAAAAGAGTAGCCCAATAGTTGGCAGTGGATGGTGATGATCATCTGCTCTCTCTAGTCTTACACTGCTAAATTAGGGAAGGCTAGCGCAGATAGCCATCGACTAGCTTTGTGCGAAATTCAAAAACAAACAAACAAACGGTATGAGATCAAATTACAGTTTTAGACTCACAAGATCGAACTCCTTCGACTGGTGTATTCGAGCACGCAAAAGACCTCACAAGCTAATTTACTCTAATACTTCCTAAAATAATTTCAAATGCCGCGGCTATTGAGAATTCCCTTTTGTTTTAAATCAAATCGGATGATTAGTTATGCTGAACCTAATTTGTACAAATATATTAGTGTTTTATTAATCACTCTTTTTCCTAATTTTTTATAAAAGTAATATGTCATATTTCAGTGTATTTTAACAGGTTTCCTTGTATTAATTACCAAAAAGTTTGCCTTATAACTGGTAAGCACACAGTTACACAGTGGGCTACATGTGATGTCCCCCACCTGCGGCGCCAAAACTTAGTTTTTTATATGACAAGCCTTCAGACTAACAGCTGAGCCACTGACAAGCCTAAGAAAAGTAATATTCTATATTACTAAATGTCCTAATATACATATTAGTAAATGTCTTAACACACATATTACTAAACGTCCTAACATACATATAACTAATTGTCCCAACATACATATTAGTAAATGTCCTAACACACATATTACTAAACGTCCTAACATAAATATTACTAAATGTCCTAACATACATATTACTAAAGGTCTTAACACACATATTACTAAACGTCCTAATATACATATTACTAAGTGCCCTAACATACATATTACTAAATAAAAATATAAATTAAAAATAACTAACACTAACTTAATGTATAATTTCAGTAGAAACAAAAAGTGAAATTTAAATATAACATTTTCTAACTCGTAAGTCTCCATAAAGCAAGATCATGAAAACTGCATTACACGGTAGATCACATGGTTAGTGTGCTCAACTCGTAATTCTAGGGTTGCGGGTTTGAGTCCCTCTCACACCAAACATGCCTACTTTTCAGCAGTGGATAATATGTATTAATTTTAACAGTGCTTGTTTAATTTATTTAATCACAATTTTATCCACTAAAATATTTTGTGTTTAAAAAGCTGTTTTAAAACCTTCTTTACTAATACTAGCCGCGGGTTCGAATTCCCGTCGCACCAAATATGCTCGTCCTTTTTCAGCTGTGGGGGCGTTATAATGTTACGATCAGTCCCACTATTCGTTGGTAAAAGTGTAGCCCAAGAGTTGGCGGTGGGTGATAATGACTAGCTGCTCTCTCTTTAGTCTTACACTGCTAAATTATGAACGGCTAGCGCAGAGAGCCCTCTAGTAGTTTTGCGCGAAATTCAAAACAAACAAACGAAACCAAGTTAAATAACTTTGCAAATGTTTAAATAAATTCTTTTTCTTACAACCCAGTGGCACAGCAGTATGTTTGCGGAGTTACAACGCTAAAATCACGGTTTCGATGCCCACAGTGAACAGAGCACAGATAACCCACTTTGTATTCGTGCTTAATTACAAACAAACTTTGTTTCACTTGTTCAAGCCTGTTTCGACTCGTAGGATGTATGAATAACAAACGTTATTCCCGTTCAGAACATAACATAGACAGCTAAATTATAATAAGCGTACTTTAGTTTTGTTATTGTTGTTTTCTTTCCGCCAATCTTCCAATTAGTAGTCGGTATTTTTCTGTAATGAGCACCAAAAACAACGCATTTTTTTTAAAATCTGTTATTATTATAAAGTCAAAGGTTTTTTTGTATATTTTCTACAGTTTCTTTACCAGCTTTATGTAATTTAGAGCTATAAGCTATTTTTAAGCCAAAAAATGATTCAAGAGCGCAGATGATAAAATTTCGATAAATTTTACAACGTTCAGTTTTGATTTTTATTAATTACATGCATACGTAAGTTTAAGATCAAACTAATGGAATGTTAGCACAGTTATCTTACTACTTTTCTTGCAATGTTTCTATATCCTTACATATTTTTTTTTCAGAATAGTGAGAATAAACTGACTATTTTAATTATATCTCTGTCCATAAACGTAGATTTAACACTAACCTAACCTATATTTACAGACGAAAGACATGAAGATTACTTGTTGTGTTGCACTTTTCTCTGTTCTTTACCTATCCGTGTCAGCTTCGTCTTCAACACCGGTTTTAATACCGTCTCAACTTCAGAAAATAGCTCAACTGGTTATCCCGTTCATCAACAAGTTTCGTCGTTACACAGTGTTACAACCTAACACAAACAGACTCACTATCTACACAAGTGACCCAAACTCTCACACCAGCGTAGAAGAAGACGAAGACGAAAGCAATCTTCAACCAGGAATTACTGAACTTAAAGACGAAGATTTAGTCAACGTACAAGCACCACCTTATAGATTTGATGACTACGGTCACCTGAGATTTGGAAGAGGTGTTGTAGCAAAAATAAAATAAACATGATAATAATGAATACAAGAGATTTGGAAAATAACATATAATTAATTTTTCAATAATTCTGCACTAAAGAAACCGTCATTGAACAACACAATTATACAAGAATCTGAATCACTGTTTTGAATGTATTAAAACTATGTATTATACAGACAAAATCAAATAAAAAGTGTATGTTGCAAATAGTAAGTACTTGTAATCACTTTACTTACACGTAAATCTGCTACTATTATCAGAAGGAAGAAAACAATATAGGTGATTGTTGCGATATCTCGTTGGTACAACTATTCACAAATTCCAATGTCTTATAAAACATGTAGCTCGGTGGTAAGTCTGTGAGCTTATAACTGAACACAGAACAGTTAGCCTAGTGTGCGATTAAAAACAAAACAGATTCATTAAGAATTTAATATAAAATTAATAAATCTGACATGTTTAACTTAATATCAAGTTTTATCGGAAGACTTATTTATTTATTTTCCACGTATTTTTTTTTTTTTTAATTTCGCACAAAGCTACTCGAGAGCTATCTGTGCTAACCGTCCCTAATTTAGCAGTATAAGACTGAAGGGAAGGCAACTATTCATCACCACCCACCGCTAACCCTTCGACTACTCTTTTACCTACGAATAGTGGGTTTGACTATAACATTATTATCCTTCCACGGCTGAAAGGGCGAGCATGTTTGGCGCGACGGGGATGCGAACCAGCTACCTTCATATTACGAGTCGCACGCCTCAACACGCTTGGCCATGATGGGTCTTTTCCACACATAGCACGATAACATGAGGGGTATGAACACCTTCTTGAGTTATTAGCAATATGATATCTCTCGGATTTTTTTCACAAGCTTTTTATGTTTAATATACTGACTTAATTAATGACAGCTTTGAAAGACTGTATTATTTTTGTTATGTTATAGCCTAGTCATTTCTCTCGTTTAGATTGTCCATCAATGTTTCCTTTATTGCCATCTGTCTGTAGCTTCTGTTACTAAAACACATACTGAATATTGTAAGAAATACCACGAGCTAAATAATTGTTTGTTCAGGATTTCGCGCAAAGCTACACGAAGGCTATCTGCGTTAGCCTTCCCTAATTTAGCAGTGTAAGATTAGAGGGAAGACAGCTAGTCCTCACCACCCACCGCCAATTCTTGGGCTACTCTTTTACCAACGAATAGTGGGATTGACCGTCACTTTATAACGTCCCCACGGCTGAAAGGGCGAGCATGTTTGGTGCGACGGGGATTCGAACACGCGACCCTCGGATTACGAGTCGAACGCCTTAGCACACTTGGCCATGCTGGGCCTAAAGCTCAATAATAAAACAACAATTATCAGTCAAACAAATATACCATAAAATGCCAAAAATATTTTGATAGTGTAATGTAACACTTTAAACACTTTACAGTTTGGAACACATAAATGGATTAACAACACTTGCTGATTAATAAATTTTCTACTTTAATAAATATTACGCCTTTGTAATAAAATAACATTATGAACAAAAAGTACTGTAACAACGTATACTTTGACATTACGTAATACAACGCTTTCAAGTTGTTACCTCATAATTTTAATATAGAAAAATAGATCATAATTTATCATAGTGGGTTTGTAATGGTGGTGTTTTCTCGTACAGACCCGAAAGTAATTTATATTTTGACAGATACGATGAAAATATATAAAAAAATAGTGGAATTTACTGTCACATTATAACACCTCCACAGCTGAAAGGGCTTGCATGTTCGGTGTGACGGGATTCGAACCTGCGACTCTCGAATTATGAGTCGAGTGTCTTAACCACCTGGCCATGCCGGCCCTATTATGGACGAGCCAGACCCACGCAAAAATCTTTCATTAGAGTTCAAAATGTGTTTTATGTTTTCAATTTTCTTTCGGTGTCTTTTTAATTATTTCAGTTTCATTAATTTGTTTGTTGTTCTGTGAACTTTACTATACTATACAGTGTTTCCTTTTATAACAATATCTATGTAATGACTGAATCACAAGTTCTGGGAATGTCTATAACTATCATAGTAGTTTATGACTCTAAACTTATTTAGATAAATAAGTTTTCGAATATTACATTTGATCGAAATTAGACAACAAAGTCTACATTTAAAAATTGTTGGTTTTGTGAGTTTTTACTCACATTTATTGTTCACCAGCTTTGGATTTATTGCATGATAGCTCAAAAACCATAACAATGGTGTCAACCAGTTTCACTGAGGTGACGTAGATTCCAACAGACTCTTCGTTTATATAAGTAATATTAATTACTTGAAGCAATTTTGAAAATCATAATTCCAGTGTAAACGATGCTATCATTACATCTTGAAGTTAGCTTTCTTATAGGAATTTGGTGTTCATAGTGACACGAGCAAACAAGTAAAGATACAGCTTTCCAAGAGATGTAAACATAAAGTGGTTAATACCAATCATTCAAAAACAACGTAAACAGGATAGTAGGGATGGCATTTGTTTCATTGTTACATAATATCACGTGCAAGAAGTAACATATAAGAATATATAAATATAACTATTCAGTTACAATTGAATTGAATTTATTGTAGTTTTGTCTGTTAACTTTATATTGCATTGTGCTATTAATTAGGAATGATGCGAATCCCTAGTGTATTGTTTACATTGTTGTTAATCATCCCTACGTTTACTTCCCTTTTTGAAAAATTATTGATTTACTTTATTAATAACGTGCTATTGAAATGTTATTTCTTTAACATGTAAAGATCTGTTTACTTGGAAAATCTAAAGAGTTTCCCGACAACCTCAGTAATCAGTTAACTAGTTTGCTATTTGTCTGCTACCAGTGGCGAGCAGGGTGCAGCTTACTCTGTGTAGTTTTCCTCTTAAATACAAACGAACCTTCTGAAAGTTCTAGAACTGTTGGTTTTGTTATATATATTTTATCTCATATCTAATTAGTTTAGTATCTGTACTTAGAACCTATTAGTTCATTTTGCATAAAGAAGAAATTGAAGCCACATCTTAAATTTATCCAAAAGAAATATATTCGAAAAAAAACACATACAGCGATAGTATAGCAGATCTTATGTGAATAAATTCATATCAACATAATTTACATTGTTTTCACATAAAATTCCAACAAACTAGAAGGACGAGATCCTCTGATTCTTGCATGTAAAGGAGCTACTAATAACAGGGACATTTGATCGGATTCGAGACAAATATCTGTATTCTTCAGTGGAAACCTTTTGTGCTTCTTCATCGATTTAAAAAGAAAATCGAAAGATTATTTAATTCACTAAAATATAAATAAATCAAAGTTATTTTGAGGCACTTTGTTTCTGGATTCCAAGATCTCTTTAATATCTTCACGGCTTCTCACAATCTGAAATAATGAGAAAAAGTTTTGTTATAGGAATTTGAAAATGTAATATCGAAACAATACACAAGTTTCTAGACTGATCTCCATTCCATAATGATAATGTTTACGATTCAGAGCACATCTGTAAATACTGATAGTAAGTTGCTACCTAGAGAATAACTTTAGTGCATGTATTAATATTAAACTGCCACCTGATGAACAGATTTGGTTAATGAATTTATATCAAACTGACACCTAGTGCACAGATTTGGTTCATGAATTGATATTAAACTGCTACCTAGTGAACAGATTTAGTCCATAAATCAATATTAAACTGCCACCTAGTGATAGATTTAGTCCATGAATCAATATTAAACTGCCACCTAGTGATAGATTTAGTCCATGAATCAATATTAAACTGCCACCTAGTGATAGATTTAGTCCATGAATCAATATTAAACTGCCACCTAGTGAATAGATTTAGTCCATGAATTAATATTAAACTGCCACCTAGTGAATAAATTTAGTGCATAAAAGACCTGGCTTGTTAAATATTCACTAAATAAAGATTCTTAAAATAATCGCGATCCTTTCGTATATTACAATGACTTAATTTTGGGTCATGATAGAGTAGTGTTTATTAGAGCTGTTTAAGATGTATTATTAAGTATAGCTGGTTAATAAGGTTTCATGAGATATATTTATCATTTGAGATTCTGTCGCTACTTCTTATGAATTAAAGATGCTAAGTCTACAAAACAAACTAGCTAGAAGCTCCCACAATTATAAATCAACACATAAGAAAGCTAAACTCTAGTGTGTTTAAAATTCATTAGATCATCCTGTTTGGGGACTTCACATCTTAACTGTATTTTAATGTGTATTTCTAACATTTATCTCAAGAGACTTAAGCAGCTAAACAGACTTAGGCTAGTCTTAAATCCATATGCTAAAAAAGAATTGACTTATACCTTCTGTTTCTACTATCAACAACATGTTTTGCGTGTTTACTTGGTGTACGACAAATCTACAAAAGCCACCTGCTGCCATTCTTGCTTTCGAACTGCATAGCCAACTCTAATGCATTTTATCAAAGAGTAGTGTATTGATTGTCGCATTATAATGTCCTTACTGCGAAAAGGTAGAGCATCTTTCGCATCCGAATTCGATTGCGAATCGAGTGTCCTAGCCACCAGACCCATGACATTATGTTAATACTATGTTAACATTTACCACGCCCTTGGCGTCATGTGGATGTTATATTAGCATTTAACATGTTCTTGACATTATGCGGATCCAACACTAACACTTACCAGGCATGTGGCATCCCGTAGATGAAGTGTTAATTCTTAGCAGATCCATAACATTATTTGATTGATGTGTTTAAATTTTATCATACACCTAGCATCATATGTATGTCGTGTTAACGCTTTACTCGTATTCTAAAATATCAAGTTTCGTGAATTCATTTAGTAGATAGTTTTCCCAGCATACAACATTCAATTAACGTTGCCAGTAGTAAAAATGAGAAATACAGGTAATTGTTTATTACGAATTCGTGGCACTATTCAAACTAACTTTGTTTAGTTATAATTATTTTTCCTTTGTCTACAGATATCACTTGACCCCCGGTGGCTGAACGCGAGGGAAGGCCCTCTCAGTGGTAATTCTGAGGACTAAAACGCTAAAGATCAGCCACTGTGTAAATTTGCGATAAAGAACAAACAAACGAACTCAACATTTGTATTTGTTTGTTTGTTTTGAATTTCGCGCAAAGTTACCGGAGGGCTATCTGTGCTAGTTGTCCCTAATTACCGCCCACTGCCAACTCTTGGGCTACTCTTTTAACAACGAATAGTGGGATTGACCGTCACATAATAATGCACCCATGACTGAAAGGGCGAGCATGTTTGGTGTAACGAGGATTACGAGTCGAGTGCCTTAGCCACCTGGCCATGCCATACCCAACATTTGTAAGCTCCGAGAACCATTATTAACATAATGAATTTGATCTGTAATTATTTCACATATGTTATTGATGCAATGATCTTTTTGTATTTATTAAGATGTCAGAAGGGTTTTACAATTTTATTAACAAATCACTTCGTTCAAACAAAACAAATCTTAACTATTCGAATGCCTTTTCGTTATTGGTTGAATTTCTCGAGCTTACGCTAGTAAGTGAGGTCAATAAACCAACATTGCTCAAAATAGCTTTCTGCATTTCTCTCCGGTACTTTTCTTGACTCGAGAAAATGAACAAAATTCTGCATCAATATAAATACAAAGAGACAGAAAGATGAAAAATTGTACATTTTACTATCCTGTTCTTTGATAGATACTTCAATATGTTGACCTTAGAAACATAATGTTTTATTAAGCCTGACTCGGTTCATTTAGAATAATTGATCCTGAATCATGTTTGTGTAACTCTTAAGTAGACATTCTAATATATTTTGACGAATTCAGATGGAGAAAATAACAGCAAAAAATGTAAAACTAATTAATTATCTCTCTGGTAATTAACTTGTTAATGTTTTTCTCAAATGTCATTATGATTTTTTTTTCTCAAAGAATATTCTATTAACGTTTTAGTTATTCATAACTGTTCAACCGTTGTTCATGTTTAATAACAGATGTCAGGTGTGGAAAAACTAAACTATATTCTTGTTGAGGTTATTTAAAACTGGGTTAGCTAAGTTGAAAAATTCATTAGTCACTGGAATGAATAACATTTTAGGTTATTTTAAACTTAAGTGATTGATCCTTGTTTTTAAACCCGCCATTTTTGCCAATAACTGATTAACATAACTGATATTAACAACACATTTCACAACTCTCTTTGTTACTGCTGACCCCAAAGCTATCTGAAGCTCTACACATAATAGCTGAAGACTGACCCTGACAGTTGTTACAGAACTGATACTTACACTTCACATCTCTCAGTTATTGTTGTCCCCACAACCATCTAAGCCACTACGCATGATAGCTGTAAACTGACACTAACCGTTGTTACAGAACTAATACTTACACTTCACATCTCTCAGTCATTGTTGTTCCCACAACCATCTAAGCCACTACGCATGATAGCTGTAAACTGACACTAACCGTTGTTACAGAACTGATACTTACACTTCACATCTCTCAGTCATTGTTGTCCCCACAACCATCTAAGCCACTACGCATGATAGCTGTTGACCGACACTGACCGTTGTTACAGAACTGATACTTACAACAAACTTCACACTTCTCTTCGTCACTGTTGTCCCCACATCCATCTAAACCACTACACAGGATAGCTGTTGACCGACACTGACCGTTGTTACACAGATATTCATTGCTAGAGCACTTTTCACCTAAAACATCACCAAGAGTCTTGAAGCAAGTTTGTGACGATAACATAAAATGTTCATAGTTATGACCGTATTTTTCTACGTGATAAATATTCAATCAGTTCTACAGAAAAATAGAAAATTAACGTATTAAAATAAACTTTAGTTTTTACATATGTATATATACTTTTCTCTAAAAGTGGATTTTCTCGACATCACTGACAGCTACATACCCGTTTTAATGAAGCGAAGGAGGAAAAAAACAAAACAGGGGTTTACTAAATGCAGATGTGTGAATGTGATGGCACGGGTACTAATAACTGGAATGTGTGTGTGCGTTTTCTTATAGCAAAGCCACATGGGGCTATCTGCTGAGCCCACCGAGGGGAATCGAACACCTGATTGTGCGTTGTAAGTCCGAAGACATACCGCTGTGCTGGCGGAGGGCATTCTCATCACTGGAACGTATTATGTGTGGAAAGAGAGATAGAAGTCTTTATTCAATCCAAGAAACTAACAAACAAGAACTGTGTTTCCATACCGTACTTAACCCTACAATGGGGAATTAGAACTAGTGTTTTATTAAGTTTTTCAATCTCAATAAAAATTGGGATACAAAACTAATTAAAACTAAGCAGAAAGAAACGCAAACTGAACAGTCAAACATGAGTGTTTCCAACGCTTAGATACATCTACTTTCAACGGTACAAATTGTACTATTAAACAGCTGAACACATATATATCAGAAGAAATAAATAGGAGATAAACTAAATTATATATTTTGCTGCAATTTAAATTTATTGTCCTCAGGTCACAGGAAAAGCAAACATGGAGTTTTTCATAATGACTCCTCAAAATCAGAACTGCTCCACAATTGGCTCCTCAAAATCAGAACTGCTTCACAATTGGCTACTTAAACATAGAACTGCTTCATAATGTCCTTTTAAATATGGAACTATTCCATCACAGACTATTGAACATTGAACCAAAGCATGAGATTCTATTGAATACGGACATGTTCCATAATAGTTCTTTGAGCTTATAATTACTCTAGAATGACTCCTCGGACGTAGAACTGGCCCAAAACGACCCCTTGAAGATAGAACTGTTCCCTAACGGCATCTGTCAGATGCGTCCCAACGTTTCACTTTGCATCGTCGTCATCAACATTGAGACTTAAAAGTATCAAAAATGAGAACAACTGAAACACCTGTTTCTACATAATTAACAAGTACCTCCACCTATCATTGTTTCATAATCCTGAACCATCCACTTACCATTGTTTCATAATCCTGAACCATCCACCTATCATTGTTCCATAATCCTGAACCATCCACCTATCATTGTTTCATAATCCTGAACCATCCACCTATCATTGTTTCATAATCCTGAGCCATCCATTTATCATTGTTTCATAATCCTGAACCATCCATCTATCATTGTTTCATATTTCTCAACTATAATATTGCTGCAGACACTTCATAATTAGAAACAGGAAATACGTTTCACATCGTTAATAGTTTGTTAAGTATGTCCGTATTGCTTACTCCACCCCTTTTAACAAAATGTACTCACCTCTTGCGCAGATGGCTTCAAACTCGTCACTTCCATCCGAGCAGTCTGTTACAGCATTACATAAAACATACTGTGGGAAACATTGACCATTCGCACATTGAAAAGAATGTTTATCACAAGATATTCCTGGAAAAGATCAGAATCACAGATTAGCAAGGCAATTACTCTGTAACATCGATACATAGCTAAGAACATGCCACAAACTGCCTTAAGTCTGTTTCATCTTGAGTGCAATTCATTCAAAGTGTTGAAAGGTTTACTGTTGGAGTTAACGTCTGTTTTTGTTTCCTACAGATACGTAAGTCGAAAACGCTATAAATCGACTCAAAATTTGTTTCAAGTTGAGTGGTGATAACCATCTCAATTACGTAAGGTTTTAATCTGTCTAAACCTCTCTGACTTTGATAATTTAGAGACTGCTAGAGTTTGTATTTTGTTTTTATTTCGCTCAAAGCTACACGAGGGTTAGCTGCACTAGCCGTTCCTTGTTTATTAGTATAATACTAGAAGGGAAGGCAGCTAGACATCACCATCCACCGCCAACTTTGGGCTACTCTTTTACCAAAGAACAGTGAGATTGACCGTTACATTATAACACCTCTCGACTGAGAGGACAAACATGTGTGGTGTGATGGGAATTCGAACCCGTGACCCTCCGATTACAAGTCGAGCGCCCTAACCATCAGGCATGGCGGACCAGACTGCTAGTGTCATCTGTTCATTTGTTTGTACCCTAGACTTTCGCACTGGTTCTGCTCTTATTGAATGACATCAATAACCGATCGTTTACTTCATAAATATTGATTGATTGATTGATTGATTTAGTGTTTTATGGCACAAAGCAGCGAGGCTATCTGCGCCAGACATTCGGTAAAAATGTAAAAAAATAAATAAATAAATAAATAAATGTAGTAATAGACATAAATGGAACTGAAGGTAAAACAAAAAAGTATAAAACCAATGTTGACACCTAGTCTACAATGTTAAGATAGAAGGCAGAGTATAAGAAGTTGTAAGGTATTTACTCTAGCAAAAAGGTAATAATCATAACCCGCCAGGAAGATTAACAGGTAAGTTCAAGAACCACCGTCAATCACCTGAAGTTGGCCTTTCCAGTCCTGGTTCTGGGTTATGTGTCATAGCAGCTATTATCAAAATGTAAAAGAAAGTAAAAGTTTTAAAAGACACTCCGCAAAATCGTAATAATGAGTAGCCAAATGTCCAGTAAAAGGATAAAGTCAAGTAAATGGAGTAAAATTTGTAAAAGTAATTGAAGATAAAAGCAAAACGGCAATTAAGACAGAAAATGGCGTAAAAACCAATGTTGACATCCAGTCAACAAAGTTGTAAAGAACTACCTGTAGCAGAATGGTAATGATCGTAACCCGCCAGGAAGACTAACAGGTAAGTATAAAAACCACCGTCAGTCACCTGAAGTTGGTCTTTCCAGTCCTGGTTCCGGGTTATGAGTCAATATGGCCAGTACTAAAAAGTTAATTAGTAAAAGTG
Organism: Tachypleus tridentatus; assembly: GCF_004210375.1. Classification (NCBI taxonomy): domain Eukaryota; kingdom Metazoa; phylum Arthropoda; class Merostomata; order Xiphosura; family Limulidae; genus Tachypleus; species Tachypleus tridentatus. The sequence goes on along the minus strand of NC_134831.1, from coordinate 126,967,958 downwards.
TGAAATGATATGCAGTAAAAGTATAATAACAACTCGCCAGGATGACTAACGAGTAGTTCAAACGGATAGTTCAAACAGGAGCGTTAGTCACCTGAAGTTGGCCTTTCCAGTTCTGGTGTCGAGTTATTTAATGTTCTGGCCATTGTCCAATGTCAAATTGAATGACAGAGATTAAAACTGTAAAAAAGGAACCACAATTAAAAAGGTGTAATGAATAAACATGCAACACTTAAATGAGATTAAAAAGGTTAATGGCCATTAAAAAATTAAAAACATTATCAAGGTGGACAGAGTCACCATCACCAATAACTCTGTCCAATGTTACAGATTGACCCTGGGAAAAATATGTTTAAAATATTGCCGTCGTTGAGAATTGTAACGATGGCAAGAAAGTAAAACGTGGCTGATAGTGATTTGAGTGTTACACAAATTACACATTGGTGCATCAGTTCCAGATAAAAGAAAATGATGAGTTAAAAAACTGTGACCAATGCGTAGCCTAGTGAGAACAACTTCCTCCTTCCGAACTTTACGGAAGCTAGATGGCCAAAGTCCAATTTTGGGTTTGATTTGAAAAGTTTGTTGGCACGTTGCTCACCCAAGTGGACTGCCAGCTGGCACGGAGCCGACCCTTGAAGATAACACCATAGTCCATGTACGGAATAGGCATAGAGTGATGGTGCTGAAGCAGACATATTTAGCTGCCATGTCTGCAAGCTCGTTCCCGCGAATACCAACATGGCCTGGTATCCAGAAAACTGGATTGAAGTAGCTGCTAATGAGAAACGGGCCAGTCGGTTACGAATATCAGCGAGAATAGGATGTGAGCTAACGTGTAGCGATTCCAAGGCAAGTATAGAACTAAGCGAATCAGTATAAATAGTGCAGTTGGAGTACTGCTCAGCTGCAATATGATCCAGGGCAAGAGATATGGCATACAGTTCAGCAGTGAACACAGAAGCTGTAGAAGGGATTCTGCGTGCAACTACTGACCCATAGCAAACCATAGCAGAGCCCACTGAATTACCTGATTTGGAACCATCTGTATAAATAGGAACTGAATGATTGTTTGAAAGATATTCATTGAATAAAAGACGGTACTTCCAATCTGGAGTATCTGCCTTTTAGGTGACTGAAAGAAAGGTCACATTTGGGGGCTGTAATAAGCCATGGTGGGATGGGCCGACCTGTGGAACATGCAATGTTATCCAAGGATAGACCCAATTCATCCAATTGTTTCCGGATGCGAAGGCCAAACGGAGCAATGACAGATCGTCTGTTCTGAAAAAGTACTGCCCACCGAGGAAGGAAAACACATTTCCAGGTGGGATGCTTTGGTAAGGAATGAAGTTTCAAAGTATATTGTAAAGATAGTTGCAAACGGCGAAGGTGTAGAGAAGGTTCATGAGATTCAATGTATATACTTTGAACTGGAGAGGTACGGAAAGCCCCAGTGCAGAGTCGAAGTCCTTGGTGATGAACGGGGTCCAGCATCTTTAAGGCCGAGGGTCTGGCAGAGCCATAGACCATTGATCCATAATCGAGTTTCGATCTAATAAGAGCACGATATACCTTTAACATTGAACAGCGATCTGCCCCCAACTGGTAGAAGAGAGAACACGGAGGATGTTCAGTGCTCTTGTGCATTTGACCCGAAGCTGCTTTAAGTGTGGTATAAAGGTCAGTTTACGATCAAAGATAAGCCCCAAGAACTTGGTCTCCGGGACCACTGGCGGCAAAACTTCACTGATATGAAGTTCAGGATCAGGGTGAATACCCCGTCGACGGCAAAAGTGCATGCATACAGTTTTGGAGAGAGAGAAATTAAAGCCGTTCGCCATAGTCCACTTCCGTACACAATTGAGGGCGGTTTGTAGTTGCCGCTCAATATATCTCATGTTTGACGACTGACATGAGATGTGAAAGTCATCGACATACAGCCCATTCGCAACAGTGAGAGGGAGTTGTTCAGTGATGGCATTTATCTTTATACTGAAGAGTGTAACACTCAATACACAGCCTTGAGGGACTCCAAGTTCCTGTACAAAAGAACGGGAAAGTGTCGAACCCACACGAACTTGGAATCTCCTGTCCATTAAAAATTTTTTAATAAACATGGGTAGATGGCCACGTAACCCATATGTATGGAGGTCTCGCAAAACGCCATACCTCCATGTTGTGTCGTAAGCCTTCTCTATGTCAAAGAATATTGATACAAGATGTTGGCGGTTGAGAAAGGCTTCTCTGATAGATGTTTCAAGACGAATTAGGTGGTCTGTGGTGGAGTGCTGTCGACGGAACCCACACTGGGTGGGCGAGAGGAGGTTGTTTGATTCAAGGAACCAAACAAGACGAGCATTAACCATCCTTTCTAATGTCTTACAGAGACAGCTCGTCAAAGCAATTGGACGGTAGTTTGAAGGAATCTTGGGATCTTTCCTGGCTTAGAGAAAGGTAAAATAATAGCCTGGCGCCAAGCATCAGGAAAAACATTCTCCTGCCAGATCCGGTTGAAAACAATCAGAAGGACATCAAGAGAAGCAGGAGATAGATGGTGCAGCATGTCATAATGAATATCATCAGGTCCAACAGACGTACTGGCAGACCGATGAAGGGCCATTTTTAGTTCCACCAGGGTAAAGGGACGATTATAGTCAAAGAAACAGTCAGTTCGAAAGGAAAGAGGTGATCGCTCCGCCCGAGTCTTGATGGCCAGGAAGGTGGAGGAACAAGCAGAAGTGCTAGATACCCGGCAAAAGCTTTCACCTAGAGTGTTAGCGATGTTCCGAACATCAGTCACCTCCTGACCATCAGAGAGTAAGATCGAGAGGGGGATAGAATTGTAGTGTCCATTAACCTTTCGAATCCTGTCCCATATGATCTTGGAACTGGTGGTAGAAGATATACTGGTTGTGAACTTAATCCAAGATTCCTTCTGGCTGTGACGTCTTACCCACCTAGCATGTGCACGGGCCCGTTGGAAAGCAACCCGGTTTGAAAGTGTGGGATATCTACGAAAAGTATCCCAGGCCCGCTTTTGAGCCTTCCGTGCTAAGTGGCAAGCAGGATTCCACCACGGACGAGAATATCGTGGAAAACGTGTCGAGGTTTTAGGAATACACTGAGCAGCTGCATGTGTAATACAGTCAGTTACCGCTGCTACACAGTCGTCTATTGATGGTTGATTTACGATGGCAGGATCAAGTTCTGCGAGAGCAGTGAAAGTGGACCAGTCTGCCTGATCCAGCTTCCACCGGGGCACGCGGGTAGGGTGGCATCGACCACGGCCAGTCTCTCTCAAAAGGATTGGAAAATGATCACTGCCTAGTGGATTACTGTCAACCCTCCATGAAAATGGGAGAATAATGAAGGGGAGCAAACTGAGAGATCAATAGCGGTAAAGGACTGACTAGGTGCATGAAAGTAAGTGGAAGAACCAGTATTGAAAAGAGAAAGATTGTGGTCAGAGAGCATCCGCTCTACAGATCGGCCCCTCCCATCAATAATAGCACTTACCCAGAGGGAATGATGTCCATTAAAATCCCCTAGGATTAGAAACGGAGATGGCAATTGTTCAACGAGAGCATCCAGATCTGATTGATCATATGTCTTTCCAGGGGACAGGCACAGAGAACAAACAGTGATGGTATGACCCAAGGAAACACGGATGGCTACAGCCTCCAAGGGTGTGTTGAGTGACAAAGACAGGGTGGGCACGTGTTGATCAACCAACAGTGCCACCCCTCCATGTACTCGACCATCACACAACCTGTCATTTCTGTACAGAGAAAACTGCCGAATGGAGACAGTATCAGCAGTTTTGAGAAATGTTTCTTGTAAAGAAAGACAAACAGGATGGTAGGAAGCAATCAGCGTTTTGATATCATCCAGATTAGAACATAAACCTCGACAGTTCCATTGTATCAAAGTGGCCATTTTTAAGAACGGGTAGGTGAAGTGGCTGGAGAACCCTTCGGTTTACGACCACGTCTTTTTTCTTTACTGTCTTTAGTCGGAGGAGGTCTATCAACCTCCATGGATCCTGCTCTGGGTCGGGTGGGCAGGTTTTTGTTATTGGAAGGGGAATCTAGTGACTGAGGACGCGAACGAATAATTGTTTTGTCTCTTGTGGTGGGAGAAAAAGATGTATCAGAAGAAATGCCTGTATTTGAAACTGAAGGACGTGGATCTTGAGGTGTGTTGGAAGGTATGGGAGGGACAGAGATAGGTGTGGTAGTTGATTCATCAACCTTTTTAACCACGGAGGTCAAAAGGCTTTTCATTTGTTTTGAAAACGATTCTTTTGGAGGCACAGAGAGATCTGTCTGCACTCCCACTGTAGTTGTGGAATGAAGTGCAGCAGCATATGTCCGAGATGGAGTTGTGGACAGCAATTTCCGAGCCTCAGGATAACTAATGTTATGTGTCGTTTTCAAACGCTGCACCTCTTTTTCCTCCAACCATTTTGGGCAAGAATGAAAGTATGAGGGGTGAGAACCATTGCAGTTTACGCAATGTGGGTTCATGTCACAGTCATAGGCATCGTGGTCCTTGCCTCCACAACGAGCACATGTCAGGGAACCACGACAAGATGTCTTTGAGTGGCCGAATCTCTGACATTGGAAACATCGAAGAGGGTTTGGTATGTATGGCCGAACCCTGCAAATGAGATAACCTGCCTTGATGGTGGCAGGTGCACGTGGTGAAGTAAATGTTGAAACGAGGGTATTTGTTGGCAGTGTAAGTCCATCTTTGCGAGTGGAGATGCGCCTCACTGCAGAAACTCCTTGAGTGGAGAGACCAGCGAGAATTTCTGACTCGGGAACGTTCTTCAAATCCCTTTCAACAATAACTCCTCGTGAAGAATTCAAGGTAGCATGGGGTGTAACTTCAATAGGTATATCCCCAATTGCTTTTGATTTCAACAGGAGTTCACTGTGTTGGGATGTGGATGTTTCAACTATATGTCACCAGATCGAAGTTTCTTTACTGATTTTGGAGAGCTAGCAAGTCCCTCTAGTCCCTTTGAATAAAAAAGGGGACATTTGCCCTAAAGGTTTTTCCGAAAGAGAATGTAATATAAGAAAATTAGGTACGTGTGTTACTGATGTTGAAGATTGCTGTTCTGAGTATTCAAGACGTGGTCGCTTACCCATTGACTGTTTTTTTACAATTTTATTTAAATTTTTTTGAGGATCCATAGGAAAAGGAAAAAATTTCGGTACCCACTGACCCCACCCACCATGGAGCCCTACAAGGGGACGCACTACAAAGTCACGCAAGGACAATGCAGCTACGCCAGGGTTTCGTGAGCACTATACCCAAACACCAGCATCAGGCACAATGTCCACAACACCCGTTGAGAACTTCCAACACTGGTACTTGGTTGACTCTAGCCCAAGTGGACCAGCCGATTGACCCAGGGGGGGCCACCCAAAGGCCGCCCGTCTACAGGAATTCGAGGCCAAAGTGGTGTGTTAGGGTTGGACCCCTCAACCACCAGGATCCTCTCCTCCCCTTCACGGGTCGCCACGCACGGCAAACACGTGGGTGGATGTTTAGATCCCAGAGAAGGTAACCAGATAGAACAGAACCTTCCCTGGGAGGTCCCCTCACCACGTACAGGAATCCACACCGAGGGGCTTCATAAATAAAGAAAGTTCGGTAGAATATATACAGCATATTCATAAATAATGGTCATAATCATTTTCACTGGTTCCTTATCTTTGACAGTTTCTGTAAAAAAAAATGCAGTAATGACTGACCTAAAATTTTGAAATAAACAGATTTTATTACTGCTATGTTTTTACTAAATACAACATTGAAACATAAGTAGTGCACAACATTATCATCACAGTTCACGGACTTAGAATATAAATGCTATAAATAGTGGACGCTACAATTTCATAATTATCACTTTAGTCATGTCATACAGCTATATCCCCAGGAGAAGCATCGTGTCTATAAATAGCATAGGTTGAAGTAATTACAGTCTGTTATTTCTGTTAATTACTTCATTATTTATCAACTAATTAATATATGTTCACCTTTATAACACCTGGCTTCATCACTGCCATCTGGACATTCCCATTTGCCATTACACACCACTGATCTGAGAGACATGTCCCGTCATTACACTGGAAAGCTTCCAGTGGACATTCTGTAAAAGAACATTTAATAGATGTCATAAACATGTAATAATAGGAGCCTTGCTAGAATCACAAAATCAACTGCTGATCTGGACAGACATGTCATGTTGTTACACTGGAAAACCTCCAGTGGGCATTCTGTAAAAATATGCGAAATGAATGTCATAACATATGATAATAACATCATTTTTTTAGAAGTACAACAACGAATAACATTATAGACATAGAATTCAGCATCTACTCGAATAAAACCTAAACGTTCAAACACTATAAGCTTGCTTACACGACAATGAACGGATTCAAATGTTAACACCGATCAAAGCATAAAGCCTACTAGCGTATATATATAAACGTGTAATTTAGGCTCTGCTGCCTATGTTAAAGAGAATTCGTAATCCTGGGAAATTGTCGTCTTTTCTGCTGAACGACCCCTTGTTTCGAATCATAAGAAGTGTTTCTAATCTACTATAAACATCTGTAAAGTAAACCAGCTGGTCGATATTTTGTAACCATGTATACATCTTTTGTATTTCTACGAAAAAAAATCTTCCTTACAAAAAATGCATATTTAGAAATAGTTAAATATATATATATACATACATACAGAAGTAAAGTGTTCAAAGTCTGATATACCACACTGGTCTTTATAATAATTACACCAGCTCTAATGTTAATTAATGTGTTAAGTGTACTCACTGTAACGAATACATTAATGTTAATTAATGTGTTAAGTGTACTCACTGTAACGAATACATTAATGTTAATTAATGTGTTAAGTGAAATTACTGTAACGAATACATTAATGTTAATTAATGTGTTAAGTGTACTCACTGTAACGAATACGTTAATGTTAATTAATGTGTTAAGTGTACTCACTGTAACGAATACGTTAATGTTAATTAATGTGTTAAGTGTACTCACTGTAACGAATACATTAATGTTAATTAATGTGTTAAGTGTACTCACTGTAACGAATACATTAATGTTAATTAATGTGTTAAGTGTACTTACTGTAACGAATACATTAATGTTAATTAATGTGTTAAGTGTACTCACTGTAACGAATACATTAATGTTAATTAATGTGTAAAGTGTACTCACTTAACGAATAAATTAATGTTAATTAATGTGTAAAGTGTACTCACTGTAACGAATACATTAATGTTAATTAATGTGTAAAGTGTACTCACTTAACGAATACATTAATGTTAATTAATGTGTAAAGTGTACTCACTGTAACGAATACATTAATGTTAATTAATGTGTGTACTTACTGTAACGAATACGTTAATGTTAATTAATGTGTAAAGTGTACTACTGTAACGAATACGTTAATGTTAATTAATGTGTAAAGTGTACTCACTGTAACGAATACATTAATGTTAATTAATGTTAAAGTGTACTTACTGTAACGAATACATTAATGTTAATTAAAGTGTGTGTACTCAGTGAATACATTAATGTTAATTCACTGTAACGAATACATTAATGTTAATTAATGTGTTAAGTGTACTTACTGTAACGAATACATTAATGATAATTAATGTGTTAATTAACTGTAACGAATACATTAATGTAAAATGTGTAAGTGTACACTGTAACGAATACATTAATGTTAATTAATGTGTAAAGTGTACACACTGTAACGAATACATTAAAATTGTAAAGTGTACTCACTGTAACGAATACATTAATGTTAATTAAGTGTAAAGTGTACTCACTGTAACGAATACATTAATGTTAATTAATGTGTAAAGTGTACTCACTGTAACGAATACATTAATGTTAATTAATGTGTAAAGTGTACTCACTGTAACGAATACATTAATGTTAATTAATGTGTTAAGTGTACTCACTGTAACGAATACATTAATGTTAATTAAAGTGTAAAGTGTACTCACTGTAACGAATACATTAATGTTAATTAATGTGTTTTAAGTGTACTCACTGTAACGAATACATTAATGTTAATTAATGTGTTTTAAGCGTACTCACTGTAACGAATACATTCATTTTCATCACTTCCATCAACACAGTTCTTCTGACTGTCGCAGACGAAGAACCAGGAGATGCATTGGCCATTTCTGCACTGGAACGTGTCTTTGTGACAACCTGAAAGACGTGGGATTTCTTCATAAAATTAGCTCAAACACAAGAAACTAAACCTCGGAGAGTAAACTGTGAAAATGAGTAGACAATCTTTACTCTCTGAATTCCAATCGTGGCAGTTTAAACGTTTACACTTACCAAGATACACGTATGCTTTTAAATCATTTATATACACACACAAACATGTAGATATATAAACCAACTGATTTCGTGCACGTGTGTAAAAATATGAAACTTTAATAAATACTTAAAATCTTAATAAAATTCAAAAGACAATAACGAGAAAACAATATGAACATTGTCGTTGAATCTTGAACGCCTGTATTATAATGTGACCTGTGGGTGTGCTTTCAAAGTTTTGACCGATAATCACCATGGAACTTTCAGATAGTCTTGGATATGTCCAAAAGGAATTATAGAATCATTCTCCTGCTTATATGATAAACATTTTAATTATCTCCATGTCCAATAACTTGGGCCTATTTCAAGCTCAAATCACAATGAAGCTTTGAGGGATTCTGGGATCCATTACTTGACTCGCTTTCCAATTTTTAGGAGTTTCACAGCATTTAAAGTTTTCCATTTCTATTGCCTTACTGTCCACTTCCCCAACTCTGATTGCCATGAAATGTTCAGGAGTTCTTAGGTGTTGTCCAAATCTACAGAGTTCTTAATTTGTTTCTGAATTTCACGCAAAACTACACGAGGGTTATCTGCGCTAGCCGTCCCTAATTTAGCGGTGTAAGACTAGAGGGAAAACAACTAGTCATCGCCACCCACCTACAACTCTTGGGCTACTCTTTTGTCAATTAATAGTGGAATTGACCGTAACGATATAACGCATCCACGACTGAACGGGCGAATATGTTTAGTGTGACGGAGATTCGAACCCGCGACCCTAAGATAACTAAGAGATCGCCGTAACCACCTAGACTAGTTTGAGATTCTGTTTGCTAAGCATCTCAACACATCAATAAATACAAACAGATCGAATGTATGTTTTCCTATACCAAAGCCACATCAGCCCGTCTGCTATGTCTACAGAGGGGAATCGAACCCCTAATTTTAGCGTTGTAAATCCGTAGACTTACCGCTGTACCAGCGGGGAACTAAACAAATCGAACAAATATTCTAATAATGCAACCACATATCGTATAGAATAACAACAATGTAGGCTTAACGGCTGAGAAGTTAAACGCTTTGTTAATATTAAAATACGGGTTTGTGAAAAATAAATGTTGCACGAAGTTATTCAAAACATTTCTGGATAGAGTTTTTTTGTTAGCATAATATTGTAATTTATGAACACAGACAAATATATGTATATTTGAAACAATAATTTGTCGTCGTGGCTAAATATGTAATTTATGTAGTAGCGTTGTAACTAGAACGTATTACCTTCAGCTAAAGTTCACCCACGTATTGGCATTAATGTCTTACTTGTGTTCTTAGGGTTACAATAAGATGTTTTTGACAGACACTGACAGCTCCCGTTAATACATGTACTGTAGGGATCTCGAGCTTGGCACTGAGAATTTCTTACGCACATTTTTCCTATGGAAACGACTTCAACGGGAGAACCTTTATCCTGCAAAACAGGTACTGAAAAGAAAAACACATGACCTCATAACCAACACCATCAGCTAAGTATTCGTCATGTCAGGAGCTAAAATATATCACAATTTTTCTCGTGTGAAGGTTGTTTATGGAAATAAAAGTATCACATAATTTATCAGGTGTTACTAAGTTATTTATGTTCCAAAGGAAATTTAGGAAAATATATAACTGTGGTTTAAAATTGACCTTATAAAGAAACGTTCTCCTTCAAGCCCTAATGGAATTTAACTTTCTTGAAATACGTATTCCTACAAAAAGTAGGTTTTCGTTTGTTTGTAGTTTTGTATTTTAAACTTCGCGCAAAGCTACTCGAGGGCTATCTGCGCTGGCCGTCCCTAATTTAGCAGTATAAGACTAGAGGGAAGGCAGCTAGTTATCACCACCCATCGCCAAATCTTGGGCTACTCTTTTACCAACGAATAGTGGGATTGACCATCACATTATAACGCCTCCGCGGCTAAAAGGGGGAGCATGTTTGGTGCAACGGGAATCGAACCCGCGATCCTCGGATTACGAGTCGAACGCCTTAACATGCTTGGCCATGCCGGGCCTTTTATTTGTAGTTACTAACAAAGTTACATATGTCTAATCTGTTCTTCTGGCCCGATTTTTCATTGAAAAATCGGCTCAAATTTTGTTATGTTTAAAATGTAGACAACCACTGGCTATAGATTTCTCTAGACCAATCGCGACGTGAGAGTCTTACTGATCGTTCTAGAACCTAAACATAATAATAAAAGTATGTTCATTGTGGAAAATAAAATAATAATTTGATCTAAGTTGAAGTTTTTTTTCTTCTCAATTTTTAAAAAAATCCTAAAGTAATAAAAAAAAATGTTATTTTCGAACTCTGCATACCTGAGTTATTGGAAATCTCTTATTAAAACCAAAACAATTTTCATGAAGTTTAAAAATTTAAGCCAGTGTAATTAATGATCAATACAACATTATGATCTTACCTTGTATACTCTTTGGTTCGCATCGAAGCTTATTTTTTGAGGATTTCAAACCCTCACGACAATTACAAGAATTAACTTTTTTATGCTTCTTACAGTAAGCACCAGGTGTCGCTGCTTCACAATCGTCTGAGCTTTTGCATTTGTTGCCAAGATCTACAATAAAATAAACATTTATATTTTTTTTTTATAATGAACTAACTATTGAAGAAAATACATCATAGTTTGGCAAACTTGTTTTATTAACTTGTTAGTACAACACGAGACCTTGGGAGGTAGTTTTCTGTTGACACGTTCGAACGTAGCCCTTGCTCCTAATTAACGGTAACATACAAAACTCCAATGATTAAAATGTAAAATTACTACAACGAGTTTACTGCAATATCTTCTTTAATTAAATTTCGGTACCTTTTCAGCCGCAGAATAGCAGCCCATAGAATGGTTCTAAGTTTGTATCTTGTTGTGTTGTGTTTTGTTTTTTTTTAAAACAGACTGGGTCTTAGCTCCGTCATTTCATGACCAATTTGAGACATAATTACGGTTTTGGATTCAGGAGTTGAAACCCTTTTGATTGGTTTATTTGACCACGCCCTACTTCTCATAAATTAATTTACTCTAATCCTGCCTAAAGTAAGTTGATGGTAGGCTGGTAAAATTCTGATGAGTAATAAAATTAAAACGAGCATGCACCAATGCCCTGCACTTAGTACTACTGGCAACCAAAAATACAGCTGATAAGTTGTTGTTGTTTTGAATTAAGCACAAAGCTACACAATGGGCTATCTGTGCTCTGTCCACCATGGGTATGGAAACACGGATTTTAGCGTTGAAAGTCCGCAAACATACCGCTGAGCCACTGAGGGGCAACCTGATAAGAAAAGGGAAAATATCTCATAGATTAATTTACTTTAATCTCGCCTAAAATAATTTTAAGTGCCGCGGCTATTGAGGATTCCCTCTTGTTTTGAAATATTGATGACAAAAACTGACATCCTTGAAATTCTCCCATTACAAAGTTTGATCGACATCGCTACAATATCGTTTATATTAAAGCACTGAATAAAATGTGAATATGTATGCATTCTAAAGCAGTTTGTGAGTGTTGTATGTCTGTCTGTGACAAACATTTTCCCACCCCCGACTTCTGATTACCGTGACACCTACGGGATTTAGGAGTAAGTCACAGGTTGATGTCTTGCGTATTTGATAATCATTTCAATTTCACTCCTTTCTACCACTACTAAATTATGTTACTCACACGTTGACTTGCCATCCTCTTGAATCGAGTTTTCAAAACTGAAATATTCGACACGTGCGACAATGGAACACAAAGTATATTAGTTCCTCAGAAACTTCTAATGAGTGTGCTTGAAAAATTGACTCGTCGGCGCTTAATATAACAGATATATTACGGTTGACATATTGTTATTTTTAACTCTTCCTTAGTCTCCCTCGAGAGTTTTTGTTAACAACTACCTTGTGTTTCTGTTTCTAACATTTTCATTTCAGGAAGCCCGTTTTTAGTTTTAAAACAAAATTTTATCGTATTAACTAACTTATCAGAGAAAAAACTGATAGGTTTGTTTTAAATTTCGCGCAAAGTTACATGAGGCCTATCTGCGCTAGCCGTCCCCAATTTAGCAGTGTAAGACTAGAGGGAAGACAGCTAGTCATCACCACCCACCACCAACTCTTGGGCTACTCTTTTACCAACGAATAGTAGGATTGGACGTTTCAAAGATACACGTTTCATACGTTACATTTCTAGTGACCTTAATGCTAAAATAGTTTATACACGTAACCAAAACACTCAAGACAAAGTTGATAAGCAAATACCAAATATCCATCTATATATATATATAATACATAAATTTATATTCTAAGTAATGCTTTTATTAATAAAACAGTTTGATGATTTCATTGTGATTCCCACCTCAACGGCATATTATGTACAAGTGGGCTAAACAGCCCAGTCATAGAGCCCCTGAAGTTTACGTAGAACCGTCCCGACGTACTAACATAAAGTTTGACACGCACCTTCTAATACTGTATTTGATGACATGAAGTTTGACACACACCTTGTAACACTATATTTAATGACGTAAACTTTAGCAGTTACCTTATAACACTGTATTTAATGACATGAAATTTGATAGTTACCTTATAACACTATATTTAATGACATGAAGTTTAATAGTTACCTTATAACACTATTTAATGATATGAAGTTTGATAGTTACCTTATAACACTGTATTTAATGACCAGAAGTTTAATAGCTACCTTATAACACTGTATGTAATGACATGAAGTTTTACAGTTACCTTATAACACTGTATTTAATTACATGAAGTTTTACAGTTACCTTATAACACTATATTTAATGACATGAAGTTTAATAGGTATCTTATAACACTGTATTTAATGACATGAAGTTTGACATGCTGGCTTTGTCAACTTTTCTATAAATTATCGCTTCTGGAATTAATACTGTTAACAGCAATGAAAAAACAAAGAAACGAAAAGCATCACTTACGCGGTAAACAGCGTTCATCATCTCTATACAAATATCCCATTGGACACCGACACTTTCCGTATATGTTAGGAAGTATCCAATCACAGTAGGTATATTTGTCTGAAAGGCGACATTGCTCGTGACTGAGACAATATTCCCTACTTTAGCCACTGCAAAAAAAAAAATAATAATAATAATAATATAAGTTTCACGATATTTCTTTCAGTATGCTTAAGTAGAATACGGTAACAATTGTTAATTAAGCCTCTAGAACATCTAATTAAAATTACAAAACACATATCGTGGTCTTCGTTGTTGTAGGATACAAGTTTTGAAAGATAGTTTTATATATTATGTAATATATTTTTATAGAAATGCTGAGTGTAAAAGATATAACGTGTATATATTTTTTGTCACTGTTTATTTTTTTGTCGCCAAGATACACGTATTTTACTGTGGAGCTACTACATACAATTGGGCTTAAGGAACGCTGACATCACGTTTTATTAAACACTGATATGTTTTATTACATGCTAGTATACATGATATTAAGACAATGTGAAAAAATAATATCAAACAACATTCTTAGAAAACGTACGTTAACGATTTATAAAATGTTTATTCATAATATTTTGGAAGCATAACCATTTTTTCGTTCTTTAACGTTATTTTTAATAAATATAGTTTCGTAAATAGTCGATAGATAGCACTATACTTATAAAGCTTCTACTTCAAGATTATAGTTTTGGAGCATTTAATTAAAATCTATTTCTACATAGTACTTTCAGAGTGTAAAATACACGTTGATGGCTTAGAAAAGATAAAGATGTACAGCAACCTGTAATAGAATTGGCATAATTTTAATTTAAAACGACTTAATTAATGTTAGGCCTTGCGTTCATTGTATTAAATGAGTTATAAAACATTCGTATTAACACTAAATCGCATAAAGATAATTAATTCAAATCTTTTCAGGTTAGATCAGCGAAGAAAATTAGTAAGTTAAGAACTCATCAAAAGTGAATTGTATTTTTCAAGAAAAAGATATTGAAAAAAATTTGGTTTAACAAGTGTAATTTTGAAGAACATTACAAAATTGTGCGCCCTCTGTATTTTCGAAGAGAAAGCACATCAAAAATAAAACACTCACATTGAAAGTCGTGTATATTGATGAATAATTTTTCTAATTGCATCTATGGAGATAAATTCTAAAAGCTAATTTGATCCTCTAGAAAAATCACAAGAGAATCGTAGTGATTGTCTTTTAGATCGTTTTAAGAATGTGAACATTTACAGTAGAAGATCTAAATACCGCACAGCATCCAGATCTCCGATATGCCTAGATAAATTTTAGATAAATTCTAAACGCTAATTTGATCCTCTAGAAAAATCACAAGTGAATCGTAGTGATTGTCTTTAAGATAGTTTTAAGGATGTGAACATTTACAGTGGAAGATCTAAATACCGCACAGCATCCAGATCTCCGATATGCCTAAAACATAACATGAGCCAGTAAGAAGGGAATTTTTTGTTAAAAAAAAACAACCCAGTACTAATCCAGTTTTTCTCAATTTCAATGAAATTGTTTAATATTTTTTACTGGCTAAAAATAGTACATTTCCTGCAATTTTTAGCGTTGGGGTTGTGAAAAGTGACTGAAATCTATCAGCGCGTGATGCTTAACGGTCAACCACGAGAGCTATTTGGACGTCTCCAAATAGCACACAGAGGTATTCAGTAACTGTTTAGAATCACCGTGATATATAATGTGAAGCAAGTTGAGTGCAAATTTATCTCCGTAGATACTTTCAAAGTGTTCCTGTCTACTCATCCTACTGCTGACTATCGTGATGCTTCGATCTTCCCTACCATATCGCAAATGAAATCGTCCTATCTTAGTTGAAAGATAATTATAAGAAAGTGATAACAGAAGCATAAAGGGTTGACAATTGTTTAATTAATGATGCTGAGAACGTGGCTTTATTGATAAACACTGAATTTACTACAAGCAGGTAGATCTTACAATTAGCTAGTATGGGAAACTTGATGATGATGATGTATTTTACTCTAAAATTAACCCACTAACAAATATTATCTATTTTTAAAACAAAGTTGTTTCGAAATAATGCGTCCAAAACCATCCTCTTTGGGTTCTGAATTTGGCGCAAAGCTACACGAGGGCTATCTGCGCTAGCCGTCCCTAATCTTGCAGTGCAAAACTAGAGGGAAGGCAGCTAGTTATCACCACAGACCGCCAACTCTTGGGCTACTTATTTGTCAAGGAATAGTGGGATTGACCGTAACTTTATAACTCCCCCACGGCTGAAAGGGCAAGCATGTTTGGTGTGAGGAAGATTCGAACCCGCGATTCTCAGATTACGAGCCAAGTGATTTAACCACATGGCCATGCCAAGCCTCCCTCTTTGTGAGTTTCTGGACTGAAGTTACTTTTAGTATTCAACAAACTTTAGTGTAGAGACACCCCTTAGGTTCTGAAGGACGTACGTGTTAGTTTTAAAGTTGTAGTAATATTAACGATAGAAAAATGAATAATAATAACGCTACAATAATGATGAGTAAATAACATGCTTAAGACAATTGTTACTTTGACTTAATTTAAATATTTCGTAAATACATATATTTTATACTTCGGAGCTTTTTAGAATCTACTAATAAGGATAAGCCGCTTAATTTATTAATATAGATTTTAATGGCTTGACAGTTGTTATCACACACAATGCTAGAATATGTTTTAGGAACTGAAATAATGAAACTAACTTAATAAACATATTATTTATGAACTAACTAACTCAGTAATAAAACATATGTCTCGTCTCAGTGGAACAAAAGGAACTAACCTTGTAAGCATTTGTCTCGTCTCAGTGGAACAAAAGGAACTAACCTGTAAGTAAGCATATGTCTCGTCTCAGTGGAACAAAGGAACTAACCTGGTAAGCATTTGTCTCGTCTCAGTGGAAAAAGGAACTAACCTGGTAAGCATTTGTCTCGTCTCAGTGGAATGAAATTACTTAGACAGTTGCACAAGCCGCTGACACAGTGGGTGTTCTTCACTTTCACTCTACACTGGGCATCAACAGCACATCCGAATCCTAACAGAGAAGCTGGAAGATGCAAAACACTAGTTTTATTTACAATAATCAAACTGTGTACTAAACTAAGAAAGTTACGTTAATAAAAAACCTGATTTGACGCAATAGAAAAGTTTGGTTTTACCTTGAATTTCACGCAAAGCTACATGAAGGATATCTGCGCTGGCTGATCTTAATTTAGCAGTTTAAGACTAGAGAGAAGGCAGCTAGTCATCACTACCCACCGCCAACTCTTGGGCTAGTCTTTTATCAACAAATAGTGGGATCGACCGTCACATTATAACGCCCCCACGGCTGAAAAGTGGGCATGTTTGGTGTGGCGGGGATTCCGACCTGTGACTCTCGGATTACGAGTCGAGCGCCTTAACCACCAGGCCATGTCGGGCCGACGCAATCAAACTTAAAATAAAATCTTAAAATACTTTGTTCTGTTTAGAATAAACAATGATGATTTTGTGTGTGTTAATTTCACACCTATTTTGTTTCTTAAAACATTTCTATACTAATCTGGCTCTCTACAACTGTGCTGGAGTTCCAGTATTCTAACTAAATAACCCACTCACAAATTAAGTACTGTATTATACATTATGCCAGTGCCCGGATGTTTAAAAATTTTAACTAAACCATTACTGAATATTCAGGGTTAACCATTGTCAAAATAATAGTTAAAATAAGTGTCCTGTTATATAGAACATAAAATTTGTTTACTCTCAGATATACACAGAATAAATTAAACCAGTATTGAGTACTGGCAACATTGAATAGAATGTTTTAAGAACTTTTGAAGTATTGCTTCAAAAAGAGATGAACCAATCAAAATAAATTTAATACTTACGAGGAAGGCACGTAGAATCATTGTACTGCACGTAATAAGGACGACATCTGCAGATTCCGTCATCTGAGTCACAGAAACTGTTCGAAATAAATAGAAGGCAGACAAACGACGATTTACATGATGACCCCAAGATCATGGACGAAGGAAGATGTCCTGAGGAATTAAAGTGAAAAGTGGATAATGAAGAAACAAAAACATGTGTGAGTCTTGCTATGACAAATTATTTTATTTGAAAATAAAAGCGATTAAAATAATGTATAAATATGTATAAGAAAACACATTAAAATTAAACAAAATATGCTACCTTAAAAAAAATTTCTAGGGTACAGGCTACAACGTGGGATTATAAAATGTATCCTAGGTTTTGGAGGTGAGTGAGAAAGTGGAATTCACATTGCGGTGGGGATACACCTTCTATCAGTCTTAACCTCCAATTCGATAGTTTCACATAAGAAGATTAGAAGTCAGAAGAGCGAGATGTGGTTGCTCAAACCCACAACGTCCCACCTCTTTATCATTCTATATTGTCTGCAGACAGTTATGGGAAGGTGACTGCTCTCCCAAGTTAAAATAAGAATAAGAAAAAGATGAACATAAAAAAATGAAATAAAATGAAAATATAAATAAGGAAAATAAGTACTACCATTTGAAACTTACCTTTTGAAATTAGCATTCCTGTACCTAATAATTAACTATTAACACGACAATTAACTATATTAGTATATTAAGTTTACTGTAACTGTCGTGCATTTGTATGCATCTCAAGGTATACATCCGCATAAAGTAGTGCCAAGTTCTTAAATGACCTTATATGTAACTAAAACATAAATATTTCTCCTTTAAAAGTTATTTGGTATATATGAGCTTTCGTCTCTTTTTATAAGAGAATATTCTATTTGATTAAAAGCTCGCGCAAAATTACACGACCATAATTTAACAGTGAAGGACTGCAGGGAAGGCAGCTAGTTATCACTACCAACTGCCAACTCCTGTGCTACTTTTTTATCAACGAATAGTAAAATTAGCCGTCATCTTATAACTCAATCTTGAATGAAAGAGCAAGCATGTTGTCGGGAAGGGAGATTCGAATCCCCGACCCTCAGATTACGATTCGAGCGCCCAAACCAGTTAACCATGCATATCTTATAGAATGAAAAATATAATAACATTGTTGGTGATTAATCATTTTTGTCTTACCTCACTGTATGAAAACTTTGATTAGTCATGAACATGGATTTACAGTTTATTGAAACCATACGACCAATCCAAGAACACTGTTGACCTAACGTTTTAGTTTTACTAAGACACATAATTTTGGTACATTAAATAGATTATAATTTTAATTATTTTGTTTCATGCCGATCAAAATTTTAGAATTTACTCATATTTTGCACAATAATAATAATTTACCATTATTAGGGTTAATAGTCCATTATGGTTTCCTAACATAAACGTTAAACGAAACGTGTCCAAGCTGTTTCTAGTAAGTCTCACCAGGGGTCAGTATAAATTTTTGAACATACAAATCAATACTAAAATTCGTTGCTCAATTAATCATGATGAACAGACCGCAAAGAGTTCATTATGCAGTGTTGTGATAAAAGAAATCAGTAATTTTAGTAAATATCAGGTATATGTTTATATATGTATAGTACTGAAATTTTTCCAACATCGACCTGGATGTAATAAGTAAGAATTCATTTTATATTCTCTCTGTCTGTTAATAAAGCGAGTTAACGTTTGAAATGTTTTTATTTTTGTAACGGATTTATTATTATATATTTATTTAAATATTGATATTTTATTTGACTAAATATATATTTAGAATCACATGTAACTTATGCTGTTAAATGTGTATTGCGAAATTCTCGTCTATTTTCTATATTTGTAGAAGATTTCGAGTGTAAGAATCAATAGTAAACTATTTTTTGTATGTAAAATACTAGTGATTACTAGCATTGTTGCCAACTAAATGTTCCAAAACCTCGCCTAAAGATAATAACTTGACGCGCCGAGAGACAGTTAGAAATTGTTGGTTTACTACAGTTGGTATACTATAAACCTCAGGAGCTATAATTGTGATAAACGCTTATTAATCGGAAAACTACAGATATCTGACCAGAAACGTTTATAGATTTGGAACGTTACAAACCGTTAACTTCAATGAATTAACTTTGAACGTCAGTCTTTCTACAAAGACATTCCATAATTCCATGTAAAAGTCACGTGTGAAAGGATAGCTTACCCGTTAAGTGAAGTGTAACAATATTAACTCGAAATTTCATTCCTCTACCGTGAACCATCGATAAAATATTCAGTTCCAGACCAGATGGAGATTATTGTATTATTGTTTGTATATTAAAATTATTTGTGTTAAGAAAGAAAACTGTAACAATATTGTTCGCACACATCCTAATTTTGATAAAATTCTACCTTTAATTAGCTTCTAAATGTACATCATAATTTAACTTAGTTTCAGGCTATTTGAAATCGTGAAACGTAACACAATAAATCGGAAATTCGTTCAAGATAAATTATAATAAGTAACATCTTACATATTAAATTATTTTATTTATATGCAATTGTAAAGTAAGCAATTGATCCAAAAACTTTAGATAATCACTAGTGATATCATATCTGCGACAAATACAATATTTAAAATACTTAGAATGTTAATTATAAATCAGATAGCAGAAAACTAAGAAACTGTGTATATTAGTTTTAAACTTTCCAGCTGCAACCCAGCACTAATTTACAGCTTTCCGTACAATACAGCTGGATCTTTTAGTTTGTGTCAAATATTCACGCGAAGCTATACAAGAGCCACTCACTCGATAGATATGATAGATTAGAAGAAATACAGCCAGAGTACAGCACTCTAAATAAATAGTGTAATTTAAAAATTCATTTCTACAACGCGCTCGCCGCCTTAAAGAATAAAATGCGTTTTACCGACAAGGGGACGCGAGCCATATATTCTCGTACTTACAGCCCGACACGATAACCACTGACATACACTCTGGATCAGCTACAACGCATTAAACTGCAATATGATGAATATTATTCATGGTGACTGTTATAGTGGGAATGCAACATAATAATGTAAAGTTAATGTTTCTTACCGCTTATGGAAGAGGTTCGTAACTGATCAGAAGCAGCCGATGTTTTCACGGTTATTGACACGATCACCTGTAATTAACCACATTTTTAAAACAATAAATCAAGTATGATGACTTAACTGAACCAATAATTAATATTTTTGTATTTTAATGGTTCCCAAAATGCAAATTAGTTGTTATATAACGTTTAGATTCCCTCTTTGTTTAACAGTTTATTTTGAAGCAAATTTAGTCTTCCTGTCACGTGATTCAGACTGTTTTTTTTTTTTTAATGTCATGGAACTACTGTTACACATTTCTCGTTCCATTAACGCTCGCTCTTCCAGCTGTCTGGGGTCAAATCGGGTCAAACTTGGGACACGAGACGTTCTTGTAAGAACAAAACATTCGGAAGCTTTTCTCTTGGAAAATAAGATGCTAGTTGGTTCTGTGATTTAATTTCATAGAATATATTATAGAAGAGTAGAATATTATTCTTATTTAAGGCTTAGAAAATGCAAAGCAGAAATCACGTGATTTAAGGAAGATAATTTTATGAAAATTTCTAGAAATAGACATAAAATATGAACAAATATTTTTTAAATACACTTAAATATTTTGTGATAGATTTTTTTATTTATTCACTACATGTAGTTTAGTAGTTTGGTTAACAACTAGCCACTTATGATTTATGTATTAATTCAAGTAAGACAGAATCTTTCTCCGTCATTCACTTTTGTGTGTAGCTTTAACTGCTCAAGAGTTAACACATTTCTTGCTTAAATCAATCATAAGTTTATAAGTGAATTACAAAAGACATTCAGTCTATAGTAATTTCTTGAATACTTAGCAGTAATGTAAATGCATTCGTGATCATGCAGTAGCCTATACGATTAAATTTCCACAGTGTAGAAAACGACAACAGATTGACAGGTACAATTATTAAAATGGTGACACAAACATGAAACTTGACACGGGTATTTTCCTTAGGTCAACGTTAAAAGAAATAATGTAAACCACCAGAAAATCCAGTCCGGCTGTCATTTTGCCACGTAAATGTAATTTTGTAACTCACAAACTGGGTTGTGAATTTATACACTGAAGCATTATATCTGAAAAATTTGTGACCCATTTGTAGCTAGTTTTACTGTTATTACATCTCCCAGTTGCTTCTGATAGACCAAGATGGCTACTATTCTTTCAAGATGGCCTGTTATTACATCTCCCAGTTGCTTCTTATAGACCAAGATGGCTACTATTCTTTCAAGATGGCCTGTTATTACATCTCCCAGTTGCTTCTGATAGACCAAGATGGCTACTGTTCTTTCAAGATGGCTTCCATTTATCAACGAGAATGTCTAATTTCAAAACACATACTGACTGAGTAAAATATACTGACTAATGTTAAAGACTGCCTATATTTCTGACCAGTGTCAGCTGCTACTGATTTTCCTTTATTTTTTTTCAGAGGTCGACATTTTTTAAATAGGTTTTTGAAATGATTTCTTCTCAAACTGCAGCTTTGATAACATTTTGTGTTGTTGTTGTTTCGAGCTTTCACATTCTGTAAATATCTGCTGAACGTGCACTGGTTAAATTCGACTCTTAAGATAATTACACATAAGACTGTCACAAGTCATGTGCAGCAGTGGTTTGAAATCGATAACTTCCAGATTGCCGTATCTGTTATTCCAGAACATTGGCCAGACATCAATTGAATCACTCTAGAGCTTATTATGAGGTAAGGAAGGAATGGATCCAGAAACCTGGGGCTTTTCGACTTACTTTTCAAGAGGAATATTGGTTTAATCTATCAGATGTATATCAAATGTCGTTAGCAAACATTAGTAACAGAATCTAGTCAGTAATGACTGCAATAATGGATTTACTTCCTATTAAATTTGGATCCCAGCAGTTCATTCTTAACCTGACAATGGTTGAAACATTGTTAAATGTTTTGTGTTTTAAATAAAAGTTCTAAATATTCTCGACTATATTCTATACAGATAATCTCTTCTAAATGTTGCTGTCCATTAGTCTTGCTAATACAGTGTTGATCTGGTTTTCCAGAATATTTTAAAATGTTTTATTGAAAAAAATTAAATAAAAATATTCAAGAGTAAATTTGTTACTTTAGACAGGTCAAACTTTTGTTGGTGTGCTCTACCACACACACACACACATATGTATTTATTACACTATGTAACACAAATTTTGTTAGTATGTGTTACTTCTTAATTGCTTATGTTGTAAAAGTACAGAAAATGGTCATTATTCCTTTCAAACTTTGAATTTGTGACCTGAATAATGAAATTTAGAAATTAACCTATTTTCTATATAAAAGCTGCCAAATTTGCACATTTTTATTTACATAAGGACTAAATAAAACACGAATAAAGATCTACATGCATTAATACCAAAGTTATACAAAAATGAAGAAAAATGTTTAGAAGTGAGTAGTTTTTCGAGATTTGCGATTGTAATGTAAATCACTTTCATGTGTCAGCCCCCAAATATAGTCTCCCATCATGTTTTCGTTATACGCTTCTTGGTAGCGGCGTTCAAAGTTCAGTACATCTTGGTGGAAGCGCTTGCCTTGTTCCTCAGAGTATGTATGCTCCCATGTTATCCTTGAATTCATCAAGATGAGCGTCAAGGATATGGACTTTCAGGGACATCCTGCAGCCCAATTTGCCATAGTTCTTCACTAGAGCCTCAAACAGTTCAACATAATTTTCGGCCTTGTGATTGCCCAAGAAGCCCCAAACAACTGCCTCAGACAGCTTAGGGAAAAGTCTCGAAAGTACTTTAAGGCTGTAGACTCTTTATCAAGAGCTGTGGCAAGTTGTTTCATAAGACCCAATTTTATGTGCAATGGTGGAAACAACACTTTCTGGAGCTCCACTAGTAGCTCACATTTGACACTATGCCTCCCCACAAAGAACTCGGTCCGTTGTGGCCAATGTTTCATGTTGTAGTACACTGTGGTGTCCTTGCTGTCCCAAAGACAAAGATAACAGGGAAACTTGGTAAAGGCTCCTTGGAGATCCATCAGGAATGCTACTATTTTGAAGTCTCCGATAACCTTCCAGCCATACTCATCATACTTCAAGACTTCTAGCAAGGTCCTGATGCTGTTGTATTCCTCTTTGAGGTGCACCGAACGAGCCAGGGAAAGAGACGGATACTTATTCCCGTTATGGAGCAGCACAGCTTTGAGGCTTTTACAACATTCTAGAAAGTTCTTGAAAATTCTCTATCAGTTACCCAGCACCGAATCTACCTGAAATGTTCTGGAAAATGGGTAAATTTGAAAATTTAATTCCCCATGTCGCAAAAGCACTTTGAAGAGAAAAATAGGTCTTTTCCATTTACTTTAGGTATAAGCAATTGGGAAATAACACTTTCTGCCCAGCAACATAAAGTAAAAATTTTGTTACACAGCGTTATCACACAGCTATATGTATATTATACTTACTATAAATGCAAGAGAGTGTGTTCTCCAATGGTTAGTTTCTTGTTCATTTTTAGCCATGGTCTTATTTTTGAAGAAACGTTCCTAGTAAAAAGACAGAAAAACTCTATAATCATTTGTTAAAAAATATAGCTGCAGTGACTGAAAAGTTAAAGCAGCTCTAAATATTGACAGAACATGTATTATTTAGTTTTAAAATTACATCAACTTATAAATTTTTACAACATGAAAACGACAGTGTTATATATTTAAAAACTCTATACTGTCTGACTGTTGGAAGATCCATTGATAAAAATAATTCAACTAATGGAAGTAAGAACGTTTGGTTGAATGTTTTCAGACTATGATCCAGATTCAGTGTTTGTTATGTCTCTAACCTTGACCTTTAGTCCATGTGTCGCTAGCAATAACATTCGAGTCTTAAATCGATCTGCTCACAATATTACTTTGTTTCTGAATTTTAAGATTTCTAGAAAGAGTTTATAGGTTCATCGCTGAAATTTATTCAATAATATACATATCAAAACTGAAACCATATTATGTACATTTAAGCTCGTCTTGCCTTTGAAAGACTTAATTAATTAACGCAACATTTGACTGCAGAACAATAACATTCGATAATATTCGAAATGTGAACATAAAGGATACGGTGTACGTGAATGTTCCTTATTTTGAATAATAGGTTTAAGCTCTGCTACCGTTATTAGTGTAGAATTTGATAGGCTTAAGCTCTGCTACCGTTATTAGTGTAGAATTTGATAGGCTTAAGCTCTGCTACCGTTATTAGTGTAGAATTTGCTGTTTTCATCAAATTTAAACTTTAAGTCGAGGGCTCGCTTAACCAAAAATAAGCAACTACTACTATTATATCTGATGAAAACATTCGATACATAAAAAAATCAATCATAATTAAAGTTATATGATATAAAATGGTAAATTCTGTGAAGGTGTAAGCTAAAAATGGGGAAGTCAAAGATGTTTGTTTTGAATTTCGTGCAAAGCTACTCGCGGGCTATCTGCGCTAGCCGTCCCTAATTTAGCAGTGTAAGACTAGAGGGAAGATAACTAGCTCGTCATCACCACCCACAGCCAACTCTTGGGCTTCTCTTTTACCAACAAATAGTGGGATTGACTGTCATCTTATAACATCCCTATGGCCGAAAGAGCGAGCATGTTTTGTTGTGATAAAGATTAGAACTCGAGGATTACGAGTCGAGTGCCTAAACCATCTGGCCATGCCCGGCCTATAACTTGTTTTGTTTGTTTGTTTTTTGGAATTTCGCACAAAGCTACTCGAGGGCTATCTGTGCTAGCCGTCCCTAATTTAGCAGTGTAAGACTAGAGGGAAGGCAGCTAGTCATCACCACCCACCGCCAACTCTTGGGCTGCTCTTTTACCAACGAATAGTGGGATTGACCGTCATATTATAACGCCTCAACGGCTGAAAGGGGAAGCATGTTTGGTGTGACGGTGATTCGATCCCCCGACTCTCAGATTACAAGTTGAGTGACTTAACCACCTGGCCATGCCGGGCCATCTAAAGTGTGAATACAGTGAATGATCTATGCTCACTTTGTTCTTCCTCTTTCGAATAATATCTTAACCAGCCATTGGTAAAGCTAACTTTCAGTTTGCTCTTATGTAATACTGTCAATTATCAAATTTTAATTTTGACCTAATTAGTGGCAAGTCGTGGAGATGCTTAAGTTCGTTATACATTTACATTACAGAAAGTTGACTACGTTTTGTTAAAACAATTTTTGAAAATGCAAGATAGAAGATCATGGCAAACAAAATCAATATAAAATGCGATGGAACAGAGTGTATCACAACTACATTTTAATTTTATTTGGAATTACGAAGAGAGTGTGATGACACCGAAAATAGATCATTTGGAGGAGTATATAACAGTATATAACAGCCGATGCAAAATATTAATACATCCAGATCACGAAGATATGTTAAGATCAGGAATTCAGAATTTCCAAGGCAAGAATATCCTTTGTACTTAAAGACACTGAAAAAAAAAACAACAAATAAATATGGATGAGCTTCAGATACTAGAGCCATCCAAAAGATGTATGCAGCAAATAGTGTCCTAGTATTGGAAACAAAGTGCGATACCTAGTAACAGACATTAATCCTTTAATCCAAAGACAAGTGGAAGAAAATCGTGTACGTACCACAAGCAATAGCACATAACATAATCAAGAAGGAACCCCACTTGGAAAAGTGACAGAGGTCAGATATACTCAGGACGTTTCTAAAAGATATCAGTTTAATCATCGCGTACCTTATGCCGCTTGAGAAAGAAAACAGATATATATATGCGTTGGGAAACTGTCATTCTCATACATTATATAGCTTATGGAAAGCCTGAATGGAGGAAGGGCGTGCTTTGTACATTACAACGTAGCCATTTACAACGGCAACTATGTTTGAAATTTACTGTCAAACTACACTGTTATCAAATATAGCAGGACCGGCCGTGACAACATGAATTATAATGATATGGCGTGACTTCAAAATCGTTCAAACATAACGTACTCTACTTCTGTGTAATAGTACTAATATTATGTACATTTTATTGAGTTCCCCTTTTGAAATTGTACACGCACTGATACTGATTACAGAATTATATTATTATTTGAAATCTTTAAATAACCATTAAATATTTCGTTACGCAGGATTAAGTTCAGTAAACGGTATATATTGCAGGTGTCGCTGCTGCTGTTTTGTTATTGTTTTCAGTCTGAGTTCGTTATCCCATTGTGCTGTGATCACCCTAATAGTTGATTTTTTTTCTATTAATAGAGAAAAAATAAATAAACTGTAGTAAAGTTATGGAAGGGGAAATCTTCTAGGCAAGTGTGACGACATAGATGACAAAGATTAGGAGAAGTTAATGTCCTTCAATAGTACTTAATCTTATGTTCAGTGGATCATTTAATTACGTCGTAAGCGTCTCTGTGTTAGGTAAAACATGGACACTGTTTTTGTGACACCTAATGATACCTTAAACTGGATTACTAAGATTTTCTAGAAATTTTGCGTTTTTCTGCTCCTTTTCCGCCACTTTTTCCTCAGTAACTGACATTCTGCCATCCTCTTCATTGTCTACCCACGATTCAGGCTAGTAGTTTTGTATGGACAAGTGGCTGCATGTAGCAAACTGTAAAATAAACAGCCTCGTTCCGTCTAGCGTCACTGTCCACAAATTTCTCAGTTTGTTGTACAATCTGTCAATCATCGAGGTGATGAACAATCTGGTTTTTTCTTCGCCACTGGATACATCAGAACTTTAGACCTCAGGCGAAATACACTGTTACAAATACCTGGTTTTGTACAGTCAGTCCATTATTTGTGGAACATTAGTCGCTTCTTTCGTAACGCGTAGGTTAACAACTTTATCGGTAAACGCATGAGAAGACTTCAGTGTTCGACAATCAAACGTAAAGAATGCGTATAAGAAACAACGGTAGACCCGTGAATTTTAAACAACGCTTTCGGTTAATATAAGTGTATTATTGAAAAACCAAAGATATCTGTACTGAACTTAGTAACTTAGGGCCTGATGGTTAGGACGCTCGTTTCGCAATCTGCGTCGAGCATACCGTGATGACGTTATAATGTGACGGTCAATCTCAATATCCATTGGTGGAAGAGTAGACAAACAGTTGACGGTTTGTAGTGACAAGCTGCCTTACTTCCAGTCTATCACTGCTAAATTAGGGATGGCTAAAATTAAAAAAATAAGGCTAGATGGAAAGCAGCTAATCAAAAGAGCCCAACGTCAACTGAATAAAGATATTGAACTGTCACTCTAATAAAGCACTCACAGCCTCAGAGATAGAACAAGTCTTTGTGGTAATGTTAATCCATAAAATCGATTACTGAATTAAAACTCGTGAAACTTTCAACAAAGTAGTCATGAAAACGAACAAGAATTAGTTGAAAATATCCAGGTTAAGACCCAGTAAAGTGGGTTTGTTTTGTTTGTTTTTTTTTTAATTTCACGCAAAACTGCTCGAGGGCTATCTGAGCTAGCCGTCCCTAATTTAGCAGTGTAAGACTAGAGGAAAGGCAGCTAGTCATCACCACCCACCGCCAACTATTGGGCTACTCTTTTACCAACGAATAGTGGGATTGACCGTCACATTATAACGCCCTCACGGCTGAAAAGGCGAATAAAGTGGGAGCACTTTTAGATTAAGGTGAAATCGTTGGAGTTTTTTTTCCGTTGCTGCACGTTTGTCGGGTCCAGCACCGTGACAAGACTACCAAATGTTTTACACAATGTTAACATTCATTTGATTGTTGTTGTTATTAAGCACAAAGCACCTGTGCTCTGCTAACCAGTATCGAAATCCTGTTTCTAGCTGTGTTAAGTCCACAGGCATACCCTGAGCCACTGAGGGCAACAAACTCTTGGAGTATTCACTACTTTTGCACAACTAAACACTCGGTGCTTTGTGTACTAAAATTTCTATTGATACATTCTGTTTTCCATGTTTGGCCTGACATGGCCAGGTGGGTAAGGTACTCGATTCGTTCGTAATGTGAGAGTCGTGGGTTCGAATCCCCGTCGCAATAAACATGCTCGCCATTTCATGGGGCGTTATAATGTGACAGTCAATCCCACTATTCGTTGGTAAGAGTAGCCTAAGAGTTCGCGGTGGGTGGTGATGACTATCTGCTTTTCTCTAGTCTTACTTACACTGCTAAATTAGGGACGTCTAACGCAGATAGCCCTCGTGTAGCTTTGCGAGCAATTCAAACCAAACACGCTTTCACGCTTAAATAGAAAATATTTCATTGTTTCACTAAGTATATATGTATATATAGCTACAGAATCTTCAGTGGACAGACAGCGGTTGTAAAGTTAAACTGCAGAAAAAAATTCACCCACGTGTCTTAAATAACTGTACGTTCATAGTGCGCAAGTCTAGAACTTTCTAAATTTAATAATTCTAGCTTATAAAACAGGTCGCTCTCAATATATATTATAATCGTTTCCAACATGAGCTAATGTTGAAATTTCAAGACTGAAATTTAACTAGATGCAGTGGTGTCATTTATAACACGAGTCAGACAAGCCATTTCTAACGTGACATAAAAATGTCATTTACTAAATGGCATAGATACGTGTCTTGCAACATGAGATATAAATGTCAAAGCGTAAGACAACTAAACGATCATGAAATAAAATATGAAAATGTCAAATTCGTTACTTTCAACAGATAAAAATATTCTTTACAGAAAAAATAGACTGGTTTTTTGTTTCATAAAAATGTCACTCACGGCGCTTAAAGCACGAAATAAAATAAAAATATGATTCACAGGATGAAGTACATATGTCACTTGGAGTATAAGATAAATATGTTACTTGAAACGTGAAATACACGTTTCACACGTAACATAATATATATATATATATATCACTTGAAATGTGAAATAGACATTTCACATGTAACATGAGATAAATATGTCACTTAAAACGTGAAATGCACATTTCACACGTAACATAAAATATATATATATATCACTTGAAATGTGAAATAGACATTTTGCATGTAACATAAAATAAATATGTCACTTAAAACGTGAAATAGACATTTACCTTCTAACATAAAATAGATATGTCACTTGAAACATGAAATAGACATGACACTTGTAACAAGAAAATATAACAGCTTGCTATGAAAGGAAGACGTTTTATGGAATTTCTAACAATAGAAAGTAGATGGTACACACTCTTCCAAGCTCCGTGTCACATTTTTAAATAAAATAAAAAATAGAATGCCTTACAAACTTTTTTGCGAGTAACCAACGAAAGGCGTCGCTTGTACGAATGACATAGTAATTTATCCGAATAGCTTTTCTTAGGTTTAACAGTTTCTTGCAATACGTCCGTGCGTTTGATGTTTCACTCTGACGATAGATTGGTAGGAAAAATCCCTCACCGGATCTAGAATCTATGTGAAGTCTGATTCTATCGTTTTACAGCAATTTATATCGTATTTATTACTAAAGCTTATATTCTATTTCAACTAAAATACAAGAGAGCCCCTGACTTTTCTGAATCTTTATTTTTTATAAAAGGAAGAAGTACCTTTACAATTACGATCCATTTTGGAGCCACTTAAATTTTTTATTTTTCATAATAGCAATTTTTCCAATTAATGAAAGAACATACACGCTGAAATGCAGCTTACCTAAACGTCTTGTGGTAATGCAGTAAAGAGATACTTCGCGAAGATTTGTTATTCGGTGCGATACGTGAGTTCTTTTCGTGGCGTTTTTGCTGAGATGTACAAGAGTCGTACCTTATTATACGGCTTCTCAATGGTCAACGCTATGCTTATCGGTTAGAGTAACTTTTATACCTCTCAAAACAAGGGGCCGGATACGATATCAAGGTGCCTTATTAAAAAAAAAAAACTTCAAATATTAGAAATCTAAACAAACATCTTAATTCCTATGTGTATCGCCCTGTGCTGGTTTAAAGGTAATTACGTTTCTACAGGCTTATAAATATCTGAAATGGGTGGAAACCACCATTTGAATGACGTCAGGATACAACCACCTTAACTTCTAACCGAAACCAGTGAGAAGACACTATTGCTCATCTTGTACAGTGGTCAGAGCCTGGTTAATTTTTTTAGTTGTTTGCTATAGAACAGAGATCAGAGTAACGTTCGGACTCGGAGAAGGTAACTCTGACTAAGTGAGCTTAGGCTTGACTGGTCTCCATGGTGACCGCATCGCTGCACTTGATTACGTCAGAGCAACGTAGTCGCTCTGTAATAACCTTAAAATAATCGAATATTGTTTACAAATGCAGCGCAACTTGTCTTCTTTTCTCTTTCTTTATTCTTAAAATACAATTACAGTAAATTAATATCTAAAAGCAGATTGTAATACTTAATTAACGCCTCGTTTCGGTAGGTCTTATTAGAGTGTGTCACGTTAACTTTAGATACACTCACAGGAGTATAGAACAGGTTGATTTAAGATCTGAGTGGCTTATATTTATATAAGAAAAATAAGTTATATAATCTGATTTGTTCATAACCAAAATCTTAGCTGTAATTGGTTTAAAAACGTGGTATTTTCAACTCCATTTCTAAAATTCTCAAGGTGGTAGCATAAAAAAATGGTATAGTTTGTGAATAGAAAATTATGATAACAACTCGGTATGATATTTTGAATTTCATTCATATCTTGTTTCCCGTTTTGTATTTCTATTAACTAGTTAAAGGAACTGAAGTAGCTAATGAAATATGTTTAAAATATTATCCCAACAAAGTTACAACATACGAGTTTTTGATGTTATAATCAGAGATCCGATCATTATGGTTTGTTTTGGATGTTCGATCAGCCCTACATAAAGGGAATGCAGTTATTTAACACTAACCACCGACAACATTTAAACTGCTCTTATCTGGCTGAATAGTGGGATTTGGTTGGCATTATTACAATGTGTCTACAGTCTCAAAGTGTGAAGCTTATCTTTTGTTTTTGCCAAGGGACACGAACCATGGACTTTTAGATCTAAGGTCCCACTCTTTCGCCATTGTTGTAAGCATAGTTTAAAGTCAGTAAGAGGAATTTAGCAGGAAGTTAGTCTTAAAGATCATAAAAGTATTTAATGATTTACTGCGGTATAAAGACATGTCTTACTGAGGTATAAAGACATGTTTCCTGCGGTATAAAGACATGTCTCACTGCGGTATAAATACATGTCTTACTGCGGTATAAAGACATGTCTCATTGCGGTATAAAGACATGTCTCACTGCGGTATAAAGACATGTCTCACTGCGGTATAAAGACATGTCTTACTGCGGTATAAAGACATGTCTTACTACCCCTGAGTATATTTCATCCCCCTCTATAGCGGAGTGAAAAATATTTTGACCTAAATTCCCTCCATACTTTGGATTTGATTGGCGTGTATCAAAACTACGTTTGATACACATTGATTGTTGTTTCTTGAGTAATGTCACCAAAATGGATCGCTTTTGGAAAAGGTATGTAGCAAAGCTTGCCAAAGTAAAATATTCATGTTCTCAGGTCACAAAGACGTGTTCGAATAGGTAAATTAGAATTTTCAAGAAGTGGGTATCCTTATTGTTGATGGAATTGGAAAACAAATAAATATGGATCAACTTGGGGCACCAAGATCATGCATAAAGTCTTACCCCAACAATGTTAATCAATTTACAGTGTCCTCTCACAGGTAAAAATCCATGATTTCAAAGGTCTTGGAAAAAAAGCTTTCACGACATAACTGTTCAACCGTTGTATGTTTCAAGCACCTGGATAATGAAACTGGTATTCGTATTATTCCATACAAAGCGTAATAGACGGATTCATCCTCTTATACAAGACTGAATATGGAACATTAACTGGGTGAAGTAGTGGACCTTTGGCATGGCAACCTTGCGACGGAGCCCTTTACAATGGTAGATACACTCTAGAACTATTGCTAAGATGCACAGTCGTGAGTTATGGCATGGTGACATGAACTGTAAGAACGTTGTAAGGCTCCAAAATTGTTTTACTATAAGACATTACGCCCTCTGTATAATAACAGTAGTTATCCCTAGTTTATAAAATTGATTCCTAAAGTTCCGTTCTCAATAACTCTTTTCTTAGATTAGAATATGTCTGACACTTATGTAATGTTTCTCAAAGCTGTTAGGAACCGCCATGGCCAGATGGTTAGGGCTCTCGACTCGTAATCTGAGGATCGAGGGTTCGAATCCCCGTCATATCAAACGTATTCGTCCTTTCAGCTAATGGGATGTTATAATATTACGGTCAATCCCTCCATTCATTGGTAAAAGAGCAGCCCAAGAACTGGCGGTGGGTGGTGATAACTATTTGCTTTCCCTCTAGTCTTTCACTGCTAAATTATGGACGGCTAGCGCAGATAACCCTCATGTACCTTTGCCCGAAAGCTCAAAACAATCAAAGCTATTGATAAAACGTCTGACTGGAAGTACAAACAGTGTGTTTAAATTTATGAGTATTTCTTTACGTACTTTGTATAAGGTTTAGCAGTCCGTCAGCTTAGAAACATGAAGTTAAATAGAGTTCATTGATATCATAAACAAGGTAACAAATATCAGTGAAAATAAGAGCAGTGATAACATGTTTAGACCTCTTAATAATCTACACCTTTGTTGTGGTTTAGCTTTAGAAGACTCTAACCGGTTATCTTAAAGATAAGAATCTCCTTTACGAAGAATTCGCACTTGCTTGTACCACGTGCTTCTACGCAACAAAATCTTCGAGGTTCAACTTTACCTTTCGATATATTTTGCACCGTGGTATATACTGTCCGCTTTTCTGTAAATATTATATTGAGTAAAATAGTGTGGAGTTTCCTGCCGTAATTGAGAACGTGAGATTAAATATCTATTTTCCAGGAAAAATTTAAATCATGTCCATTTTCGTTTCCATGTGAGAAACGGTGACCTGGTCATTTCTTCGTTTGCCAATACTATATAGCTCATAAATATTTCAACTTTAACTTTTCATAAGGTTTTGTTTCGGAATTTTCTCGCAAAGTCAGATAAGGTCTATTTATGTCTAGCTGTCGCTGATGTTGAACTATAGACTAAAGAAGAAACAGTTTGTCAACAGCACCCACCACCCAATTTTGACTTATTCTTCTATAACCGAGTAGTTGTATTTGACCGTCTTGGCCCGGCATGGCCAAGCGTGTTAAGGCGTTCGACTCGTAATCCGAGGTTCGCGGGTTCGAATTCCCGTCGCGCCAAATATGCTCGCCCTTCAGCCGTGGAGACGTTATAAAGTGACGGTCAATCCCACTATTCGTTGGTAAAAGAGTAGCCCAAGAGTTGGCGGTGGGTGGTGATGACTAGCTGCCTTCCCTCTAGTCTTACACTACTAAATTAGGAACGGCTTGCACAGATAGCCCTCGAGTAACTTTGTGCGAAATTCAAAAAACAAACAAACTTGACCGTCTTTATTACAACACTCTCTAGGCCCCAAAACGCAGAGCGTTTTCGTAGTAGTGAGACCCCAACAGAGAATCCATAGATACATAATACGGCACATTAACCATTAGGGTACATTTAGTTGAGAGCACGAGAAGCAGGTAGAATATTAATTAACTAGGCGAAATTTTTAACATAAGGTAATACGAATTTATACACATATGTACTCACAACGACGAAGCTCATACGTACCAAAACAATTTTTGTTCTCTCTTGTAGCCCAGCGAAAACTCTCAAAATCAGAGTCCGAGCACGCAAGCCAGTAATATATATCGAGATGTTTGTAGTGAAGCACAGAGCTGCACAATTATCATCAAATTAATGTTTTCATTTTAAGAAACAAATTGCTCACTTATTTTGCGTCCCCAGGGGTTCGATTCCTCTCGGTGGGCTGAGCAGATAGCCCGATGTGGCTTTGCTATAAGAAAAACACACTCACTTATTTTGTACGTAATAAGAGTGCGCCACCTTTACCAACATATGATTAAATTCATATAAAATATATAATGCACTAAACATTAATCGTACATTCCGTTAGCACAAAAAAAGATTTTAACCGATACAAGTTTATTGACCAGGCCAAAGATCTCGTGACAGGAAACATCTGTCAACAGTGGTAAGACAAAAGTACCCAAGTGTAACCCGTATCTAGTTTTTGTTTCTTTTTTTTCAGTTAGTATCTAGTTTTTGTTTCTTGTTTTTCAGTGAGTATACAAAGATTTTTGTTTAAAAGGAAATATAAGGTAAACATGCTTTTTTTTAGTTAGTATCTACCTTTTTCATTACTTCATTTTCCCTCAGGAAAGAAATACTATCTAGATGGAACTCCAATAATATATAAACCGTTTGATAGAAGACCAAGTATTATTACATGTATTATGAAGGATGTATTTTAGACTCAGTATTATTACAGTTAGTATCTATGTTTTAGTTTCTTATTATTTTCAGTTAGTATCTATTTTAGTTTCTGTATTATTCAATGTATTATGAAGGATATATTTTTGGCTCAGTATTTTACATGTTATGTAGGATATATTTTTGTTTCTGTATTATTAAGTTAGTATCTAGGATATATTTTAGGCTCTGTATTATTAAATATATTATTAATGATATATTTTAGGCTCAGTATTATTACATGTACTATGAAGGATATATTTTAGGCTCTGTATTATTATATGTATTATGAAGGATATATTTTAGGCTCTGTATTATTAAATGTATTATGAAGGATATATTTTAGGCTCAATATTATTAAATGTATTATGAAGGATATACTTTAGACTCAATAGTTAGTATCTAGGATATATTTTAGATTTTTCAGTTAGTATCTAGTTTTGTCTCCTTGTTTTGAATTTCGCGCAAAGCTACACTAGGGCTATCTGCATTAACCGTCCCTAATTTAGCAGTGTAAGGCTGGAGGGAAGACACCTGGTTATCACCACCCACCGCCAACTCTTGGGCTATTCTTTTAGAAAATAATAGTGGTTGGGGCGAGCGTGTTTGGATTGATCATAACCTCATAATGCCCTCACGACTAAGAGGGCTAGCATGTTTCCTTAGTTTCAGACGCTGACAGGGCGACCAAAACTACTTTGATTCATATTACTGTGTCAAGTTTTGTGCTGATTGATTAGGAAATGTGGAAGCATAAAAAGAACAAATACACACACATATTGACGTTTATTTGTATAGATTACAAAACAAACCCCCTCATGTCTTTCCACATGCCAGCCTGTATTAGTGTATGAAGTTGCTCTGATTTGGTATGTTTACCAAAGCTATATATAAAATTAGAAGGCGGTCACACCCTCGGAGTCTAATCCCATCTTTTTGTGGAAAAAATTAGATTACAAATTTTCATTGACAGTAAAAATGTGACGTCACAGACATTAAATCCAAGCACGCTGATTGCAAAGATGCAAAGAAACCGACACAAAATTGGATTTTATATTATATATCTTTATGTGCTATTAATACCAAGAGTGAAGCTCTCGTACACTCGATTCAAATCTGTTATTCATACAGTTCCCTATTAGCCAACCCCCAAATTAAAATTATGTTATTTATTATTAGAATAAATTAATATATATGAATTTGGGAGTGATCTAATACATCAATCAAAAGGGATTAACCTTCTGTAATCAGCTCTCAGATCGGTCAAGAGCTGACGAAGCTCTGAGCTAAAAGTCTGTACTTTGAATAAAAACAAAATACACTTAGAACCGTCCTACGATCCAGTATACCTCGGCTATAAAATATCATATTTTGTTAGGACAGTTAAACAGTGCTATTTTATATAAGTTGAAATAGCCTAATAGAACACAAACTATTAAGTCAACTGAACAAAATTTGCTGGATCGGAAATATAATAATCGTAGTATAGAACAACAAGCATCGTTTACATTGAGAGGGTGTTTCCTACGACCAGCGGGTCCCGGCATGGCCAGGTGGTTAAGGTACTCGACTCCTAATATGAGAGTCGAGGGTTCGAATCCCTGTCGCACAAAACATGCTTGCCGTTTCAGCAATAAGAATGTTATAATGTGCGGTCAATCCCACTATTCGTAGGTAACAGAGTAGCCTAAGAGTTGGCAGTGGGTGGAGATGACTAGCTAGCAGCCTTCCCTCTAGTCTTACTTTGTTAAATTAGGGAAAGCTAGCACAGATGGCCCTAGAGTAGCTTTACGCGAAATTCAAAATAAACCAAACCAATCCTACGACAAGAAAATTTACAATTATATGTGTATGGGTTAAGCGGGTAAATTTATTCCTACTGTTTGTTTTCTCAGATATATAATTTAAAGAAATGTAAATCTTCGATTTGTTAGGAGAAATTGAACTTCTTTTCCTCACCAGTTTATTGAGTTACTGACTGTTTCTAATCCTCAGTTATATTGTCCCTTCGGTGAAACAGCAGTAAGTTTATGGACTTAACAACAATACGGGACTCGATTTGCCACAATGGATACAGCAGATAGCATGTGGCTTTGCTCTAAAAGTGAATATATAATTTATGTTTGTCTGCTTTGAACCTTCGCGCAAAGCTATACGAGAGCTGTCTGCGCTAGCCGTCCCCAATTTAGCAGTGTAAAACTAAAGGGAAGGCAGCTAGTCATCACCACTCACCGCCAACTCTTGGGCTACTCTTTTTCCAACGATTAGTGGGATTGACCGTAACTTTATAACGCCCCCACGGCTGAAAGGACGAGCATGTTTGGCGTGACGGGGATGCGAACCCGCGACCCTCAGATTACGAATCGCATGTCTTAACACGCTTGGCCATACCGGGCCGATCCTGTTGTGATAATACAAGAAACAGGTTTTTGTTTGAACTGTGGTGATGAATGTTCCATTGGTCATTTATCAGTTTGACGACTGTATTCGAAAATAAACTCTACAGAGATTACGATAGATGCGACTTCAACAATATTTTTGAAAATATCACTAACTCGGTGAAGTGTAAGAAAATGTTACCAGTTTGTTGAAGTGTTGATGGAAATGTGATACAAGTTCTTGAAATATTTGCAAATATCTTTGTCTATTCTTTTTAATGGAAATTATCACAATAAGCCATTTGAGCTGTGAGATTCGCGGAGATCGAACCACGATTTCTTGCGTTATATATCTTCTAAAGTAATGTTAAGCTGCCAGATGGCTAGCAGGGTACTTGGAGCTGTATAGCACTGGGATTTTAGTTGCTGTATTACAAAATATGTGAGGTTTATAATGGTACTTTCAGCCAGGAAAACAGATTTAGAGAACAGTTCTTTTTGTATGTGTGTGCCCTCATTGAATAAGTCAAGCTCATTCTCTGAATACGTAACAAATGACACGTATGAACATATGGAACGTTCAACAACTTGTCTGTCATGTCTCTTGAGAAGCGCCGTATTAATGGTTTGTTATAGTACCACACTTAAACAGGATAACATAAACAGAGACCGTGCATGGTACCATCCGTCTTTGTGTGATCTGGTGCCACAAAGTGTATTATTTTATGAATCTAGCCCTGTGTGTGGTCAGGAATCGATAGACTAACAGGGTTAAAGTTTACACGCAATTTGTCAGCTAGAAGAACTAACTAATGTAAGAGAAACACATCAAGTCATTTTTACACCGAATGTCGCATGTGGTTCTAGTACTGGGCGTTTACCACAACGAGTACTAAAATTGCATCTATTCCACCTTTAATCACTGTAATACATCGTGAAGTTGTCCACGGAGGGCGGCAAGCTGCAACCAGGCTTGAAAGAGAATTTAAGACTGTCTTATCACGGAAACTTTCGTGTCACGGTGTCATTTAAGTCCTGCTCGTAAAAGGACAGAAAGTGAACAGCGGAATAAAGGTCTCACCTTTCGTTTGGCTTGTATAGAACTAAAACTAGAACAAGACCAAGAGAATCAGACGTCTGGTGGAGCCAGACGGAACTACATACAATGTACTGACTACAAACAAAGTTTAACCTCATTGTTGCTAGAGTACTGTTTCTCTTTTAAACATAACTAGACCCAATAACTGTTTACTAGAAGAAAGGATAAAAGAGTACAAACAATATATTCAGTTTGAAGAAGCAAATCTAAACCTATTCTGACAAAATCGTTCGCTAATCATAAATCAATAAGGATGAGGTCTGACGTAAGACCCGTCCTAATAAATATTTTCTTGTAATTATGAAGGTAAAACACAA